>NC_138771.1:238827314-239427314 GCF_965119305.1 Pelophylax lessonae
AGCCTGGCCATACACAGTTTAAATCTGCATCTCAAATGAAGCAATCCCATTTACATATAACACTCCATAAAGGAGAATTGAGGGGCTTATCAGGTCTGCGTCAAAAATTAACAGCCACACCCAATCAGACAGCTCGTGTTAAAAGGGACCTGAAAAGCAATCTGCATGGCTTGCTTTTCCAAGCATTGGCTAGTTTAGTGAGCCTGGACTAATAACAGTCACTGTAATGCTACCCATACTGCTGTCCTTTTAACATGGTGACAAAAGTTGATACCTATGCTACATGTGTGTAAAGTTACTTGCACCCTGCTAAATGGACAGCAATAAGGTTGTAAATACAGTGACTGCCTGTCCCCCCCTGATGGCGGCCCTGGGTGTGTCATGAAAGGCCAATTGAGAAAATGGCTATATCATGTAGAGGAAATCACCAGTGTGGGGCAACCTATGTCATGGAGGTAGATTTGGACATCGATGTATATGTATCACCAGAAATGGAATTCTTTGTTCTACAATATCTCAAAGACGACCTAGCATGTTATTTGAAGACTGTACTATTTTGGACATACTTGGACTCAAACATACACTGCTCTTTCCACAGCTCCTCCTCCTCTGGGGGTATGATAAAGTTTATACGCATCTTCACCAAAAGCACAAGATGATGTGTCGTCTCCGGATGAGGCTGCAGCGGAGATTTCAGTTTCTGCCTGAGATAGTGGATCTGCAGCGGGCCTGGAGTGATGCCAAAAGGCGCTCACCCAAGCTCCTGCTAAAGGCTGTGGAGCAAATCTCCGGTAAGTAAAAATATACATTACATGTGACCAGATAGGTTACAATTTTTTGGGTAGGTGGACATGTGTTTAGCTATGCAACAACACTAATACCAACACCCCCCCCCCCCCCCCTCCCTCTCGCTCCTACCTTTCCTACCTCCATCAAGTGTCTCTTCACAACCTTTAATACTACTATGTACATTCGTATTTTTTATGTTTTTTTTTTTTCTTCTGCTTCTAGCCAAAGCGGACGGACGGCACCCTCTTGTGCTTTTGGTGAAGAAGGGGAGGAGGAGGACGGCCACACTCCAATACGCAATCAGAGGCAGCGAGCCATTTGAGCAGCTGAAAATTGTGGATCGTAAGTAGAAAATAAAAATGTTAGAAATTTCTAATCTCTAATCACATTTTACAGAGCCCCCTTTACATCGGAGTCTCCAGACTTACTACACTGTAAGAGGGAAGTGTGAAGACTCTGATATAAGGAGAGTTTGGGAACCATTATTTGAGGGGGGAAGCTGGGGACTCTGGTGTAAAAGGGAACTCTGTGTTCCCCAAAGCTCCCCCATACATCTGAGCTTACAGAGACCCTCTTACACTTCCCTTCCTCAGTCCACCACAGTCAAGGGCACAACAAGTCCCACTGCAGAAGGCTACCTGCTTGGACTTGTAATCCTCTCTGTAGGGGAATGAGGAAATACTGCCTGCTATGCTAAGACTTGTAGTGCCCTCTGTTAGGGACTAAGGATTCCTCAGTCCTCAACATTCTAGGGCACTATAAGTCTCAGCATAGTGGGCTGTCATACCTCAGTCCCTCACAGCTCGGGTCAAAAACAACACAGTTAAACATCTAAAGGACAACTCCAAACAAAACTACCAATAATGGACAGAGTCCATATGCTCTATAATGTCAAAGACCCGCTACCACTCACCTTCCACCTCTGGTGCTGTCATTGTGTAGGGCAAAGGGCTCAATCTACACCATGTTTGGCTTTCATGTCAGATAGGCAGGACTTGCTCAGCTCCACTCTCTTCCTTGGCAATTGACTCTGGCGTCATTGTGGATCTTTCCTCCTCTAGAAAACCCCCAGGGGCCCTCTCCTTGTCCCCCAGCCACCCAGGGCCTTCTTCTCCTCCTCCTCCACCAACCATTTTCAGACTCTTCCAACTTCCCTGGGGCTACTCAACCACTTTGCATAGTGGACACAACAAATCTATGACCAGCCTGCAAAATATCAAGTCTGGGCCTGGTTACCTGTATGTTCCGGGTCCAGGGCGGAGCTCTCCTCCCAGAGCAACAACTGATGATAGCAGAGTGAGTTGACCGGCCAGTCACTTCCTACTGGTGCAGGTACACACCTACCGATTCCTCCACATCTTAGGATAACATGATCAGACGGCCAATCCCCAGGCAGAGAAGGAGGAGTAAGTGTCAGCGGACAACAGACACCTGGCAGACGCAGTGAAGGGACTGCAGCACACTGCTGCAACTTTTTGATCCGAGGATTGAAAGCAATCTTTTACTTGGGAGATTTCCCTGACTGCGCCCTTCGAAATGTTGGTGCTCCGCCACTGGCCGCAAGGCCCCTGTAGGTGCGAGGCCTTAGGCGCCCGCTTAATTTGCATGGTGCCCTCCTGTTTTAAAACATGGTCAATGCATCTCATTGGTGTAAGTGCACTTCTATGTTCTGAATTGTAGGGGCATTGAGTATGGTGCTAGCATGATGAGAGGTTACTGCCTATTTGTGTCCATAAATAATATATAATGTTTTTCTTTTATTTTAGAAACCAGTGATCAGGATGTGGAGGCTCAGCCTTCTCAGGCCCCCTGTAAGTAATGTGGATGTGCTGGTGTGTTGTGTATTAGGTCGAACTTGGAGGAATGATTGTTTGTTTTGTTTTCTTTTGTGGTTGATGTAACTTCAGCAAGAGAGGAGCCTCAGGCAGGGCCAAGTCGCCTGGATCCGGGCCAGGAACAAACTGTTGGCCAAGAAGAGGCCAATTGGTCCGACTCGGATGAGGACCTGGGCTCTCCTCAAAGGGGAAGTAAGTATTCTACATGTGTTTGTGTGTTCAATGTGTCCTGGTAAATATAAGGGCTGTAATATATATATTTTGACATTGGGGTTTTGTCGCAGCTGACATTGAGGATGTTTGTTGTGGAGGACTGGGGAAGAGGGGCCACTGCTTACCCAGTCCACTGTAACTACTACCTTCAATGTTTCCAGACTACTTTCTGTGTGCCTTTATCAAATAGCTTTTGTTCAAGGATTGTATTTGTGTCTTTGTGTTTCTAGGAGATACAACGCCATCCCCCCATGAAGGGACACCATCCCCCCATGTAGGGTCTCCCCCATCCTCCCCCACTCCAGGCTCCCCTGAACTAGTCTGTAAGTACCTAAAATTAGATTCTCACATGAATTGTGTGTGCTAGGATGATGTGTATCTAGGATAATCTAAGTTGGAGTCAAAGCAAGTGTAGTTTTGCTATATGTGACAGGAAGGTTGGTCATGAAACACTCTTGCTTAACCTTCATGTTTGAAAGGTGGTTTTGGGGAGCTTTACAGGACATGTTATCTTTTGTAAGTTATCTCAAGCCACCCTATTCTAAATTGGTGTTAGTTTCTCTACATTGGAAATGGTGTGCTTTGTACTTGTAAATTTTTAGGGGACATTGTAATTTAATCATGTCCTGATTTAGTCAACACTGAAAATGTGTGTTTGTCAATCTTTCATAAATACTCTTCCTCGGTAATGTACCACATTCCAGTTCACAATTTGTGTTCTTTTTGTGCAGTTTCTCCAGAGCCAGCCACGCCATCCACTTCAGGGGCCCCAAAAAAACCTGATGATGGTAAGTTGTGTGCTTTTCCAGTAATGTGTCTACTTAGTAAGTGGAGAAATGCTAACTGTGTATGTCCCCGCTCAGGCTTCAAGTTGTTCTAAAGGCAGCGGGTTCTTTATGTGAATGCATTCTATGCATTAGTATTCCAAGTGATAGGTGTGCATATTCCCCCTAAGACTTACTGGGACCATTTTTTACGGTCCAAATTTTTGCACTAATACTTGTCTGGAACAGACTCCCCCTCCTCCTTAACTGAGGTGACAGCATGCCAATATTGCCTCCTGATGCTGTCACTCCTAATCATTGAGACCATTGGAAGGGAGGGGGGCAAGGCTGGCTCACAGCCTAGTGCCTGAACAGGCACAGGGTGCTTGGCTTCATCTCATGTGCCTCCATAGCAAGCTGCCTGCTGTGGGGTCAAACAACAGGAGGGAGGTGCCTAGAGGTGTGTACAGGGGCCATGTAAAAAGGAGGATTGTTATTTCTCTTGTCCCCAAAAACCTAGAGAGTGTAAGTCTAACCTGATTAGTTTTCCGCAGCCCTCCCAAAATGATATGTTTCCAACACTTAGAACAGGCAGGGCTGAGGCACCAAAAACATCAGAAAAACACAATCAGCACAAAAGCAGGGAGTACGTATCCTTAACGCTACAAGCTTCACCCAGAAGAATGACGCTTGCACTGTACAAATCTGCATCACCACCATATCAATGTCTAAATAAAACTTTCAGGGAAATGTGGAGGGGTAATGAGTGGGTGTTAGAGCGTTTTCATGACTGCGTAACCTACAGTTAGCGTGAGTCCATTTGTTGATAAACTTTTTCTTCTCTCTTAACACAGCTGGGATGGCGGAAAGGAGATCAGGGGAGCAGACACATCTGCTCCGTCCAGAACTGGCCCTCAAAATTCCTAAGGGTGAGTCTCTACTATGTGTCAGGTTCAATCTATAGACAGTAAGAGGGAGAGAGAACGCTCCACAGATTCCAATGGTGATAGAGATAAATGTGTGCACATGTATCGTGTTGACCAATTGAACCCAAAACACCTTACATTCTTCAAAATGATTGCTTGTGTTTACATGCAGAAAAGCATTTTACTTAGCTTTGGTGGAACTGCTACTAACATTCCAAGCCATCTTATGTAACCTTTTGAACAATTTGCTGTGAAAGTTTGAGTTTAAGGTTTACAACAGCAATTTAGCATATTTGCTTCAGAGTGTTGATAAAAGCCAACCAATAGACTCCTAAGCATATTTGTTGAGGCACATTAATTACAATCCTTGTTTGGATCATTTTGCCTAAAACTAATTGTCATGTTTTTTTCTACCCAGGGCACACCCACCTCACCTACGAGGTCCTCCTGGATTATATGAGGTGGTGCGGAGACCGAATTCTCTATTTGGAACACCTTTGTGGCGTGGATCCAGACCCTAAGGAGCCATTCGTTAGGAATGTCACACCTTTAAAAAGATCCTAGTATTTTTTTTTTGTTGTTTGTTTACTTATGTTGCACGTTGCAACACAAAGAAATGTCACATTTGTAATTGTTGCCCATTATAAACAAAAATCTAACAAAAAAATCAAAAAAAGTTTTAAAAAAAACCCTTTTTTTTGGGACCCAAAAAAACAAAAAAAAAAAAAAAGCCTTGTTTTTGGCAACCAAAAAAAATATAAAAATTTAAAAAAAACCCTTTTTTTGGGACCCAAAAAAACAAAAAAAACAAAAAAAGCCTTGTTTTTGGCAACCAAAAAAAATATAAAAATTTAAAAAAAACCCTTTTTTTGGGAACCAAAAAAACAAAAAAAAAAAAAAAAAAGCCTTGTTTTTGGCAACCAAAAAAAATATAAAAATTTAAAAAAAACTCTTTTTTTGGGAACCAAAAAAACAAAAAAAAACAAAAAAAGCCTTGTTTTTGGCAACCAAAAAAAATATAAAAATTAAAAAAAAACCCTTTTTTTGGGACCCAAAAAAACAAAAAAAACAAAAAAAGCCTTGTTTTTGGCAACCAAAAAAAATATAAAAATTTAAAAAAAACCCTTTTTTTGGGAACCAAAAAAACAAAAAAAACAAAAAAAGCCTTGTTTTTGGCAACCAAAAAAAATATAAAAATTTAAAAAAAACCCTTTTTTTGGGAACCAAAAAAACAAAAAAAAACAAAAAAAGCCTTGTTTTTGGCAACCAAAAAAAATATAAAAATTTAAAAAAAACCCTTTTTTTGGGAACCAAAAAAACAAAAAAAAACAAAAAAAGCCTTGTTTTTGGCAACCAAAAAAAATATAAAAATTTAAAAAAAACCCTTTTTTTGGGAACCAAAAAAACAAAAAAAAACAAAAAAAGCCTTGTTTTTGGCAAACCAAAAAAAAAATGTTTACAAAAAAGCCTTGTTGTTTTTATGGCAACGGAAAAAAACAAAAATGTATACAAAAAAGCCTTGTTGTTTTTGGTAACAAACTAAACCAAAAATGTTTACAAAAAAGCCTTGTTGTTTTTATGGCAACCGACAAAACCACAAATGTTTACAAATAAGCCTTGTTGTTTTTATGGCAACGGAAAAAACCAAAAATGTATACAAAAAAGCCTTGTTGTTTTTGGTAACAAACTAAACCAAAAATGTTTACAAAAAAGCCTTGTTGTTTTTATGGCAACCGACAAAACCACAAATGTTTACAAATAAGCCTTGTTGTTTTTATGGCAACGGAAAAAACCAAAAATGTATACAAAAAAGCCTTGTTGTTTTTGGTAACAAACTAAACCAAAAATGTTTACAAAAAAGCCTTGTTGTTTTTATGGCAACCGACAAAACCACAAATGTTTACAAATAAGCCTTGTTGTTTTTATGGCAACGGAAAAAACCAAAAATGTATACAAAAAAGCCTTGTTGTTTTTGGTAACAAACTAAACCAAAAATGTTTACAAAAAAGCCTTGTTGTTTTTATGGCAACCGACAAAACCACAAATGTTTACAAATAAGCCTTGTTGTTTTTATGGCAACGGAAAAAACCAAAAATGTATACAAAAAAGCCTTGTTGTTTTTGGTAACAAACTAAACCAAAAATGTTTACAAAAAAGCCTTGTTGTTTTTATGGCAACCGACAAAACCACAAATGTTTACAAATAAGCCTTGTTGTTTTTATGGCAACGGAAAAAACCAAAAATGTATACAAAAAAGCCTTGTTGTTTTTGGTAACAAACTAAACCAAAAATGTTTACAAAAAAGCCTTGTTGTTTTTATGGCAACCGACAAAACCACAAATGTTTACAAATAAGCCTTGTTGTTTTTATGGCAACGGAAAAAACCAAAAATGTATACAAAAAAGCCTTGTTGTTTTTGGTAACAAACTAAACCAAAAATGTTTACAAAAAAGCCTTGTTGTTTTTATGGCAACCGACAAAACCACAAATGTTTACAAAAAAGCCTTGTTGTTTTTATGGCAACCGACAAAACCACAAATGTTTACAAATAAGCCTTGTTGTTTTTATGGCAACGGAAAAAAACACAAATGTTTACAAAAAAGAATTGTTTTTGTGAAAACCTTCCAAAAAATGATGTCAAAACATAAAAAATGTTTAAAATGTTTATCTAAATTAAATTTAAGTATGTTGCTCTTTGCAACACAAATGTTACATTGGCAATTTAGTTCATTCTATTATATATTGTAATATATTTTTTGTACGCTACAGTTGGTAGACACCCACATGTGTTATTAAAACATTTATTTTATTACCCAAGTTTTCTTTTTGGTGTACACATCGAATGTCTTTTGTGTTGTATTTGTTTACTTGAGTGGTGTGGTCTGTAATTGTTAGTATGTTGGCTTTGGTTTATGTTAGCCTTGAGACTTGTTTTGAAGCTACATTTGAAGGGAGACCTTTTCTTGGGTCGTTATGTGAACATTGAGTTATCTAAATTTACATGAAATCATATGTTTGGAGATAGAGAAGCACGTGTGTATAAATGCCTACATTAACCAGGGCCATTACTTGGCCACCAACACTCCTAAAAAACCAAAGAGCAAACACAAACTAATCATTTTGCATAAAATTTTATTTCATCCCCAAAAGAAGCACTATAATAAATCATATTGTGCCACCCTCAAATTAAAAAAAAAAATGGCCCAAAAAATTGGCCAATGTAAATCATTAACAAAACTAAACCAAATTAAACAAAAAAACAAAAAATCAAGTTGGTGGTCGTGCCTGAAGCAGTGTGGTGAGCATTGTTAAGTTTCCTGCCATCAAATGGTGTGCCAAGAGTTCCATCTGGTCTGGGGTTAACTGTAGAGTTGTGCTCAAGTGGCCCATTAGGATCATATCTTCTGTCTGAGGCTGCTGATGATGCAGGGTGTTGAACGTTGGAAATGTCCCAGACAGAAGATGTTCGGCCAATAGTGTCATCTGCTCTGGGGTCAGCCTAAGCATTTGGGCAACGTGTGCCATTACCATGAGATGGGATCGTTGCTGCTCCAAGGCTATTTGATGCTGCTGGTGGTGCAAGGGTTGTGAAGATGTGTGGGGAGTGGTGGTTGATTGTTTGTTGTGGTCCACGGTGCGGGGGCAAACGACATGTCGCATTGGTGACAAAAAAGAAGAACGGCCTGGGGAGGAGTGAAGTGATAAAGGTGTGGAGGGAATGTAGTCAGGTGGAAGGGGTACTGTGGAACCAGTGCGCATTGAGGTTGTGCAGGAGGATTGCTCATTGAGGGGTGTGGGAGTCCGAACGGAGTGTGAAGTGCTAGGAGTGGCTACAGGAGGAATTGTCCCATCCCCAGCTGCCTGACAAGTGGCCAACACTGGCATTACCCTCCCACTACCACAACCTGCAGTGGCAGGTGAGTGAGATGTTTGGGAGGGCTCTGCCAATGGGGCATCTTCAGATCCAAACAGGCATTGGCGTGTGGCCAGCACCTGAGTGTCAACACTTTGCCGATCCCGTTGATGCTGGTCTGCTAAACTTACCAAGCTGTTACGCATATCCTGTTGAACCTGCAACATATCCTGGTGAACCTGTACCATTGTTGCTACAGATTCCTGTATGAGCCCGAGCAGACGTACTGCCTCAGTAGATTGCTGAGTACGCCTCCTTAACTCATTTTGGACCTGATACTCATCAAGCAGCCTCTCGGCTACATCTAGCATAGATGGACGAAGTTGGGTAGGTGACAATCCCTCTGCATCTAAGGCTACCTGAAAGCAGAAGAAATAGACCAAATCATTATCAAACATCATGACTAAATATTTCAGATTAGTTTGACAACTTAACACCCCAAGCAGAACGTTGAAAAGTTTGATGTGCTTCTAATGAGTACTTGTTCATTGTAAGATTATCCAAGCTAGCAACACTTCTGATAATGGGTACATATTATATTGGTGTGACTAATATGACAAAGGCAAAAAAGATTCAACATGAAGGTGTTCCCAATTAACCCTGGTGTGGTAGGTTGTTTATGCTTTTGGTAAATCTGTTACTACACCAATGACTTTATACATCTATGTATGTTGTCTAAAATCTTGCCATCAATCGGCTACAGGACAACCCAACCAAACGATACCCATGAATTTGGACCTGGAAAATCAAAGACGGGCCGGACTTTAAAGATCCTGGATGTTTTTGGAACATTAGTGGCACACCAAATTATAACATAATTCCCTGATGTTCAAGATAGAACTCTTGTTGTGCTGGTGCATCGTCAGAATGTCATAGCACTAATTTAACACACACAATGTAAGCCACATCTAGTCCAAAATCAATGCTACCATTGAAATGTTACATGTGCACCTTGTTCCCTTATATCACATACCACAGCACTGGATGCAGAATCGTCGCCAGCTCCTGATCCAACTCCAGCTGCAACGTCAAGAGGGGCCTGATGTTCTTTTAAAAACAAAAACAAAAAAACATGTTTAGTACATAACCTTAGTCAGTAATGATTATGGCCAGATTGCCCTCCTAGCTTCATGAATGAAGCATTGAGGCCAAACATTCAAAAGTGCTTTCCTGGGCTCATAGGACACTTGCTAAACCCTCCCAAAGGTTAAGAAGGCTTGGTCTGCCTACTAATGACGGCACCCATTAATGCTGTCAACTGTGTTTTGCAGGGTAAACATCTAAAAGGCAACACTCTTTCCTAAGAAAAAACATGTGTGTTAATGGGGTTAATAAGATTCAAAAAAACATTATTTGACTAGACATACCAACACCTTCCTCCAGGCCTAGCTGCACTGGGTGTGTTCCCTGCTGCGGATCTTCTGTAAAGGACATAGCAATATGAGCTATCTTGGAAAAAAAAAAACATCTACATTGTTTGGCACAGTATGATATTGGACCTACCAGGAGGAGGGTCAGCACTGATGTCAACACCTGTGAGTCCGTCTGGTTCGCCAAGCTGCATGGGCTGTGGAGGGGCTGAGATCCGTGCTACAGATGAACAAATTGCAGGTTGGGGAAAACAAAAAAAGGACAATTGGAAGGGCAAGTATCACATTCTCTTAATGTCACACATAGGATAGTAGTTAATCTTTTCCAAACAACTCACACAATTGACATCCAAGATAATATCCTACCTCGGTGCAAAGCATCCGAATCTAAGTCCTCTCTGGGAAAGATGGTATCGGGTCCTATGATGTTCAAGAAAGGTAATTGATAATCCCAGAGAGAACTTCGTGCACGTTCATCCAGCCGACCTTGACGGTCATAAAGACCCTCCGCAGCCCATGCAATTAGCTTCTTCCGAACGGACCCACAGATGTCGTTGACCTTCTTCCGCACACTGTCACGGTGGCGAGGTGCTTCACCCAGTGCATTTACAGCATCCCGGATTTCATCCCACAATCTGTTCTTCTCTGTTACTGAGTAAGACGCGGCCCTGGTCCCATGTATCGCCTGATATCTGGCCATATAGGCGTGGACCAGGGCACAGCACTGATTGTGGGTGAAACGGGGAAGCCGGGGTAATGTGGACAAGCTGACTCTGGTGGACGGACCCGCTCCAGGACTACTGTCAGAAGAGCCAGCTTGTCCACTTGGTGTGTTAACACCTCCCCCGGCTTCCTCCTCCGGGATGGGGATGGTGGACTCCCTCATGGATACAGCTGGAGCCTCCCTCACACCAGAGCCAGACGATCTGCCCACCCTGCCACCCCTGCCCCCCCTGCCCCCCTGGCCCCCCTGGCCCCCCTGGCCACCCTGCCCCTTCTCATCCTTCCAGTGGGTGGGGCCATGGGAGCACGAGGTGGGCAGAGAATCTGGCTGTCCAGCAGCAGCAAAGAGCCCCAAACTCCTAAATCTGAAATGACAAAAGAGAAAACAGAAAAAACAGGATTTGCAGATTGCTCTTCATATACAGTATAATTAGTGAACAGTTACAGAACACACTTACCTAATGGCACAAACAGACTTGGTCGTGGTGGTGGTGGTAGTAGTGGGCAAAGAGCAGAAGAGGCTGCAAAGAAAAGGAAAAAAAAAAACACATAAGAAAACGCATATGGGTACAAATCACACGAGGCCCTCCAAACACTTACCTAATGGCACAAACACGGTGGTGGTGGTGGTGGTGGCAAAAAAAGCAGAAGAGGTTGCAAAGAAATGTAAAAAAAAAACACATAAGAAAACGCATAGGGGTACAAATCACACGAGGCCCTCCAAACACTTACCTAATGGCACAAACACAGTGGTGGTGGTGGTGGTGGTGGTGGTGGTGGTGGCAAAGAGCAGAAGAGGCTGCAAAGAAATGGAAAAAAAAAACACATAAGAAAACGCATAGGGGTACAAATCACACGAGGCCCTCCAAACACTTACCTAATGGCACAAACACAGTGGTGGTGGTGGTGGTGGTGGTGGTGGTGGTGGTGGTGGCAAAGAGCAGAAGAGGCTGCAAAGAAATGGAAAAAAAAAACACATAAGAAAACGCATAGGGGTACAAATCACACGAGGCCCTCCAAACACTTACCTAATGGCACAAACACAGTGGTGGTGGTGGTGGTGGTGGTGGTGGTGGCAAAGAGCAGAAGAGGCTGCAAAGAAATGGAAAAAAAAAACACATAAGAAAACGCATAGGGGTACAAATCACACGAGGCCCTCCAAACACTTACCTAATGGCACAAACACAGTGGTGGTGGTGGTGGTGGTGGTGGTGGTGGTGGTGGTGGCAAAGAGCAGAAGAGGCTGCAAAGAAATGGAAAAAAAAAACACATAAGAAAACGCATAGGGGTACAAATCACACGAGGCCCTCCAAACACTTACCTAATGGCACAAACACAGTGGTGGTGGTGGTGGTGGTGGTGGTGGTGGCAAAGAGCAGAAGAGGCTGCAAAGAAATGGAAAAAAAAAACACATAAGAAAACGCATAGGGGTACAAATCACACGAGGCCCTCCAAACACTTACCTAATGGCACAAACACAGTGGTGGTGGTGGTGGTGGTGGCAAAGAGCAGAAGAGGCTGCAAAGAAATGGAAAAAAAAAACACATAAGAAAACGCATAGGGGTACAAATCACACGAGGCCCTCCAAACACTTACCTAATGGCACAAACACAGTGGTGGTGGTGGTGGTGGTGGTGGTGGTGGTGGTGGTGGCAAAGAGCAGAAGAGGCTGCAAAGAAATGGAAAAAAAAAACACATAAGAAAACGCATAGGGGTACAAATCACACGAGGCCCTCCAAACACTTACCTAATGGCACAAACACAGTGGTGGTGGTGGTGGTGGTGGTGGTGGTGGTGGCAAAGAGCAGAAGAGGCTGCAAAGAAATGGAAAAAAAAAAACACATAAGAAAACGCATAGGGGTACAAATCACACGAGGCCCTCCAAACACTTACCTAATGGCACAAACACAGTGGTGGTGGTGGTGGTGGTGGTGGTGGTGGTGGCAAAGAGCAGAAGAGGCTGCAAAGAAATGTAAAAAAAAAACACATAAGAAAACTCATAGGGGTACAAATCACACGAGGCCCTCCAAACACTTACCTACTGGCACAAACACAGTGGTGGTGGTGGTGGTGGTGGTGGTGGTGGTGGCAAAGAGCAGAAGAGGCTGCAAAGAAATGGAAAAAAAAAACACATAAGAAAACTCATAGGGGTACAAATCACACGAGGCCCTCCAAACACTTACCTAATGGCACAAACACAGTGGTGGTGGTGGTGGTGGTGTAATCCTTTATAGGCAAAAGGAGGCTGCAAACATTAAACATACATGAGAAATCGCATGACCTACATACGTGCACATAATAAATTACAGTTATCAGGAAAGCAAAAATGGTGTCTTTGGAAGCTGGGAAGGTAAGGGGGCAGGTTTAGATGCCAAATCTAGACTGCACACCTTTAACAAACATGAGAAAACACATGTCCAAACCACATGCACATGGGGCCAACTGCCAATGATTAAAAGACACTTGAGGGGTTCCCAAGCTATTGTGGGTTGGAGGGGATTCACCATAGACAACTTAAGCACACCCAAGATAAGTACAAATTGTCTCCTTCCTTTTTTTTGGGAGAGAGAGATACAATTGTCTTACCTCCAGATAATGTAGGTTGTGGGTCACAGGGTCTTGCTAGCACATAAGAAACATCGATCTATAACATCCAGCAGCCATATTGGCCATGTGCTCCTTTTATAGCTGGCTCACAGGTGTGATAATTAGCGGCCGTTTCTATATATATCTGCGCATTCGCGAATTTGCGCGTTCAAAATGGAGGACGATATCCCAGACGCATTAGATGGTGCAATGCTGGCATTTATTGGTGCCTTGTTTGAGGAGGCCCTGGCACAGGAGGCAGCAGAAGGTGGGGAAGCTGCAGCAGCAGCAGCAGCAGCACCTCCAGCAGCAGCACCTCCAGTCCGTGTGCCCTTACCTCGCCAGCCACGCATTTTTGCTCCAAGGATCTATTTGGACAAGCTGCGGGATTCTGATGTCAGGAGGAAGTTCCGGCTCGAGCGAGGAACTATTCTACACCTCTACCAGCTCATAGCAGAGAAAATTGACCCGGACACACAGCGCGGCCATGCGGTGCCCGGCATGGCCAGATTGCTGGCCACTTTGTATATTTTAGGGCGTGGCAGCTTCCAAGCCACTTCGGGAAGTATCATGGGCATTAGCCAGCCCACAGTTTCAAGGGTGTTCATGTTGGTCATTAATGCCATAGTGGATATAGTGCCCAATTTTATCCACTGGCCACAGAATGAAAATGAGTGGAATGAAGTCAAGTTGGGTTTCTACCGGCGGGCACACATGCCGCAAATCCTAGGGGCAATCGATGGCACCCACATAGCCATTAGGCCCCCAAGGAGCCACGAAAGTGAATACCGGAACCGCAAGCAGTACCACTCCGTGAACGTCCAATTAGTGTGTGACGCCAAACAGCGCATCATGAGTGTCAACACTGGTCACCCAGGGTCGTGCCATGATTCCAGTATGTTAAGAACAAGTACTCTGTACGAGGTGTTTGAAAGTGGACAAATGCCCGAAGGGTGGCTTATTGGTAAAGTATTTTGTCTTAACAACATAAACTGTAAGATTACATAGACATAGGAATAAGCTACATCGGTGTACACCCTGATTTAAGCAAAGCCTACCTAAAATGGATGTGTTAGGAGTTGTCAGGCTGTTCACACACAACCAGATCAGCAGCTTAGCAGCTCACAAAAGAAAGATTTGCAAAGTTGTCTTTGAGTCCAATGAAGGTGGTTAACCAATGTGTAAATGGTGTCCTCTAGCCACCCAAAGAAAACCGACAAATGATTCCAATGGTATTGCCATATCCCCAAAGTACTTTGCATAAGTGAGTCAATATTGGTTTCCTCACTCTAGTTGCAGATATATTCCAGAAGTAAGACCTAGGCTAATGTAATAGGAACAAAATAGGGGCCAAGTTGTAACTTGCAAGAGAAACCCACCACTTTGTGTGTCCTTTTTCCCATTTGTATTAGTGATTTAGGCAGTTAGACAGAGTTGAGATGTTTCATATGATTTTTTGCAAACAGACGAGCAGGTTGTTTAGTAAAATGCCTAATTGTCTCCCATTTTGAGGAGTCATCTAAAGTCACATGATATGAATAACTAATGTATATTTTTCTTATTTTTCAGGGGATGCTGGTTACCCGCAGCTGACGTGGCTGATGGCTCCAATCAGGTACCCCCAGGGCCCAGCAGAGAGGAATTACAACAGGGCCTTGCGGAGAAGCCGGAGTATCATTGAGTTGACCATAGGTCTTCTCAAGTCCCGGTTTCTCTGCTTGGCCCGGCCTGGGGGTGAACTCCTGTACTCTCCTACAAAGGCTTCCAAGATCATCCTGGCGTGCTGCGTGTTGCACAACATGTGCGTTGCCCGGGATGATTCTTGGGAGCTGACGGAGGAGAGGGAGCCAGAGGTCCGTCAGCCGGCGGCCCCCAGGCGGCGGAGCACCGCTGCCGGTATGGCCACCCGGAATACCCTGGTTGCTAGCCACTTTACATGTAAGTACTGTAACCGGTCAAGATAGGGCATGTGTATTAATTAGCTAGTTAGCAGAGGTGCCACTCACAGGGAGACAGAGGGTGATTATCATCTGCCAATGACACTTGCCATTGTAGATAAAGTGTAGTCAACATTGGTAAAATTGTGTTACTTGAGCAAAAACATGCACCTCTAACCATAAACATGTTGGTATTGTGAATAGTGTAAAGGGCTGAGAAGAGCTGGCAGGTGTTTATTTGTGTCTATGCCACCTGTGTAGTTATTGATAACATGAACGGCTGCTTGGTATCTTATGGTGTTGTAATTTTCCAGAACATCAACATCTTGGAATCATGGCACGTACCATGGGAAGCCTGTGGTGATGGGCTGTCTGGCGTCACAGGTGTGTATTCAAATGTTTACATTAATGATTTCTGGTTTGTGTAAGTTGGCATAAAATGTGTTATTTCACTCGTGATGTCGAAATTAAATGAAGTTCAGAATGAAGCAAACAGGCATTAAGATGTGATTTTCATTATGAAATGTCTTATCCTTTGTTTTATTTTTCCAGGAGTGGTACTGCTTGCGGGTGTAGGTGGTAGAAACCCACCTTGATGGACTCCACTCATTTTCTTTTGTGGTCAGTGGATATTTGGTAAGGCACATGGCCAATGACCAACATGAACACCCTGGAACTTCGAAAGTGGCTTGGAAGCTGCCCAGCAACCTTGCCATGCCTGTCCCCTATGAGCTGGTAGAGGTGCAGAATGGATTCTGAACTCTGCCGGAAGTTGTGGAAGACATCAGAATCCCGTAGCCATGGAGCAAAGATCGTGGTCTGGCGCTGTAAAGGCACACGGACTGGAGAGTGACAATATTCTTTTGCTGCATCCCTCCTTCTGCTGTCATTCTCAAATAAATAAATACATTAGAATTGAACATGTGTTTTTTTGTTTTGTGTGGGTGCCTACAGACAAAAGGGCCATCCACACTGTAAGATTTAGAGAAGACTTTATCCTTCCGATTGACATTTTCTATGTAGTGCAAGGGCCTGCCTGATTGCATCCAAATTGAAAGTGTTGAGGTTTGAGCTTCTATTATATGGTTTGGTTAAGTCTACAGGAAAAAGTCTAGACAAATTGTTAGTGTATGGCCCATTAAGCTGCCAAGGCCGGAGTTTTGCACTTTGCATGCTGCTTGTACTGGTGATGTGAGGGGTTGTAATGTAGAGTAGGGATGTGACAGTGTTGTGTTGAGGTGTGAGGCAAATGTAGTGTTGGACTATGAGGGTCTGTGTTGTTGAAATATGGAGAGAGTCCAATATCAGACACCTATGTTTATTGGTCAAGAAATTGTAAGAACCATGGTAAATATGTAAAGAATTGCATCTCGATAAAACTAGGACCACACTCATAAAATCAAAATCGTGTTGTTTCCATTGATGTGCTTGAAATTTGGGTAGGACACCCCCCTCCCCCCCCTATTTCAAGATAGTTTAAAAAAACTGTTTAAAAAAATGAGAGTGAAAAGAGATCCCAAGTGTAGTGATGTGATTTGAACCCATGACGTTGTGAACTGCAGTGAAGTTGCAAAGCACTTAGCTATTGTGCAGAATAAAGCTGTATGGTGGAAAAAATGGAGTGTGTTAAGGCTAAAAAGCACATATAGCTAAAGAACTAAACATTGTATGGAATGTGGGAAGAAGACCATGGTAAAATTGTGAGGTTTCATCTTGCCCTGAAGTAGGGTAGGGGTTTGGTCACTTGCCTTTGGTACTTTCCTTCATAAGATCGATTCGACACACAGACAAGATCAAAAAAACACTTAAAATGGTGTAAGCTTGCAAGCGCTTCTGAGTGTAACATTATTTAGCAATATATATGATGTAATCCGTTACATTTTAGCAATATAAACAAAAAAAGAAAATAAAAAAAGTAGGTGGAGATGGTAAGCCTCGAACCTACAGCAGAGGGAGATGAATTACAGACATGTGATGTGTGCACTAATCCACTAGCCCACATCGCTATGTGAAACTGCTATAAGCACGAAGACATAAGTTTGCGAATTGGCGAAGCCGCGATCGTAAGTGAATCCCGCTGACGGCGGAATTCATTATTGCTGTTTTACTCGCCAATTCGCCGCAGCGCCAGTTAATTGATTTGAACGCGGCGAAACTGAAACACGTCATAGAGGTTTGAAGCTGCAGTTTCTTTAAATCTGGCCCCCCGTGACAGATACCTAATGGACACTGAGAATATGGTTTGGATAGCTTCAAACGGGAGAGTAATATTTATCAACAATATCTCTCAAGAAATACAAAACTTTATTCCCACTTAACACTGCGAGACCTATAGCCTGTCACCATGAAGTCTGTGACTCCTAAATAATCAAAGCAATGCTTAGATGTGTATTGAGATAATGTGTATTGTATTTCAGGTCTTCTAGTTAATTGGCTCAGGTTGATTGAATCATTGTCCTCTGTTAGTTGCTGAGTGGAAATAGTATACTGTTTGTGTTGGTTGTTCTTTAGAGATGTTAACTATATTTCTGTATACAATTTCATCTGCATATGATAATGTAATCATGCAACCCCTGACCTGATGGGATAATTTGATCAGGAGGGGGATGTGCTCATGTGTGTATAAATTGAGTGTGAAACTGTTCAATAAAGGAGAAGATTCCAATACAAGCTAAGTTGTCGGCTAGCTTTGTATGAGGGCGGCTGGAAAAATCTGATATCTATGCTCATGACTGGGAGGAAGCCGTATAATGACGGAAGTCCACAAGTACAGTGTGGGTTGCGGTTCCATTACACATGCAACACAGGCTACTTCCTCCTCGATGATACTGTGCATGATGACGTCATCCAAAAGTCCTTCCCTGTTTTGCCACTAAACATGTGACTTTATCAGGGGGATTGTGATTGGATGATGGCATTCTCCCTCATCACACCAGCAGTTGCCATTTTCTTGAAGTCAATCGCTGCTAACCAGTAACAAAAAAAAAACAATAGCAAAAATGCTATGCAGAAAAAGTAGGGAAGGACCCAGGCGGTATTAGGCTTAAAAATGATTCCTTTATTGAAAGAAGTAAAAAATGACACATATAACGGCAATAAGTCAAAACCAAAGACATACAAACAATTATTAAAATACCCCAGGTGGTGAGCCAGATATTATAAACAGCGGACTGATCAATAACCAATTTAGGATATATGCCCAACTAAATGAGTGTGACAATACTAATCGTGAAATGTTACCATGCTGTATATGTGATCAAACTAAATTTGGCCACTAGATGGCCTCACTTTTAACTGTTGAAACCATTACAGGTAATATACAAATCTGGAAGCCGATCCGATCCATGCGATCAAGTGGATGAAAAAAGTCAGTGAGTATCAAAATGTAACGCTCCGGCGTTTGTTTAGTGAAATGGATATGCAGCTGCAGAATTTCCACTCAGTAGTGGTGCAGAGATGTGTTGAATCACCATATCCAACTCTCCAGACTCATCATTGTGGCCCAGCCTGCCTCAGCATGCAAATATACAGGCACTCAGTTAAGATGTTCCTGGAGTGATAGGTTGTATACGATAGTATAGAGGTGATGTGCTGAAAGGACAGGCGTGAGGAGTGATAGCAATGATAGGCACTCAATAGTAATGTTCAGGAGTGTTAGCAGATGGTGATAGATAGTATGCAGATAGGTTAGCAATCATGTACAATTAACAGGTGGTAGGGGACAGAAGATTAAGTGTACAGGAATTGCTAACTCAGTGCAAGGATATAGATGGTAGTAGACTCAAGAGCTAGCAATCTATGTAACAGTGCAGATGATAGAAATAGTAATGCATAGAAAGCAACAGTCTTTAGTGTACAAGAGTAGATAGTGCAAGTTGATAGGAAGGAATCCCCTGAGGGGTACTTATCACTAGTTGGTTTTAGAGAGATGAGGGGTCCGGTAATGAGGAGAAGGATCGGTAGCGAGATACAGGATCCGTAGCGAGATACAGGAAATAGCTGGAGGCTTCGACAGCGTCAGACAAGGCTGTGTAACAAGCGGTTTGTACGAACACCTTGTGAGTGAAAACCGGCGATTGAAATAGCCGCTCAGAGCGGCGCCTAGTGATGACGTCATGAGATTTAAAGGGACAGGTAGCTATATGCGGAAGAAATGGGCTGGAAGGGTACCGAAGGTACCAGAATCTTACAGTACCCCCCCCTTAAGGCCGGCTCCGGAAGGCCTATAACACTGGTCTCTCCGGGTATTTGGAGTGGAACCTTCGTATAAGCCTGGGAGCGTGAACGTCAGAAGTATCCAACCAGGTGTCGTCTTGGGGTCCATAGTTTTTCCATCTTATGAGATATTGGAGTTTCCCTCTGTGGATACGAGAATCCAAAATCTCCTTAATCTCAAATTCTTCTCCACCCTCAACTTGTACTGGAGGTGGAGGCGAGATGGTAGGTCTTATTCCTTGGTTGGGAACATGTGGTTTCAGTAGCGACACGTGAAAGATGGGGTGTATTTTAAGATCTGCCGGTAAGGTGAGTTGAACTGCAGCTCTCCCAATGAGCTTCTCAATTGGGAAAGGTCCTAGAAACCAAGGCCCAAGCTTTTTACTGGGGATCTTTAACCCTAAGTTTTTCGTAGATAGCCAAACGAGATCCCCAATAGCATATTGAGGAGAAGGTCTTCTACGAAATTTCTGTACAGACGTCTTCATTCCAGGCCACCAAAATTGCCTGGTGAGTAAATTAAATGTCTTAGTCATACCCATATGTCCTGCCATAGGTACGTCATGTGATAGTTCTAAAATTTTAGTATGCATACCAGGAGGTATGTAGAGTTTGTTGTCAAAGTAGAGGAAGCCTTCTGCATCAGCACTTAGTTGTGGTGGTGCTGAATCCAGTCCTAGACTGTGCAGAATCTCTTCCTTTAAGGAACGAACAACACCAATAATACGATCATGGGGTATTATAGGAAGTGAAGGGATTTGAGAAAGTTCATCCTGAGATAGAGGATAAACATGTCCGAAAGGTAGTTTACTGTTAGGGAGTAGATCGATACAACAATCATAGCCCCTATGGGGAGGCAATACTTGAGCTTTTTTCTCAAGGAAGACTTCAGACAAGTCCTGATAGCATGGTGGTGGTGTGATTTCATCCGACACCATGGACAGGATTTTTTTATAAGATTGGAGGTTACACGTGGTCTAGCAATAGTGAGAGGGGAAGGTTAGTGTCCGTGTTTTCCAATCAATGTTTGGTTGATGTATGTGTAACCAGGGAAATCCCAAAATAATGGGAAAATGGGGTGAAGGTAATACATCAAAAGTGGTGGTCTCAGCGTGAGACTCATTAGCAGTAGCAAGGAGTGCTTGTATCTGATTGGTAATTGGACCGGAAGATAATGGAATACCGTTAATAAAACTAACAGAGACAGGTTTAGATTTTGAAATAATAGGTATTTTATTTAAAGCAACAAAACTAGTGTCAATGTAGTTCCCACAAGATCCTGTGTCGATCATAGCCTTGGTGGTGATCCTATTGTGGTCCCACTGTAAGGTCAAATGAATGAAAAGATAGGGATTAGAAAAAGAAGTCGTTAATCCCCCCAGTAATGCATGTGAACGCTCACCCTCTTTTTTGAGGACAAGGGGACAGACGCTTATCAAATGATCAGCGGATGCACAGTACATGCAGAGATTTTGAGATTTTCTCCTAGCTCGTTCGACAGACGACAATGGTGGATGTATAATTCCTACCTCCATAGGAGTAGGGTCGGAGGACGAAAATCGAGAAGGATTGGGTAATGGTACTCCCATTTTCTCAGCCGAAAATCGAGAAAGATTGGGTAATGGTAATCCCATTTTCTCAGCCTTCCTTTCTCGTAACCGTCTGTCGATATTGATGCTGAGTTGTATTAAGGCATCCAAAGTGCCAGGTAAATCCGCTCGGGCGAGCTCGTCTTGTACGGCTTCGGATAACCCGAGCCTGAACTGGGTTCGTAGAGATGCGTCATTCCACCCTGAATCTAGGGTCCATCTCTTGAACTCTGCTACGAAGTTTTCTACAGGTCTCCTTCCCTGTTTTAAAGCCCTCAATTGGGTGTCAGCAGTACTCTGCCTGTTTGGGTCTTCATACAGGCTAGAAAGTTCTGCTAGGAACGCAGGATAGGAGTTGAGAAGAGGGTCGTTTTTCTCAAAGAAGGAGTCTGCCCAAGCCCGTGGATCACCTGACATATATGATATAGTGGTACAGACTTTAATTTGGTCTGTATTGTAAGTACGAGGTTTTAAAATAAAAAGCAATTGACATGCGTTTTTAAATTCACGAAATTTTTTCCGATCACCTGTAAACACTTGTGGAGGGTTTATTTTGGGCTCACGGGTTTGAGCAGCAGTGAGCTGTGATACACGGGCTATCTGCTGTCTCAAAATCTGATTTTCTTTTTGCACTTCGGTAAGAGAAACAAGTAATGCATCTACCTTTTGTGTTAGGTGCATCACATGAGTGGCTAATTCTGCTGAATCCATTTTTTTTTTTTTTTTTGTTCGTACAATCTGTAACGCTCCGGCGTTTGTTTAGTGAAATGGATATGCAGCTGCAGAATTTCCACTCAGTAGTCGTGCAGAGATGTGTTGAATCACCATATCCAACTCTCCAGACTCATCATTGTGGCCCAGCCTGCCTCAGCATGCAAATATACAGGCACTCAGTTATGATGTTCCTATAGTGATAGGTTGTATACGATAGTATAGAGGTGATGTGCTGAAAGGACAGGCGTGAGTAGTGATAGCAATGATAGGCACTCAATAGTAATGTTCAGGAGTGTTAGCAGATGGTGATAGATAGTATGCAGATAGGTTAGCAATCATGTACAATTAACAGGTGGTAGGGGACAGCAGATGAAGTGTACAGGAATTGCTAACTCAGTGCAAGGATATAGATGGTAGTAGACTCAAGAGCTAGCAATCTATGTAACAGTGCAGATGATAGAAATAGTAATGCATAGATAGCAACAGTCTTTAGTGTACAAGAGTAGATAGTGCAAGTTGATAGGAAGGAATCCCCTGCGGGGTACTTATCACTAGTTGGTTTTAGAGAGATGAGGGGTCCGGTAATGAGGAGAAGGATCGGTAGCGAGATACAGGATCCGTAGCGAGATACAGGAAATAGCTGGAGGCTTCGGCAGCGTCAGACAAGGCTGTGTAACAAGCGGTTTGTACGAACACCTTGTGAGTGAAAACCGGCGATTGAAATAGCCGCTCAGAGCGGCGCCTAGTGATGACGTCATGAGATTTAAAGGGACAGGTAGCTATATGCGGAAGAAATGGGCTGGAAGGGTACCGAAGGTACCAGAATCTTACACAAAAATAGCAATGTGTAATCCCTGTGAAAAGATGCTAAAGAGGGGGCGTGGCCAGCGCGGGAAAGTGATGGACGCTTGAGCTCTCGCTCCGCCGGCCGACGACTCCATCCAGCGCCATCCCCAGCGACCTGAACAGGATTCTCGCATCCATCCGACCCCGGCTGACAGCGGCTGCACACCACGATGTCCCGCAAGAGAAAGGATGTAAAGGGGCCGAAGAAATTGACAGCATTCTTCCCCATGCCGGCCCGAGGCGGTCGACAAGATGGCGCCGGCGCTCCGGGCCTTGTCGCCTCGGGGAAGCAAATGGTCCATTACACTGACCTGCTGGAGGATACAGCCTCTTCTGGCAACCAGCAACCAGGTACCCTTTCTCCTTTTGCCTCGGCACCTTCCAGCCCTGCCTGCACGAGCCTGGCCAAGTCAAAGATGCGGCTGGACTCCGCTGACAAGGCCTCACAGCCTGGGAGCTCGAGTAACCCCCTGCTGCCCATCTCCCTGGGGTCATCTCCCTTCGCTGCCTTCCCCACAGTAGGCCAACCTATCATGGACACTGCATTAAAGGACATGATGTATGCCCTCCATACCTCCCTCCAAGCAGACATAGTTTCACTTGCAACAAAATTTTCTGCTGAAGTACTCTCCTTAGGGGAAAGGGTTCATTCTGTGGAATCATCAGTCTCTGAGATTGTAACAACAGTAAATGATTTGGTTGAAGCACATGAAGAAAACTTAGACGAGCGACTATGGCTGAAAGCTAAAATTGCAGATCTGGAGGATCGCTCCAGAAGGAATAATCTTAAGATTCGTGGCATTCCTGAGACTGTACCAACCGCTGAGCTACACAAATTCGCCACTGATGCGTTTTTGGCTATTTTACCTGGAGCGACCCCCCTGGAACTGACGATTGACCGTATACACAGGGTCCCTAAACCCCCTTTTCTCCCACAACCATGTGCCACGCGACACGTTGCTCCGTGTGCACTTCTACCAAACCAAAGAAGCCATCCTGAACAAGGCTAGGTCCTTGGGTAACCTCCCTGAACCCTACTCCGCTGTACAAATTTTTGCAGACCTATCTAAACATACCTTGGACATGCGCAGACAACATTCTACTATCACCAAGGCTCTGCGAAACCACAACCTGCCGTACAAGTGGAAACACCCTTCCAAGATTTTGGTGGAGAGGAATGGAGAATCGTACATGATCACCACACTCGATAGGGGCATATCCCTGCTCCATTCATGGGGCATCATCCCTGACCCAGTGCCCCCCCCGGGAGCGAAAAAGTCCCCGAGCAGAGTTCCCCCGCAATGGCAATCCATGCCGCAAAGCACCTCGAGAGACACTTGAATGACTGGACTCACAACCTTTTTTTTTTCTACAGCTCTACTCCCTTTTTTTCTGGAGTCCTGTTCTACCTCCAGCTTGTCGTCTAGAGGCGTTTAGCCCATTTGGCTGTTGAACTGTTCTCACCCCCGACTGGAGACGGCTACCCCAGCCTATAGTTTCCTTCCGCTTCTATGTTTTATGTTTGTACTGTCTGGTTTTGTGTTGTTCCCTTTCTCCCTCCTCTGCAGGTGTAACAGACTCTGATCTACCACGAGAAGTTATGTCCTCCCCCGGGATCTCTGGGACATCCCTCAAGCTCCACAGATCTGCAAGATTCCTCTACAAGACTACAGGAGACTACACTGACAGCTTCCGACTCTTCACTCATCCACCTAGCTACAATACGATCACCTATGGTTCCGTGAGTACTGATCCCTCGCACTCACTTCCACGCACACATGACGGTTAAAATCTTATCTGTCAATGCCAACGGCCTCAACCAGCCAGCCAAGCGCACTTCACTGTGGCGCACTGCCATTAAGAACAAAGCTGACATTGTTTGTGTCCAAGAGACTCACTTTCTAGACCAGCACACTCCCCCTTGCCCCCATAAGGAATACCCCACTGTATTCACGGCCTCCTGTGCTAGGAAACGTAAGGGAGTACTTTTGGCTATACACAAGGACTTGGAGTTCGATTTGATCACCTCAGTTACAGACGCCAACGGCAGATACTTAATCATAGTCTGCTCCATAGATGGATTTACGGTGACTTTGGTCTCTCTATACGCTCCTAACGTTCACCAACTCCGGTTCTTGAACAGAACTATGACAAAAATCCGATTGGTTCAAAAAGGTCCCTTGGTGCTGTGTGGTGACTTTAACCTTCCCCCAGACAGAACAGTGGACACTTCAGCTACCACCACCAGATGCCTACCGTCCTTGTAAGGTTTTATCCACAGACATGATCTCTATGACGTTTGGAGGTGCCACCATCCCTCCGATAAGGAATTCTCCCACCACTCTGTGGTGCACAACACTTATTCGCGTATTGATGTCTTTTTGTCTGACTTGGCTTTACTCCAAAGAGCGGTGGACTCAGAGATAGCCCCGATCACATGGTCCGATCACGCCCCAGTGAGTGTTGAACTCTCACTGTCACAAAAACCCACGTCTCCAAAACCCTGGAAAGCTAATGCTGCTCTGCTCAAACAGCCAGACAATGTTAATTTTCTAAAAAACTCCCTAACCAAATTTTTTAAGACCAATCAGGGGTCGGTATCTGAGTCCGCGACTCTTTGGAACGCCCATGAGGTGTTCAGCAGAGGGGTACTTATTCAATTGCAGCGTAGAACAAACAGGAAACGTTCCCAAATTGTAGATAAACTCACAAAAGACATTGCTTCTCTGGAGGCCCAGAACCAGACTAAACCCTCCACAGACCTAAAAACCCGACTCTTGACGCTCAGGCGAGAACTCCGATCCCATCTCCTTGACACGTACGAACGTAATCTCCGAAGAGCCAAAGCTACGTACTACGCCACTAGCAACAAGGCTGGCAAGCTACTGGCAGCCAAACTTAAAGGCCAACGTACCAAAACTAAAATCAAATCCATCGTCCATCCCCACACGAATGAACGACTGCACGATCCCAGGGACATAGCCAATGCTTTTAGCAGCTACTATGAATCCCTCTATAACTTGAAGGATTCAGTACCCTCACCCCCCAATCCCGACCATATAAAGCAGTTTCTAGATAGTATCACACTGCCTTCCCTCTCGTCCGTACAAGCTACGCAGCTTAACGCCCCCTTCACAGTAGAAGAAGTTCAGTCAGCCATAGCATCCTTGCCAACTGGGAAATCCCCTGGCCCAGATGGTCTAGTGAACGACTACTACAAATCTATGACAGACATACTGGCGCCCCATCTGTGCACCGTGTTCAATGATGCTGCAGCCACCTCATCCTTCCCGACGGAGATGC
The DNA here is from genome assembly GCF_965119305.1 of Pelophylax lessonae. Taxonomy (NCBI): domain Eukaryota; kingdom Metazoa; phylum Chordata; class Amphibia; order Anura; family Ranidae; genus Pelophylax; species Pelophylax lessonae. Next base: position 238,853,038 of record NC_138771.1, read on the forward strand.
TCGAAGCTACCATAGTGACCCTCCCTAAACCGGGTAAAGACCCGTCAACCCCACAAAATTTCCGACCCATCTCCTTGCTCAATTCAGATATAAAAATTTACGCCAAGCTAGTCACTAATAGACTGATGCCACTGATGCCAAGCCTAATAAACAAAGACCAATCAGGTTTCACGTTAGGTAGACAATCTGCTGACGCAACCAGACGACTTATAGATGTTATTCACGCTGCACACTCCATTAGACTGCCTTCTCTGCTCCTCTCCTTGGATGCAGAGAAGGCATTCGATAGAGTCCACTGGGGGTATCTCCAGGAAGTGCTCCGCAGATTTGGCATAAATGGTAAAATGCATGCAGCTATCCTGGCACTATATTCCCACCCGACAGCTCGAGTCCTGGTCGACACATCCCTTTCCTCCCCTTTCAATATCACAAATGGTACACGGCAAGGGTGCCCCCTTTCGCCCCTTGTCTTTAATTTAGCCATAGAACCCCTGGCCCAAAAAATCCGCACAGACCCCTGCATTACCGGTATTCACGTTGGACCTCAGGAGCACCGCATCAGCTTATTTGCTGATGATGTTATCCTGATGGTATCAAACCCAGCATCCTCCCTTCCGCGCATTAAATCTATTCTCACAGAATTCGGGGAGGTCTCGTTGTATAAAGTGAACGAGTCTAAATCGACCATGTTGGACCTAGGTATCGACGGGATAACCAGAAATCTCCTCACCAGATCGCTTCCATACAAATGGGCCGACACCGGGGTTACATACCTAGGCATCACCCTCACCAAATCCACAAATCTCCTGTTCCAGGCAAATTTCCTCCCCTTCAAATTCCAGTTATCGAAAGAACTTCAAAATCTAGCGAAATTCGAGTTGACGTGGTCGGGGCGACTAGCCGCCTTTAAAATGTGTACACTACCCAAACTGCTATACCTTTTCAGGTCGATACCCATCCCCATCCCCAAGTCATTCCTACATGCATTACAGGCGATGGTGTCCCGCTATTTATGGCAGGGCAAACGTGCCCGTTGTGCGCGGGGGATATTGATGAAGACTAAAGAAGCAGGAGGGGCCTCTGTGCCCAACCTGGAAGAATACTACTTAGCTTCCATCCTTTCGCAACTACGCCCGTGGTTCCAGCACTCCCCAGATACTGTCTGGGGGACACTGGAACAACACCTAACCCCTCGCAGAGATCTCACCTCATGGTTATGTAGTAGGCAAATTGGGGACAAGATACCAGCGCACTTACCGCCGACCGTCAGAGCTTCGGTCGCGGCATGGCTGCGCTTGACGCACTCCAGATGGAAACATACCCCGCTTATTACAATCTCTCTACCTCTACTTAGCATTCTCCAAGTAGTCCCAGATATGAACCTGAGTCAATGGACGAACCACAAAATCGCCACTCTAGACGCCCTCTATATTGGAGATGCCCTTAAAACCTTCCCACAGTTAACTTCAGAGTTCCGTATCCCCAAGACTGAATGGTACAGACACGTCCAAATTAAGTCCTGCTTGCAGCGTAACCCCCAGTACAGAGCCATCATCCCGAAAAAAATTTGGGAGTTCCTCACTTCCCCCTCTCAGAAAGCGAAGGGGATCTCTACTATCTATCCTATTTTGAGTGAAAAGAACGTCTTTACTAAATCTCCTCCCCTGCTCAAATGGGAACGAGATCTGGAGGCGACCTTCTCTCCTCAACAGTGGTCCACGGCCCTATTCTTGAGCAGCAAAGCCTCCTTGAGCGCCTCCATTAGAGAAATGCACCTTAAAATACCACTAAGATGGTACCTCACCCCTGCCATAATAGCGAAGTTCCATAGCGACACTCCTCCTACATGCTGGCGAGCATGTGGCAAACTAGGCACCATTAAACACCTGTTGTGGGACTGTCAGCCAATCCGCGCCCTTTGGTCAGAAGTATTCCAGCTGTTAACTAACATTACATGGATACCCCTGAACCCGACACCTGAACTGGGACTTTTGAGCCTGACCATAGAGAATATCCCAAGACCGCTCCGTAAACTAGTGCTGAATGTCCTATTTGCAACTAGATTAAGTATTACTAGAAAATGTAAAAACAGCCAACCTCCTTCTCTCCAAGACATCGTCCATACTACCCAACTGCACCACACGTACGAGCTACTTGTAACCCCCAATAGTGAGTCTTACCAAAGGGAAAAAACCAACTGGTCCAATTGGGACCACTGGTTTACTCTGAATGTTTCTGTGTAATTTAACTTGCGGCCGCTAGATGGCGCATTTACACTGTTATGTGACAGCCAGAGGAATTGAGTGAAGTAGTCATGGTCTAACCCTCCCATTATGCTGTATTGTGGATATTATAAGCTTACAAGTCAAGTGGATCTAGTTTCACGATTGTTATTTGATTACTGTTTTGCACTACCTGTTACACATATTATTATGCAAACCTGCTTATTGTTCTACCCTGTTGTTTGAAAAAATTGCAATAAAAAAGAGTTGAAATTAAAAGATGCTAAAGATCAATATTCATCATAGATGTTATAGATCAGATAGGAAAGATTTTCCAAGTGTAAGCCAAATGGCGATCAGCACGGATGAATAGATATTTAAATTTACATTTTTACAAAACTATATTTATTTTAACATAACAAAACATTATTTAACATTATTGAAAAAAAAAAGTATGGCACTGTGATTGCACTGATGGGGCACTGTATTGACACTGATTGCACTACATTTGCACTGATGGGGCACTGATGGCACTGTAAATGCACTGATGGCACTGTGATTGCACTGATGGGGCACTGTATTGACACTGATGGCACTGTGATTGCACTGATGGGGCACTGTATTGGCACTGGTGGCACTGTGATGGGACACTGTGATGACACTGTATTGATACTGATGGCACTGAAATTGCACTGATAGGGCATTGTATTGACACTGATCGCACTGATGGGGCACTGTATTGCCACTGATGGCACTGATGGGGCACTGTGATATCAATGATGGCACTGTATTGACACTGATGTGGCACTGTATTGACACTGATGACACTGTATTGGCACTGATCGGTCGGTCAAGTGGGAGGGACTTGCCTTGAGCTGAGTAAACAACATACATAGAGAGCAACCAATTAAGCTATGTCAGCCAGCCACTCACATTCCCTAGGAAAATAGTACTCACATGCTGTCAAAGTGGTGCCTGAGCAGTGATGAGTAGGTGGGTACTTGTGCGTCTCCGTCTGTGATGATGATGACTGTGCCACTTTCTGCCGGGAAACCTTCTCCGCTCCCTAACCCATGCACCACTCTGGCTCCGCCCCACAAGCCATGCCCACCCCATGCCACTCCAAACCTTTGCCGCTCGTCTCGTTTGCCTGCTCCCAGGATCCCAGCAATGTACAGTACACAGGAGGAGCCGAGGATGTGGGGTCAGGTGACACATACACCATCTGTCCGTGACAAACACTGCTGGAGGAGGCTGCTTGTCAGGTCTGGATAGATTATAACACACTGCAATTTCGGCGGCCGCGAGACATAGAGGCAGTGGGCGGCGGGGCCATAGACCAGGAGCTTAGGCTCCCGCCTCAGGCACAGTGGTGTCACCCTCCCCAATGGACACCCTGGTGCGGTCCGCCCCCCCCCCCCCTTGTGACGCCCCTGGTCCCAGTTATAAGAGATATTGCTGTTGAATCAATACTGACACAAATTGTTCTCATATATGTGTCTTTAAGATTATTTAATATAGCATAGTCGTCCATTATCCTGTGTTATAAGAAGATGTAGTTGAAAGATATTTATCAAGTACAAAGTAATATATGCATACCTCATCCAAAGTTAGGGAGACATAGAAAGCATGTTGCCATTACGTTATCCAGCATGTGCTAGTGTGTGTGTTGGCTGGATGTCTCTAAATACCTATCTGGATTGGGGCGTGAGAACAGCAGTCAGTAAAATGTAAAGCAGCTGATGATAAATGCGGACACGGTCGGGTGATTACCCGAACCACCAGTGATCGACATGCTACGGATCCCCGATGCAAAGACACATGGCGCAGCCATGTCCCATTAGGGGCACAGTGTCATCACGTCACCGGCGCATAATGTGTGAGGCGCATGCACGGCTGGGAGCGTGAGCTCAATGAGATGGGAAACTGCAGCACGGAGCGGAAATTAGGTCACCACATATATCTGGTGACTCAAAGACACAAAAAGGAAGGCCCTTCCATTGAAAAATTCCGTAGAAAAGATGGATAAAAGATACAGATGGTGAATTGTATTGATGGAATTAGTAGGTATGATTTCCGGAACACCATCAAGCTCCGGCATGAACATAATATAATCTTTAGTAACAACACATACTAGCCATAAATTAACATTGCAATAAATAGAGAAGTGGAAATTAAAGTAAAAGTGAAAATAAAAGTGAATGTAGACACCTATGAGGCAAAAAAAAGGGGGGAGGGGGAAAGGGAACAAGGGAAGGCAGAGAAAGGTGATGGTTATAATCCCAATTCACAGGGCCCAGATTGAAATCCCTGTAAGAAGGGTTTAAAATTGATGGCCTCATTGAGGCCTGGTGGCTGTGTAGCCTGAAGACGAAAAATCCATTGTAATTCTCTTTGCAATAAAATTTTATCAAGATTACCTCCTCTGGGACTGGGATGGATATAGTCAAGAACTAGAAACTTAACTGTTGGGGGAATTTCTTGATGAACCAAGGCACTATGTCTGCCATGTGGTAAGTCAGGGTCCCTTTTGTTAATGCAAGTAATATATCTGCTAATTCTTCTTCTGAATTCGAGTTTCGTCTTGCCGACGTAAAAACACCCGCAACTACAGGAGAACAAGTATACAACACCTGCTGATTTACAATTGACAAAGTACCTTGGTCTAAATTCCTTACCATAGGGTAGAACAATTGGTTTTCTTGTATGCAAATATTTATATTGATTACATTCCCCACAGATAAAGGTCCCTAGATATTTGTAATCATCTTTTCTGATAGATCTAAGTTTGCTGTGTTCCAACTTATCCCTGAGTGAGGGAGCACGTCTGAATGTGTGAGGGGTTGTGGGGGTACAAAGTGGGCTACAGAGATGGATCCATTTCCAAAAGGTGCCAATATTTTCCCTAAAATCTGTTTGAAATGTTCATGTTGAGTTGTGTATTAGGAGATGAGCCTAGTTTTATTGTCCTTATTATTCTCTATCTTTTTTTGAAAAGAGTAAATCAAATCGGGATTTGGCCTTGGTCCTCTTGTACGCTCTCTTTAGAGTCCTCATATAGTATCCTCGCTCAAGGAGTCTAGTTTTTACTTTTTTTGCCTCCACTTCAAATAAAGTGTCGGTAGATCAATTCAGTCGGGCACCAATGTATTTACCGTAGGCAATGGATGCGATTAGGGGTTTGGGATGAAAGCTGGATGCTTAAAGTATCGTGTTGCCAGCTGTTGGTTTTCTATATAAGTGAGTGAGTAGTTGGCCATCAATAGCTTTCTGAACAGAAACGTCCAGAAAAGTGATGGAGGTAAAACTATGAGACATGGTGAACTTGAGGTTAAACGGATTATCCCTATTGATGAACTCAAAAAAGACATCCAAAAGAGTAATATGTCCATCCCACAGCATAAAAATGTCATCAATGTACCTATGCCACACTAGGGCATGGCATGTGAACATTGATGCATCTTCATCTGCGAATAATGTCTGTTCCCACTCTCTCAGGTACAGGTTTGCATAGGTGGGGACACAACAGGTCTCCATAGCAACTCCCTGCACCTGGAGGTAGTGGGAATCCATGAAAGAAAAAAAATTGTGTCTGAGGACAAAGTCAATAAAAGCTATTACAAAGTCACTGAAGGGGCGGTCATACCGGCTCTTCTGTGTCAAAATGTGTTGTATAGCCCCTGTCGTGAGGTATTGAGCTATTTAAAGCCTCCACGTTGATGATTATCAATATGGTTTTGTCATTGACATGGAGGCCTTCGAATATAAGAAGAAAATGCAAAGTGTCCTTTACATATGAGGGTAAGCATTCATCAGGTTTTATTTAAACGTCTATAAAGCGGCTGAGGTTGTCAGTGAGGCTCCCTCGTCCGGATACGATGGGCTTTCCTGGTGGTTTCTGAGGATTTTTGTGTATTTTTTGGAAGGGCATATAAAGATCGCTACATTAGCGGGGGATTGCTGTGCTGGGCTACTTGGATGACCTCCTCTTGCGAGCAGAGTCATCATCTGCATTGATGGACGACATTGAGATCACTATACAGACCTTGAAGGAGTTCAGTTGGCTTCTAAACTACCAGAAGTCGGCCCTGATTCCATCCAGAAAATTTGATTTTCTGGGTCTGACTCCATACGAGGCCCCTCCAGAGGGAGATCCTGGTGAAATGGGACAAGTTTCCAAAGTCTCTGGACAATCAGATTCCGCTGAGCTGGGAATCCAGGGGTTGCTTGGTCTGGTGGCTTTGCTCTCCAACTCTTTGGCAGGGCAAATCTTTTCTCCCTTTGTAGTGGAGAGTAGTCTGGGTGGGGAGGTGTCCTGGGGTTGAACTCTGCTCAGGGTTTTGGATGCTGGAAGAATCCAGACTATCAATTAATGTCTTGGAACTTTGGGCTATCAGGCTGTGCCTGGGTCACTGGATGGATCGGCCCTGGGGGCTCCCGGTACGGATCCAATCAGACAATTCCATGGTGTTGGCAGCTCTGGAGGTAGCCGGCATTCCTTGATGGGCAGAACGCTTCGTTCCGGCCCTCCCCGCCGTATAGATTCCAGGTGTGGAAAATTGACAGGTAGACTATCTCAGTCAGCAGGCGTTGGACCAAGGAGAGTGGTTCCTTCATCCGGGCAGGTTTCATCTGATATGTCTGTGGTAAGGGACCTCCAAACTGGACATGTTGGTGTCTCGGCTCATCAGAAAGGTACCAAGGTTTGTGGCAAGGTAACGGAATCCTTTGGTGGACGCCACAAATGCTCTGGTGGCCCCATGGGCTCAGTATCGTCTGATCTACGCCTTTCCTCCTCTCAAGCTTCTTCCGCAGCTTCTACGCAGGATCAAGGCAGAAGGAATTCTGGTCATTCTGGCAGCCCCGGACTGGCCTCGCTGGTCTTGGCACGCCGACCTAGTGCCAAGTCGCGGACATATATTGGAGGCTGCCACTCAGGGAGGACCTGCTGTCCCATTTTTTATAGCCTAAATTAATTTTAAAAACTAACAGAAACTAGGCAAAACTTATTTTTCCAAGATTTTCTGATTTAGTTTATATAGCAAAAAATTAAAAAAAAAACAGTGATGATTAACCACTTCTGGACCGGAAGGTTTTACCCCTTTATTGACCAGGCCATTTTTTGCGAGACAGCACTGCGTTACTTTAACTGATATTTGCGTGGTCGTGCGACCCTGTACCCAAATAGAATTGATATCCTTTTTTCCCACAAATAGAGCTTTCTTTTTGTGGTATCTGATCACTACGATTTTTATTTTTTGCACTATAAACAATAAAAAGCGACAATTTCTTTTTTTACTTTCTGCTATATATTTCCAATAAAAAAATTAAAAATACATTTTTTTCATCATTTTAGGCCAATATATAAAGATATATGTAATTTTTATTTATTTTTTACTAGTAATCGCGGCGATCAGCGATTTTTAGAGGGACTGTGACATTTCAGGGGACAGATCGGACACCTGACATTTTTGACACATTTGGGGGGACCAGTGACATTACTACAGTAATCAGCGCTAAAAATATGCATTGTTACTGTACTGACACTGGCAGGGAAGGGGTTAACACCAGGGGTGAGCAAATGGTCAAATGTGTCCCTAGGGGGTGCCTTCTGTGTGGGGGATGGGCTTGCTGAATGAACAAAAATAAATAAGAGGAACACAGGATCCCCGTGTTCATTACTGACAGAACAGCTTTCTGCAGTGTCGCCCTTATGTCTCAACAGAGAACAATCGTGACCATTGGACCCGCTGACTGGCTTCCCCTGTGGCCAATCGGCCCACGCACCCCCCACCAACCCCCCCCCCCCCGGCTGGTGGTCCCGCGAAGAGACGTACATGAACATCGTTTCGCGGTACAGAGCCGACCTGCCTCCGTAAAACTATGGCAGCTGGTCTGAAAGTGGTTAAAAAACACCAAAAGAAATCTCAGAAAAATTATAAAAATTTAATTTCAGTACAGTGTTGCATGCCTGAGTAATGGTCATTCAAAGTGTGACAGTGCTAAAAAGTTGAAAACTGGCCTGGACTGGAAGGGGGTGAAAGTGTCCAGACTTGGGATGGTTAAACACCTCCCTTTTCTTTACATTATTTTTAACCTTTCAGCAGCTATAGCACCTGTCACAGGTGTAAAAACACTTTCCATCAAAGAATGTAAACTGTTTATGGGCCATAGGATCTACTACATTTTTAACCAGCCTATCTCTTAGGCCCCATGGACACAAGGCGTTTTTGCAGCTGCTGTTAGGAGCGTCAGACGTTTTTTTTTTTTTTTTGCAGCTTAAAAACGCCCCTCCATGTTATTTTATGGCCTCATGCACACACAGGGCTTTTAGGAGCTCCAAGTGACATAGGTGTTTTTAAGCTGCATTAAAAAAAACCCAGGACCAGTGCGTTCTGGAGCTGCAGTGTCAAGCTGTAAAAACATCTGATGCTGCCAATGGCTGATTAACATTGCTTATACAGCATTAAGCCACATTATACGTTTTGTTTTTTTATTTGAAAATCAATGGTTCCCTATGGAAGCCCATTGATTTGAATAGAAGTCGCATCACAAGTCAGATGATGATCCGACTTGTGCTCTGAGAATCTTGAGGGGGAACTCCACGCCAAAATGGGAAAAAAGGAGTGGGGGTCCCCCCCAGGTTCCAAACCAGGCCCTTCGGGTCTGGTATGGATTTTGAGGGGAGCCCCACTTCAAAAAAATGGCGTTTGCCCCCCCAAATACATACCAGACCCTTATCCGAGCATGCAGCCTGGCAGGCCAGGAAGGGGGAGGGGACAAGCTCTGCACCCCCCACCCCAAAGCACCTTGCCCCCATGTTGATGAGGACAAGGGCCTTCCCCCGACAATCCTGGGCGGTGGTTGTGGGGTTCTGCGGGCAGGGGACTTATCGGACTCTGGGAGCTCCCTTTAACAAGGGGGCCCCCCCAGATCCCAGACCCCCTCCCTATGTGAATGGGCATGGGGTACATTATACCCCTACCCATTCACCCCATATAAGGCAATGTATGTAAATAATGACAGGAGACGTTTTAAGAAGTTTATTAAAAATCTTCATCTGGTCTTCTCCGCTCTTTTGCCCTCCACTCTGGTCTTCTTCCTCCGGTCCTCCTCCGACGATGTCTCTGGTGATTATGACGGCTCCGGTCCATGCAGCTTATTATATAGCCATTAGAGGCGTGGCCTCCTGGTGACGTCACCCAGAGACCCCACCCCCCTTATGTCACAGATAATATCTGTGACATAAGGGGGTGGGGTGTCTGGGTGACATCACCAGGAGGCCACACCCCTAATGGCTAAATAATAAGCTGCATGGACCGGAGCCGGCATAATCACCAGAGACATCATCGGAGGAGGACAAGAGGAAGAAGAGTGGAGGAAGAAGAAGACCAGAGCGGAGGGCAAAAGAACGGCGAAGACCAGATGAAGATTTTTAACAAATTTCTTGAAACGTCCATGTTTAACTCTACTAATCTCCCATGTTAATTTTATATTTTTATTTATATTCATCCTCTGTATGACATTTTGTAAGCTCACAGCATCCCCTTCCCATAGAATAATCAAATTATCTCTTCTATAAATTTAATTGAGTTTTCAGTTTCAGAAAAAAAAAAATGCACTCCTCTCCCTATGCTAAATAGAGATTAGCTGTACGGGTTGCAAACCTGGCTCCTATAGCAACCCCATTAATTTAATAAAAATCACTTCTTGTACCAAAAAAAGTTTTGACTTATAGGCAGAACTCTAGACATTTCAGAATATACTTTTTTTAGCCTATTCTTCAACTGCTCACTTTTATTTAACATCTATTTTATGGTTTCAATTGCCACTTGATAGTCAATAATTGTGTCTAAAGATGGTACAACCACAGTTTTAAAAATCATTTTTATTGATCTTGATTTTATCCACTATTTGAAGAAAATGTTTTGTTTCCCTGAGATATTTGTAAGTTTCCTGCACCAATGGCTGTAAAAACCAATCTATATGTTGTCCTAATCTATGTTGCAGCTGTTATGGAGCCAATTCCATTACCTCCAGGACACCCTGGTGTGTTTATACTATTTATGTATTTTCAGAATGCAATAAATTATAGGCATGAGAACACCTTAGCACTAAATATCTTCCCCCTTTGGTATTTAAAATCCCTTTCTTTTATTATCTAATACCCAATATGTTCCTTAATCATTAAACAATTTATCCATTTCCTGTTTTTACCCCTCCCCCTTACCCACTGGTTTATAATTATTATACAATTTCTTTCTGGATCAGTTCCTATCCCAACTTGGGGATTAAATACCGATTTGTTTAAGACTTTAGACTGGTGTGTACTTCTCTTGTATTCTTTTTCTGGTAGCTACCACCGGCAAATTCATCCGTTTTTTCCCTCTTATTTTTGTTTTAGATCTTCCTGCCCGCTTTGCATCCTCCTCCCCTCTGGGAGGGAGATCCAGAGTAGAAAGATATAGAACCTCATTGGAAAGCTTGAGATCAACTTTTAAATCAGGTTTTGGAAAGTAGCATTATAATGAATCAGGAGAAACGCGAGTGGGTCAGTTTCCATCTGCCATTTCTCCCTATGTTCTCTCCTTTTAGAATGGAAAATTACTAGAGGTGGTTGTTTAAAGGGTTAACTAGGCATGGCCCTTGTTTACTCTATTTCACAATGCTTGCTAGAAGAGACTGCTAAAGGGGTTAACTTCTGTATTCATACACTCCGTAGTGTCACCTTGAACGCACGTAGAAATGGCTTCCCCATGCAAGGTGTGGGAGCGACCTAGAATTTACTCTGTCAGAGGGACATTGGTATACCTTTCTTCAGAGTTCTGGAAGGACTTGGCAGAAGCCAGGTGCTGGAGTTCTGTCCTGCAAGCCTACTAGTTAACATTGCAGAGGAGGGATTCTACTGGCATTTACCAGACTATAGCCATACATCTGTAACAGGCTGTGAAAGGCATCACAGCTCTGCTTGGGCCATGTGAGTGCATATTGTTTTTATTGCCAGAGTGGTGTGCTTCCCTTTTGTTCTCCAGCATGTTATTTTGACTGAATATAAAACTTAAGAAAGAAAAACAAAACAAAAGTGACTAGCAAAAAGGAGCTCAACTTCAAAAATGAAAAAAAAAAAAATCCTCCACCCTTCTAGGACACTAGCAAAAAAGAAAATCTCCATTGAAGCATGGTAGTAGTGGAGGGATCATACATAGTGGCCAATGGCTTGTTTGCCACTGTCCAAATCCTTCCATAGGTGGCAGTTTCTATTAAATACTACTGACCCTACACCCTTCAATGAAGATAAAGAACGTTTGAGCTGGACAAAAACCAAAGCTTGATTCCAAGCTAAATTTTAAAAAAACAGAATTTTTGTAAAATCTTACCTGTAAAATTCCTTTCTCTGAGTCCTCCGACAGTCGCCGCCTCTTCATATTCGTCACATATGGGGTATTAGACTTTGCTCCGAAGGAGTAGCTAGGCAACAGAATATGTTAACAATAAAGCTTTTAACATATCCCACCCTCAAGGGGTGGTCCCCTCAGTCAATACCCTCCTACTTCCTGCAACCATATCTCAGTTTTAGTGGAATAGCAGTAGAGTATACAACCAAACCCCAAAAGAGGGACGGGGGCGGCGACTGTCGGAGGACTCAGAGAAAGGAATTTTACAGGTAAGATTTTACAAAAATTCCGTTTTCTCTTACGTCCTCCGACAGTCACCGCCTCTTCATATTTGTCACATATGGGGACGTCCCAAAGCAGTGCAAATATGAGGGGTGGGAAACGCATCCACGCCGAAAGGCAACGCAGTCTCCGCATCAAGGAAAGGAACCTTACCAAAGGAAGGAAACCAGCTGGGCAACAGCAAAAAACAAGTGCTCAACAGGAGCAACAACCCAGGAAAAGACAAAAAACCAGGGGATATAAAACTTATCCCAACAGCCAGGAGTCCCCAACAAGGGACCCTAGGGAACAGCCGCACTAAGAACCTTGCGGCCAAAGGAAGCATCCGCCGATGCCTGAACATCTACTTTGTAGAATTTTGTGAAAGTGTGCACGGTCGACCAGGTCGCCGCCTTACACACCTGGGCTACAAAAGCCCCATGACGACAGGCCCAAGACGTACTCAGAGATCTAGTAGAGTGCGCCTTCACAGGCACAGGGGGAACCTTCCCCTGCAAAGCATAGGCCTGTTCAATGGTCTGCCTGATCCATTTGGCGATGGTAGAGGCCGAAGCCGCCATGCCCTTCCGAGGACCCTCTGGAAGAACAAACAAGGAGTCCGTCTTTCGAAAAGACTCAGTCGATTTAAGGTAAACCCTTATCGCCCGAACAACATCCAGAGAGTGCAATCTCACCTCCTTTGGATGTTTAGGCTTCGTGCACAAAGAAGGCAAGACAATATCCTCATTAAGATGGAATTCCGAAACTCGTTTCGGAAGAAAAGAAGGATTAGGTCGCAAGACCACCTTATCCAAATGAATAACCAGGTACGGAGACTTGCAGGACAAAGCCGCCAGCTCCGACACTCTGCGAGCCGAAGTGATCGTCACCAAAAAGGCGACCTTTTTGGACAACATAGACAACGAGATCTCCCTGATCTGTTCAAAAGGAGCACGTCGTAACACAGATAGAACGAGATTCAAGTCCCAAGGGGGCAGAGGATCCCGCCTAGGGGGAACCAGATGCCGCACACCCTGAACAAAGGTGCCAACCAATGGGTTGGAAGCCACGGGACGTTGAAACAGAACGGCCAGAGCAGACACCTGACCCTTTATCGTAGCCAGCGCCAAACGCTGATCAACACCCGTTTGAAGGAAAGACAGCACACGGGACACCGAGTACGTGCGGGGTGAAAACCCCCTGGACTCACACCAGGCAAAATAGGCCTTCCAAGTACGGTAATAAACCTTCCCTGAGGAAGACTTCCTCGCGTTGATTAAAGTATGAACGACCTCCGGAGAGAGACCCCTCTCCTTCAGGACCTCGGTCTCAACAGCCAGGCCGTCAAAGCCAGCGACTGTAAAGCAGGATGGTATATCGGTCCTTGAGACAGTAGATAGTCTCGAAGAGGTAGACGCCACGGGGCGTCGACCGCCAGATTCACGAGGTCTGCGTACCAGGACCGGCGAGGCCAGTCCGGTGCCACAAGAATCACCGTGTTGCGTTCCGAGTGTAACCTGCGAAGGAACCTGGACAGCAACTGAATCGGTGGAAACGCGTACATCAGCCTGTACTGATGCCACGGGGCCACTAACGCGTCCGACGCGTCTGCCCGAGGGTCGCGCGTCCTTGCCACGAACCTCTTCACCTTGTTGTTGAGACGAGACGCGAACAGGTCCACATCTGGAAGACCCCACTTCGCGCACAACATCTGGAAGACAGCCGGGTGGAGAGACCATTCCCCCTGATCCAGGGTCTGGCGACTCAGATAGTCCGCCTGCCAGTTCTCCACTCCCGGAATGTGAACCGCCGTTATCGCCGGGACATGAGTCTCGGCCCAAGACAGAATGTCGGCCACTTCTCGAGCCGCTCGGGCACTCCTGGTGCCCCCTTGGTGGTTGATGTAGGCCACCGCCGTGGCATTGTCCGTCTGCACCCGAACCGGGCAACCCTGCAGCCGGTCCGTCCAGCGATGAAGACAGAGACTTATCGCACGCAATTCCAGAATGTTGATCGGAAGGGAAGACTCCCCCTCCGACCAAGTCCCCTGGGCGGACAGAACGCCCAGAACTCCACCCCAGCCCGACAGGCTGGCATCCGTGGTGATTACCGTCCACGAGATCGGACGAAACGACTTGCCCCCGGACACCAACGGGGACTGGAGCCACCACAGAAGGTTTCCTCTGGTGCGATGACTCAACGAGATTTGAAGATCCAGAGATTGAGGTCGCCCGTCCCACCTGGACAGGATCTCCGCTTGGAGACCCCGCGTGTGAAACTGGGCGAAAGGAATCGCCTCGAAGGCCGAGACCATCAATCCCAGACATCTCATACACGTCCGCAGAGACGAGTTCGGAACGTCCCTGAGGGACCTGACTTCCTCCCGGAGAGTCCTGAGTTTGTCTTCCGGCAGGAAGACCTTCGCCTGCACCGAGTCCAGAATCATTCCCAGATAGGGGAGACGAACCGACGGACTCAGTGTCGACTTTGGAAAATTTATCGTCCAACCAAACTCCTGCAGAGTTTGCATCGTGACAGACAGGTCCTTCTCCAGACCCTGGCTGGTCGCAGACCGAACCAGAATGTCGTCCAGATACCCCAGGACAGAAACGCCCTGGGCCCTCAATAATGCAAGCACCTTGGTGAAGACCCGCGGAGCCGAGGCGAGACCAAAGGGCAACGCCACGAACTGGTAGTGATCCTCCGCAATGGCAAATCGAAGGTATCTCTGATGACCCTCGAATATGGGGATGTGAAGGTACGCATCCTTCAAATCGATGGAGGCCATGAATTCCCCCGGAACCAGGGCAGCCACCACCGACCGCAGGGATTCCATGCGGAACTTGCGAACCCGCACAGAGCGGTTCAGAGCCTTCAAGTCCAGAATCGGACAAACCTTGCCCTCCTTTCTGGGCACGGTGAACAGATTGGAATAAAACCCCCGAAACCTGTCCCGATGAGGCACCGGAACCACCACTCCCTGAGCCCTCAGGTCCCGCACCGCCAGGTGCAGGTCCCGCAAGCGCTCTGGAGACAGTTGAAGATTTGAGGGAAAAAATCTGCTCTCCGGCCGAGAGAGAAACTCGATCTTGTAACCAGATCGAACGATTTCCTGAACCCATCTGTCCCGCACACGGGCCAACCAGGGCTGAAGAAAACCGAGCAAGCGTCCCCCCACCCCAAAACTGGGTGAGGGCGCCCCTTCAGGCCGAACTGTTATGGGCTGCAGATCCGGATTGGCCGGACTTCTGTTTACCAGACCAGGGCTTCTTCTGAGAGCCTTGACCTTTGAACGGTTTGCCCTTGTAGTGCGGCCGAAAGGCACGAAAGGACCCCTGAGGGGGCCGAAAATTAGCATGCTTCTTCCCAGAAGCCCCCTTAGCCTTGGGGAAATGGGGCAAGAGAGTGCTCTTACCCCGGTGATCCCCTTAATCAACACATCCAGGGACTCCCCAAAAAGGCGAGACCCATCATAAGGCAGATTGGCTAAGGTCTTACGTGAAGATTGGTCCACCGACCAACATTTTAACCAAACCAGACGGCGAGACAACACCGCCACGCGTGCAGCCAACGGAACCAGGTCCAGGTCCGCATCACACAGATACATGACACCCTGGTGGATTTGATCCACCATATCCAGGGTCGCCGGCGAGGCCGAGTCGGCCACTAGGACGCGCCTAAGCATCTGCGTCCAACTTGCGATCGCCTGGGCCGCCATGAGAGAAGCAAACAGAGCCTTAAGCATAGAACCCGTAACAGAATAAGTATGACGGGCAAGAGACTCCAGTCTCCTATCTGTGGCATCACGGAAAACAGGGGAATCCTCTGCAGGAATCGCAGTGGCTTTGTTCAAAACCGCAATTGCATGATCCACTGGTGGAGGCACACACCACCTTTCATCAGTGGAAGGCGAAAAAGGATAACGCAGCTTGAATCTACTTGGTACCGCAAAAGGTTTGCGCAGATTGCGCCATTGATCCTTAACAGCGCGCTGAAAATCATCATTGCAGGGAAAAACCTGCGGCGTCCTGCGTTTCCTCTGCGTCCCATAAGCCGCCAAGGCAGCGGGGGGACACACTTCGTCCTGCAAACGCAGCGTTTGCTTAATGGAAGCAATCAACTCATCCATGATTGCAAGCTCTTCAGGCGAGCCAGGGGGAGAATTATCAACCCCCTCAACTTCAGCCTCCACCTCAGACCCCACTAGATCAAGAGAGGAGCGGGACCCCGATAAGGAGGCACCCGCCATAACAGCCCCATCACCTTCACCCTCAGAATCAGAGGAAAGAGCAACTCTGGGCCTTTTAGTAGATTGAGCAGCAACCAGCATTTGCACCTGAGCAGCAAGGCCAGCCACAATAGTGGCTAAATCCCCCCCTGGGGGGGAAACAGCGGTCCCCTGGCTTTCCACCAATACTGTAGGAAATTTGCCCTCCTGAGAATCCATTGCCCCTGTAATGCCAGACAACCAAGGGTTAACTGCCCCTTTTAAGCAAGCGCGGCAAGCGCAGCCCACCGCACCACACTCAAGCACAATGAGACCCCCACAGGGAATATGCAAACTGAACACAGGCAATGGATAGCAAGAACAGAAGGATAAAACCTGAGGAGACCCTCGCCGCTGCCTCGATCGGTGTTCCTGGAAAGAGGAAGTGATGCTGCCAGGGCGCTCTATGTAAGCCTATGGAGGCTACAAGAAAATGGCCGCCATGCATGTAAACCATGCGGCCGGAGCGAGTGTAGGCAAAATGGCGTCGTTTGGCGCCGAAACCGCCGCTCCACAGTGCATTAAAACACATTACATTCCAATATCAGAATACATGTCAGATCGCCGCAGCGATCGCTGTATATGCCCAAACATGCCAAAAAAACATGCCCCACAGCACACAGCTTCTCACACTGACCAGTCTGACACACACAGTGCCATACAGCTCCCCCCCCCCCCCCCTTGCAGCCCACAGCATGCAGCCGAGAGATAGGGAGACAAGCAGTGTGAATAGAGGCAGGTTACACAGTCCCAGACTGACACCCACCCAGACAGACAGGTCCCCACATAAATACACTTACCTCACATGGCGTGGGGGACCCGCACAGGCGAACAAGCCGCTGCACATGAGGCAGGGAGAGTCGCATTCAAGACGCACACAAGGGGGGTTAAGAAACCGCACAGCGTCCAGTGAGGTAGCCACCTCACCAATCATCCCTGCACCGAACAGGGATGGGTCGTTCACTGTGCCAGGAGCGTTACCTGGCTGAACGCTCGATGGCAGACTGGGAAGCCACTGACCCACGACCTGCGACCAGGGGGATCAGCCCGAGACCCAGTCCGCATGATCCTCTTCATCCGAAGAACTAACGCTGACAAAATAACAGCTAAGTAAAGGTAGAGAGAAAAACTCAAACAAAATTTTAAAAAGAAGAAAGAGTCTGGGACAGAAAGTCCCAGCACAGAGAGAGCCAGCCACTCCTGACAAGCTAGACATTAAAAACTGAGATATGGTTGCAGGAAGTAGGAGGGTATTGACTGAGGGGACCACCCCTTGAGGGTGGGATATGTTAAAAGCTTTATTGTTAACATATTCTGTTGCCTAGCTACTCCTTCGGAGCAAAGTCTAATACCCCATATGTGACGAATATGAAGAGGCGGCGACTGTCGGAGGACGTAAGAGAAATATATATATATATATATATATATATATATATATATATATATATATATATATATATATATATATATATACACACACACACACATATACACATATACACACACACACACAGTCCCCCCACCATCTCTTGCTGTAATAGTTTTCCGCCACTGGGTGTCCTTAGTCCTACAGGGCAAATGACAGCCAGAATCATTCAAGTCTGATGACATGGTATGTCAAGGACCAGTGCCAAAGACAAATACAGTGCCCCACATTGCTAGTCAGAAATTCAGAGAAGGGCGCTTATGTTGGGTCTGCTGCAATTTCGACATTAAGATGGCCTCCCACTACCAGGAGATGATCTGAAGACAAGAGGACTTTCCACATCTTGTGACCAGCAAGGCGAGTCCAGAAGTGAGCTTTAGGGTATTTGCCTTTTTGTGGCCTCAGATGTATGGCACACACCAGCCACAGCAGGTTTTTTTCTGCGTTACAGCAGCCAGAAAGGTGTGTAAATCTCACAAGCCTGCTGTAAGGTGGAAGTGATTGGGTGGCTGTACAGCACAGTATAATCACACATCACTCAACCCCTACATATGAAGGGAAACCTACATCGGAGGTTCTACATACAAAAATATAGATTGAGCTACATGTTACATTGCTGGAGTAAGCAATAATTCTAGGCCATTACTCACGGTTAACTTTTAAAGCATCCCCTATTAAAGTATTCCTATGGACACATGCAATTTTCAGGCTTGACATAGTTACATAGTTAGTGAGGTTGAAAAAACATCAGTCCATCCAGTTCATCCCATGATGTGTGTGTCTACTGTTAACCACACATTGTATACACCTGCATGTTGTGGTCTTTAAGGTGCCCATCTAAGTTTTTTGAAACCATCAATGCTCCCTGCTGATACAACTGTTTGCGGAAGAGAATTCCACATCCTTACTGCTCTTACAGTGAAGAACCCCCTGCGTATTTTAAGGTTAAACAGCCTTTCCTCTAGTTTTAGTGAGTGGCCACGCTTCTTATTGTATTTCCTTTCTCTGAATAGGTTTTTCCATATGCTAGGGTTTCCAGTACAGTATTTGTACATTGATATCATATCCCCCTCAATCGTCTTCTCCAGAGAGAATAAATTCAGTGCTTGTAGTCTTTCCTCATAGCTGATGTCCTCCATTCCCCTAATTATTGTTGCCCTTCTCTGGACTTACTCCAGTTCCAGCACATCCTTCCTGAGGACCGGTGCCCAGAACTGGACAGCATACTCCCAGCTGTGGCCGGACCAGAGTCTTGTATAGTGGGAGAATAATCTATTTCTGGAGTGAATCCACTTTTTTTTTTACATCCCAGTATTCTGTTGGCTTTGCTTGCAGCGGCTTGGCATTGCTTGCCACTGCCAAGCCTGTTGTCTATCAGTACCCCCAGGTCCTTTTCCATCCTAGACTCACCCAGAGGTTCCCCCCCCCCCCCTAGTGAGTAGCTTGCTTTCTGGTTTCTGGCTCCCAGGTGCATTACTTTACATTTTTCAACATTGAACCTCATCTGCCATGTAGTTGCCCACCCCATAATTTTGTTCAGGTCCGCTTGTAAGGTTTCCACATCCTTAGGCATGTTGGGTATTTGTGACCATCTTTTATATTTTACCAAAAAATTTAGATTGCATTTGTGTATGGAAAATAACTTCTGTATTTTTTTTTTTTTTGACTGAAATTTTGACCTTGCTAAAAACATTGCGCTAAAGGTGTAAAAAAAAATAAATAAATAAAACATTGGGAAATACCTCCAACTTTTCTCCAGGATCTCTGCATTTAGAAAAAAAAAAAAAAAAAAAAAAAAAAAAAGACGTTTTGATGGTTTAAGTAGGGTGGTACAGATACAAGGAATTTGCATGAGTACTTGTGCAAATGCTCAGATACCCAAAACCAATACTTGTGTGGTGCAATTTGAGCCCATACAAAATGAATAGGCTCAAATCACACTGCAAAGGAAAGCATGCAATTTGAACAGGAAATGCAGTGCAATTCTTGTCCAAATCACATGTGGTGTCCTGCACCACTCCTGTGTGAACCCAGGCTTGTCATACTACACTGTATGAACCACTTGCTAGAAGATCTTTTTAAACTCCCTTTACATACAACACTAAGAAAGAACAAAGTTTGAAAACCACTAAGAAATGATTTAGTTGGTGACAAATGCTAAAGGAATAAAAAGGAAATAGACGAGCTGTAATAATGGTTAATGATTTATTTTACTCATATTACATGAGTTTAGACAAATGGCATTTTCAGTATCCATAGGATTAATAGTCATATGGAGTATGCCGAGAAAGTGCTAGAATATTAAAAACAAAAATAGAACATTTGATCACTTTGCACAAAACAAGTAACACAAAAGCACACAAGGTATTGTAAAAATATTGCACATTTCAAAGTGTTCCACAGCTCTAGCTGGCTTGAACAAAGGTGTATTGCTTGAATTACCATGGAAGCAAATTTAATTCCCTCAATGTTGACGGGAATTGGAGTACATTATGGCAAGACTAGCACAGAAGGACTGCTTAAAGCAAAACGTGAGCAAGAGGGTAAATCCAACAATGGTTTGATGTACATGGCATACTGCAAAAAACTGCAAGGGTATCCTCACCAGAAAAACAAAAAAATGTTTGCATCTTAAAATTAACACATTGGAATCCAGAATCTACATGTGGCACTTCAGAGTGTTATAAGGGTCAAGGTAAATGTGGCAAATAAAAGATCACTAATCAGTTATTTTCAGGCTTCACTACTTGGGAAATAACTGGTCTGCAAAAAGAATGCAGGGTAGGTGGTTCTGAAACTTTACATTACTTGAACAAGTTTCATTAACAGCTGATATATTCCATCCCAACAGATTCTCCATTTGAAACCTTGCATATCTTCTAGAATGAATTTCAAAGTGGACTTTAACATAGGAGCCACGTGTGACATATTACCTTGTACAAGCAGCCATTAAAGGAGTAGGGAGGGAGCGGAAAAGGAGACTGCAATGCAATTTAATGGAATAAGTGTAAAAGAAACCCAAACTGGAAATATCTTGTCTGTATGGTTATTTCAGGTTTCAATAAATGTGAGCAGATTAACTCAGCCATTGGTTTACTTTGCAGAACACCAAAGAGTAAATCTTCCCCACAGTTAACCAAACTTTGGCCCCTTTTACACTGATGGCTCAATCGGGGCCACCTGTCAGTTTTTCTGGTGGACCTGATCAGACCAACCATTGCTCTGCATGGAGCGGCAGATGTCAGAGGACATGTATCCGTTGACACCCTTCTGCTCCATTTTGGAAAACAAATGAATAGCAGCTAATGTAAGGCTCCAGTGCTGGAGATAGGGAGTACAGGCATTCCTCAGATAGATGGTGGATGATTCAAACTTAAACAATTTAGTTCTGATAATCAGGTGTAATTATTGTAAAGCGATTTGTAAAATGTTTTATATTCTTTGCATTCCTTTTAGATTTGAGGACACTTTGCAGTCACCTCCACGTTTAAAGGGACCACATCACTTTTTTGCCATATTTACATGCAAAGGGGACAAAAAAAAAGGGGGGGGGGCACGATTTGGGATAGCGTGTAATACTGTCAGGGGCACACTGACAAAGGTGAATGTTCCTTATCATGGTTTAAATCCAATAAAAACCCTATTGCTGCATTTAATTAAGCCTTTCTTGGCAATGTCAGCTTGTCTCTTGTCACCAACATTTTTGATGGCCAGCATGTAAATGTGGCAAAAATAAATGCCAGTGAATCAAAAAAGTCCTATACTAAATATATGAATTATGTAGTATTATGGTTCATTAAATTTTAGTCTGGCACAGATTGTGGCAGCTCTTCTAAACCTTTAAGCTATATAAACCGCAACATATGCTAAAAGATCATTACCCACACAAATCAAACAGGGCAACTCTTGCCAAAGCAATACCATTGAGAGCCATACCATTAATGGATTTCACTTGTTTTGACAAGATGAGAAAAAGCCAAACAGAAACTGTAGTTTAAATTTGGGGAAGACTAATAAATCAAGAAAAGGAAACCAAATAAAATTCCTCTTTAACCTTTAACTGACCACATAGCATAATGTGCAGAAGCAAGGAATATGGGCTTAATAACTAAATGCCACGTGACCACAGTGGCCGATGTTTTTGTGCTGAAGTCATGGTCCCTGTAGTGACAACTGCAGACTGCTCCTGGCCTGGTCTTTAGTTCCGATGAGGAGCCAGTGGGATGGGCTCCCATCATGTAACCACTGACCGCCATACATTACATAGGGAAGGCTGTCCCACCCTCTGGAGTAAGGACCCATTAAAAAAGGGCCACAAGACTGGAAGCGGTTAAGCAATAAAATTCAGAAAAGCAGAGCTACTGGAACATACTAAATGCCACTTAATTCTGTTAAATAAAGTAGTGAGGAAATGTTACAACCAGTTTATCCATTTACAATTTTACATAGTTTCCTTGAAATTCTAAAATAAATTATCTGTGAGCAATGTAATTCTATAGCACCCTATTACACAACATTTACTGTGCATGCTGTAGGTATTTTCCTGCTATTTGCTGTATGTTCTGTTGAACTGTACATTGGAGTACTTTTAAATTGTAAAATAAAGCTTTTATTGGTAGTTCATTGGCTCTTGCGCAGCTTTGCAGAAATAGAGCTTCATGTGCAGATCATTGCCCTGAACAATCTGTGTAGGTTGTAACCATATTTCCTCTTCGCTGAGTAACAGTTCTGCAATGCTTGCTGGACCCCTGAAACCTCTGCTCAGTTCTTAGATTATGTCGTGGTGCATCCCCAAAGCTACCAAATGTAAACATTTTTTCCATATCTTCAAACATGTCATTAAATAAACCTCCGCCAAATGCAAAGTCATCAAAGTGACGCCTGTGCCTGCTAGAAGGATCCTGGTGGCTCCTAAAATGGTTTTCAAAATGTCTTTTTGATCTAGTGTGCTGACTCTCTCCAAAAAAGTCAAATTCTTTGAGAAGGTCTTCGAAATTGAAATGCTGGTGGAAATGCTTTTCGTTGCCGCTGCCTCCTCTTCCACCGTTTGCAAAGGCATCATGGCCAAACTGGTCATACTCCTTCCGTTTGTTTTCATCCGAAAGGGTCTCATATGCTAAAATGCAAAAATAAAAATTCTTTGTTAATCATATTTTTTTTTTTTTTTTTTAAATACAGCTCTCAAGAAAAGAAATCTTCACAAAAATCAAGTGCATGAGTTGTTCATATCCATCCATACTTTAACAATTTCACTGCCAGGTACATATGTCGTAAGGACCTATATATAGCACTGCTTCCAGCTGGCCAGGTACAGTCATACGGACCTGCATTCCTCCCCCATAAACTTATTGCAGAATTGTTCCGCAGACTATTACACAGGATTTACCTATATCTCTGATGAGCTAATTATGAGTTATTCACCTCAAGTGTGTGACACCCCACCCCCAATGCCACCGCTCCCTGTCACCAGCCTCTCCACCTTCTGCCACTCTTACTCAAAAAAAAAAAAATAAAAAATAAAAAAAGGACTCCCCCCCCCCCCCCCCACTCTTTTGCATCCCCCTTCCCTCAAAAAAAAAAAAAAAAAAACATTCTAAAAATCCATAGTAAGGCACCTTTGACATGGAGCAGACTACAGCAAGTGGATCTGTCCAATGATCCCCGCTAAGCAGGCCAATGGCAGGTTCATGCTCACTCTTCATCAGCCCACTATTGTCAATGGGGCGGTCAGATGGAAACTAACTGCCTGGACACTTCCATCCGATACAATCTGATAGACAGAAGGAGAACAGATCCCCTTTCATCTGTTTTTGGCAGATTGGATGTAGGCAGGTGTAAACGGACAAGTCAGTTTAGATCTGCCTCCCCAAAGAGAATAGGTGGTCTGATCGACCTGCTTAAAAAATGGATAGGCAGACCCAAATTGGTCTTGCTCATGTGAAAGGGGCCTAAAGACTTGGTTCACATAGTGCATACAACCCTGCATGGGCATGTTTACCTGTACAGGGATGCACAGGTGGTCCATGCATCCCTGTGCAGGCAGTCCCATTGATGTAATTTGGGATGTAGCAACAGCACAAACAGAATCATTGCTCCCAATTTGACATCCATGTAGGTCTGGGTGCATATCCCTGAGCTCACGCTGTCTGCTTTCGAGGTCGTGCACCCACATGGATGTCAGATTGGGAACAGCGGCTTTGCCTGTGAAGCTGTTGCATCTCAACTGACATAAATGGGACTGCCTGCACGAAATACCTGTGCATCCCAGTGCCATTTTTTTTAAGTTATGTAGTGTTTGTGTTCACCAATAATGATTTTAGTGTATTTCTTGTAAAAATAGTGATTTGATGAACATTTGCGCAATTATTGCGGGGTCCAAAAAAAAAAAAAAAAAAAAATCAGCAGTACTTTTTTCTACAGGTCATGTGCTTCCAGAAAATGTTTCGTTACACCTTAAGTTTTTTTATATACTATTTTACAAAAGCACAATTTAAAATGCGCAAATTTGTTTATTACCTTATAACAGTTAACCCCCCCCCCCCCCCCCCTGCTTTTTTTGTTTAGTAGGACTTTTGTAAAATGTAGCCATGTATGAATCTAATGATTTTTGAGTATGTTTAGCAAAAAAGGGGGCACGGAAAATCAATAGCACCTAGTCTACTGGCCATGTGCTTTCAGAAAATATATGGTTTTGAGGGGGTTCACAAACTCTGAAAGCTGTAATTGAAAGACTAAGACCTCCAGAATGAGAAATTTTAGCGAACGTTCGATTTTCACCATTTCTCAAAAAGGCGCAATTTAAAAATTGACAAATATTTGTTAGTTGCATTCAAAGATTTCCTAGCTTTCAACAGTGTAGGAATCACCGATTCAGATAATTCTGATAAACCCCTATCCTTCAGCACCTGGCGTTCAGCATCCAAGCCATCAAAGCCAGCGACTAAAGCAAGCTAGATCGGTCCTTGGGACAGCAGATACTCCCTGAGAGGAAGCTTCCAAGGAATGTTCGTGACCAGCCGCACCTGATCGCTGTACCAAGCCCGACGATGCAAATCTGGAGCCACTAAGATGACCGGAATCCCTTCTGCCTTGATCCTGCTTAGAAGTCTGGGCAGAAGCTTGAGAGGAGGGAAGACTTAAATCAGCCGATACGGACCTCACGGGGCCACCAGTGCATCTGTGGCGTCCGCCAAAGGATACCTTAACTGAGCCACAAACCTCTGCACTTTTCTGTTAAACCGAGACTCCAACAGATCCACCTCAGGGGTGCCCTACCAGAAACAGCTGATGAAACCCCTTCGGATGAAGGGACCACTCCCCTTGGTCCAACGCCTACTGACCGAGGCAATCTGCCTGCCAATTTTCCACCCTGGGAATGTGTACAGGAGAGGGCTGGAAGGAACCGTTCTGCCCACCTTAAAATGCCGGCTACCTCCAGAGCCACCGGGACACTTGTGTCCCCTTGGTGATTGACATAAGCCACGGTCGTGCCATTGTCTGATTGAATGCGCCCTGGACAACCCTGAAGATGATCTGTCCAATGATCCAGATACAGTCTGATCGCTTAGAGTTCCAAGACAGTGATTGGTAGTTTGGACACTTCCAGCATCCATTTCCTCTGAGCAGAATGCTCACAGAGGACGCCTCCTAAAGACAACTGTCCAATACAAGGGGAGAAAGGATTTTCCCATCGAAGCCTCCATATCAGGGACTTGCTCGTTCCCTTATTCAGCCAGATTGGATTGTCCAGAGACTGCAGAGTCTTGGTCCAGAGACTGCAGAGTCTTGGTCCAGAGACTGCAGAGTCTTGGTCCATTTGGTCAGAATCTCCCTTTGCAGCAACCTCGTATGGAACTGTGCAAATGGAAACGCCTCGAAGGCAGACACCATCAGGCCCAGCACCCACATGCAAGTCCGGGGAAACGACCATCTGCTCAACAGCAGGAGGCAAATTGCAGCCTGCAATCTCTGTAGTTTGTCTAGAGGAAGGAGCACTCTGGCTAAGGCCGAGTCCAGAGTC
The DNA here is from genome assembly GCF_965119305.1 of Pelophylax lessonae. NCBI lineage: Eukaryota > Metazoa > Chordata > Amphibia > Anura > Ranidae > Pelophylax > Pelophylax lessonae. The sequence continues at coordinate 238,878,629 of NC_138771.1, forward strand.
AGGCTCAGATAGTCCAGCTTCGTAGACGGACCTAGAACTTCTGAAAATTCAAAATCCAGCCGAACTTCCGCAGAGTTGGTATTGTGATCTCCAGGTTTACCACCAGAGCAGAGGGAGACTCCACTCGCAGAAGGAAATAGTACAGGTAGCCCAGTACTATGATCCCATTTTGGCCTAGCAAAGCTAGCACCGGGGCTAACACTTGTGAAGATCCGAGGAGCAGAATCGAGACCAAAGGGTAACGCCACAAACCGATAATGCTCCTCTCCCACAGCAAAGCTGACTGGCACATATTGGAATGTGAAGGTAGGCATTCTTGATATCCATAAAGGCAAGGAAATCTCCCGACGCAAGATGTCACCACTCCATTCTGAACTTCTGTACCCGCAAGTAGTTGAGTGCCTTGAGATCCAGGATTGGACACACTTTGCCTTTCTTCCTGGGGACTATGAACAGGTTTGAGTAAAAACCCTGAAAATGTTCCAAAGTCGGAACAGGGACAATCTTCCCTTGAAGGAACAGGTCTTGTATCACCCCAAACGGGCCCTGTAAGCCATCTGGGGACAGGCACAAGTTGGAAGGAAAAAACCTTGCCGGAGGACAAGAACGAAACTCCATCTTGTAGCCAGAACGAATGACTTAGTGGACTGCACCAGGGATCCGGAAACCAGCAAAGACATTTCCCCACCCCCAACATGGGTGAAAGAGCCTTATCCACGAGTCTGGAGAAGCCCAATCTTGGCTTGCCTGACCAGGTTCGTTTGGATCCTCTTGAAGAGGCCCTGAAAGGCTATGAGCCCTTGACGGTCGATCCTGAGGGACGGGAAAAAAAAAAAAAAAAAACTTATGAGCGGAGAGGGAAGGCCCACATCTACAACTAGTTTCCTTGTCCTTAGCAGCCTGCGGAAGAAAAGTACCCTTACCCCCCCCGGGGAGACATTAGTGTCATCCAGGGTAGCTCCAGACATGTGATCTCCTTGGAAAGGAAAATCAGTCAAGGCCTTTTTTCAAGTCTGATCCACAGACCAACACTTAAGCCAAAAGACATGCCATAGGACCACTGACAAAACAGACGAGCCATCAGGGGAGTCGCATCCAAAGAGGCATCACAGAAACTGCAGCCCCTGGACCAGATGGTTCACCAGCTTGGCAAAGGCAGGGGGAGCTGTTCCCCCCACCAGGTCACGGTGTAAGAGCTTAGCCCATTCAGAGTTTGCAACACCAGGGCAAGAGTGAATACCTGCCTAAGTGCCGAATCAACCAGAAAGTACATATTGCTGGGCAAAGCCTCCGCCTTCCAGTCAGCCAGATCCTTAAAGGCTGGGACGCTTCAACCGGAATCATGGTTGCCTTGTTCAATCTGGAAACCGGTGGCACAGTCCACTAAAGTAACTTCTCATAGGGGTAGTAAAGCACTTAGGTACCCCACGGGGACGCTTTGGTCGCTCCCACTCTTTAACGACAATTCTGTGAAAATAGGCAGGTAAAAGGAAACCCCTTTGCCGCTCTGAATGGCTTGTGAGTGCCAAAGGGTAGCTGCTCCTCAGTCGCAGCTTCAGCTGTGTCCTCCATCTTTAGGGTCTCATGCACAGATACAATCAGAGCATCTTTTCATGCGTGGTCGCAGACATGGAAGAATCATCCTCACTATCAGAGGATTCCAGGCACCTGGTTGCAGACCCAGCAAGGTGACCCATGTCCGCGGTGGCCAAATCAGATTTAGGACCCGATCAAACAGGTGAGGCAGGGGAAGGCGAGGGGGTGCTTTTTGCTCGCCCACAAACCACTTCCACCTGGGACAAAAGGGACTCCAGGACCACCGTCAGTGCATGGATGGATGGATGGTTGGGACCCGGAGAGCCCCCCGCAGCCTCAGAGAGGTGATCAGGTGGAGAAATGTGCCCAAAAGACTCCATGAGTAACCAGGGGGACCCGGCAAAAAGTGTAACATTGCTAAGAGACAATCCTCACCACGCTGGCAGCACCACACAGTTGCCAGTCACAAGCAACAAGTGATCCTCAGCAGAGCGGAAGAAGACCCCACCAGACTCACCACCCGCAGAAACAAGCGCCTGCAGCCACCAGGCTAATGCAACACACATGCAGTGATCAGGAAGAAAAATCATCCAGGTGTCAGTACCAGGGGGTGAGGGGCACCCACCACTGAAATCACATCCCACAGGGCTACACTATCTTGGTCGCCACTATTTACAAAAGCAAACCACAGCAAAATGGCTGCCGGACTACACAAACATGACTGTGTATAAGAAAACACACAGTCTACAACAAAATAGCGGCAGCACAAGGCATACAGTGACCCAGGAGGGAGTCGAGGCCTCAGGGACAGACCCAGACAGGATGGGGTGCCCTGGCAGGAACCCCCCCACCCCAAGGTACAACTCCCCCATGCAGTCGATCATCCAGTTGACGGCAGCGCACCCCCTGGCCCTCATCGCTAGTAAGCGCCCTGCCCCCACCCCAGGAACAGTGGCCAGGCCACCCAAACAGCCCCAGTGTACGTGGAGCGGGGGCAGGTGAGGGACTTGGCAAGGGGAGGTGCCCGCAGGAAGGAGGGGAACCCAGGGGCCGACTGTCCCAAGGAGGGGTCCCCGTCTACCCAAGAACCCTCGGGGGGGGGGGGGGGACAGCTACTCACTATACTAGGAACCAATCGGGCGCCGCTCCAGACAGAACCCCTCTCCATTGAAATGGGGGGACTGTCGGCCAGGAGGAACGCTACGACTCAGGCCAAGCCCCGGCCGTATGCGACCTCGCGAGGCGTTTAACTTGCAGGCAAGCCCCTGTCCAGTGGGGTCAAGTCACGGCAGACCTAGTGCAGAGCTGAGGTCTGTGCAAGCTTGCTGGCCAGACTGGGCTGATCACTGGATCTAGATTATCCAGCCTGTCGCTCAGTCCGGCAGTGGATTGTAGATCTCACAGGAAAAATTCAGGAGAAAAAAATTCTATCTAAAAAGAAAAAAAAATTGGCAGGACCAAAGATCCCAGCAAGGAACTAGGTCCTTACTCCTGACTAGGCAGATAAAACTGAGTGGCTATAGCAGAGAGGGTGTATACCCTCTGGGACTGCCCATGGGTGTAGCCAGAATTCTTGTCTACCTAGTGTCCTACTCCTGTAGGGGCAGTATAACCCAATGGTTATGAACCAGTTATCAGTGTCCCGTTAATGAACAAAAGAATAAAAAAAAAATCAAATTTCTTCATCAATTTAGGCCAATATGTATTCTGCTACATATTTTTGGTAAAAAAAAAAAAAAAAAACCCCCAATAGGCTTACATTTGTGGTTTGTGCAACATTTATAGTGTCTACAAACTATGGGATATATTTTTTTCACCTGCCAGAACTGTTTTAGGAGATGTGATCACACTACAGGACAAAAAAAATCTACTGTAGAAGAAATCAGGTGACCTTTTACACAGTTGCAAACCATGTGAGCGAGCCTCAAGGAGATTCAAAATAAGTATTAGGGTTACACAGATTAACATTCTATTGAAAAGAAAGCTGTCACAACGTGCAAACTTGAGCTGCCATTGCCGACCTCTTGCTTAAAGAGGAAGTAAACCCTCCTCTACAACTTGTACCTATAGGTAAGCCTATGATAAGGCTTACCTATAGGTACTGTAAATATCTCCTAAACATGTACCGTTTAGGAGATATTTACCTTACATGCAGCCAGTGACGTCAATGGCGCATGCGCTCTGAAGGAACGGCCGCTCGTGCCGTTCCTTCAGAGTCCCGTGACTATCGGCTCTCGCGCGCGGGAGTGACATCACCGCGGCTCCGGCCAATCAGATGGCCAGATGCCGCGATCCAGGAAGACGGGCGACTGGACATGTCGCCCGTCATAGAGGTGAGTGAGCGGCACGGCGGGGGCTCGTTCCAAGGTAAGTATTGCATAATGAGCTAGTATGCTATGCATACTAGCTCATGTCTCTCTTGCAGGGTGAAAAAAAAAAAAAATGTGAGTTTACAACCTCTTTAACCACTTGCCGACCACCGCACGACTATCTACGTGGGCGGTCAGCCCCTCACAGGCAAAGTGACGTAGGTCTACGTCGCTCGCCTGTGAGGGTTTAGGGAGCGAGCGCGCGCCGCCGGAGGCGCGCTCCCGCTCCCGCGTGGTCACGGACCCCCCCGCGCGTGTGACCGGCGGACCCGATCGCCGCCGGCCACTCTGCGATCGGCGGGGGAGAGGGAGAAAGTCAGGCAGCTTGTGTAAACAAGCTGCCTGTCATTCTCCTCTCTGTATGAGAGATGATCACATGGATCTACTATGTAGATCCATTGATCACTCTGCATACAGTTGAAGCCCCAGCCAATCACAGTTAGAAGCACGCCCCTAGGGACACACACAGCCCCTCCCTCTCAAATAAAGTTAACCCCTTCACTACCAGTGTATTTTTACAGTAACAGTGCATATATATAGCACTGATTACTGTAGAAATGTCACTGGTAACCCCAAAAGTGTCAGTCAAGGGTCCGATCTGTCCGCCGCATTGTCGCAGTACCGCAAAAAAAAAAAAAAAAAAAAAAAAAAAATCGCAGATCGCCGCCATTACGCGTTAAAAAAAAAAAAACAACAAAAATGACAAAAATCTTTCCCTTTGTTAGTAAACGCAATAACTTTTGCGCAAACCAATCAAAATACGCTTTTTGCGATTTTTTTTACCAAACATAGGTAGCATAAAACAAATTGGCCGAAAATATTAAAAAATTTTGATTTTTACATTTATTTTTGGGGGAATTTCATATAAAAAAAAGGGAAAAATATTGCTATTTTTGCAAAATTTACGCTCTTTTTTTGTTTATAGCGCGTGATCAAAAAATCGCACAGGTGATCAAATACCGCCAAAAGAAAGCTCTGTTTGTGGGAAAAAAAGGACGCCAAATTCGTTTAGGTACAGCGTCGCACGACCGCGCAATTGTCCGTTAAAGTCACGCAGTGCCGAATCGCAAAATACCCCCTGGTCAGGAAGGGGGTAAAATCTTCCGGGGCTTAAGTGGTTAAGGTGCATATTTCTGCATACATACTTCTGCATTTATACATCAAAAAATGGAGGCTGTGAACTTCATATATTGTTTCATCACCTCAATGGCTGCATTGCATGTTACAGGACAGACCTACTACCTAAAAATTATATCTTCAGAGTTTACAACTTAATAATGAAACTATTTCAAGTACCAAACTTACCTTCAGCTATTTCTCTAAATTTAGCCTCTGCGTCTGGGCTTTTATTTTTATCAGGATGATACTTCATCGCAAGCTTGTGAAAAGCTTTTTTGATCTGTCGCTCTGAAGCATTTCTTGGGACCCCCAAAATGTCATAGTAAGTCTTTTTTGCCAGTATAACCTCAGATATTAATAAGATGCAAACAGCAAACGTGAGCACAGATTGAGCTGAAGCCATCACTGGGGTCCCTGCAAAACAAACAAGGTATGTCATCAGCTACAAGGAAATCACAACTATCGTATGCCTTCTTACATTGCTAGAGTAGTGCACCTACTATTATAGCCATTAAAAATCTCAACTTTCATGCTTTCTGCTCACTGCAGAGCCCCATATCTGACTTAGCAGGGGGTGTGTTTGACTTCTGCAGAGAATTCACTGCTTTCCCACCGAGTTAGGGCTCTTTCACTCGGTCCGCTTCCCTAGGCAGATCCGTGCTGCTCAGTGAGGATCGATCCGCCGATTCCCGCTGAGCCGGCGGATGACAGCTCCGTCTCCGCTTGCAGTGCGGAGAGGGAGGTGTCACAGCTCCCACTGCTCTCTATGGGGGGGCGGATGAGAGCGGACCGCCTGTCCGCTCTCATCAGATCCCTGAACGGATGGAAAAATAGGGTTTCCATCCGTCCGGATTTCACGGACAGGATCGGATACGGATGGCAGCGGAGGTGTCTCCGCTGACATCCGCTGCCCCATAAAGCTGCATGGAGGATCCGATCAGATCCGCTTAAAAAACTGACAGGCGGATCTGATCGGACCGCCCGTGTGAAAGAGCCCTAAGGGTTCTCTGCAGCATACTAGCATGGGGCAGGTATTTCTATTCTGACTATTTCCTGAAGAAAATAAGCCAAGACTTTTACAGCTTTTGTTTTGATGGACCTGGAAAGTATGTAGACAGTTTAACTGATGTTCAGTTGGGCCTAAATCAAATGACACTGTCAGTTCCGTCTATTTCTGGAGTCAATTTTATGTACAGTAATCTGCTTTCATTGCAGTCAGTCATACTGCTAAAAAACAAACTTCATCTGTATCTTTGCTAGGGAAGAAAACCTGTACAGACCCGATATGTGGACTGCCATCGCTGTCCTCTTGTGAAAATACTGACTGCTTAGTGGTCATGTTTACCTTCGTAAACAAGTATGCTATCTGGGAATGTTTGTTCCAGTTTTTGGATTCAGAAAGCACAGAAGACAAATACAGGTGAGGAAATACCATTTCCAGAAGGTGGACTGCAATGCCAGTCTCCATGTTTCTTGAAGTGCAGGTTTCCTTCAAATCCCATCTCTACAAGGATTAAATGTTCTATGGGATGGGACATTTTACATATCTGATCCCCACATCTCAGCAGGCATCGCTCTTCCACAATCTATCGGTGGACTGTCCCTTTGTGTTCTCATGCCCAAAGCAGTACTATAGACTTAAGGACATCAGGGGACCTGTGTCCTCCAGAGTATAGGGAAGAAGGGCCTGCGGGGTCTGGTCCTGCAGCCTGGAAGACTGGGTAAGAAACTACTTTTTCCAATACCCTAGATATAAACAAGCATTTAACCCTAGCAGTACAGGAGCAGCCATACTGCGAAGGGAGCATTTTTGTTTTTTGCAGAGAGGAGCTTTAAAAGCAAAGTTCGTGTTTGGAACAGGTCCACCTGTATTTATGGTAAAATATGTAACATGCTCCTGCTGCCTCCCCCCGCCCCTCAGTGACAGCAGGCAGGGGATCCTCCATCGAGGCCAGCTGTCACTTTTCAAAAACAGCACGGCCCTGTGGGCAGAGAAAGTTCTGTGAATGGATGAACTACAAGTACAACCAGCACCACAGCCAACAGCTTGTAGTCCCTCCAAACAATTGTGAAGGCGCTGGTGAGCATCCTCATACTTCATTCCTTCTGCAGTTCAGTAAGCCTCCGTTTACACAGGTGTGATTTGTCATGCGATTTCACAGATCAAACTCTGATTCCAACTTGCACATACTCAACTTTGAAAAAGTTACTGCACTACTATATGCACTTTCTAGCAAACTTTGCAATGAAAAAAACAGGGGTTTTCTTTCACTCATAGTGCAATACATGCTTAAGTTGGCCAACTGCACCAAAGTAATTCCTCTCTGTCCAGTCTATAACCTGATGGTTTATATACTGTACATATACAAATTATTGGGATCTGAGTAGCTGTAAATCTCATTTGTTGCACTTCAGGTCAGTGACCACACCTAAACCAGCTCTCCTCCAACTAGTGTGTATTTGCCCAATACTGGCCTGCTTGACACGGGTCTATCAGAAAATCCCTTGCATTTTATTCAATGAACCCAAAGGATTCTACAATTGGATAAGGAGGAAATGTTGGTTATTGCCCCGCCCTGCCACCTCATCCCAATAGAAAAATGCAAAGAATGCTCTGTATGGCACCCATGCTAAACAAATGACCCCCTGTGGTTACTACGCAGAAGGACAGCTTCTGAGCACCAAATCTGAATGACAGCATGGATTATTATTGCATTATTGGCTACTACAGCAATTCTCTACTTCTACTGGGATCTCACGGGTATAGAATATGTATACTTATAATGGTCCACACTGAATGGTCTAAGGTTATCAGTGGTGAATCCCAAGGGTCAATGTTGGGACCCTTACTTTATGATATCTTTAAAAATGATATAGGGTCTGGGGTTCAAAGTACCATTTCAGTCTTTGCAGATTACACCAAGCTGTGTAGTGGAATAACGTCCTTAAAGAGGAAGTAAAGTCAAAAAAAAAAAAACGAGAAAAAAAAAAGCCCTGTAAATAGAAAGGCATAATGAGCTAGTATGCATCGCATACTAGCTCATTATGTAGTACTTACCTTAAAACGAAGCCCCCGCCGTGCCGCCACCTCAGCGACAGGACGGCGACATGTCCTGCCGTCCCGCTTCCGGGTTCGCGTCCTCCGGCCATCTGATTGGCCGGAGGCGCGATTACATCACTCCCGCGCATGCGCGCAGGAGCCGCCGTTCACGGCACTGAGCTCTGAAGGAACGGCACGGGTGGCCGTTCCCTCAGAGCGCCTGCGCCGATGACGTCATCGGCAGTTTGCGCTGTAAATATCTCCTAAACTGTGCAAGTTTGGGAGATATTTATAGCACCTATAGGTAAGCCTTAAATATAGGCTTACCTATAGGTAAAAGTTATACAAGAGGGTTTACAACCTCTTTAAAGGATGTCTCCAATTTACAAGCCAACCTCAACGCACGGTTTAATTGGGTGACTGTGTGGCAGATGAGGCTTAATGTTGATAAATGTAGAGTTATACACTTGGGGCTAAGAATATGTATGCATCATACATACTAGAGAAAATCAATGGTGGAGAAGGGGTTTTTGGTAGATCATAAGCCTAAAGAGGAGTTCCAGCCATTTTTATGTTTATTAAAAGTCCGCAGCTACAACTGTAGGTGCTGACTTACACACTCACCTGTCCCACGATCCAGCTGCCCAAAGCCCTGCTCCTTGGCATCACAAGTATCAGAAAAAAAGTTTGTTGGGCGCTTCTTACCAGGCAAGAAAGAAAGGAGTCCACCACTGTAGGAGGGGCGCGGGGGATGCTCCAGATTCTTTTTTCGGGACTGTCCCAAATGGCTGGATACAAGGCAGCACTGACAGGAAAACTCCGAAGAATCCGCTGGCAGAAGTGAAGAAAAAGGACAGGCGCCAATGTAGTTAGCCAGAAAGGTTTATTGCACAATATACATAATAACTTACACATAGGTAAGCTCCAGTCCGTATGGCAGCGTCTCCAGCGCACGATCCGGCCGTCCACCGGCCCGGAGGTGACGTCACAGGAAGCTGGTCAAAGAACTTGGTTACCTATGTGTAAGTTATTATGTATATTGTGCAATAAACCTTTCTGGCTAACTACATTGGCGCCTGTCCTTTTTCTTGGCATCACAAGTATGGGCACTCGGCTGTGGCAGCTTTCGGCTTCACAGCTGGGTGTGCACTGCATGTCCTGAATAGTCAGGCAATATCTTCTGGGACCTGTGACGTGTCCCAGAAGACTGCAGGGAGGGAGAGGAGAACTTCTGCTCAGGCCACCTGTCAAAACTAGGTACTCATGCCCCCCCCCCCCCCAAAAAAAAAAAGGCATGCCAGGGGATCAGGAGTATTTAAAGCAGAAGTTCCACTTTAGGATGGAATGACACTAATATCATGCAATGCCAAGCTGTAGTCTCCAAAGCGAGCAAAATCCTTTGTATCAAGACGGAATGGACTCCAGAGAGGGCTATGATTTTGCCCCTGCACAAATTAGTAATTCCTCATCTGGAATATGCAGTTCAGTTTTGGGCACCAATAAATAGGATATTGGAGGGGGGGGGGGGAGAAAGTGCAGAGAAGATCAACCAAACTGATAAGAGGCATGGAGGAGCTCAGCTATGAGGAAAGATTACAGGAACAGAATTATCTCTTGAGAAGAGGAGATTAAGGGGGGATATGATCAACATGTACAAATACAAAAGGGGTCCGTATAGTGAACTTGGTGTTGAGTTCTTCACTTTAAGGTCAACACAGAAGACAATGGGGCACTCTGTCTAGAGGAAAATAGATTTGGTCTCCAAATATGGAAAGGTTTCTTCACAGTAAGAGCTGTGCAAAGGTTAAATAGCCTCCCTCCAGAGGTAGTTCTGGCCAGCTCACTAGATTGCTTTAAAAAAGACCTGGATTCTTTCCTAAGTGTACAGAATATAACTTGGTACTACTACAGTTATAGGTAAAGTTGATCCAGGGAATGTCTGATTGCTTCTTGGGGGATCAGGAAGGTTTTTTTTTTTTCCCCCGCTGTAGCAAACTGGATCATGCTTTGCTGAAGCTTTTGCCTTCCCCTGATCAACTGCGTGTATAGAATTGTTTTTTTCTTGCCTTTGGTTGAACTAGATGGGCTCATCTTTTTCCAACCAGACTAACAATGCATCTATGCATTAATGTTGCAACTTTGCATTAATGTAGCAACTATGCATTAACCGATTGCCGACCGCAGCAAGTACACATACTGCGGCGGTCAGCCCCGGCCAGGCAAAGTGATGTATGGGTACGTCACTAGCCTGTCACTGGCTTGTGAGCCAATAGCGGGCAAGCGCGCGCCCGGGCTCGTTCCCTAAGAAGTCAGTGCGTGTGACCGGCGGACCCGATGTCCGCCGGTCACTCACGATCATGCGCCGTGAAGGGAGAAAGGCGGGCGGCTGATGTAAACAAAGCCGCCTGTCATTCTCCCCTGTGTAAAAATGGAGATCACACGGTTCTACTATGTAGGACCGTTGATCTCTGTTCCTACACCAGTAGCCATGTCCAATGACAGAAACACGCCCCTAGGGACATACTTTACCCCTCCTTCCCCAATAAAGTTAACCCCTTCCCTGCCAGTGTCATTTTTACAGTAACAGTGCATATTTATAGCACTGATTACTGTAGTAATGTCACTGGTAACCCCAAAAGTGTCACAAATGTCAGTCAAGGGTCAGACCTGTCCGCCGCAGTCCCGCAAAAAAAAAAAAAAAAAAAAAAAAAACGCAGATCGCCGCTATTACTCGTTAAAACAACAAAAATGACAAAAATCTTTCCCTTAGTAAACGCAATAACTTTTGCGCAAACCAATCAAAATACGCTTATTGTGATTTTTTTTACCAAGCATAGGTAGCAGAAAACAAATTGGCCAAAAATGTTAATTTTTACATTTTTTTGGGGGGAATTTCATCTAAAAAAAATGAAAAATATTGTTATTTTTGCAAAATTTTCGCTCTTTTGTTTATAGCGTATGATAAAAAAAAAAAATAAAAATCGCACAGGTGATCAAATGCCACCAAAAGAAAGCTCTGTTTGTGGGGAAAAAAAAGGACGTCAAATTCGTTTAGGTACAGCGTTGCACAACCGCGCAATTGTCCATTAGTCACACAGTGCCAAATCACAAAATACCCCCTGGTCAAAATGGGGGTAAAATCTTCCATGCATTAATGTAGCATCAATGTAACAATGCATTAATGTAACATCAATGTAACTATGGAACAAAATTACCTGGAATTCAGCTTTAAGAGCATTCCCCTGTTGACTGCAAGGCTAGTAAGAAAGGTTCAGGCTGAATACCAGTAGGATTATACTTCTATGGTGGGTAAGAGGTTACAGAGCTTTAGAAGTAATCCAACAAACTGATCACCACCACCAGGAGCTCCATAGAAGCCAAAGATCAGCCCAGTCCTAGACTGACCCGTGTGCAGCCTCAGAACAAGCTAGGCAATCCTGGAATCCAGCACAGACAACCAAGCAGCAGCATTCACCAGTCCAGACCAAAGCAGAGGTAACCCTATAGAGAGATGGCACCCAGAGGGAGCCGGAGCAAAGTGACAGCACCCACCCTCCAATGCAGCCCCAACTTACCCAACTCCCGTAAAGCCTCGAGCTGCCCCACACCTCAGGACTTATCTGCACTGAAAGCCCCGGTCCCGCCCACTCAACCACCAGCTGCTCGGCTACACGACACACTCCGCTATTGGTCGTTGCCTCCCCATGTGACCTTAGGCGCACGTGGAAGGCTGTTGTTACATGAGGGCTGGAAGGGGCGTTACTTCCGCTGACAGATCCTCGCGCTCTGGAAGAGAGTTGGAGATTCCAGAAGCCGTGCGCGTCACGGACGCGGGAAAGTCATCTGAAAGGGAGGGGTGAAGTGAAAGCCACGCTAAGGTTCAGCAGCCAATGGGTGAAGAGCAGCGAAGCTGTTGTGACCAGTTAGATGTCGCAAAGGTGGTCACGGTTACTGTGGCGTGCTGTTCAGGCAGCGCATTACCTGTTCTGTTTAATAGTGTTTGTGACAGACATATCCCGTACACAATTATGATGTTACTTGCGTGGCTATAGGTTAAGCCTAAAGAATGCATGTCGTTTTTAAACAGTGCCCGCATCAAAAATGGCGGCGCCAGGGCATGTTATAGTGACAGCAGCTCCCAGGTAAGTTGCTGCTAATGCCCGAACCACGTCAGGTACCCGGATACGGAAGAGCTGAGTGGGGTTCCGTGTGTAGCGTGCTCGCCGTGCCCTGAGTGACCAGACTGGGACCCGAGTGGAGTGTATGTATGGCGCCCGCATTAGCTGCTCTCCTTTATTACAGGCACAATGAATGGCAGGTTATAGTGATAGCCTGCCTGCTAGAAGAAGGGTGCCATTCTAACGCTAGTATTAGAAATGGGTTCAACAAAAGTAACCCCCCTCCCCCATAATGACCTACAGATCACATGTGCTGGTTTATGTATGTAGGGATGGAAGCTAGCTGATTATGTAAGGCAGTAGAGTCTGTTACCTCGCCTTGTGATGGGTCACTTTGTTTGCTAAACAACCTGAAGGTGTGACCATTCTGTGCAACAGAGATTTTACCACCGGAGGATTTTCCTTCTTTACGTCCAGGCCACTTTTTGTGATTCGGCACTGTGCGACTTTAACTGACAATTGTGCGGTCGTCCAACACTGTACCCAAACGAAATTTATGTCCTTTTTTTCCCACAAACGGAGCTTTCTTTTGGTGGTATTTGATCACCTGTGCGATTTTCATTTTTTGCGATATTAATAAAAAAGTGACAATTTTGAAAAAATAATATTTTTCTACTTTGACAGTTAAAAAATATCCAATATATTAAATTTTCGTCATATATTTAGGCCAAAATGTATTTAGCTACATGTCTTTGACAAAAAAATTCTCAATGAGCGTATTTTTAACCGCTTTAAGACCAGAAGATTTTACCCCACTCCTGACCAGGCCATATTTTGCGATTCGGCACTGCATTAATTTAACGGACAATTGCGCGGTCGTGCAACGCTGTACCCAAATTAAATTTGTCATTTTTTCCCCACAAATAGAGCTTTCTTTTGGTGGTATTTGATCACCTGTGCGATTTTTACTTTTTGCGCTATAAACAAAAAAAGAGCGAAAATTTTGATAAAATATTTTTCTACTTTGACAGTTATCCAATATATTCAATTGTCTGACATTTTTGACACTTTTGGGGGGACCAGTGACATTACTACAGTAATCAGTGCTATAAATATGCAGTGTTACTGTAAAAATGACACTGGCAGGGAAGGGGTTAACTTTTATTGGTGATCAAGGGGTTAATGTATGCCTGGTGCTTACTAACGTGTGTGGGGGGGAGGGGACTGAGTGACACAGGGACAGATCGCATGTTCAGCTATGCTGAATCCTGCAATCTGTCCTTGCCTGTCACATAGGGGATCCGCCCGCTTTGTTTACACAAGTGGGCGGATCTCCACACTCAATCCCTGACGAGTGGGAAGAGCGGCGGTGATCACCCCTGGCCCGACTCCCGCTGTGACTGAAAACAGCGGGAGCGAGCCTCCGGCGACGCGCCGCCCACAAGGGAGGGAGTCCAGCGACGTAGGTCTATGTCGCTGGACAATATCGAGCCACTTTGCCGCAGTACGGTCAACGACCGGTCGGCAAGTGGTTAAAGATTTGTTTTTTTTGTTTTTTACGGCACTGCATTCTTTTACCTGCCAATTGTGCCATCGTGCGTCTCTGTACCGAGAAAGAAAATCAATGTCCTTCCCAAACCCCCCCCAACAAATCAAGCTCTTTTTTTTTTTTTAAACAAAAAAAGTCAGACCATTTTGAAGAAAAAAAAAAATATATATATATATATATATATATATATATATATATATATATATATATATATATATATATATATATATATATTATTTTTTTTTTATAATTTTCTGCTTTACAACAAACCCAAAACATTTGAAAAAAATCAAATTCCTTGTGAATTTAAGCCAATTATGTGTTCTACAAATTTTTGGTTAAACAAATTCCCAATATGTGTATATTGATTGGATTGCACAAAAGTTATAGCGCCTACAAACTACCAGATATTTTTATTTATTTTTTTACTAGTAATGTTGGCGATCAGTAATGTTGGATTTTACGCATAAGGACTTTAGAGCTGATAAAATGCCTGTGTGCATCAGGCCTTTTAGTAGAACTATAGGCAAAACTTTTTTTTATTTATTTTGTATAGTGCAGGGGTCTCCAAACTGTCAAAACAAAAGGCAAGTTAACCACCCTTCAAACTTTAGGGGGCTGTACTTTTGCCAGTGGGGGCAGAAAATGCCCTGGCATCAGTGAGGGTAAACAATGCCATATGCTTAATAGTCAGTGGGAGTTAATAGTTACATAGTTAGTCAGGTTGAAAAAAAGAAACGTTCATCCGGTTCAACCAAAAAAAAAAAAAAAAACAGTATTGAAAACCCTACCATACAATCCCATATACACAATCCTATACCCGCTGTTGATCCAGAGGAAGTCGAAAATAAACCCCAGCAAAGCATGATTGAATTTGCTACAGCAGGGGAAAAAATTCCTTCCTGATCCCCCCCGAGAGGCAATCGGATACTCCCTGGATAAACTTTACCTTAAAAAAAAAAAATGTTTGTACCCAGTTATATTATGTACACCTAGGAATGAAACCAGGCCTTTTTAAAGCAATCTAGTGAGCTGGCCAGAACCACCTCTGGAGGGAGTCTATTCCACATTTTCACAGCTCTTACAGTGAAGAAACCTTTCCGTATTTGGAGACGGAATCTGTTTTCCTTTAGACGTAAAGAGTGCCCCCTTGTCCTCTGTGATGACCTTAAAGTAAACAACTCAAAACCAAGTTCACTATATGGACCCCTTATTTATTTATACATGTTGATCATATCCCCCCCTTAATCTCCTCTTCTAAAGAGAGAATAAATGCAGCTCCTCTAATCTTTTCTTATAGCTGAGCTCCATGCCTCTTACCAGTTTGGTTGACCTTCTCTGCACTTTCTCCAGTTCCCTGATATCCTTTTTAAGAATTGGTGCCCAAAACTGAACTGCATATTCCAGATGAGGTCTTACTAGTGATCTGTACAGGGGCATAATTATACCTCTCTCTCTCTGGAGTCCATGCCTCTGTTAATACAAGAAAGGACTTTGCTGGTTTTGGAAACCGTAGCTTGGCATTGCATGCTATTATTAAGCTTATGATCTACCAGAACACCCAGATCCTTCTCCGCTATGGATTCCCCCAGTTCTACTCCCCCCTAGTATGTGTGATGCATGCATATTCTTAGCCCCCAAGTGCATAACTTTACATTTATCAACATTAAACCTAATTTGCCACATAGTTGCCCAATGAAACAGTGCATTGAGGTCAGCTTGTAAGTTGGAGACATCCTGTAAAGAAGTTATTCCACTGCAAAGCTTGGTGTCAAGTGAAAATGACACCATGTGCGGCGGCCTGGTGTGTTTCGGGGGGGGGGGGGTATGGTGCGGCCCATGGAGCACCAGCCGCCACTGGTCCCATTGGGGAGCTTATTTACTTCCTGTCCCAAAGCTAAACAGATAGTGAGAGGGAATCGATTGGGGTCCCCCAGGTCATCAGAACTAGTGTCCCGATTGGAACATCTTCCTGCTAATACTGTTCTGGGGATAACCCAAAATCTGGGATTTTCTTTTACTTTTGATGATAATGGTAAACGGGACAAAGAGAGTGTGAATCTCCGGCTGAGGTAGCATTAAAAAACTGACAGTGTTCTAATCCAGTGGTCCTCAACTCCGGTCCTCGGGGTCAACTAACAGACCAGGTTTGCAAGATGACTACATTACATCACAGGTGATCTCATTTGCTGCTCAGTGATTGCAGTATTCTAGTCTGCATCTCCCCAAGGTAATACTTAAAATCTGGCCTGTTAGTGGGCCCCGAGGACCACTGTTCTAATCCATCACTAATCTATCCAAAATGAAAAAAAAAGTTTTGCCTTTTAGTTAAACTTTATGCCCTGTTCACACCTGAACATTTTTTAGCTTGTAAAACACTCCTCTCTGAAGTCTCAAAATGCCAAAAAGCAAAATTCCATTCATTTCAATGGTCCATGTTCACAAATAAGCTTCTTTTTTGGCAGATTACTAGCGTTTTTTTTAGATGTCAATGCCTACCTCCAAACACCTGCAAAAACGCTTGAAAATGATATGCTCATGTGTGAGTGGAGTCTTAAGCTGTGTTAACATGCATTGCATTAAAGGCTTACTCCATCTTTCTGGCCACGTTACGCCAATATTTAGGGTGTAACAAAACCGCTCCCCTCATACCTGAATTGCAGGGTGCTTTTCCCTGCAGCATCCTTGTTTATTTTATTTTTTTTTTTTCCATTTTTTTTTTTTATTTATGGCTCCACCTGCACAGTTGCATCATCTCTTTATTGAAGGACACTTAATCCTTAGAGCAGAAATGCAGTGACATTACCACACTCCTAGTTCATTGATTACCTCCCCCAGCTTCGTTACCGAAAGTCTTAATCTCCATATGGACCTGGGGCTGGAGGAGGAGTCTTTGCGTTGCACCCGCAATCCACTGATCATAATTGCAATACTTTGTAGGGTCGAAAGCAAAAAAAATAAGAAATATGTACACATACGGGTGTACTTTAATATTTTTTTTAAATAAATAACATTTCTACAAAATGTGGACTGTCTTAGGCCCCGTTCACACTGGGGCGACGCTACTTTGCCGGGCGACCTCATAGGTCGCGGTGCGCTGCTCGCCCCGCGACCTCGGAGCGGCCGGCACGGACTTCATAACATTGAAGTCAATGCAGGTCACTCCGTGTCGCCCCAAAGAAGCTCCGGGCCCTTTTTCTAAGTCGGGAGCGACTTGTCGCTCCTATTTGAACGGGTCCGCAGCTTCTCTATGGAAGGCGACCTGTCAGGCGACCAGGTCGCCTGACAGGTCGCCCCAGTGTGAACGAGGCTTAAAGGCAATCCATTCATTAGTAAATAAGGTAACATTATGTTTACTTCACAAAACGTTAGAGAAAAATCCTGCTTTCTTAATTTTAGCGCACATGATTGGGTGTTCAAAGCGAACACAGGATTTGCTTTGCCAAGTGAATAGTTTCTATCACTCTAGTAAATCAACTCCAAAATGAAACACCGATATATAAACTATATAACCAAAAGTATTGGGACACCTGCCTTTACACGCACATGAACTTTAATGGCATCCCAGCCTAAGTCCATAGAGTTCAATATTGAGTTGGCCCACCCTTTGCAGCTATAACAGCTTCAACTCTTCTGGGAAGGCTGTCCACAAGGTTTAGGAGCGTGTCTATGGGAATGTTATGACCATTCTTCCAGAAGCGCATTTGTGAGGTCAGGCACTGATGGGGATGAGAAGGCCTGGCTCGCAGTCTCCGCTCTAATTAATCCCAAAGGCATTCTGTCGGGTTGAGGTCAGAACTCTGTGCAGGCCAGTCAAGTTCCTCCACCCCAAACTCGCTCATCCATGTCTTTATGAACCTTGCTTTGTGCACTGGTCCAAAACATTTGTTTGGGGGGAAATTATGGTGTGGGGTTGTTTGTCAAGGGTTGGGCTTGGCCCCTTAGTTCCAGTGAAGGGAAATCTTAAGGCGTCAGCATACCAAGATATTTTGTACAATTTCATGCTCCCAAATGTATGGGAAAAGTTTGGGGATGGCCCCTTCCTGTTCCAACATGACTGCGCACCCGTGCACAAAGCAAGGTCCATAAAGACATGGATTAGCAAGTTTGGGGTGGAGAAACTTGACTGGCCTGCACAGAGTCCTGACCTCAAACCAATAGAACACTTTTAGGATGAATTAGAGTGGAGACTTCGAGCCAGGCCTTCTCTCCAACATCAGTGAATGACCTCACAAATGTGCTTCTGGAGGAATGGTCAAACATTCCCATAGACACACTCCTAAACCTTGTGGACAGCCTTCCCAGAAGAGTTGAAGCTGTTCTACCTGCAAAGGGTGGGCCGACTCAATATTGAACCCTACAGAGTAAAGCTGGATACACACTATACAACTTTTGTTGTTAGATTTCCTTTAGATTTACCTTCAACTATATAGTGCAGGGGCCTGTCTGATTGCATACACATTGAAAGTGTTTAGATTTGACCTCATATTATATGGTTTTGGTAAATCTAAAGACAATTGTATAGTGTGCATGTATGGCCCATAAGACCGGGATGCCATTAAAGTTCATGTGTGTTTTAAGGGCAGGTGTCCCAATACTTTTGACCAGTATAGTGTAGTAGGGCAGAGCGGGCAGTACAGATAGGGCTTTCACAAGCACATGGGGAGACTGGCTGAAGAGCACGAGTTGGGAGAATAATACTTTTTGGGACCCTTGAGTCCAAGTAATAGAGGCATATATTCAACAAGCTGCAGTACATACAAATTTTCAAAACTGTGCTGGGTAAATTCCAGATGGCTAATTCACCCACAAATACAGCTGACATATGACTGATAAGCAAACAATCTATTGCTTAGTCATGCTTGTTGACTTCTAAATTGGACTGATTGGCAGCCTAGTTCTTCCGGAATCTGTTCATGAAGTATGCTTGGCATGACATGATAGTCACCTGTAGAATTATGTACATGAGCATTTGTCTGGGTCTGAAC
This sequence comes from Pelophylax lessonae, assembly GCF_965119305.1. Lineage (NCBI taxonomy): Eukaryota > Metazoa > Chordata > Amphibia > Anura > Ranidae > Pelophylax > Pelophylax lessonae. The sequence continues at coordinate 238,897,348 of NC_138771.1, forward strand.
CGGTTTTCTCAGTAATGGGAATGCAAAAGGATCACGTAGCAGCTTAATGGCATGCTGCTTTTGCTGCTCTTAACAAATCCATAGACATCAGTCTGAAGGCAAATAGATATTTCATTTTCACTTCTGCACTGAAATCATTTAAAGCTGATCATGGTTAATGTTTTTTTTTTTTTCTTAACACAGTTGCAGTCACATAACTTATCTATGCCATGTCCTTTTCCCTCAAATCAGAGTGAAATTTTTATCATTTGAGCCAGAGCTTTCTTTTGGTGGTTTTTAATTACCACTTTTTGTTCTTTTGTTTTTTTTTATTTTCTGCTAAATAAATGAAAAAAGGCCAAAAATTAAAAAGTATTTTTTTTTCTTTATTTATGAGACTGCACTGATGAGGCTGCACTGATGATCAGTGCCCTAAATATGAGTGTAAATGTTGTACTCGCTGTGCCCTGTCAGACTGGCTCTCTTTTCCTCGCACTCTTGCTGTGTGAGGAAAGGAGAGCAAATAACAGGCAACGCGGTTTACGTATGATCAGCTGTAAATGAACACAGCTGGTCACATGGTAAAGGGCCGCTGTGATTGGCCCTTTACCCTGATCTGTAATCCACTGTGTCCAAGGGACACAGTGATCACAAACACTTCCCGATGCACTTACCAGGGGGCACACAGGAAGCACGTTCTTTGGAGGAAGGCCAAATGATTAACTTAGCATGTTGGTATATATTACACTGTAGAGTGCATAATCGCACCGAAGTATACCTTCTTATTGGGCAGTACAACGAATTCCCTTACCTATCCCCATTGATGTGACTGGCCTCAGGTGAGATTAAACAAATCTTCCTTTATACGTTGTACTTGGTTATCTGCAGCCATCTGTTTGTTTTGTATATCCTTGTAAAACTCAGAGATGATAATTATTTTTCACAGACTCACAAAGCAAGGGGTGGGGAGCTGCAGTTTCACACTGTACAAGAGCTCAGAGCTGATTAGAGGGAAGGGACACCCCCCCCCCCCAATTCTTTTACATAGCACATAGGAACAGAGCTGGGGCTATTAATCATAAGCTGTGTTCTGGAGCTCCCCCCTTTCACCTTTTTAGCTTTTGGTGTCAGGAAAACTTTTCAGAAGGGATTCCTGCTGATGGCAGAGGAACTAGGCAGCAGAGATAAATCACTTAGTGTATTGGAAAAAAGGCAAGTAAACTCTATAGAGATATATGCTTTGTGCAGATTTTATATCTGAGGTTTACAACCACTTTAACCATTTCCAGCCTAGGACGTCATATGACATCGTGGACTTTTGAGTGGAGATATCCGAATGGTGCCTGCAGCTATCATTCAGATATCATCTTTTGCAGCCAGTGATTCCCTGCTCTGTGAGAAAAATCATAGTGGCAGTTCAGCTGATTTATCGTTCTTACAGGCAGCAGGACAGTCCTTCCCCTCCAGTCGCCCTCCCATACTTCTACCGGCTCGCCCGTGTAATTGACGATGGGAGAAGGAATCTAACAGCGGCGGAATTTCCCCATAGAGAATACCAATGACCAGGTGGTTGCCGGCAGTCTCTATGACTCTTGAAGGCCCGGGCGCGACGTAATGACGTCACATCCGTTCAGGGAGTTGTAAATACTGCCATGATGTCGCTGGAAAGGCTGAGATTGTTTTTTTTTTTTTTCCTTTCCAGCCTAGAGGAGAGATGTGGGGACTTGTAGACCCCCGCATCTCTCCATAAAGTGGACCTGTTATGCCCTGTTCCTATTACAAGGGATGTTTACTTTTCTTGAAATAGGAATAAGTGATCAAAAAAAAAAATTAATGGGAAAGTGTAACAATAATATAAACAGTAAAAAAAAAAAGAATTTTAAAGCACCCCCGTCCATGTGTGCTCGCACGCAGAAGCGAACGCATACGTTTGTCCCGCCCACATATGTAAACCACGTTCAAATAACACGTGAGGTATAGCTGCCTCCCCTGGAGATTTTTAAGTACCAAAGTTTGACGCCATCCCACCAGTGTGCGAAATTTTAAAGCGTGACATTTTGGGTATCTGTTTACTCAGCGTAACCATCTTTCATATTATACAAAAAAATTGTGCTAACTTTAGTGTTTTTTTTTTTTTTTTTTTTTATTTATGAAACCATTTTTTTCCCCCAAAAAACACATTTGAAAAATTGCTGCACAAATACCGTGCGACATAAAAGGTTGAAACAACCACCATTTAATTCACGAGAGTCTCTGCTAAAAAAAAAAAAAAACATCTAATGTTTGGGGTTCTGCGTAATTTTCTAGCAAAAAATGATGATTTTTATGTTGATAATGCTACTATTGGCACTAATATGTGTTATGGAGCCCTGTTATTGACTTTTTACTGCCCGTTCTTCAAGTAAACCTTATTTTAAATATGTCTATGGTGATGGATAAAAAAAAAAGCAGTAAAAGGGTTAAGCCTCGTACACACGCGTCGAAATTGGGCCGGGAATTTTAGTCCGACGACCGATCTGCTGATTTTCGGCTTGTTAGTATGATGCTTCCGACAACCGACTCCGACTTTTTGGCCGAAAAAATTCTGGTGTGCAGGCTATAAAATTTTTGTTCTCCGTCAAAACACGTCTGATTTTCGTGCAGTCAGTACAGATTTCGACAGAGAAAAATCTTATGAGCAAGACTGGGCATGCTCAGAGAAGAAAGAACACAAAGAAAGCAAACCAACACATGACATCACTTCTGAAGTAGAATTTTGTCGTGCGCGAAAATTCGTGTGCAGTCTAGGCACATTCCAACCAACAAAACACAACTCTGGACAAAAGACGGACGACCGGTCGGCGGAAATTCGTTGCGTGTGTACTAGGCTTAAGAATACTTGCTTTTACTGGGGAAAAAATACTCTCCAAACACAGTTAGGTAGGAGCCACTTGCCTGAAGGTGTTGACACCTAATCATGTGATTTCTGTTAAAGGGAAAGGTCAACGTTTGACTTGCTGATCTTCCTTTCACAATGTGACCAATCTCCATGGGGCTATCACTGGAGGGAGATTACAGCATAATTTTCTCCTTTAAAAGTAAGCATTTTACATTGCATTTATCTGTCACAGCAAGACTGTTAACATTTGAATATAGGTCAGGTTTAAAACTGATGGCAGGTTACTATACCCTTATACTACAAGGTCTCTTGCACATGGCCTTTAGGGTGTATATAACCCTACAGAGTAAAATAAAAAGTGTCGCCCAGGAGCCACAGGTGCAGCATAATTCTTCCCAGTGACATGCATTTCTGAATACACTATGCACTGCTATACATGCTTAAAGTGATCTAAATGTCTCTTTTTTTTTTTTCTAATAAAATAACAAACATGTTATACTTACCTCCTCTGTGTTGTGGTTTTGCACAGAGCAGCCCAGATCCTCCTCTTGTCAGGTCCTTGGCTGGTGCTCCAGGTCCCTCCCTCCTGTTGAGTGCCCCCACAGCAAGCAGCTTGCTATGTGGGCACCTGAGCCGAGCTGCAGCTCTCTGTATCCATTCAGACACAGAGCTGCCATTCGGCCCTGCCCTCTCTCTCCTGATTGGCCCAGCTGAGTATGACAGCAGCAGGAGCCAATGGCGCCACTGCTGTGTCTCAGCCAATCAGGAGAGAGAGTCCCCTGATGGCTTAGGCACTCGTGGACATCGCTGTATAGAGAGGAGGCTCAGGTAAGTATTAGGGGGGCTGAGGGGGCTGCTGTACACAGAAGGCTTTTTATTTTAATTCATACAATACATTGGGATATAAAACCTTCTGACTTTAAAACCCCTTTAACTGCTGGTACTCTAATTTGCGTAGGTATGGCATATTCATCAAAGCGTAAAGTTTTAGGTTTTGAAAAATATACCCATACGCATATATGTGTAAACGTGGGTGTCGGCAGTTTTGCATGTATATCGCCGCACAGAATATTCTGTAATGCATGTCAATTGACAAAATATGATGCAGCTGTGGCTCCCAGGTGCCACAACGACAGACTTGTTTTACTTTGTATGACCATACACATGAGCCCCTATTGGCCTTATTAATGAGTACACTGTTGGTGGCAAATTATATATACTATTATGTAATCTTAAGCACAGCTATGACTAGTGTGTTATCAGTGAATATGGAGTTTTTGATGATTTCCCCCACCGGCTCGAACACTGAAAACCGAGCGATAAAACCCCACTGATCTCTCTATTCTCTTGGCTCTCTGAGCAGAGAGCTTGTGACTGTCAGTCATCACTCGCTGCTTTGCCCCCCCCCCCCCTCTTTTTGCTCACTGGAGCACTGGGCTGTGGAGGTGGCAGGAGTGGCCTGTGCTCCAGGCTGACTGCCAGTCATCACTTGCTGCTTGCCCCCCCCCCCTTTTACCCTCACTGGTGTACTGGACTGTGGAGGGGGCAGGAGTGGCCAGTGCCCCAGGCTGATCGAAATCCTTCTTGAGCCTGGACGGGGTCAGTAACCACAGCAGACAGTGGGCTTCAGCCCGCTGTCTGCTGAAATTGAACAATCTGCACTCCTGTGATCCACAGGGGAAGTACAGCCAAACAGGCTTTGGCTGTACTTCTCCTTTAACTTTTCAACAATGGTGAGAAAATACTAGTTTCTCTTATGTCCTCTGACAGTCGCCGCCCACTCATTCAGTCTTCATCAGTGGGGTATTGACCTCTTATCCATAGGAGCAAGCTAGGCATAAGACTTGTTAAAAACAAAGTAATTTACATAGACACACCTATGGGGGGCTGTTCACACTGGTCCAATACCCCCCTGCTATCAGCATTCCCAACTCAGTTTGTCTTCTGCCTAGTTAGGAGTAAGATAGGCTCTCCCTGTGCTGGGGCTACAGTCTCAGCCTTCTTCTATTTTATTACTTTTATTTCATGCTGAGTGTTTTTTTCTTGCACTACTAGCTTTTTATTTGTTCCTGCGCTTAGTTAGTCGGATCTTCGGAAGACTACGGCGTTTGCGGAGCTGGGAGTCAGACTGGCCGTCCTGGTGCTCAAGGACAGAGGACCTTATGGAATCCCAGCCCGCCATCGAGCGTTTAGCAGGCTATGCGTACGCCCTGGCCTCGCAAACGACCTGTCCCTGTCCTCGGGAACCAAAGCCCGCGAGGTAGCCACCTCGCTTGGACGTCTCAACCGCGGTTCCGTGCGTTGCTAGAGTCCTGGGTTTTTGGCTGACGGCACCCCCACCACCTGGGGTGGGAGGCTTCCCGTCGATGAGAGGAGCCCACGCCATCTGGTACGGTAAGTACGTTTGTGTGGGGCCTCTGTCTGGGGATGGCAGTCTGCTAGGTCTGTGGTATCCCCTCATGTCTGTGTGTCTGGGGCTCGCCTTACTCCCGATCCCTGCGGGGGCTCTACCGCGTCTAGGACGCTATGTGGGGGGTTGTGAGGGTCCCTACCCTGGGTGACACTGTTGTGGCATGTGTGCAGACATGCATGGGCGCCCCGCTGCGGTGTAAAAACCTGTGGGTCCGCCATTTTAGGTGTGGGCAGCTGCCTAGCTTCACTATGGGCACTTCTGCAGCTCTCTATGTAGTGTGTTTTGGCGCCTTCGGGCGCCATCTTGCATGTGGCAATGTGTTTCTTCTGTGCACATGCCCATTGCTTTCTATGGGCAACCATTTTCCCTTAGCCTGAGTCCTGTTCAGCCTCATGCGGTGTGACATCACTTCCTTTCTCATACAGAGGAGATCGTCAGCCAGCGTGGTAACACTTGTGGGGGTCTGTTCTTGCTGTTTTGTGGGAAATATCTCTGGCTATCAGATTTATTCCTGCCTGAGGGGTCTATCAGTGTAGTCCTTAATTGCGGTGGGATCGCTGTGCGATTTTTAAAGGGCCAGCGCCAAAAAAGTTATTTTATGAAGTCCCAGGACAGCAAATTTCCCCCAGCTTTGGTGGATGATTCAGGCTCCTCTGAATCATCTACACTTACTGCTGCACTTGCGACTTTAGCGTCCAAGGTGGATCTTTTTAATGGCTGAACGGGATTCTAGGAAAAGGCCTCGGTTTTCTCCCTCTTCTGATTCTGAGTCTGACATGGTTGCCGTAGATAGTGTGCCCCTTGAGGGGGGTCTCATTCCTCCCAGTCTGAAGGGGAGGCGGAGGATGAGGAGGGAGATGATTCCCCCCCCCCCGGGATGGCCAGAGAACGCGCTGCTATGTCTGCGCTGATTACTGCTGTGAAAGATACACTACATTTGGAGAATGAGCCCAACCCTCCGGGTAAGCGGTCCTCTTTTGGTACCCGCAGATCCCAAAAAGCGGCGCAGGGGTTTTCTTGTCCCGCTGAGTTTCACGAGATGGTAAACGAACAATGGTGCAATTTTGTGGTGCCTAAACGGTTTCAACTCAGTTATCCCTTTGTGTCTCCTACGGATTTGCGCTGGTCTGTGGCCCCTAAGGTGAACAGGGCCACTCTGGTACCCACTGAGGATTCTCCGGTGTTCAGGGACCCTAAGGATAGGCGGTTGGAATCCCTCGCCTATATGGTGGCGGGTTCCTTGCTGAAACCTATTTTTGCCTCCGTCATGGTGTCTCAGGCTGTGGCAGATTGGACCAAGGTGCTTAGGCGCACCCTCGTGGCTGACCCTGCCCCCCCCCCCCACTACTTTGGAGATGGTGGACCAGATTAGTCAGGCGGTTATGTACCTGTGTGACGCGGCCTTAGATGAGGCCCCTTTAGCCGCACGCCTGTCTGGTGTCACGGTGCTTAACCGTTGCTTGGTTTGGCTGAAGAGCTGGTCGGCTGACCAGACTTCCAGGAAAACGGTGTCTGACATCCCTTATGCGGGGATTCGTCTTTTTGGGGAATCCCTGGACTAATTGGTTAAAGGAGTCACTTGGGGCAAGAGCACTCTGCTGCCCCAGAATCCTAAGGGTAAGTTTTTCCGTGGTAAGCGGGGCCCTTCCTTTAAACCGAACCAGGGGTCCTTTTGTGCTTTCAAAGCACAGGACAAGGGGAAACCCTTTAAAGGCCATGGCGGCCAGAAGAAGCCTTGGGCGGGCAAGTCAAAAGCCGCCCAGGCTGGAGCGGCGGCCCAGTCCGCCTCAACCCGAAGGGACACCCTCACCCGTTCCAGGGGTGGGGGGACGTCTGCACGGTTTTCTCGAACTTTGGTTGCTCCGGATTTCAGACAGGTGGGTTCAGGAAATCATTCGATCAGGTTACAAGATCGAATTCCTTTCGCGGCCAGTGGACAGGTTCTTTCCCTCAAATCTTCATTTGACCCCAGATCGTTTGCAAGATCTTCATCGGGCGGTTCAGGATCTTCTCGCCCAGGGGGTGATAGTCCCGGTGCCACAGATTTCGGGAGATTTACTTGAATCTGTTCACTGTGCCCAGAAAGTAGGGCAAGGTATGTCCAATTCTGGACTTGAAAGCTCTGAACCTCTTTGTGCGCGTTCAAAAATTCCGCATGGAATCGCTCTGCTCGGTGGTAGCCTCCCTGAGCCCAGGAGATTTCCTGGCTTCCATCTACCTCAAGGATGCGTATTTACACATCCCCATATTCGAGGGTCATCAGAGGTACCTCCAATTCGCAATCACGGAGGCACACTATCAGTTTGTGGCGTTACCTTTCGGTCTCGCTTCGGCTCCAAGGGTGTTTACCAAAGTGCTGGCTCCTGTTTTGGCCCTGTTAGACACAGGGCATTGCGATCTTGGGATATCTGGACTATCTCCTGTTAAGGTCGAGTGCCAGTCAGAGCCTGCTGCGCGATCTGTCCACTACGGTTCAGACGCTCCAGGAGTTCGGGTGGACCATCAACGTTCAGAAGTCGATTTTGTCTCCTTCGGTTTGTCTCCCCTACCTGGGGATGGTCCTAGACTCCGCCCAAGCGAAGGTGTTTCTGCCGGAGGACAAGCTCCGGATCCTACAGGACGACGTCCGGTCCCTCAGGGACAACGAGTCCTCGTCTCTCAGGACCTGTATGCGGTCCCTGGGGTTAATGGTGTCAGAGGCGATACCGTTTGCTCAGTTTCACACGCGGTCTCTCCAGGCGGAGATACTGGCCAGATGGGACAGACTTCCTCAGTCCTTGGACCTGAGGGTATCTTTGAGTCGCCTGACCAGAGAGGATCTTCTGTGGTGGCTCCAGTCTCCGGCCGTAGCGGAGGGGGAAGTCCTTCCGGCCGTTGTTGCGGGCAGTGGTAACCACGGATGCTAGCCTGTCGGGCTGGGGTGGCGTTCTGGGCACTCTGTCTGCCCAGGGCACTTGGTCGGAGGAGGAATCCTCCCTGCTGATAAACATTTTGGAATTGCGAGCGATCAGGCTGTGCCTGCTCCATTGGTCGGATCATCTTCGGGGCCGCCCTGTACGGGTGCAGACGGACAATGCCACTGCGGTGGCCTACATCAACCACCAAGGGGGCACCAGGAGTGCCCGGGCGGCCCAGGAAGTGACCAAAATTCTGTCTTGGGCCGAGACACATGTCCCGGCGATTTCGGCAGTTCACATTCCGGGTGTGGAAAATTTGTCAGGCCGATTATCTGAGCCGCCAGACCCTGGACCAGGGGGAATGGTCCCTGCACCCGGAGGTGTTTCAAATGCTGTGTGCGAGATGGGGATCCCCGGATTTGGATCTGTTTGCGTCCCGGCTAAACAACAAGGTGGGAAGGTTCGTGGCAAGAACGCGCGATCCTCTGGCAGACGACTCGGATGCGTTGATGGTGCCTTGGAATCAGTATCGTTTGATTTATGCTTCCCGCCCCCCCCCCCGATTCAGTTGTTGTCCAGGTTCCTTCACAGGTTGGTCTCGGAATCGAAGTTGGGGATTCTGGTGGCCCCGGACTGGCCGCGCCGGTCTTGGTACGCGGACATCATGCAACTGGTCGTCGAGCCTCCCTGGCGACTCCTGTTACGAGACGATCTGCTGTCTCAGGGGCCGATATTCCATCCTGCTTTACAGTCGCTGGCTTTAACGGCGTGGCTGTTGAAAGCCAGGTCCTGAGAGATCGAGGTCTCTCTTCGGCGGTCATTCCTAACCTGCTTAAGGCTAGGAAGACCTAGTCTGGTAAGATTTATTACCATACCTGGAAGGCTTATTTTGCTTGGTCTTGCGCTGACCACGATCAAAGGTCAGTTTTCGGCACTGGCCGTCCTTTTCCAGCGCCCCTTGGCGTCAAACTCTTTGATACTCACCTTTATTCAGGGGGTGCGTCATTTGGCTGCTCCTAGGAGGGCGCCTTTGCCTCCTTGGGACCTGAACTTGGTCCTGTCCGTTTTGCAACGTCCTCCCTTTGAAATCATCAGGGAGATTTCTCTGCCTATGCTGTCACGAAAGGTTGCCTTTCTGGTGGCTATAACGTCTGCTCGCAGAGTTTTGGAGTTGGCGGCCCTATCCTGCCGTTCCCCCTACCTGGTGGTTCATAGGGATAAGGTGGTCCTGCGACCAATGCTGAAATCCAAACTCTGCGAGCAGACGTTATATGAGATTATATGGTTATGAGTAAGCGACCCCTTGTGTCGTGAAACGCATCAACCTTTCTTGTCCCATGTCTCACCAGTCCGATCCTTGATGTATATGAAGACTAAAATTACTCCTTTTTTGATTGGAATCTTCGGAGTGCGGTCACTTCTTTCCATACTTGATTGGTCCTGCGACCTAACCAATCTTTTCTTCCTAAGGTGGTTTCGGATTTTCACCTTAACGAAGATATTGTCTTGCCTTCGCTGTGTGCGAATCCCAAGCATTTGAAGGAGTTTGCTCTGCACTCCTTGGATGTGGTCCGGGCGATCAGGGTGTACCTGTCGTCTACTGAATCCTTCAGGAAGTCGGATTCTCTCTTCGTCCTTCCCGAGGGCCCTCGGAAGGGTATGACTGCGTCTGCGGTGGCCATTTCAAAATGGATCAGACAGACGATTGTACAGGCCTATTCAATTAGGGAATGGGTTCCGCCCTTCCCTGTCAAGGCGCACTCTACCAGGGCGGTGAGTGCGTCCTGGGCTTTCCGGCATCAGGCTTCAGTGGCCCAGGTGTGCAAGGCTGCGACTTGGTCGTCCGTGCACACCTTCTCAAAATTCTACAAACTTGATGTTTTGGCATCAGCAGATGCCTCCTTTTGGCCGCAAAGTTCTGTGTGCGGCAGTGCCTTGATTGGGTCAGACCGTTGCCTGTCCCTGTCTGTTGGGGTTGTTTTTACTCCCCTTTTGGTTATTTGTTTCCTGGGTTGTTTGCTCCAGTTGAGCTTTTTTGGTTACCCAGGCTTTTGACCTTTCTGTTCAGATAAGGTTCCTTTTTCTGACCTGGGTGCTGCGTTGCCTCTGTGACGTTTGTTCTTCCCACCCCTCATGTCTACACTGCTTTGGGAGAAGACCACTACATTGGTGAAGACTGAATGAGTGGGCGGCGACTGTCAGAGGACGTAAGAGAAAACAGAATTTTTGTAAAATCTTACCGTAAAATTCCTTTCTCTGAGTCCTCTGACAGTCGCCGCCCCCGCCCCTCTATTGGGGTTCTTGTGGACTTTAACTGCTTGCTACCAAACTGAGTTGGGAATGCTGATAGCAGGGGGGTATTGGACCAGTGGGACAGCCCTCATAGGTGTGTATGTAAATTACTTTGTTTTTAACAAGTCTTATGCCTAGCTTGCTCCTATGGATAAGAGGTCAATACCCCATTGGTGAAGACTGAATGAGTAGGCGGCGACTGTCAGAGGACTCAGAGAAAGGAATTTTACGGTAAGATTTTACAAAAATTATGTTTTTTATTCAGAAGCCAGGCAGTCTCACCTAGCAGCAAGCAAGCACTTCAAGGGTTAAGGAAACCTGCTTTTAATATTTACAGAAAAGACTCAAAAGTTTTCATTTGCTTCCTCTTGGTGTTTGCTCAGCTATGCAGTGTTGCTGGACTTTAGACAGATTTATAAAAACTGCGAGAGAAAATTCATACCATACCTTTTATCGTCTTAAGTGTAAGCTTAGAATATATAGTTCTTTTGTCAAGCATGGTGTTATGCAAATCACTTAAAATTCTAAAAGTATGTTAGGAGCCATGGATATGGATCAGTGGAATACTTAAACTGTTAATATTAGCGAGCTGTCATTTTCTAAAGTGCATACAAACACTGAATCACGGTTGTAATCTGATCCATTGCTGGGTACGTAACACACACTTGTCATAGAAACTGAATTTTGTCGAATCAAAATCCGTGTATATAATTGCATCTGTTTGTTAAATCTTTTTCTGAGAGGTATAGAGGTTGGCAACTTCTCATTCTGCAAATGCTAGTTTCCTGGCTGGTATGCTGATTCTCTCCCTTCAATACTTTGAGCCACTGATCAGGATAGTTGGGCAGATAAGGAATTGTGACTTAAGCTGATCACATACATTACAACCTGATTGTATAATCTCCTTTAGATCTACCAACAACTTTGTAGTGCAAGGGGCTGCATTAATGGAAACATATTAGATAGATCTTCATAATAGTTTTGGTAGATCTAAAGGTTTTAAAGGATAAGCTCCCCTTTTGTTACATGTTGTAAAATGTTAAAAATGCACCGCCCCCTCGAACACCTGCAGTCCCCAGTTTTTTGACAGCGAGCAGGGGATCTTCGCTCCCTGCTCACTGTCGCAGTCTTGCCGGGTCATTTATGCACCGTGTTCTTTGAATGGGAAAACTACATATACTGACAGCTTTTGCAGTTGTCGGCTTGTAGTTCCTAATGAACTACCAGGGTTGAGCTCACGAGGTAGTTCATTGAGCTTTCTGTCTGTGTAAGCTGCCTGCTCGTATCGGAGGTACGGGCAGACAGCTACACCAAACAGTCTGCAAGACCGTGGCATTTGGCACTAAATAAATCCTGTATAATAATTACACCCACAATCTGCTGATCGTGGGTGCAATGCTTTATAAGGTCTAACAAAAAATGAATAAATGCATTTTAAATTAATAAACGCAATTGCATTTGTTATTTTTTTACAAAGTGAACTTATCCTTTTAAGGTGTTTGACCTTTTACTCTTTCTGGACATTTTATAGATGGGCAACTCCTATACACATATTGATTAGTGGTTCCAAATTATTAACTACTGCAGTAGGGAACAGACACAAAAAGATACACTCCGCATCTTTCCAAAGCAACTGTTCTGTTTTATTTGACGCAATTGAAATCTTTTATACACAGGATTACATAGGTATTGCATTAATACAATTATACCTTTATGGTAACAAGGGGCGTAACCCAGGCAGGCTAACTCTAATCAGGACTCAAAAGGATGCAAACGTAATGAAAACATTTAGTGCTATGTGCACAATAAGTGCAGTGTTCAATACATACAAAATAGAATACAATAATATACAGGATGTACAAATTTCCTTTACAATCTGATGTTCCTGATCTGCATACGTGTCAGTGATAGTCTCCATATACAGTGGGCAAAATAATTATTTTATCCCCTCCCAGATTTTGTACGTATGCCCACCTAAAAAGAAATCAAGGGTCTATAATTGTTATCCTAGGTGTATTTTAAATGATAGAGACAGAATATCAACGAAAAATCCAGAAAAAACACATTACAATTGTTCTAAATTGAGTTGCAGTCCAGTGAGTAAAATAAGTATTTTATCATCTACCAACCAACAATAATTTTGGCTCTCAGACTGGCTACAGTATGTGCTACATAGATTAGTCTGGTCAATTTAAGAAGGTGCTTCTGTTAACAACTCGTTATGTGTATAAAAGACACTTGTCCACAGAATCTCTCTCTTCCATTCAAACCCCACCATCATGGGCAAGGCCACAGAACTGTCAAAGGACATCAGGGACAAGATTGTAGACATGCACAAGGCTGGAATGGGCTACAAGACCATCAGCAAGAAGCTTGGTGAGCAGGAGACAACTGTTGAAGCCATTATTCACAAATGAAATAAATGCAAATGAACCATCAATCGTCTGGAGCTCCATGTAAGGTTTCCCTCATGGGGTAAGGCAGGGCTTGACAAATTTGCTAGGAATCTAGGAGCCAGCTAAAAGTTAGGAGCCAGTTTTTTCGCGCATGCCGAATAACCGGGTTCTGACGGGCCCAATGGCGACCAGTTTTTATTGAACCGGCTGATGTTGCCCGGCTTTGGGCCCCTGTGTACTTGGCTTGATGGTGTGATGGACAGTGGCTTACTAGGGAAGGACCGTGCAGCAAGGTGGGGGTGATAGGAGATCCAGTAACTCGTGCCACCTTTGGCCCCTTTCATACCTCCGCTAAGCGGAATCCGTATTCTCAGCTGGGATTTCTCCGCTAATGCCAGCTGAGCAGGCGGATGACTGGTCCTGTCCACTCCGCTATGCAGAGCAAACACTAACACAGCTCTTCACTATGAGGCAATCGGATGGAAATGGACTGCCTGCCATGGACAGGGTGCCAGATCAAGCCCGCAACACCTTCAACCTCTTCTCTTTGTTAAAGAGATGGGCAGGCAGGGGAAACCTGTGGCGGCGGCGCCAGTGACTACTTGTTGCAGACCCAGCCACCACAAGAGGGTGCCAGTTCCCCAATGTAAGCATTTCGCTCCAGCAGGCTGCAAAGCCACGGCCTCAATTACCAGCCCGCACGACATCTTGGTCTGCACACCAGCGGGCGGGGACCGCATGGGGAGAGGACACCTGCTGCAGTGTAGCCCAGGCCACTAATTCTAGTTGCCAATGCGACCTGGAGCATTTGCGAAGCTTGATTACAGCAGTTAGGATCACAGTCAACAAACAAACCATTGGTAACACAATACGCTGCCATGGATTAAAATCCTGCAGCACCATCAAGGTCCACCTCCTCAAGAAGGCACATGTATAGGCTCATCTGAAGTTTGCCAATGAACATCTAAACGATTCAGAGAAGGATTGGGAGAAAGGGCTGTGGTCAGACGAGAGCAAAATTGAGCTCTTCGACATTAACCCGACTTGCTGTGTTTGGAGGAAGAAAAATGCTGACTATGACCCTAAGAACACATCTTTTCAGTCAAGCACGGAGGTGGAAACATTATGCTTTGGTGCTGTTTCTCTGCTAAAGGTACAGGCTGACTTTCCTGCATTGAGGTGCCAATGGACAGGGACATGTATTTTCTAATCTTGGATGAGAACCACCTCCCCTCAGCCAGAACACTGAAGATGGGTCATGGATGGGTCTTCCAGCATGACAATAACCCAAAACATACCAGTGCCAGTGCAACAAAGGAGTGCCCAGCCTTGTCTGCAGACCTAAATCCTATAGAAAATGAATGGAGGGAGATGAAACTTCGAGTTGCTAAGCGACAGCTGAGAAACCCTAGAAAAGATTTAGAGAAGAGTGGCCAAAAATCCCTCCTGAGATGTGTGCAAACCTGGTAACAGGAAATATCTGGACTCTGTGCTTGCCAACAAGGGTTTCTCCACCAAGTACGAAGTCATTTTTTGCTTGGGGATCAATTCCTTTTTTTACTCGCTGAACTGCAACTTAATTTATAACAATTGTATCATGTTTTTTTCTGGATGTTTGGTTGATATTCCGTTTCTATCATTTAAAAATACACCTATGATAACAATTATAGACCCTTCCTTTCTTTGTAAATGGGCAAACTTACAAAATCTGCAGCGGATCAAATTTACCCACTGTATATCTTTTAGAAAAGGTTTGTTTTAAAGCAAATAGTGTACATTGCTATTGTTTCTATTTGGCTCCATTCACACTTGTACGACTGCAAAGTGGCGCCAACTTTGGAGTGCAACTTGTATACGACTTTGGTTTTGACCAGTAATAATGGACAACTGTTGCATTGTATAACATTGAGGCATCTTTTGAGGGTTATCATTGAAGTCTATGGCCCTCAAGTTGCATGAACTACTCTGAAGTTGCTGTAACTTTAAGTCCCACAAATATAATTGGTTATCATTGGAATACGTGGGGAATGAATTGCATAAGTATTCCCACCTTTTTTGTTTTTTAGTTTTTGTTTTTTTAAGTAGATTTAAAAAGATAGCAACATTGATCTAGTTCTGTAAGGTTGGTGAACGGCAATGTTAGAGTATTGACCCAGATTACAAATAGAATTGATGTTTGGACTTTGATTACATAATTCTAAGACACATTTGCCCAGGCCTTGTCATGTGGCCCACGTACCCAGTTTTACAGCCAGAACGTGGTGAAACTACACCGCCTACACAGGGAGGTACTAGAGCTGGGCCAGGTAGGAGAGAGAGAATGTTTTTGGGGAGGACTTGGGGTTGCACACTGCATAGCGCAACCACTAAACCCTGAGCTCTACACTCTATACGTGGTGCACCCCAGATACAGCCAGTCCTTTGAGGGCAACCATACTGCTGATGCTGCCTGCAATGAAATGGAGTTTGACATCCCTGTTGTAAGAAATTCACATTCTTGGTTTATATCGCTTTGTGTAGCTTAGCTTTTTAGTGTTGTTGTCCATGGTGGAACTACACCGCCTACATCGGGGAGGTACTAGAGCTGGGCCAGGTAGAGAGAGAGAGATGCAAGAATGTTTTGGAGGGGAGTTAGGGTTGCACGCTTGTTTACACTATTTTCTTACATTTTGAAAATATATATTACGATGATTGCATCTTCATGGTGACTGTGACCTTGAAATATTGTTACATTGAAGACCTGTTATTTCCTCTTTTGCAGAATCCAAAGAATGCAGCAATGTGGTAACAGATACTACTGGTTTAATTAATACTTGAAGTGCATACAGCATTGCATTTCCATCAGAATGGATGGCATTACAATTTCAGATTGCAGAGAATTACTTTGTGGACAGACAAAGGCAGAATATGAAATGTCAGCCTGTCAGATTGTGACTTTGGAATTGAATCATGCCTCTTTGGAAAATATGCTCGTTAACACCATATCAGACTCCAAGATGTGTTTTGAAGTTCCATTAACAGAGCAAGATGCCATTGTAGCAGAGGATTTAAATGCATTTCATGTAGATAATTTCAGCAGCAAACCACAACCCTCTGACAAATCACTTGTGTTCACAGCAATTAAGCAAACAATAGAACAACTGGACTCGACTGGAGAATCTGTTATTACAATCATTGTGCCAGATGGAGTTTCAGAGAAGCAGCCTGTTCTGACAAGCCAGGTCATTGTGGATGATCGACAGTTCACTAATGAAGAAAATTTTGATGCTGAAAATACATTTTCCACAGAATCAAGCACAAGTGATGAGATGCTAGAAACCGAGCATTCATACTGCAAACATGATTTTGACAGGAATCATCTCTGGCAAACCATTGCTAAACTGCAATCTAAAATGGCACTTCTTGAAGTGCAGGAAAGTGCAACTCTCTCTCGCTTAAGATCCCTGGAATCTCTGATTGCACAATTAAGACAAGAAAATGAGCTGTCAGATGAAAAGATAAAAATAATTGACAGCTGTCTGAATAGCTTTGATGTTGCTATGGTGCAATAAATAATGTAAAGATTAATTTCATTGTTCACTAAACTGGTCTTCTTCAGTGTGCATCTCACCAGAATGTAGTTTAGCTCCTAGCTGCAGTCTGTACTATAGTCTGAAAATTGGGCTAAACAAATTCTATTTAAATACAATGGGTATGCATATTCTTACTTGGTGTCTTAGCTTGGTGGTGTCCTGTGTGTATTACTTCCAGATCTGGTAGTAATCTAGCAAAAGCTAATTTTGAACTTTGCCTCTATGCAGGAGTTTCCTGCAGTAATAACTTGATCAGTGCTGCTCTCTCCTTGCACAAAGGAACTGGTCTTTCATCGAGCCCCCCCCCAGTAGATTTATATTTGTAGCCTGTATTGGATGAACCTGCAGGGTCCACCTACAGTGATGTTATCACCCCTACTTATACAATGTAATGTTTAGGTTTGGTGCATGCAACGTGGATTTATATCCTTTATGGATATTGAACAAATTCCAAAGAGTTTTTGTGCCTAGAGTTTAGTTTACACGTTTTATATTGAGATAGTAACTTTAAGGGTTGCTTATGTTTTTCCTATGGGGAAAAAAAATAAAGGTCTGTCAGAAGGCAGTCATAATGATAGGACGTTTGACAGATATTGGGTTGACCACTCAATGCATTTGTGTGTTCAACTTGGTATGCTTTCAAGTATGCATTTACACATATGATCTGAAGACCATAATTAAAAATTGTGGAACTTTAGTCTGAAAATTAAAGTCCTGCTAGATCACTTCAGGCTGGTCCCTTTTGCAAGTTTAGCTATGTAAAACATTTAAAATAAGCACCTATACTGTTGAAAGTCCAGTAATACTGTCTAACCCTGCTGTGCACGTGCTCAGTTGCTCTCCATTTTTAGGCACTGCTGAATTGGTAGAGGCCGATCTGCTGACATCCTTAAAGTGGAATTAAACACTCCTATCCTTTACAGCCAAGGAAGCTGCTTCTGTTTAATCTACAACTGCTATGGTGCTGCACATGTACGAAGTTAAGACAACAGCCATTTGAGAGTTTGGTTGAGGACACAAGCAAATGTGACAGCTAGCAATCATGGCATTCCTGGAATGTAACTGTTTTTTTGAAACTTAAATTGATGGGTTTAGTTCCGCTTCATGATTTACTGTGGCTCTGGGCTTCAGCAAAATGGCAGCCTCCAGCAAGAAGAAAAAAAGCCAGAACAATACTGGAGGCAATTTACAGCACACACTAATTGTGGTAGCATAATTATTAATGTGGAATGTATGTTCCTTACTAAAGAACATTATTATTTTTTTATCAAGTTGTTATGGGTAAAGTTCTGCTTTTAAGTTTGCAGTACACTTAGGATCTTTATTACTTGATGATTGTTTATCCAAATGTCACTCACACTAAACTGTTTGCATGATACCTGTATATATTGAATGAGTTCTAGTTTTTATTAAAATGTAGGTAGAAATGAAACCTAAGAAACCATTTTTCCCATTCTTATAAAAGCTGCTAGCTGTAAACCTTTCAAAAATGTACTTGAGAATGTCATAAAATACTTTAGTTTCTAATGCTTTGGCACTGTCTGTTGGTGTTTTTAAAACACATATTACAAGTATTTCTTCGGTGGCCACAATTCTAGGAAAGGTAAATCGCATTATAAGGCTACATTCTATCTGGGTATTTAGGCCAGTGCAAATTGTAGCGGCAGGATTCTTTGCCGTGATCACTTCAGATAATCGCTGGCTGTGTGGATAGTCGCAAATAGCTGCGACCACCAACGACCTGCCATTATAGTGAATGGGGCGGAATTAGTTGTCCGATTTTATTGTTTCAAATAATGAGATAAAAACCTCCAAAAGTTTGTATGATTTAGTTAATATGTAAAGTTTAAAAAATACAATTTATTCTTGAAAATCTATATGTAATGGTAAATATAAATAACCAGCTGGTAGGGAACAAAACATTTAATCCACTCTGAGAATAAGACAGACTATACATAATAATAGAGGTTGACTCTGGTACAATCATCATCCGACTCCAAGATCAACATTTTTATTCAAAGAAAAAAAATTAAAAGGGACCTAAAGTGCTGTTTTGCAGATTTTCAGAGAGGATTGCAATCTAATATTATGCATGACTGACTCCCTTGTCAAAGGCAGGTAGCTTTATACAAGCTACCTGCGCCTGCTGTCACTTATGCTGGCCATACACAAACACATTTTTGATTCGAAAATTTTCATCTTAAGATTCTTCGTTCAATTTTTCCAATAATTAGTGGGGTCAAATTGATGTTTGTTTTCGACCACAGTGAGGGGAAAATTCAAAGGAGCAAAAATAGACAACTTTTTTTAATCAATCTATTTTGTCTCAATGTGTACAGTAATTGTATGGAAATAATCAAATCCAAAAAATACACATGATCAGAAGCAAATAATGTCCCAGAACGGGGTGGCAACAAAGATAGAAATCAAACACAGGAAAGAATGTTGGCTTTTGTCATTTGGGAATTTTTGTACAAGTTGATACAATTGTTGATTACATCATGATACACACCTTCAAGGAAAATTGGATGATCACTTGTCCTATTTTCTCATAGTGTGCATTTAATGCTTTATCATCACCTGTCATGATGGGTTAAAAAAAAAAAAAAAGTCAATAGTACAAAACCAGCAGATAATCACTACTATGAGAGGTTAATTTATACTATAGTTGACAACTATTTTCATAATCAACTATGTCGATTAGTTGTTTCAGCCCTCGTTGCCAGTACTTTGTATTGCCTGATTATCCTTTTTCATGAACAGGGATCAAAAAACATTTATTTGAAATTGCAAAATCTGAAATGATGATATCCTCCTAAGGGGTACTCATGTAGCAAAAGGCATTCATATCCCCCCGCCTTTATGTTATGGGACAAGGGAAGGACCTGCTGCAACTCATTTAGGAAAATTTATTTTAAAGTGGTATTAAACTCTGTTAAACCACCTATACCTACAGGTAAGGCTTACCTGTAGGTACTGTGACTATCTCCTAAACTTGCACTGTTTAGGAGATATTCAGCGTGCATGACCATGATGTCATGATTGACATCATTGCGCCCCCTGGCCACTCATGTAGCCGGAGGCTGCAAACTCGGAAGGAGGACCAGGGGAAGATGTCAGCCCTCTCAGCGGTGAGAGCGCAGCGCTTTGTTCTAAGGTAAGTTTCTCATAATGTGCTAGTATGTGATGCATACTAGCACATTATGACATTGCCTTGTAAGGAAACTGTTTTTTTTTTTTTTTCCCCCACCAACTGCGGTTTACCACCACTTTAAGCAGCGTTCAATTATTATATGTATGAAATGTAGCTGATATAGTAATTTAGTGTCACACACCATCTTTTCTTTCAGCCTATGTTAGAACTACCTAGCGTGGATCACAGGAGCTGACAATTTAATACAAAAAGGCCAGTGACATTTCATTGTGGTACTAGGAA
The DNA here is from genome assembly GCF_965119305.1 of Pelophylax lessonae. Taxonomy (NCBI): domain Eukaryota; kingdom Metazoa; phylum Chordata; class Amphibia; order Anura; family Ranidae; genus Pelophylax; species Pelophylax lessonae. The sequence continues at coordinate 238,917,211 of NC_138771.1, forward strand.
ATGTCATATTTCAGGAAAATGCAATGCTACAAATTCAATTGTGGATCCTTTCTTCCCATGAGGACGCATAACCACTTCTTGCATCAGAAGTAAATCACACATGAAACAGTCTCGGGTTTATCCTATGAATTTTCTTTTAGACTTGGCATATGCAATTCTTACCTCAGCTTCTAGCATCCTTCTGTATCTCTAGGGAACGGATACATGCAAAACAAAATGTCATGAATCTGGTAAACACATGCTACTCAATATCAAGTGCTTCACCTATCTTTATATCTCTTATCTTTTCTTAAATTGTTCAAACGAAGCCATGGCACTCTTCAGAATTGTTGTCAGTGTTGTGCTAATAAGTACTTTACACCCAGCAGGCTAACATGTTTTACTGATGAAAGCTATTTTTGTGCTTTGGTTTAAAGGTACACTTCAGGAAAAAAATGAATATTAAACAGAGATAGATACAGGAGGCATAGCGTACTCGCTAGTTCAGGGTTTCACCCTGGCATTGCTGTATTGCATCAATACTCCCATCTGTCCTTTGTTTATATTACAATGATCCAACGATGTACACATTAGCCTTGCTAGAATATCTTTCTTTCTGCCTCTCGTACACAGAAATTCTTGCAGAAACAAATGGCAGTAGTAAGAAGTTTCTCACAGCTACCAATTCGATTCATAATAAAGCAGAAAAGAAAGACCGCGCTGTATAAAATGAATAAAACAAAAAGTGCAAGCCGCATACTTTTTTTTTTTTTCATACCGATCTTGAAAGATTAACTGTGATATCACTAATTAATTTACTAGCAAAAATATCAGTCTGGATGTCACACAACTTCCTCAAACTCAATCTATCCAAAACCAAACATAATTTTTTCCTCCTCCACTATGTGCCCATTCCCCTGATCTCTCTGTCAAAAATCGATGGCACAACTATCAGCCAATCCTATGGAACTCCTTACCCCACTCTGTCCGATTATCTCTAAGACTAACCTATCTAGCCCTGTAAAGAAGAAATCAGTATACATACCTTTTTTTGAAGTCGATCTGGCCTGGTCTCCAGCTGTGAAATAAATGGGTAGTAACGTCACCCATGGGAGTTCCATTGTCGCCAGCCTCCTCTGCACCCACCTCCACAGCAAAGCTGCAGCTAAAACCTCAGTGTCAGAAAAGGTATGTGTACCGATTTCTTCTTTACAGGGCTAGATAGCTTAGTTTTACATCGTGGATGCCCGTAGATGTAGCAATTTTAGTGTTAGGGATTTCCCCTTTTAAGCTTCCAAGTGCAAGAGGAGCAATACTGCTGAATTGAGTTTCTATACTCCTTGGAGACTATTTTACAGTAGCTCCCTCAGGTGCGGGCCCCTCTTCCACCTTATCCAGGGAAGAGTTTGACAACTATGCTCGATGTTATGGACATAATCACAACTATGATTACATATTCAAAATGCAGAGGCCATAAGCATACTTCTAGCCTTCTCCTCCAGATTCTTTACATGATAATCTTGCAGCTTAGAGATGAGCTTGGGTATCCTCTGAACTCATACCTAACCCAAACTTCTGCTTTTTTTTAATTCTTTGAGCTGCAGGCCAGGTCAATCCCGCCTCCTGCTCAGTTTACAGTCAGGTCCATAAATATTGGGACATTGACACAATTGTAATCTTTTTAGCTCTATACACCACCACAATGGATTTGAAACGAAACAAACAAGATGTGCTTTAACTGTAGACTTTCAGCTTTATTGTGAGGGTATTTACATCCAAATCAGGTGAAAGGTGTAGGAATTACAACAGTTTGTATAGGTGCCTCCCACGTTTTAAGGGACCAAAAGTAATGGGACAATTGGCTGCTCAGCTGTTCCTTGGCCAGGTGTGTGTTATTCCCTCATTATCCCATTTACAAGAAGCAGATAAAAGGTCCAGAGTTCATTTCAAGTGTGCTATTTGCATTTGGAATCTGTTGCTGTCGACTCTCAATATGAGATCCAAAGAGCTGCCACTGTCAGTGAAGCAAGCCATCATTAGGCTAAAAAAACAAACCCATCAGAGAGATAGCAAAAACATTAGGTGTGGCCAAATCAACTGTTTGGAACATCCTTAAAAAGAAAGAAAGCGTCGGTGAGCTCAGCAACACCAAAAGACCTGGAAGACCACAGAAAACAACTGTGGTGGATGATCGAATAATTCTTTCCCTGGTGAAGAAAGCACCCTTCACAGCAGTTGGCCAGATCAAGAACACTCTCCAGGAGGTAGGTGTATGTGTTTCAAAGTCAACAATCAAGAGAAGACTTCACCAGAGTGAATACAGAGGGTTCACCACAAGATGTAAACCATTGGTGAGCCTCAACAACAGGAAGGCCAGATTAGAGTTTGCCAAACAACATCTAAAAAAGCCTTCACAGTTCTGGAACAATATCCTATGGACAGATGAGACCCAGATCAACTTGTGCCAGAGTGATGGGAAGAGTATGGAAAAGGAAAGGAACTGCTCATGATCCAAAGCATACCACCTCATCAGTGCAGCATGGTGGTGGTAGTGTCATGGCGTGGGCATGTATGGCTGCCTATGAAACTGGTTCTCTTGTATTTATTGATGATGTGACTGCTGACAAGCAGCAGGATGAATTCTGAAGTGTTTTGGGCAATATTATCTGCTCATATTCAGCCAAATACTTCAGAACTCATTGGACGGCGCTTGGGAAAATGCCCCAAGAACTGAAGACAGTTGCAGTAGATGCCTGGCAGAAAGCATCACCAGGGATGAAACCCAGCGTCTGATGATGTCTATGCGTTCCAGACTTCAGGCTGTAATTGACTGCAAAGGATTTGCAACCAAGTATTAAAAAGTGAAAGTTTGATTTATGATTTTTAATCTGTCCCATTACTTTTGGTCCCTTAAAAAGTGGGAGGCACATATACAAACTGTTGTAATTCCTACACCGTTAACCTGATTTGGATGTACAGTGGGTACGGAAAGTATTCAGACCCCCTTAAATTTTTCACTCTGTGTTATATTGCAGCCATTTGCTAAAATCATTTAAGTTCATTCTTCTTCCTCATGAATGTACACATAGCACCCCATACTGACAGAAAAACACAGAATTGTTGACATTGTTGCAGATTTATTAAAAAAGAAAAACTGAAATATCACATGGTCCTAAGTATTCAGACCCTTTGCTGTGACATTCATATATTTAACTCAGGTGCTTTCAATTTCTTCTGATCATCCTTGAGATGGTTCTACACCTTCATTTGAGTCCACCTGTGTTTGATTATACTGATTGGACTTGATTAGGAAAGCCACACACCTGTCTATATAAGACCTTCCAGATCACAATGCATGTCAGAGAAAATGAGAATCATGAGGTCAAAGGAACTGCCTGAAGAGCTCAGAGACAGAATTGTGGCAAGGCACAGATCTGGCCAAGGTTACAAAAAGATTTCTGCTGCACTTAAGGTTCCTAAGAGCACAGTGGCCTCCATAATCCTCAAATGGAAGATGTTTGGGACGACCAGAACCCTTCCTAGAGCTGGCCGTCCGGCCAAACTGAGCTATCGGGGGAGAAGAGCCTTGGTGAGAGAGGTAAAGAAGAACCCAAAGATCACTGTGGCTGAGCTCCAGAGATGCAGTCAGGAGATGGGAGAAAGTTGTAGAAAGTCAACCATCACTGCAGCCCTCCACCAGGGGCTTTATGGCAGAGTGGCCTGACGGAAGCCTCTCCTCAGTGTAAGACACATGAAAAGCCCGCATGGAGTTTGCTAAAAAACACCTGAAGGACTCCAAGATGGTGAGAAATAAGATTCTCTGGTCTAACGAGACCAAAATATAACTTTTTGGCCTTAATTCTAAGCGGTATGTGTGGAGAAAACCAGGCACTGCTCATCACCTGTCCAATACAGTCCCAACAGTTAGCAAAACAAAAGGGACAGAGAAAGATGGGGCTTTGCGGGCCAGTGGGAGTAGAAGGATCAGACAAGGAACCGTTTGTAAAACCAAAATTACATTTTATTTGTATAAAGAACAATAAAACTAAGCATGGACTACCATGCATATGTGATAACAGAGGACTGACATGACATACAGTAATAAAATCAAACAATTAACGTCACTACTAATAGAGAAACATATCCCCAAAAGGGGTTGTAACCAAAAAAGCAGAGCCTGTATAGGGTGGAAAATGGGTCTCAAGCTGGATTCGGTCACGGTAGGTCCCCAGCAAGCCGACGCGTTTCGCTCAAGGCTTCCTCAGGGCCTGAGAGACCATAACAGACCGATGTTTTCTATGAACAACATAAAAGCATAATCAAATGAATGCCAGTCAGTCATAAATTTCATGATATATCATACATAATGACATTATATTTCAATTATTTCATAGGTATATTTGGTTTTAGTTTTTGTACTGACCCTTCTTGATAGTGACTTGTACTAGGCGACAAAGCTGTAGCGATACTAATGCTGCTTGGAACAATATTGCTTCCGTATTTATCATAACAGACATCAAGAATATATTTCTTGCATAGGATCCAATGTATTACGTCCCAGATTGTGTTGCCAGGGGCAGGGCTGTAAACCAAAATGCCAATAGATATATATATGTGTCTACCATATAGTTTCAATTTTAGTATATTTATGATCTCATAACCAACCTTTTATGGCTATCCCCACTGTGAACTTTTGGGGTGGGTCCCGACTCACAAGGTGAAGGTCCTCTCCCTGATATATTCGCCCTTATATATATATTCGCTCCTAGATATAATGGATCTATGGATATGAGAGCATGGGTTATTCTTTATCAGTGGAAGAAGGAAGAGGGCTAATGAGGATAGCTATTGGTTGAATGGGGACAATTAAATAGATAGACTACTGATTTGATGGTAGTGTCAAAGATATCTAATAGTAAAGCCAAAGTGTTCACACCCACCTAGTATTGTGTTACATGGCTTGAATAGGACAGGCAGCACCTTTCTTTCTGTGGTTCAAAGATATGGTGTATATTTCCCCAGTTTAAGGGTCCGGAAGTGATGTAGATAGGCGGCGCCATCGCCGACCTAGTCCTAAGCAGAGGAGAGTATGTCCTCACTTCCGGAGCGACCGGAAGTGACGCGGTCAGGCAGCGCCGCTGCCGACCGTAATTATGTAGTAAGCAGTTCCACATGAACTGCCTTAACCACTTAAGCCCCGGAGGATTTGGCTGCTAAAGGACCAGGGGTTTTTTTGCGATTTTTTACTGCGTGACTTTAACGGACAATTGCGCGGTCGTGCGACGCTGTACCTAAACGAATTTGACGTCCTTTTTTTCCCACAAACAGAGCTTTCTTTTGGTGGTATTTGATCACCTGTGCGATTTTTTGATCACGCGCTATAAACAAAAAAAGAGCGTAAATTTTGCAAAAATAACAATATTTTTCACATTTTTTTATATGAAATTCCCCCAAAAAAAAAGTAAAAATCAAAATTTTTTAACATTTTTCGGCCAATTTGTTTTATGCTACCTATGTTTGGTAAAAAAAATCGCAAAAAGCGTATTTTGATTGGTTTGCGCAAAAGTTATCGCGTTTACTAACAAAGAGAAAGATTTTTGTCATTTTTGGTGTTTTTTTTTTTAACGCGTAATGGCGGCGATCTGCGATTTTTTTTTCGGTACTGCGACATTGCGGCGGACAGATCGGACCCTTGACTGACATTTTTGACACTTTTGGGGTTACCAGTGACATTACTGCAGTAATCAGTGCTATACATATGCACTGTTACTGCAAAAATGACACTGGCAGGGAAGGGGTTAACTTTATTGGACAGGGAGGGGTTAAGTGTGTCCTAGGGGCGTGCTTTCTACTGTGTAGGGACATTCCTATTGGTGTAAAAGCAAAGATCAACCGTTCTACATAGTAGAACGGTCAGATCTTTACTTTTACACAGGGAGAACTGACAGGCAGCTTGTTTACACAAGCTGCTCTGTCTTTCTCCCTTCACAGGAGCGATCGCAGTGTGACTGGCGGACATCGAGTCCGCCGGTCACACGCACTGACTTGCCTGTGAACGAGCCGCGGCGGGCGCGCGCCTCGGCGGGCGCGCGCCCGCCCGCGATAGGCTCGCAAGTCAGTGACAGCCGAGTGACGTACCGATACGTCACTCTGCCTGGCCGGGGCTAACCGCCGCAGTATATAGTCGTGCGGCGGTCGGCAACCGGTTAATTAAGCGCCAATACATACAATGAGGGCGTTTTCTCCCCCTATATATAGGATTCACAACGTGGAGGCAAATAGGCAGGCTGCTAGTGAACCAGACATAGAGGTAAGTAATGCTAACCCTGTAATGGAAGTAAGGATAGGTGCTCTTAGGACTGCATTTTCTGTAATATAGACTGGAGGGCTTGAAGATCTGACATTAACTCCTTGAATTATCTCTTTCAGGGCTTATACAGCCCAGGACTGTATTGTCCATATAATTGAAATATATGCATGTCTCCCTTTCCTGCCTGGAGTCTACCTTAGACTGAGGAAAGGTATGTATGCGTCTATGTAGCTTCCTTATCTCCTTTCTAGCATAATAACCTTCCCCCACTAACCACGTTGTATGGCACTATGGCCTTAAATATAAACAACTCTCTATATGCACCTGTTAAAAATACCGGTCCTCCTTCTAGGTCAGTTGTGTCGCCACCAAGGACCCTTAAACTGGGGAAATATACACCATATCTTTGAACCACAGAAAGAAAGGTGCTGCCTGTCCTATTCAAGCCATGTAACACAATACTAGGTGGGTGTGAACACTTTGGCTTTACTATTAGTTATCTTTGACACTACCATCAAATCAGTAGTCTATCTATTTAATTGTCCCCATTCAACCAATAGCTATCCTCATTAGCCCTCTTCCTTCTTCCACTGATAAAGAATAACCCATGCTCTCATATCCATAGATCCATTATATCTAGGAGCGAATATATATATAAGGGCGAATATATCAGGGAGAGGACCTTCACCTTGTGAGTCGGGACCCACCCCAAAAGTTCACAGTGGGGATAGCCATAAAAGGTTGGTTATGAGATCATAAATATACTAAAATTGAAACTATATGGTAGACACATATATATATATCTATTGGCATTTTGGTTTACAGCCCTGCCCCTGGCAACACAATCTGGGACGTAATACATTGGATCCTATGCAAGAAATATATTCTTGATGTCTGTTATGATAAATACGGAAGCAATATTGTTCCAAGCAGCATTAGTATCGCTACAGCTTTGTCGCCTAGTACAAGTCACTATCAAGAAGGGTCAGTACAAAAACTAAAACCAAATATACCTATGAAATAATTGAAATATAATGTCATTATGTATGATATATCATGAAATTTATGACTGACTGGCATTCATTTGATTATGCTTTTATGTTGTTCATAGAAAACATCGGTCTGTTATGGTCTCTCAGGCCCTGAGGAAGCCTTGAGCGAAACGCGTCGGCTTGCTGGGGACCTACCGTGACCGAATCCAGCTTGAGACCCATTTTCCACCCTATACAGGCTCTGCTTTTTTGGTTACAACCCCTTTTGGGGATATGTTTCTCTATTAGTAGTGACGTTAATTGTTTGATTTTATTACTGTATGTCATGTCAGTCCTCTGTTATCACATATGCATGGTAGTCCATGCTTAGTTTTATTGTTCTTTATACAAATAAAATGTAATTTTGGTTTTACAAACGGTTCCTTGTCTGATCCTTCTACTCCCACTGGCCCGCAAAGCCCCATCTTTCTCTGTCCCTTTTGTTTTGCTAATCTCTTACAGGGGTAAGGGCCTATATTACACGGTAATTTTATACAGTCCCAACAGTGAAGCATGGTGGTGGCAGCATCATGCTGTGGGGGTGTTTTTCAGCTGCAGGGACAGGACGACTGGTTGCAATCGAGGGAAAGATGAATGCGGCCAAGTACAGGGATATCCTGGACAAAAACCTTCTCCAGAGTGCTCTGGACCTCAGACTGGGCCGAAGGTTTACCTTCCAACAAGACAATGACCCTAAGCACACAGCTAAAATAACGAAGGAGTGGCTTCACAACAACTCCGTGACTGTTCTTGAATGGCCCAGCCAGAGCCCTGACTTAAACCCAATTGAGCATCTCTGGAGAGACCTAAAAATGGCTGTCCACCAACGTTTACCATCCAACCTGACATAACTGGAGAGGATCTGCAAGGAGGAATGGCAGAGGATCCCCAAATCCAGGTGTGAAAGACTTGTTGCATCTTTCCCAAAAAGACTCCTGGCTGTATTAGATCAAAAGGGGGCTTCTACTAAATACTGAGCAAAGGGTCTGAATACTTAGGACCATGTTATATTTTAGTTTTTCTTTTTTAATAAATCTGCAACAATGTCAACAATTCTGTGTTTTTCTGTCTGTATGGGGTGCTATGTGTACATTCATGAGGAAGAAGAATGAACTTAAATGATTTTAGCAAATGGCTGCAATATAACAAAGAGTGAAAAATTTAAGGGGGTCTGAATACTTTCCGTACCCACTGTAAATACCCTCAAATTAACCACTTGCCTACTTTGCACTTAAACCCCCTTCCCATCCAGACCAATTTTTAGCTTTCAGTGCTCTCACTTTGAATGACAATTGCGCGGTCATGCAACACTCAACCCATATAAATTTTTCGTCCTTTTTTCATAGAAATAGAGCTTTCTTTTGATGGTATTTATTCACTGCTGGGCTTTTTATTTTGTGCGCTATAAATGAAAAAAGACCGCAAATTTAAAAAAAAAAACGTTTTTTTTTTTTTAGTTTCTGTTATAAAATTTTGCAAATTAGTAATTTTTCTTCATAAATTTTGGCCAAAATGTATACTTCTACATATCTTTGGTAAAAATAACCCAAATAAGTGTACATTATTTGGTCTGCGTGAAAGTTAGAGAGTCTACAAGTTATGGTGCTAATCATTGAAAATTGATCACGCCTAATGTACTGACAGCCTATCTCACTTCTTGAGACCCTAACAAGCCAGGAAAGTACAAATGACCCCTTTTTGGAAAGTAGACATTCCAAGGTATTTAATAAAAAGGCATGTTGAGTTTTTTGAAGTTGTCATTTTTTCCCACAATTCTTTGCAAAATTACATTTTTTTTTTTTTTTTTTTACAAAATTGTCATATTCAACAGGTTATTTCTCTCACATGGCATATGCATACTTACAACTACACCCCAAAACACATTCTGCTACTCCTCCTGAGTATGGCGATACCACATGTGTGAGACTTTTTTATAGCCAGGCCACATACAGAAGTCCAACATTGAAGTAGCACCTCCAGGCGTTCTCGGAGCATAAAATCCACTTTTCATTTCTCAACCACCTATTACACTTTTGAAGGCCCTGGAGCACCAGCACAATGAAAAAGCCCACTAAATGACCCCATTTGGAAAGCAAACACCCCAACGTATAATCTATGAGGCATAATGAGTCTTTTGAACATGTCATTTTTTTCCAGAATCTTTCAGAAAATGTGGAAAAAAAATGAAAACGCATTTTTTTTACACAAAGTTGTCCATTTATAAGATATTTCCAACACATAGCATGTACATAGCAAAAATGACACCCCAAAATACATTCTGCTACTCCTCCTGAGTATGGCGATAGCACATGTGTGAGACTTTTTTACAGCTAGGCCACATACAGAGGTCCAACATTGAAGTAGCACCTCCATGCGTTCTCGGAGCATAAAATACACTTTTCATTTCTCAACCACCGATTACACTTTTGAAGGCCCTGGAGCATCAGCACAATGAAAAAGCCCACTAAATGACCCCATTTTGGAAAGCAAACACCCCAACGTATAATCTATGAGGCATAATGAGTCTTTTGAACATGTCATTTTTTTCCAGAATCTTCCAGAAAATGTGGAAAAAAAATGAAAACGCATTTTTTTTTACACAAAGTTGTCCATTTATAAGATATTTCCAGCACATAGCATGTACATAGCAAAAATGACACCCCAAAATACATTCTGCTACTCCTCCTGAGTATGGCGATACCACATGTGTGAGACTTTTTTACAGCTAGGCCACATACAGAGGTCCAACATTGAAGTAGCACCTCCAGGCGTTCTCGGAGCATAAAATACACTTTTCATTTCTCAACCACCGATTACACTTTTGAAGGCCCTGGAGCATCAGCACAATGGAAAAGCCCACTAAATGACCCCACTTTGGAAAGCAAACACCCCAACGTATAATCTATGAGGCATAATGAGTCTTTTGAACATGTCATTTTTTTCCAGAATCTTTCGGAAAATGTGGAAAAAAAATGAAAACGCATTTTTTTTACACAAAGTTGTCCATTTATAAGATATTTCCAACACATAGCATGTACATAGCAAAAATGACACCCCAAAATACATTCTGCTACTCCTCCTGAGTATGGCGATACCACATGTGTGAGACTTTTTTACAGCCAGGCCACATACAGAAGTCCAACATTGAAGTAGCACCTCCAGGCGTTCTCGGAGCATAAAATACACTTTTCATTTTTCAACCACCTATTACACTTTTGAAGGCCCTGGAGCACCAGCACAATGAAAAAGCCCACTAAATGACCCCATTTTGGAAAGCAAACACCCCAACGTATAATCTATGAGGCATAATGAGTCTTTTGAACATGTCATTTTTTTCCAGAATCTTTCGGAAAATGTGGAAAAAAAATGAAAACGCATTTTTTTTACACAAAGTTGTCCATTTATAAGATATTTCCAACACATAGCATGTACATAGCAAAAATGACTCCCCAAAATACATTCTGCTACTCCTCCTGAGTATGGCGATACCACATGTGTGAGACTTTTTTACAGCCAGGCCACATACAGAGGTCCAACATTGAAGTAGCACCTCCAGGCGTTCTCGGAGCATAAAATACACTTTTCATTTCTCAACCACCTATTACACTTTTGAAGGCCCTGGAGCACCAGCACAATGAAAAAGCCCACTAAATGACCCCATTTTGGAAAGCAAACACCCCAACGTATATTCTATGAGGCATAATGAGTCTTTTGAACATGTCATTTTTTTCCAGAATCTTTCGGAAAATGTGGAAAAAAAATGAAAACGCATTTTTTTTACACAAAGTTGTCCATTTATAAGATATTTCCAACACATAGCATGTACATAGCAAAAATGACACCCCAAAATACATTCTGCTACTCCTCCTGAGTATGGCGATACCACATGTGTGAGACTTTTACGCAGTCAGGTCACATACAGAGGCCCAACATGCAAAGACACATAGCATGCACATACCATGAATTACACCCCACAATACATTCTGCTGAGCAAAGGGTAAACAAAAGCTTACCTGTAGTTTTAGAAGCGCAGTTGTCCACAGGAGTTGAGTCCAGGCAGCAGGCAGGGACTTGGTCAGCAACAGTGCATGCAATTCTCCAGGCAAGGATACCAGTCCAGTGTCAGTGCATGCGGCAGGCAGAGGCATTATGGTAGTCCTGCAGGCAGAAGTAGGGCCTCTGTCGGGATAGAATGGGGACAGGGGTAGTGGCTTCTCCCACCCAAATCGCTTTGAAGCCTCCGGGATCCAGACCCTAATCTGAGAAGAAGAAAAACAAAAAAAATTGTTTTCTTCATCCAGAAAAACAATTCTGGTCCCCTCACATATGCGAGACCCCTGTGGTATGAATCCCACTACTTCAAGAGGCAGGCAAAAATCGTGGTCAAACAGTCCAGGGTCAGTTCCAGAGCAGGCAGAGGTAGGTACAAAATCAGCAGGCAAAGGCATGGTCAAATAACAGTCCAGGGTCAGTTCCAGATCAGGCAGAGGTATGAACAGAATCAGCAGGCAGAAACATGGTCAAAAAACAGGCCAGGGTCAGTTCCGGAGCAGGCAGACATAGGTACAAAATCAGCAGGCAAAGGCGTCGTTGAATAACAGTCCAGGGTCATTTCAGGAGCATACAGTGGCATAAGGGGTGAAGGCGGAGGACTACGTTTACCATACTAATAATTTAGACAAGTATGGTAACGGCGGAAACAGTAGTCTACACAGAGGCCTGGTTGGGAAGGACACTGGGGACAATAATAGCGGGTGTCTTTTCGAATTCCTGCCTTGGTACACACCCTACATTTTTTCTGCCGTTTTTGGTCTCTTTGCGTGGGAGGGATTTTACTGGGAAAATGGCGTTCAGACAGTCTGCTTATTACGTCAGATCTAATGTTTTCTGGTGGGCCGTTTGGAAATATGAGGGTTGTGAAGATTTCCTCCAGGTAATAAAGGAAGGGTTGGGGGCTTTCGGTGGACTTGCGGTATAAAATGTAGGAATTGTATGTGGCCAAATGAAAAATATAAATTGCTACTTTTTTGTACCAATGGTATGTACGTCTTGTGGGTAGATAGGGTTCCATCATTTGGTCATTGAAATCCACTCCCCCCATGAATAAGTTGTACTCATGTACACATGTTGGCTTTCGGACTGGGCCATTCCTTCGTCGGGATTCCACATAGTTGTCATTGTGAATCAAAGACAACATGTAGACGTCTCTTCTGTCCCTCCACTTCACAGCCAGAACTTCCTCATTTCTCAGACTCGCCGTCTCCCCTCTTCTCAGCTTGGTGTTTACTAGCCTTTGAGGAAAGCCTTTCCGGTTTTTTCGGACCGTGCCACATGCAGGAGTCTTCTTTCTGTGAAGGTTTCGGAACAGGGGCAAACTGGTGTAGAAATTGTCTATGTACAGGTGGTAGCCTTTTTCAAGGAGAGGGTAAATGAGGTCCCAAACAACTTTCCCGCTTGATCCCATGTAGTCCGGACATTCAGGGGGATGCAGCTGGGTGTCCTTCCCTTTCGTACACCCTGAAGGCATATGTGTACCCTGTGGCTCGGTCACATAGTTTGTAAAGCTTCACCCCATAGCGGGCCCGTTTGCTGGGAATGAATTGTTTGATGCCCAGCCTTCCGGTAAATTTAACAAGGGACTCATCCACACATATATTTTGGTCTGGGGTAAATAATTGAGGGAATATTTCTGAAAAATAATTTAGAAGTGGCCGAATTTTGAACAGCTTGTCAAATGCTGGGGAATTTCGGGGAGGGCACTGGGTATTGTCGTTAAAAAGGAGGAACCTCATGATCATCAAATACCTGGCCCTGGGCATTACTGCAGAGTAGATGGGCATATGGTAGATTGGTTTGGTTGACCAATATGCTTGCAGTTCGTTTTTTTTATTGAGTCCCATGTTGAAGGTGAGGCCTAAAAATATCTTAAACTCCTCCACCGTTAGGTCTCTCCACTCAAAGGGACGGGAATAAAAAGATGTGGGGTTACTCTGGATAAATTGTTGTGCATACAGGTTGCACTGGGCCACAATGGACGTCAGCAGGTCCTCCGTAAAAATTAAACGGAAGTAGTCAATTGGGGCAAAGATCTCCGTGTTGACCTGGACTCCTGGCTGGGCAGTGAAAGGGGGGATGATGGCTTCTCCTGAGTTGGGAGGAAGCCACAGGGGGTTCAGAAGGGCATAGGGAAGGCTGGCGTTGGTCCTAACCCTTTGGGGGCGAGGTGACACCCCACTTGAGCTTGGCCTTTCTTGCCGAGGCACTGTGGTGCTGGTGGATGGCACTGCGGAGCTGGTGGATGGCACTGCGGAGCTGGTGGATGGCACTGCGAAGCTGGTGGATGGCACTGAGGAGCTGGTGGATGGCACTGCCTCCTCCTCACCAGAACGCCTTCGTTTGGCAGGCGGGCAGTATTCCTCCTCGTCAGAGTCTGCGTCCCGCTGCTAATGACCGGCTCGTAATTTACTTCGGAGTCAGACTCTGACTCCGAAGATTCCGAAGCAGAAAGCTCCCTGTCCATGTCCTCACTGATGATATTGAAGGCCTCCTCGGCTGAGAAAATTCTTTTTGCCATCGTTGGTGACACTGATGGGCACGGTGACACTGATGGGCACGGTGAGACTGATGGGCACGGTTAAACTGGCTCACTGATGGGCACTGTGATGGGCACACTGATGGGCTCTGTGGGCACACTGATGAGCACACTTATGAGCACTGATGAGCACGCTGATGAGCGCTGTGGGCACACTGAGCACTGGGCGGCACTGATGAGCACTGGGTGGCACTGATGAGCACTGGGCGGCACTGATGAGCACTGGGCGGACACTGATGGGCACACTGATGAGCACTGGGCGGCACTGATGAGCACTGGGCGGGCACTGATGGGCACACTGGTGGGCACTGATGTGCACACTGGTGGGCACACTGGTGGGCACTGGGCACACTGATGAGCACTGGGCACACTGATGATCACTTGGCACACTGGTGGGCACTTTTTTTCACTTACGATCTCTCCTCTCCTCACACTGCAGTCTGTGTGTGAGGAGGGAGAGCTGGCAATGAGTGATGATCTCAAATGTTTACATTTGAGATCATCTCTCATTGGATGCCTCGATCGTGATGAATGGCCGCTGTGATTGGCCATTCGTCACGATCTGTGATTGGCTGTGTCCAAGGGACACGGCCAACACAGATTATCCCCGGTGCGCGCTCGCGGGAGCGCGCGGGGAGTCTGTTACTACCGAGGCAATGACAGATGATCTCATATGTTTACATATGAGATCATCTCTCATTGGATGCCTCGATCGTGACGAATGGCCGCTGTGATTGGCCATTCGTCACGATCTGTGATTGGCTGTGTCCAAGGGACACGACCAACACAGCTTTTGCCCGATGCGCGCTCGCGGGAGCGCGTGAAGGGCGTGTTAATGGGAGGCCGTTTAAAAATGGCCTCCCGAAAATTCAAGTCCGCGCTGCAGCCGTATATAGGCTGTAGCGCGGATGGGACCAGGTTAAAGCTGCAAGTCTGCAGTTAAAAGCACATCTTTGTTTCATTTCAAATCCATTGTGGTGGTGTATAGAGGCAAAAAGATTAGAATTGCGTCAATGTCCCAATATTTATGGACCTGAGTGTATGTCTTGTGTCCTAAGAGAATGGAATTCTTTTCTGCTCTCGCAGGAGCAAATCCTTTTCTTACTTTTTAGCAAGATTGTTTTTCCACCTAGCTACCAACAGTCACCAGCTCTCTGCAGACTGAGGAATGAGAGCTGAGCGATCAGCAGTTTGATCACTCAGTTTAAGATCGTAGTGGTGTGGGAAACAGCTGAAGCTGGAATCAGTGCTGCAGCCATCTAGGTGAGTTTATTTATTTATTATATATATATATATATATATATATATATATATATATATATATATATATATATATATATACACACAAACACACATATACATACTAATATATATATATATATATATATATATATATATATATATACATTTTTTTATACAAAGCAATACTTCTCTTTTAATTGACAGGTTTCTGTTTTATCCATTCTCTCCCAGAAGCTTTATGCCTCACTATCCTTCTTCAAGACATTTCTTCAGGGAGTTGCTCATAAAAATCCTCCAACTTGGCCTCCAGTGTCACCTTGGAATACCAACCTGTTTCTTCAGAAACCCTCTTTTAAACTGATTGAGAGATATCCCTTGGAAGGCCTCACACATAAGGTTGACTTTGTGGTCGTTATTACATCTGTTAGACAAGTTTCCGAATTGGCAGATCTTTTTTATAAAGAGCCTTTCCTGACAGACTCCATGGCAGTATTTGTATGGGTTTAGCCCCACCTACTCTCCTACCCTATAGGACCCTACTCCCATCAATTTTGCTCAGTGCTAGAGGCCGCCTTCCTTTTTTGTCCTTCTACATATTTGGAGTCTTACATTGTATGAAGAATCTCTGCAACCCAGGCCTGGTGGCGTGCATGCGATGTGGTGGATCCAGACAGTGCCCTCTCAGGAGTCCAGCAATCCCAGCTATTAGCAGGGTGGACATGGGCGACGGATGCGGTGCCATGAAGAGCTGTAAATCCTGGCCATTGGCAGGTTAGTGGCAATTTGGCCAAGCGTCCCAGCTATTAGCAGGAGGCCCTGATCGTACACGCTTGCAACGTTTCTTTAGCAGCCTTGGGGTTCCAGGCCAGTCGTGTGGTGCCGTGGTGTTGTAATGTATATATTCTGTGGCAGCAGTCTGTGTGTTTTTAAATGTATCTTTTTTGTTATTTTACTGTCCCCCTTTCTGTTTGCCATGGCAGCCAGAACACATCTGCACTCCAGGCTGCCGCTCTGGGTCCCTTCCTTGCTTGTCTGCGCAGCCGTGGCTTGCGTCGCACATGTGCGGTTCCGGGAACATGCACGGGAACATGCACGGGAACATGCACGGTCGCCGCCGGGTGATGATCCCGTCGCTGGCACGCTGGAGGTGTGGTGGTGCCATCCCAGACGGCAAATTTAAACAGCTGTCAAAGCTATATTACTCAGGATGTCCTGCGTGCTTGTGCTGAGGCTTCCCCAGCCTCTGTCATTCCCAGCCCTGGTGAGTTCTGCGCCAGCTGCCTTGCACTGCAGTCTTCTCTTCCTCACCTTTCTGGTTGTTGCTGTTTCATAGATGTGTCACTGCCCCCTGGTGGCCAACCCTTATGTAGCAGGTAGGACTGGTTCCATTAACCCCTTCCTGCCATAGGTCACCATCCAGATCTAAGCATCACAGAGGAGATTCTGAATCCATATCCGGACATCGCCTTCACCCCCACTCCAGCCGCTCTGAGAGGAAACCCTGCTGGGGATGTGGGTCCCAGGTCCAAGAAGGCAAATCACTATGTCAGCCTTGTTACATCTGTGCTGTGAGAGAAAGAGAAGGCAGAGACCAGCAAGTGGAGTCCCTGGTCAGACGGGTGTGGTTCAAGAATTTCTTAAAGATTTGGATTCCGGGTATACCCTTCTCCCTTCGGTCGACGTGCTGTGTCCCCTTCAAGGGACGAGTTAAATGAGCCGGGTCCTCACAACTGAGCTGCTATTCAGAATAAACTTTGGACAGTGAGGATTAGATAGATGACCCAGGCACGAGCTTTGATTTTAACCCTAGTACCACCACTAGTTAAAATGGTTAAAGAAGCCTTGTAGTGTGGGAGGAGCTGGTGGAATCTCCCCCGAAACAAAGAAAATAATTCAAACATTTAATTTCACTAAAATTTTCAATTTTTGAGTGAACATGGCGGAGCCATCACTGATGAGTGTGGGGGGGGGGTGGAAAGGAAGAACTCCTTCATGGTTCTGAAGAAGAACGGCTCTTGGAGACCAGTCATAGGTCTGGCCCATTTGAATTCCATTCTGGCTTACAACGTTGCAGCGTGTCTTTTCAAAGCTCTTACTGGCTGTTGTGGCCCTGATCAGGACCAGAGGTATTCGTATCCACAAATATTTAGACGACTTGCTGTTGCTGTCCCGGGAGCTGGAGCAGCTTACTGCACAGAACCCAAGAGCACCATCTCCTTGCCCTTGGAGAAAATCCCAGTGATTCGGGACAGAGTACATCCAGCATTGTCATCCTCATCTCCGGGCCTCACAGGGCCTGAGGATCATTGGCACCATGGTGGCCGTGACTCCAATGCTGAAACGGGCACAGTGGAAAATGCAGCCTTTCCAAAAGGGCTTCCTCCAGCAATGGAGTCCATGGAGCCAGGATCATCCCATGCGGGGGAGCCTCTCTTGGTGGCTACAGCAGAAGAACCTCCTCAACTGTCACTCCATCGTTCCTGTCTCCTGGATTACAATCACCACAGACGCCAGCAACTCGTGCTGGAGTGCGCACTGCCTAACGGAAGTAGCTCAAGGCAAATGGGACTTCCCGTCTCGCGGGATAGGCTCAAATATTCTAGAACTCCGGGCAGCTCTGCGCGCTCTTCAAGCTTTTCACCGCTTAACAGCCGAGGCCTCGTCCACCTAATATTAGACAACACAGTAGCAGTCTCATACATAAAGAAGCAGGGGGGAATCGCAGTCTCTCTCTGCCGAAGGAGGTAAAGCCAATCATCATCTGGGCTCAGATGAATTTGTCCGATTTAACAGCCGTCTATCGTCCTGGAATCCAGAACGTTCAGGTGGACTTTCTCTCAAGGGTATGCCTGGACAACGAGTGGGCTCTCCACACAAAAGTCTTCAGGTGGGTCGTATCCCTGGAGATCATCACAGAAGTGGACTTGTTCGCCTCCCCATGCAACTTCAAACTGGAGAAGTACTACACGAGGTGTCGTTGTCCCCAGGCCTTCGGAGTAGATGCCCTGATGGACCAGTGGAGATTTTGCAAGGCGTACGCCTTCCCCCCGGTTCCTGTAATTCTCAGGTTCCTGCGGAGACTCGGAATAGAAGAGGCGGAAACTGTGGCAATAGTTTCATACTGGCCGAACAGGCCATGATTTCCCCTATTGATGCAGCTCAGCTTTCGGGACCCAGTTCCTCTGCCCTTCAGACCATATCTCCTGTCCCAAGGGACTGCTCTACATCCTTGCCCAGGCCAACTGCACCTGATGGCTTAGTTCATGAGAGGGGAAGACTAAAGACCCTAGGTTGTCCGAGTGGAGCCATCTCCAAACTGTTGAGCGCCAGAAGACCTGTTACCAACAAGGTCTATGAAAAGATCTGGTCAAGGTTTACAGAATATATATCCAATGTAGCGGGCTCTTTCAGTGACCCTAAAATACAATATATCCTGGGTTTCCGATTAGTCTAGCCTGGACCTGTCCTTGGCAGTTAGCTCACTTCGGGTTCAAGTATCAGCAATTTCTGCCTTCACTGAAACTTCCTGGGCTAAACACCCTCTTATTCGCCAGTTCTTCAGAGGGGCTGCTAGGCTTAGGCCTCTAAGAAAACCCAGATTCCCTAAGTGGGACCTCCCGTTTGTCCTAGACTTCCATTCAGAAACTGAATTGGAGCACGCAGGTCAGCTCTCTATCAAAAAATCTTTCCCTCAAGACTGCCTTCCTGTTGGCCATCACTTCGGTAAAAAGGGTTTCTAAAAATAGCACTCTGGGATGCAAGGAGCCTTTTCTGACATTCTTCCCTGACTGTGTGGTGCTGATTCCCATGCTGGTTCAAACCCCAAGATTTCTTCTGTTTTTCATGAGAACCAAGAGAACGTCCTGCCAACATTCAGGTCACCCGAGAGCCCCAATGCTTATCCTCTAGATGTGGGAGAGATCCTGAAGCCAGAGCCATCTTACCAAATGGGCACACTGTACAACTACCCAGGGGCCCCACTTGCCCGGGGGCCTCACCTGCCCAGCGACCTAGCCAGGCATTAGTCCCGATTCCCGTGTGCATCCCGCTGCCGAACTTAGCAGGTGGCAAGCGCCTGTCGGCCCTGCGCTGCTGTCAGGCCACTTGGGCCATGGGAGGGGGAGCCCACAACTGCAGGAATGCCTCTCTGCCTCCACGGGAACAGGCACACACAGGACAGTCGAGTCTGACTCCTGTCCGTGGGTGTGTTCACTGGACCCAGTCGCCGAACTTGGAAGCTGTCATTAGCCTGGCACTGCTGTACCAATAAATATCGCCTTATCGATAACTTGCATTTTTATTCTCGTGGATGATTTTGTAGGCGGGGCTCCACTGCACTGCATTGCCCGGGGCCCTTTAATGCTCTTAAGATGGCACTGCCTGAAGCTATATCTGGAAGCCACAGCTCCTTTCCGTCATTCTGACCATCTGTTCATCCTCTTCCATGGAAAGAACAAGGGTGTGCGTGCCTCTTCCAGATCCATTGCGGCTTGGATTGTTCAGACCATTCAGTGGGCCTATAGAGCTAAGGGCTTGGTGCCTCCCGAGGCAGTGACTGCTCATTCAACCAGAGGGATCTCTACATCATGGGCAGCCTCCCGGCAGGTCGCCCCTGAAGTGATCTGCAGCCTCTTGGTCTTCAATTAACACTTTTATGGCCCATTACTGTGTTTAACCAGCCTCTTTGTCTTCTGTTAACTTTGGTTTGCGAATACTGTCTGTTGACGGTGCAAATTAAAAGTTTTTTTGTCCAGCAGTTGCCCACTGCTGTGTATGGCTAGTTGTTTCCCATAGGTATGCTGTCATGGAGTCTGTCAGGAAAACAGAAAATTTCCTATCCTATACTTTCCGTAATTTTCCTTTCCTAATGGACTCCATGGTAGCAGAAGTTCCCTCCCATCTGCTAGAGTAGGCTAGTCATGGAACGTGGCCTCTAGCACTGAGCAAATATTATGGGAGTAGGGTCCTATAGGGTAGGAGAGGAGGCGGGGCTAAACCCAAACGTATGCTGCCACAGAGTCCATCAGGAAAGGAAAAGTATGGGATATGAAATATTACAATTTTCTTTTTCACAGGGATAAAGGTGTTTTTTTTTTTTTTTTACCTAAGGTGGTCTCCTCTTCTTTCTACTTTAGTGAGGACATTCACTTTCTTTCCTCTGTCTTGCTCCAAAACATGACGATGAAATTGCCTTACACTGCCTGGATGTGTTTAGGGCTGTCAGGGTCTACTTAAGGCCTGTACACACGTAGCAATTGTCGGCCGTAAATATTCGGCCAACGTCCGATCGGCCGATTGTCGGCTTGTTAGTATGATGCTTCCGACAACCGACTGCGACTTTTCGGCCAAACAAAATCTGGTGTGCAGCCTTTAAAATTTTTGTTGGCCGTCACCAGAACGGACGATTGTTCGCCAGTCAGTACAGAATTCGGCAGACAAAAATCTGATGAGCAAGTCTGGGCATGTTTAGAGAAGAAAAAACACACGGAAAGTAAACCAGCACATGACATCACTTCTGAAGTAGATTTTTGTTGGCCGAGAAAATTCGTGTGCAGTCTAGGCACATTCCAACCAACACAACAGAACTTGGACAAGAGTCGGCCGATCGGTCGGCCGATAATCGTTGTGTGTGTACGAGGCATTAGGCTTCTTTCACGCGGTCCGCCTCCGTAGGCGGATCCGTGCTGCTCAGCGGGGGATCGCCCACTGAGCAGATGAGCAAGACTGGGCATGCTCAGAGAAGAAAAAGCACAGAAAGTTAACCATCACATGACATCACTTCTGCAGTCGGCTGTTGTTGGCCGACAAAATTCGTGTGCAGTCTTTAGCACTTTTCAACCGACAGGACAGCACCGGAAAAAAGACGGTCGATCGTTCGGCCGACATTCGGTACGTCTGTACGGGGCTTTAGCAGCCATGGCCTCTGTTCACAAGACTGACTCTGTCTTCATCCTGCCTGAAGGTCCACTGCATTTCCGGGTGGATCAAACCATAGTGGATCCCATTCAAATTTTTTAGACTTGAAGAAATTTAAAGCAGAGCTCCACCCAAACGTGGAAGTTCCTTTTTAGGGACTCCTCACCCCCTTACATGCCACATTTGGCATGTCATTTTTTTTTTGGGGGGGGGGGAATAGGGTACCTACTTTTTACAGGTACCCAGTTCCCACTTCAGCTCGGGCCGCCTAGGTGACTTAAGCAGAAGTTCTCCTTTCCCCCACCCACCCTGCAATCTTCTGGGACACGGAACTGCGGGTGCCCACACTTGTGATGCCGGCGCCGTTTAGAGGCGAGGGAGAGAACCGAGGGTTCGCTGGATCGTGGGACAGGTGCCTGTGTTTATTAAAAGTCAGCAGCTACACTTTTAGTAGCTGCCGACTTTTAATAAACACAAAAACGACTGGAACTCCGCTTTAAGGCCTTTAGTTCCAAGATGAGGATGATTCTCCTTTATGGTTTCAGAACAGTAAAACTACTTTTTCTGTTGTGGGAACAATGGCAATGGCTTTGCTCAAAAGACCTGCTAGAATAACATGAACATCTGATAACCAGTGCTGGAACACAGCTAGTTTGAACAACATGAAACAGGGGCAGAGATCAGACTTATTGCCCCAGGTTTCTCAGAATAACTTAATCCTGTGTCTCTATTTCTGTGATCTACTTCTAATACTACTGTTCTAAAAAACTAAAAGTGATTGTAAAGTCTTCTTTAAAAAAAAAAAAATAAACATGGTATACTTACTTGCTCTATGCAATTGGTTTTGCACAGAGTGGTCTGAATACTCCTCTTCTTGGGTCCCTGTTCTGTGCTCCTGGCCCCATCCCTCCTTTTGAATGCCTCCACAGCAAGCAACTTGCTATGGGGGCACCCGAGCAATTAGACACGGAGCCAGGACTCGGCCCTGCCACCTCTTTCTCCTGATTGGCTGACTGACTTTATTTGACAGTAGTGGGAGCCAATTGCTCCGCACTGCTGTCTCAGCCAATGAGCAGTGGAGCCCAGGGCAGCGGAGACACTTCTGCAACATGGCTAGATAGAGATGTGCTCAGGTACATTTTAGAGGGGCTGCTGCACACAAAAGTTTTTTTTTTTATCTTAATGCATCGAATGTCTTTCCCTAGGAGCAAAACTTTATATCTAAATCCAGAATGATCCATTTTGCAAGTGGACATTGAAGGAGTGTATATGGTGAATCACCGGTAACAATAAACAATTCTTGAGTGTTTAGAGCCTTGTAGCATTAGCAGAAGAAATCAATTTTGACAACATGATATGCTGAGCAGATAGGATTTCTCTTGTGACCCAGCTTGCAGTTATCTTTGCTTAACAGCAGATGGAGCTCTAGTACTACTCAAATGGAAATACGGATTCTTACTGAAAAGTATGAGTTGCGCAGTATACGCTTTGTAAACAAATTAAAATTACACTGACAAGCTTTCAATTTAAAGGGATCAAATTTAAAGGGATCATCGAAAAACAATATCATCAGCTCCTGCTTCCAAAGGCGCTTACAGCCTTGCATCTCTACCACAAAGCGTATATGTCCTCACATGCGCACACAGTTAGGAAGAGGCCCGGATTCACCACTACCATGCTTTTGTAGCTAATTCTGTGGGCTCTAAGGCCCCTTTTACACTTGTGCGACCTAAAAGTCGCTCGATTTTGACTGGACTTGAAGCAATGTCTATGGACCTCAAAACGCATCAAAGTCAGACCAAAGTAGTGCAGGGACTACTTTGAAGCCTTTGCAACTTGAAGTCGCATGTATATGAGTGGTACTCGTTGGAACTCATGGAGTATGACTTGTCATGCGACTTTGCAGCCCCAAATCACAGGACAAGTCACACAAGTGTGAAAGGGGCCTAAATTTGTGTTGCACACCACATTTTGCATCTTCACACATTCCCATTTTGCACTTATCCCCCTCCCTAAAGTAAACATAAGACTGTGAGCAATTGTATCCGTTACCAGGTATATGTATGTAGGTGATTACTTAGGTGGTAATCAAAGGTGGTGCTGTGTGCATAGAATCCAACTGTCCCTGATTTCGAGGGACTGTCCCTCTGTCCCCCTTTCCTCATTTGTCCCTCGTTTTGATCTGATCTATATAGTTGTATAAAAAATGCACTTTTTATCTTTCAAAAAGTGTTTCCCAGTGCTAAACATTTCATCCAATTTCTAAATTGCTGCATTTTTAAACTTCAAAAGCCTGTATAAGGGAATAGTAGTGGTGAACAAAAAACAATTGTGGGTTTAACTAATCATTTTTTCTTTTTTTTTTGCATAATTCTCCTTTAACCACTTGCCGACCGCCCACCGCCTTTTTACTGCGGCAGGGCGGCTCGGCTGCGTCCAGTCACGTAGTACTACATGACTGAGTGCATGTATTTAGACACAGCGGGAGGCGGGCCGCGGGAGGAGTGGTGGCGATTGCCGCTGCCCTCCCGTGATCATCCGAGAAACCGAGAAAAGACCCGCCTGCTTATGTAAACAAAGCAGGCAGATCTTCTGTCAGACAGGCAGGGAGAAGAGATCAGCAGTTTCAGCTAAGCTGAAGCCCCTATCTCTCTGTGCCTGTCACAGAATCATTCCCCCACACAGTCTGCAAGCAGATTAGGCATACATTTAATCCCTTTGATCACCCCCAGTATTAACCCCTTCCCTGCGTGTGTCATTTATACAGTAACAGTGCATATTATTTAGCATTGATTACTGTAGTAATGTCACTGGTCCCCAAAAAGTGTCAAAAATGTCAGTTAGTTGTCCGATCTGTTTCTAAAAATAGCACTCTGGGATGCAAGGAGCCTTTTCTGACATTCTTCCCTGACTGTGTGGTGCTGATTCCCATGCTGGTTCAAACCGCAAGATTTCTTCTGTTTTTCATGAGAACCAAGAGATTGTCCTGCCAACATTCAGGTCACCCGAGAGCCCCAATGCTTATCCTCTAGATGTGGGAGAGATCCTGAAGCCAGGGCCATCTTACCGAATGGGCACACTGGGCATATGCCCAGGGGCCCCACTTGCCCGGGGGCCCCACCTGCCCAGCGACCCAGCCAGGCATTAGTCCCAATTCCCGTGTGCATCCCACCGCCAAACTTAGCAGGTGGCAAGCGCCTGTTGGCCCTGCACTGCTGTCAGGCCACTTGGGCCATGGGAGGGGGAGCCCACAACTGCAGGAATGCCTCTCTGCCTCCACGGGAACAGGCACACACAGGATAGTCGAGTCTGACGCCCGTCCGTGGGTGTGTTCACTGGACCCAGTCGCCGAACTTGGAAGCTGTCATTAGCCTGGCACTGCTGTACCAATAAATATCGCCTTATCGTTAACTTGCATTTTTATTCTCGTGGATGATTTTGTAGGCGGGGCCCCACTGCACTGCACTGCATTGCCCGGGGCCCTTTAATGCTCTTAAGATGGCACTGCCTGAAGCTATATCTGGAAGCCACAGCTCCATTCTGTCATTCTGACCATCTGTTCACCCTCTCTTTTCCCCTAATAAGTTTTTTAACGCTACGGTTTAGCCAGCCAGGTTTGACTTTGTCTCTTCTAAATTTATTTCCCATAGGAATGCACTGCAAGATGCCTTTGCTTAATATGTTCCTAAAGCATTCCCATTTTTCCTCTGTGGTCAGGGATCCCAGGGTTCGGTCCCAGTTTACCCTTTCCATCAACGAGTACAATTTTGGAAAGTCTGCCCTTCTGAAGTTTAGGGTTCTTATGTTCCCCACTTGCCTTGCTATATTGTTATTTACACTAAATGTGATCATCCTGTGATCGCTAGAGCCCAGGTTGTCCTGGACTCCTACCTCCGAGATTAGGTCTGGGTCATTAGTGATCAATAGATCCAGGATTGCGTTTTCTCTAGTAGGAGAATCCACCAGCTGTGACATGTAATTATCCTTATAAGGTTTCCTTGAATACACGGCCCTTATGTGAGTGTGTAGTCACCTCTCCCCAGTCAATGTCGGGATAATATGGTCCCACCCACTGCTCCACCCCTTACTCCAACCCAATTTTGAAGGCATTCTGCTTTACAAAGGTTCCCAGGTATGTACAGTGCCATAGGTTGAGGTGTGTTATTGCAATGCATAGGTGTCAAAGGATGCTTAGGACAGACTCACACTGTTGCATTATGGTAATGTGCATGGTAATGAATGCTTTACTGCAACGTGCTGCAACACACATTGGGGGGAATTTACTAAAACTGGAGAATTCAAAATCTGGTGCAGCTGTGCATAGAAACCCAACTGCTTCGAGTTTTTATTGTCAAAGCTTATTTGAACAAGCTGAGGTTAGAA
Source organism: Pelophylax lessonae (assembly GCF_965119305.1). Lineage (NCBI taxonomy): Eukaryota > Metazoa > Chordata > Amphibia > Anura > Ranidae > Pelophylax > Pelophylax lessonae. The sequence continues at coordinate 238,942,664 of NC_138771.1, forward strand.
GCTGATTGGCTACTATGCACAGCTATAAAATCAATAGGTGTAGCGCTATCAAATATAATTATGTTGATATAACAAAAAATACTGATGACCAAAAATAAATAAATGCTAAAAATGTACACCCAAAAAAAAATTGGTATATAAGCACACTGTGATTCGAATCAGATTAGTGCATCAAAATTAATGTGACAAAATATTAAAAAAACATATGTATAAATAAAATCAATAGTCCATACACCGAAAGGAAAAAACTGAAGATCAAACAGTGACCAAACGGTGCAGCAAAAGTACATATATGGTGTCAAAAAGAATATCAAGGAACCACAAGTCTCAGCAGGCAGGTCCTAATTCCACGTTGTAAACCAAGGGATAAAGGAGGAGGAACACCCGTGAAGGATCACCAAAGGAAGCAATGTAGCAGCTTACCAGAAGAAATTGGTCACCCAACCTAATGGATAGACCACTGCAGGCTTAATTGTAATTATATGGATATCCACCAGGTGTCACTCCATATGTGACAAGTTACTCAGGTCCGGTATTCACGGGCATATATAAAAAATGATGATAGGGACATAGTGTAACTCCATAAAAACAATCAATTTATTAAAAACAAAGATGTGCACTCACGTTAGACAACATAAATCAGCATGTATCTCTATGGTATCACAGAAGATCCGAGTGTTGCGGTGTCTCTAGGGAGTGCTATCTGCGATTTTTTTTTTGTGGGACTGTGACATTGCAGCGGACAGATCGGACCCTTGACTGATATTTTTGACACTTTTGGGGGTACCAGTGACATTACTACAGTAATCAGTGCTATAAATATGCACTGTTACTGTAAAAATGACACTGGCAGGGAAGGGGTTAACTTTATTGGTGATCAAGGGGTTAAATGTATCCCTAGGCTTGTGATGTAACCACAGAGACATACAATCCTACATAGCAGGATCGTATGATCTCTGCAGTTACACCAGAGAGAATCACAGGCGGCTTTGTTTACATTAGCCGCCTGCCTTTCCCCCTCTCCACCGGGAGATCGCGAGTGACCGGCGGACATCGGAGCCACCGGTCACTCGCATGGGGATGTTAGAGCCTAGAGGCTCGTGGGCGAGCGACATAGCCCTAAGTCGTTTTGCCCAGTAGGGGCTGACTGCCGCAGTAAATAGTCGTGCGGCGGTCGGCAAGTGGTTAAAAATGGCTGCATTGTGGTGCACTGCATTGCCAAAAATGAGGCATGCACTTTTTTTTTTGTTGGCAGAGTTTGTTAGGCAGCCTATTCAAATGAATAGACTGGCTAACACACCACACAGATGTAAATGGGATTTGCATATGAAAAATTTGATGACAATTACTATTTTCATTTATTTTTATTTAATCTGTTGCCAACCACCCTCCGCAGTTATACTGCTGCAGGCAGCCGCTCCTGCGCAAACCGACGTAGGTATACGTCGGTCGCACGCCTGCAGCTAGGGGGCGAGCGCGCGCTGCTGGTGGCGCGCTCCCGCCCCCCTCGTCAGCGGGGAAGCCGATGCATGGAGCAAGTGGCCCTGATGGCCCCTTGACACCGGCGAACGTCCCCCGCTGAAAGAGAAGGACGGTCGGCTGTTGTAAACACAGCTGACCGTTCTTCTCCCTGGAATGATCACTGAGCTCCTGTGATCCTTCTATATAGGAACACAGGTCTCTGTGATCATTTCACAAGTCACGCCCACCCACAGTTAGAAACACACCCCTAGGTACACATTTAACCCCTTGATAAACCACAGTGTTAACCCCTTCCCTGCCAGTGTCATTATTACAGTAACAGTGCATATTTTTAGCACTGATTACTGTAGTAATGTCACTGGTCCCCCCCAAAAGTGTCAAAAATGTCAGTCAGGGGTCCGATCTGTCCGCCACAATGTCGCAGTCCAAAAAAAAAAAAAATCGCAGATCACCGCCATTACTAGTAAAAAAAAAAAAAAACAATAAAAATGACATAAATCTTTCCCGTAGTTAGTTTACGCGATAACTTTTGCGCAAACCAATCAAAATACGCTTATTGCAATTTTTTTTTTTTTTTTTTTTTACCAAAACTATGTAGCAGAAAACAAATTGGCCTAAAATGTTAAAAAATTTTGATTTTTAATTTTTTTGGGGAATGTTATAAAGCAGAATGTGAAAAATATTGTTTTTTTTTTTTTTTTTCAGAATTGTCACTCTTTTTTTGTTTATAGCGCAAAAAATAAAAATTGCACAGGTGATCAAATACCACCAAAAGAAAGCTCTATTTGTGGGGGAAAAAAATATATCAAGGTACAGCGTTGCACGACCGTGCAATTGTCCATTATAGTAACGCAGTGCCGAATCGCAAAATATGGCCTGGTCATTAAGGGGGCAAATCCTTCCGATCCAGAACTGGTTAAAGTTACAATCTCTAACCATTTTTATTCTAAAATTGGAATGTTTTTATTGTGAAATTGGAATGTGTTGGGCTTGTGAAGGGGCAAAGCACTGATCTTTTCTTCAGTTCTAAGTGGTTTGGTAAAACACAGAACACTGTAGTTGCGCATAGACACAGATCCACTCCAAGTTAATCAGCTCAAAGGGTTCATTCACACCAGCCGCTGTGTTGCAATGGCAGGTGTGCGGTGTGGTTCAGCCAGACCTGAGCAGTGTTGATGTGCTGATACCAGCAAATCGCACTAACTCTTTTTTTTTTTTTTACAAACTTTATGGAAATGTCACACAGTGACATTCCATAGAGTTCTTCTGGCCAGCGCACGGTGACGCAGTACTTTTTTTTCAGCGTACACCATTCACACACCACCACAGGAGTGTTTTTCAGTGAACCGGCCACTCCGGAGATAAGGTGTTGCGGTGGGGGTGCGGTGGGACTGCACTGGAATACCGTCCCTATGCAGTACCACCGCACCTGGTGTGAATGGACCCGAACAGAGCCTTCTTTTCCTTTCAGCTCTTACTAAAGCTGGCTATCTAGTAGAATTTAACTCAAAATGTTTAATTTTAAGAACGTTCATTTGATTTTCCAATCAATAGTGGGCTTAAACTGACATTCATTTTTGACCACAGTGACAAGAAAATTTGAAGTAGCAAGATACATTTTTTTTTAAACAAATTTATTTGCTACAGTGTATATGGTTTTTGTTTGGTAGGGTCCATTTGTTCCAAAATCAAACAATAGACATGTGTGGTTCGTTTCTTTCCGAATAAATCTTCAGATACATTTTAATTATTTGGAGATTAGTATATATTCGAATACCCGAATTGCAGTATAAACAAGGTTTACTGAATGCTCGGAATAACGAAACAAAATTCATCCAAATTGTGTAAATTTGAATCAAAATTTACATCAAATTCCAGTCGATTATCAACTGTAAACATATTTCTGAAATCAAAGTCTGTGTGTGTTATTAGTGTACCATTTCTAAATAATGCTGTTTTTGTTAAGCCAAAGGTGATTTAAAGAGTCATTGTAATCATTTGAAGATTTTTCTTTTGTTGGTTAACTTTGCCACATTTGAATCGAAAAAAAAAAATCTTGAATTTTTGAATTGACAGATTTCAAAATGTATCAATTCGAACATTTCGAATAGAAAGAAAATCGGTAAATTTGAAGAAAATTCGAAAAAAGACATAAAACGAATTCCGAATATGAATTGAACAAATCTACTGAATTTAACGAAACAAAATAACTAGATTAACTAATCTAAACGAAACAATCTTTTTCATCACGCACATGTCTATCAAACAATGAAAATAAACAAAATTTAAAGTACTTTCAAATGACATTCATCGAGCCCCCAAATGTACTAAGAATGATCGTGCAAACATTTCTCGAAAATCTACTGGCAAGCTTTAGTGGCTATTAGAGACAGGGAATATTAAAGAGGAAGAAAACCCTCCTTTGCAAGTTGTACCTATAGGTAAGCCTATGATAAGGCTTACCTATAGGTAGTGTAAATATCTCCTAAACATGTACCGTTTAGGAGATATTTACCTTACATGCAGCCAGTGACGTCACTGGCGCATGCGCTCTGAAGGAACGGCCGCTCGTGCCGTTCCTTCAGAGATCCGTGCTGTGACTGTCGGCTCCCGCGCGCGTGCACGGGAGTGACGGCACCGCGGCTCCGGCCAATCAGATGGCCGGATGCCGCGATCCCGGAAGACGGGCGACTGGACATGTCGCCCGTCATGCAGGTAAGCAGATAGCACGGCGGGGGCTCGTTCTAAGGTAAGTATTTCATAATGAGCTAGTATGTGGGCGTGGGCGTGGCGGATCACGGGCAGAATCACTGCAATTCTGCCCGCGATCCGAAATTATTGCAAATCGCGGGACACCTGTGTGATGCCCTTGATTTGCAATGGCACCCCAAACGATTTGCGATGTTGCCGCGATTTCCGCCTGCCGAATCGCAGTAACATCGCTCAAACAGAATCGCGGGACGTATGACACCCAAAAAGGTACAGGAGCTTCTTTTGTGCATCATGCTTCCTGCGATTCTGTTTGAGCGATGTTACCGCGATTCGGCAGGTGGAAATTGTGGCAACATCGCACAGCGTTTGGGGTGCCATTGCAAATCACGGGCATCGCACAGGCGTCCCGCGATTTGCAATGATTCCGGATCGCAGGCAGGATCGCGGTGATTCTGCCCGTGATCCGCTACGCCCACATGTGAACGTAGCCTTAAAGAGAAATGTTTTTTCCTACCTATGCATTGACCAAATATAAAATCATTTGTGGCAATTATTTTATGCTTGTGTTCGTTGCACATATTGTGGAAGTTAAACCTTTTTTTTTTTTTTTTTTTTTTTTTTTTAAGCAATCACATGGTTTGATGAGGTATAATAGTTGCAATCTACCTATATAGGGTCAGTATATTCTAAAATACATCACAATTTTGAAGAAAGCAGATTATATATTTGTCTAAGCATTTAGGACAATGCTACACACGGGAACGTGACTTCCTTGAGCCCGACTGGGGAAAAACACAGTAGGGATAACACAACAGTAGTTGTAGCATTCATCTTTCATTTTTGGCAAAGTGAATGAAGAAATAGTTGGCTGCTATGGATAACCGTTCTTTTTCATTAAAAAAACAAAAGGACTTTGTGTTTCCTTCTTGGTGGTAAATCTTTCTGTCACCTTTGGAACTAGCCAGGTCTAAGGGAAAAACATTTGTGGACACTAAATTGTAACTTGCTACACATTAGTGGCCTGGCCTTCAAAGTCCTTGTTTCCTAGATTGAAGCAGCTTGTGATGACAATTTCCCCATGAATTGAGTTACATTTTCTGGCATACTTTTGTTGTTTGTTACATCTTGAAGTGTTGCCACTAAAATACATATAGATCCATGGATTGACACAGCTGTTCAGGTTTCCCAGAAGCATTAGAATTGTGAATACCGCACCTGAAATGTAATGCAGAAATATTGAAGTCACATATAGGATCATTAATGAACCATATTCCAGTCACAATGGTTTAACAAGAAAAATATAAAATGTCTATTATCCCATTTTTGTTGAACACAGCGAAGATATGAATCCTGAAATACTAGAAATCAAAGAAAAGACCAAATATGTTGGAGTGGTTTAGAGAAGTAGATCGAACCAGATTCAATGAAGAGTTGATACATTTACAAAATGATTCCTATACATGGTTCCATGAAATCTGGGGAAGTCGGATTGAGTTCAAACAGTCTTTATATAAGACGTGTAGGTAATGTAAATGCAATGGAGGAGGGGAGAGTGGAAGAGGTGGTGGAATCCCCATAATATGGTAAGGAGACAGCAGGCACGAAAGTGAAGAAGGTGGCTTAGGTACATCCCTGCTGGTTTGTTGTTGTTTTTTTTCTTTTAATAAGAATGCATCTAAGTGATACAATAGGCTCGCTTACTCTTTCCTCTCAGTGGGGAGTAGTCTGCCCCTTACTATCCTGTCTGTCATGGTGTGGGGTAAAGGGATGGAAGGGAAAATGAATTACACAAAATATATATTCACACTCTTATGGATTGGAGATTTATTTATTCACGGTCAACAGATTGCCTATTTTGAGCCTGAATGTGTATTAGGGAGGGAGGGAGTGTGCAGGGGCTGGAAGGTTGTGATTATAAAGTAATGGACATCAAAGGGGTTAAGGAAAGGAAGGATGAAAGTTTTTTTTTTTTCTCTGTTTTTTTTTTTTATTTCCCCAATATCACTATTGGAGCAATTTTTTTTTTGCACGTTATTACACATTAAGTTGGGGCTGGCGGGGGAATGATTACGCTTGATATGATAAATGCAAAGGGTTTTAGGAAAACGCCTATCTATATGTTTGTTACAGTCTTTTTATATATTGTGGCATGTACGTGTTTTAATTGTTCTTTGTGGACAGTCTTTTGTAATTTAGGTATTTGTAAACTATTTAAAATGAATAAAGAGAATTTCATTATAAATACAAGGATTTAACATGAAACCTTTCCCTTTTCATGCAAATAGAGCACAGCCATTATCAAGGGTAACTATTCCACTTTCTTGCAAAAAAATAAATAAATAATATAGCATACACACTTGCCACACAAGCCAAATTGTAATTTAATGTTTTTTTAAAAATTAAATTTCCTTTTCAATCGACACCACTGTTATTGCCTGTAAAATTCAAAGCATATGGCAACCTAGGGACGTTCTGTACCATGTTGGTGATTTGCTCACTGGTTTTCTCAGAAGTCTGCACTAAGATACAAGTCAAGTTTTAGGTATCCCCTGTAAATAGAATACAAGTTTTGGTGAGATACTCCCTGAGAGTTAAATACTTCTAAAGGGATGCAGACACTGCAGCTTTCCTCCTTAGAACACAGAAAGTGCACCAACTGATTACAATGAACCAGACTCGTAGAAAAATGTAATGGATGTTCCGCGAGGGAAAACATTGTGGATTGAACGCCTCAATGCTACCTCCCCCCCCCCCCCCCCGGCATAAATAAAATGCTCACATATAAACATTTTCTGTGATCTGCCATAAGAACCACTCGAGTCTTTAAAATCCCTTTGATTTACTTATGGAAAGGCCACTTTTCCCCTTTTTTCCCCCTCTTCCCTCCCTTTCTTTCTTATGCTGTGACCGGGTGGTCCTTTGGATGTCTTTTTCTCTTTCCCTTCTACATGGTTCGTGGTTTTTGCGGTGGAAGTAATACGATCTGTGATATGGATTAACGGGTATGTTCAAGTACCCTAACTTTTTATATTTTTTTCTATCTCTTTATTCCATTTTTCTTTTTTTTTTCATAACAAAATTAGTATTTTCCTTCCTTCTTTTTTCTATTTGTATATTTTATCATTCATTATATATGTTTATAAGATATTGTTATAATTTGTTTAATGTACATGTATGTACTGTGTTATGTATAATGTCACTTATGGTGAATGATTTCATCAGTTCCGGATGTGGCTGCTGATATGTGTGCCCTCACGATTCCCCAACTATCCACTAGAGGGAGATCCTAGCTGCTTTGGCCCCACCAGGTAGGTGTGCTCTGTGAGGAGGGGTGGCGGCAGATTATGGGACAGGTTCTCCCGCCCCCTTCCGCCGCCTCCCCTGGTCCGTCCGGCTGTGGAGTCCCCACTCTGCTTTAGCCGTTGACGTACAGTGCGCATGCATGGGGTCCGCGCGTGCGCCCTTTGACAACGAGTCCGGCACGCCAATTCTGCGTCTCGGGATTGGTCAGCGTCTGGACTGTGTACGCCTTAAGGGACGCCGCCTACCATTCGGGCAGACACTGGTGGCCAGACTGATGCGGCGTCTCTTATCAGGTAATACACAGAGACAATTTTTGCGCTCTATGGAGTCCTCATATATTGCGATCTTTTTTCATTTAAGCCAATATGAACTTATCATGGTTTCTTTATTTTGCTTTATTTTCTACAGTGTTTGGTTTTAGCTGGACTAGTACTATCCTGTCCCTCTTACCATTGAGTTAACTTATATGCTATACCTACACCTGCAGCATTATGACCACCTCGATAGTACTCCTTGGCTGAATTGCATTTGCTCTTACAGATTTTGGAGACCGCACCTGACTGCTGGGGGGTTACTTTTCATCCACTTCTAAGATGGTCATCTTGGACCCCTTTAGGGTATGGACATTATATATGCTCCCTTTAAAACACCTTAATACTATATGCATCTACCCCATTTTTTCCTAGAAATTATTCAGACTCATTATCTTACTCTAGGAATCACAACCATCAATTTGGTCTTATTAAAAGTGGAAGCTGTTTTTACCAATCAAGTATGAGTATTAGTGAATTGACTGCACTTTGATACCCATCGCATCTGGTGTGTTATCACCAGTACAAGTGGGACCTAAGTCTACTTATATCTATTGGCTTTACATTCCTCCCTCCCTCCTCTTGTTTTCTGCCTTATGGTACTGGCGATTCTCTCCTTGGGGTGACACCACACCCGCATGGGGGGCTAATTGATGCGGCTGGGCTCTCTCTCTCCCTTACATAATCTTTTGGTGGTGGTGGCACTACGTGGGGACAGCACTGTCGGCAGTATTTTTTGGAACTGATGTCATTATGTCTCACTGTTTTGTACTTGATATTGATGCTGCATTTATTTATCCGTTACAGTTTACCTTTGTATAATAAACTTCTGAAGAAGAGGTTGAGAGCCGCGAAACATGTTAAGTCTCTGGATGGACATGGACCACCCTGCCACTCAATAACAGGGGATTTTTGGCTTTGATACCAAGTTCTTGGGCTACCGCATACCAGTCCATTATCCACCCTTATACATGTATTATTTATGTCCTTGATTTACATGTTATGCGATTTTCTTGTATACTAGCTGATACTCATAATGAGTTTTAATTCACTGTTTTTGAATAAAATGTATATATTTTAAATATTATCTTATGAGTTCGTTGTAGCTTTAAGGATTATGGCACCATAAAAATCCCATGCCCCTCTTCCTCTCCATTTCATGGTGTTTGGGCGATGCATCTGTGTTGACCCAGCAGCTGGGACGGTGATTCAGCGTCTCCCACCCCTAGCTGGTTGGCTCTTTCACATTTGCCTCGCGGAACATCCATGAAATTTTTCTACATTCTCAATAGAATGAAGGTGCCCTTATATTTCCACTATACATAGCCGCATATTTTTTCCAATGAACCAGACTCTCCCATTCAGATTTAGAAGGCAATCAGTCAAAGAACTCTTTTAGAGCCGCAGAAGATCAAAATCTGCTACAAAGTTTAACTGCTTCCCACCCGCACTATAGCCAAAAGATAGGTACAGTGTGGCCTTTCTGTGTCCATTTATGTCCTCTCAGATTCCCACCTCCTGCGTGCCCCCTGGGGCGCACATCGGGCATGCTCTGTAACTGCTGTGTCGTTTGGAGACAGCTAATCACAGATCGGGATAAAAGGCCAATCACAGCGGCCCTTTACCATGTGATCAGCTGTGTCTAATCATAGCTGATCACATGTAAACCGGATATCGGCAGTCCTTTCCTCACACGCTGTCACTGTGTGAGGATTGCTGATTAGCGGCCCCACTAACAGCACATTGTTTACACTGATAAGGCACTGATTATCAGTACAGCTTATCAATGCCCATGGGTGCAGCCTCATCAGTGTCCTGATTATCAGTAAAGCTTATCAGTGCAGCCTCATCAGTGCCCATTAGTGCAGCCTATCAGTGCCCATCAGTGCAGCCACCTCAGTGAAAAATAAAAATTACTTATTTGCAAAACTTTAGAAAAACATTTTTTTTTTGTTTTGTTTTTTTCAAAATTTTAGTTTTTTTGTTTTGTTTAGCAAAAAAAAAAAAAATCCAGGGGTGATTAAATGCCTCCAAAATAAATTTCTATCTGTCTAAAAAAAAATATATAATAATTTCACTTGGGTACAGCGTTGCATGACCGCATAATTCTCATTCAAAGTGCGACAGCACTGAAAGCTGAAAATTGGCCTGAGCAGGAATAGGGTAAAAGTGCCCAGTATTGAAGTGTAAAAATTCCTGCAGTGTACATTGATCACCCAGAGGGGATTTTTTTTTCCTCAACAAAAGTGGAGTTACTCTTTAAGGTCCAATAAACCTGTGAATACACAGGGCAAACAGCCATCCTATTCTGCTAACAGATTGGTTCTAGGTGTAATGCTGCATTTTCACCTGATTAACCTCTTTCCACTGGCTGTACGCATATATTCGGCCTTTCAGCAGGTAGGCTTTAATGCTGAGAGGCCGCATACATGCGGCCGTATGTAAACACACAACTGTACCAAGAGCACGCACCCTGCACGCTCCCAGCACAATCACGGGTGGTACCTCCTGGCATCTAGAAGCTCTTAAAGGGCCGAGAGGCGGCTGCGGGAAGGGGTTAATGGGTTAACAGTACGTTTTACAAAAACAAACAACGATTCCTTGTGAATGTGTAGCAGAAGTTTTAGGAATATGCCCCCCAAATTTATTTTCATCTACTTCTTCCACCATAGTTAAAGTACATCAATCATGATAAAAATATGAGTGATGACATTGCTGACATCTGTTTGGGAAAATGCGGTTGTCATTTGCTGCAGGCCAGGCAACTGCAATTTTCAAAAGGAAGTCAACAGTGAACGCCCATTTTGTCTTTGCTAATAATTGCATAATTATTTATTTATTTATTTTACATAAAAGCATATAACGTTGTTATGAGTCTAAAATATGAAAACACATCATGCTTTTAAATAACAGAAACATCATTGATTCCTTACCTTCTGGAGTATCTCTAGACCATGCAGTCCACATCTGAACAATGAAGAATGGTGACCAACACAGGATATAAGAAACAACAATGACTACTGTCATTTTCACTGTCTTAGTCACGGCTTTTGATATACTGCCAATGTTACTTGTCTGGTTCATTACAGCTTTCAGTGGACTTGACATTGCAATTCCTCTCTGATTCTTCATGCGGACATTGTTTTTTATAGTCCAGCAAATTTTAATTTAGCATGTAATAAGTATGGCAACTGGAATGAAAAAAATGGCTATAGAAATCCAGGTCACGTATGCTTTTGATCCCCAAGGCTCGGTGAAAAGAGCCCAGCATTCAAGGATGCCTGGAGCAATCTCTGTCTTGGAGAAAATAAAAGCCTGGGGAATACTGAAAATAAAAGCTATTGTCCAGCTTGTGCAGATTGCAGTGTTCCATAGAGCTCTTTTCTTATTAAATGTGACCATGGGGTAGCATATGGCTTGAAACCTGTCCACAGTCATTACCACTATCATGTACGTGGAGGCAAACATTCCAACCAATTGCAAAAACTTAATGATACGACACAGTGGGTCTGGTCCAATAAAGACATCTGTAATAACCCAAATCAGTTGTGGGAGAACTTGAAAAAATGCCACAACTAAGTCAGCCAAACCTAAGTGAAGCATAAACACGTACATCCGTGACAACTTTTTCCTCTTGTTCCATAAAACCACAATCAGCATTAGATTTCCAACCATGGCTGCCATAAATATAATCCCAAGCACAGATATTTCAGCAAAAGCCAAATGTTTGTCTCTCTCAGACCAGCCTGCTATCTCTGGCTCATTGCTTGTGTATATTTTATAGTTCTGGAAAACATTCTCTATAGGACGGAGGTTTTCTTTCAAATGAAAAGAAAGGTTCTTCATCATGGGAAATTGTGCCTACAGGTAGTATTGGACTCTTAGTCTTTTCAATGTTGGTTTGAGAATAAAATGAAAAACAGATTCATTTATATGAAACGTTTGCTGGATTGAGTAGGCTGCTATGACGGAACACAGTCTTATGTACTTGTTTACCTTCTCTTGACAATTTCCAGGAATTAACTGTGACTGACATACACACACACACATCAGTTTTTTGGTAAAACAAATAATTTTTATCCTTTTTATTGTTAATTTGCATAACAGTGCTGCTAATATCCCGCAGGCTCTTTGTAGCCATGGTTTATCCGAAAATTATGTGTTGAAATAGACACTTGTAGTCTCAATTGGAAGTATACCAGGGCATTTACCTGTTGTGCAGCATTTGCTTGCTACAATTCTGCACCCTGGTCTTATAAATGGCAGTCACCTTGCTATTAATGCCCGCATCCTCCATCATATGTGAATTGGGGATAGGTAGCCAGCATAATGCTGCCTGGGAGGAGCAAACTTTTTCAGCCACAGATACCAGTCCAGTAGTAAAGTGATAAGCAGTGGTGTGTTTATTTGTGCTATTTAGTGGCTATATACAGATTCTGTACAGCCCTCCAAAAATAAACAGTTCAAAACTTCAAAAATGAAACACTAACCGTGCCCCAAGTCTACTGCTTATCAGCCTCCACATACACAGCTAACAGACATGACCTGCAGACTGTGTGTCATATATAAATATATATATATATATAACACACTGCTCAAAAGATTTAATGGAACACTTTTTAATCAGAGTATAGCATTTAATCTCCTGGGATATTGATCTGGTTCGGTAAGTAGCAGAGGGGGTTGTTAATCAATTTCAGCTGCATTGCTGTTATTGAAAATAACAACAGGTGCACTAGATGGGCAAAAATGAGATGGCCTCCAAAACGGGAATGGTTTTACAGGTGGAGGTCACTGACATTTTGTCCCTACTCATCTTTTCTAAATGTTTTTCACTAATTTTGCATTTGGCTAGGGTCAGTGTCACTACTGGTAGCATGAGGTGTTACCTGGACACTATAGAGGTTGCACAGGCCATCCATCTCCTCCAGGATAGCACATCAATATGTGCCATTGCCTCAAGAGCATGGAGGAGATTCCAAGAGACAGGCAGTTACTCTAGGAGAGCTGGACAGGGACATAGAAGGTCCTTAACCCATCAGCAGGACCAATATCTGCTCCTTTGTGCAAGGAGGAACAGGATGAGCACTGCCAGAGCCCTACAAAATGACCTCTCCAGCAGGACACTGGTGTTAATGTCTCTGACCAAACAGTCAGAAATAGACTACATGGGGGTGGCCTGAGGGTCAAACATCCTCAAGGGGGCCCTGTGCTCACTGCCTGGCACCATGGAGCTTGATTGGCATTTGCCATTGAACACAAGAATTGGCAGGTCTGCCACTGGCGCCCTGTGCTTTTCACAGACGAGAGCAGGTTCACCCTGAACACATGTGACAGACGTGAAAGAGTCTAGAGAAGCCGCAGAGAACATTATGCTGCCTGTGACATTGTTCAGCATGACCGGTTTGGTGGTGGGTCAGTGATTGTCTGGGGAGGCATATTCTTGGAGGGACACACAGACCTCTACAGGCTAGACAACGGCACCCTGACTGCCATTAGGTATCAGGATGAAATCCTTGGACCCATTGTCAGACCCTACACTGATGCAGTGGGTCCTGGGTTCCTCCTGGTGCACAACAATGCCCGGCCTCATGTGGCGAGAGTATGCAGCCAGTTCATGGAGGATGAAGGAATTTGTACCATTGAATGGCCCCCATGCTCGCCTAACCTAAATCCAATAGAACACCTCTGGGACATTATGTTTCAGTCCATCTAATGCTGCCAGGTTGCACCTGAATCTGTTCTGGAGCTCAGTGATGCTGTGGTCCAGATCTAGGAGAAAAATACCCCAGGACACCATCCGTTGTGTCATTAGGAGAATCCCCCAACTTTGTCAGGCATGCATGCAAGCACGTGGGGGCCATACAAACTACTGAGTACCATTCTGAGGTTGCTGCAATGGAATTTCGGAAAAATGGACTAGCCTGCTGCATCATTTTTTCACTTTCATTTACATTTCATTTACATCATCAGCCCTCTGTAGGTTCATAATATTCATTTCCATCAAACAATGTGGCATCCTTTCGTTCCTAAAACATTACCCAGTCCATATCAGTATAGATATACTGCATGATAATTTTCCCCATTGAGATCTAATGTGTTTTCAAAGTGTTCCTTTAATTTTGAGCAGTGTGTAGATATATACGCATACACAGACACTTGTCAAAAGTATTGGGCCACCTGCCTTTACATGAACTTTAATGGCATCCCAATCTCAGTCTGTAGGGTTGAATATTGAGTTGGCCACCCCTTTGCAGCTATAACAGCTTCAACTCTTCTGGGAAGGATGTCTAGGTTTAGGAGTGTGTCTATGGGAATGTTTGACCATTCTTTCAGAAGCGCATGTTGGACGAGAAGGCCTGGTTTGCAGTCTACGCTATAATTAATCCCAAAGGTGTTCTATCGGGTTGAGGTCAGGACTCTGTGCAGGCCACTCATGTTCCTCCACCCCAAACTCGCTCATCTATGTCTTTATGGACCTTGCTTTGTGCACTGGTGCGCACTCATGTTGGAACAGGAAGGGGCCATCCCCAAACTGTTCCCACAAAGTTGGGAGCATGAAATTGTCCAAAATGTCTTGGTATGCTGATGCCTTAAGAGTTCCCTTCATTGGAACTAAGGGGCCAAGCCCAACCTCTGAAAAACAACCCCACACCATAATCCCCCCTCCACCAAATGATTTGGACCAGTGCACAAAGCACGGTCCATAAAGACATGGATGAGCGAGTTTGGGGTGAAGCAACTTGACTGGCCTGCACAGAGTCCTGACCTCAATCTGATAGAACACCTTTGGGATGAATTAGAGCAGAGACTGCGAGCCAGGCCTTCTCAATTGAAATCAGTGCCTGACCTCACAAATGTGCTTCTGGAAGAATGGTCAAACATTCCCATAGACACACTCCTAAACCTTGTGGACAGCCTTCCAAGAAGAGTTAAAGCTGTTATAGCTGCAAAGGGTGGGCCAACTCAATATAAAACCCTACTGACTAAGACTTGGATGCCAATAAAGTTCATGTGCATGTAAAGGCAGGTGTCCCATTTCTTTTGACAATATATTATATGTATATTAAAAGCAGATTATATGTTCCTTCCCACTGTACCAAAACACATAGCTCACTGCTTACAATTCTCTATCTGCCCATTTCTAACTGCAAAACTATTGTAGGCTGCCCACTGTTGCCTTGTAACATTCTTACGGAAAGGTATAGATTTCCAGTGAAAAGAATAAACTTTCATCTCTCCGTGCTGTCTTGGGAACACTGGCTTGCTGTTGTCCAGTCTTGACAGCATGGCTGTTAGGAGAATACCTGTAATGAGTGGAGACCAATGGTCGAAACTTCAGGCAAGCCCAGTTCTCAGGTCTGCGAGAGATTGGAAAGTCTGAATTACTAGACCAATAATCTGTGTTGGGATCATAAGCCAAGTTCGGAGCGAGTTTCGTCATCGGGGTCACAAGCCAAAGTTATTTTCCAAACAGCAATAGAAGTAGCTCAAGTAGTAGGCAGGATCAGACCACAATAATCTGGTGACAGGAAGTGCAGAGACAAGGCTTATATTGGAAGTTCATGAGAGGAGCAAGGAGTTCAATGTTCAGTAGCAATCAAGACACAAGGCAGGGTTGTCCAGTAGATCAGGCAGAATTGTCCAATATATCAGGCACAGAGCTGCCCAGCGTCCCAGATAGCTCAGCGAGAAGAATCAATGGCAGACACAGAAGAGGTCCCAGGTTCAAGCCCAGGTCCTGACAATGGCACTCACCTCTAGCAAGGTGTCCCATCTATGACAACAGAAACACCTAATGTGACTGAATCTACTATTCCCAGTCATTTGTTTCCACCTCTTAACCACTTGCCGACAAGTCACGTTGACTGTACTGCGGCAAAGTGGCTCGTTCCCTTCCAGCGACGTAGACCTGTCGCTGGACTCCACCGCCGGAGGCTCGCTCCCGCTGTATTCAGTTACAGCAGGAGTCAGGCCAGGGGAGAAGCCCCGATCGTCGGGGAATCGAGTCTGGAGATCCGCCCGCTTGTGTAAACAAAGCGGGCGGATCTCCTAAGTGACAGGCAGGGTTCAGCATAGCTGAACATGCGATCTGTCCCTGTGTCACTCAGTCCCCCCCCCACACACACGTTAGTAAGCACCAGGCATACATTAACACCTCCCTCTCCAATAAAATTAACCCCTTCCCTGCCAGTGTGATTTTTACAGTAACAGTGCATATGTATAGCACTGATTACTGTAGTAATGTCACTGGTACCCCCAAAAGTGTCAAAATTGTCAGTCAAGGGTCCGATCTGTCCGCCGCAATGTCGCAGTCCTGCAAAAAAAAAAAAAATTGCAGATCGCCGCCATTACTCGTTAAAAAAAAAAAACACCAAAAATGACAGAAATCTTTCCCTTAGTTAGTAAACGCAATAGCTATTGCGCAAACCAATCAAAATACACTTTTTGTTTTACCAAACATAGGTAGCAGAAAACAAATTGGCCAAAAATGTAAAAAAAAATTGATTTTTACATTTTTTTGGGGGGAATTTCATATAAAAAAATGTGAAAAATATTGTTATTTTTTCAAAATTTACGCTCTTTTTTTGTTTATAGCGCAAAAAGTAAAAATTGCACAGGTGATCAAATACCACCAAAAGAAAGCTCTGTTTGTGGGAAAAAAGGACGTAAATTTTGTTTGGGTACGGCGTCGCACGATCGTACAATTGTCAGTTAAAGTCGCACAGTGCCGAATCACAAAAAGTGGCCTGGAAGTAAGACAGCAAAATCCTCCGGTGGTAAAGTGGTTAAGCAAAGCTGGTTTAGGAATCCCATCTATTCCCTCTCTAGGGACCCCCATCCTGTAAGTCAGTCTGCATTTGTCTCCTGGAGATCAGAAGCTTTGCCTTCCTTTTATCTGACTCAACTACCTTCTTCTTTCTACCTCTGCCCTTTTCCTCTTTTCAGATTCAACATGTAGTTCATGTAGGAAATGCAAACCAAACAAAGCTACTGCCCGCATCTCTCCCTCACTGAACCCAAAACTCTTAAGACTAAAATCTGAGGAAAAATCTGAGACTCCATCCTCCCAAGCTCTGTTCAAAGGAGAAGCATACCTAACAAAGTCCTTTGCAACAGACACCCACTTACTGTCTCTGGCCCAGGTGGGCAGGGTGCACACCACCTCCTGGACACCAGAAACCTCTGCAGCCTTACTTTTCCTAAACAGTGTATGCTGCATTTTTCCCATCAAAAGCAACAGATAACACAACTGAAAATAGGTCTGCTTCAGTTGAATTTTAGCACAAACCCCCGCCACAAGCCCCCAATTGTTTTGCTTTGCATCTTTAAGGCTACTTTCCAATAAAGCAAGTAAGCGTAAACTTCTGTAGTGTATAAAATTAGCTTTTACTAAACAAAAAATGCTGCACATACAAACTATTACAAGTTTAGGAAAACAATTCACGACTGACAGATGCTACAAAATATATGCTGTGCAAACTATCTATCCTTCCTAACAAATAAGCATGTAAAATGTATGCAATAAGTATACTAAACATCTATAGTATCTCACAGAAGTGAGTACACCCCTCACATTTTTATAAATATTTTATTATATCTTTTCTTGTGACAACACTGAAGAAATCACACTTTGCTACATGTAAAGTAGGGAGCATACAGCTTGTATAACAGTGTAAATTTGCTGTCCCCTTTAACCACTTCCATACAGAGCAGTTTGACACCCTTCCTGCCCAGACCAATTTTCAGCTTTCAGCACTCTCACACTTTGAATGACAATTGCTCAGTCATGCTACACTGTAACCAAACAAATTTTTTATCATTTTTTTCACACAAATAGAGCTTTCTTTTGGTGGTATTTGATCACAACTGGGGTTTTTTTTTTTCGTGATATATGCAAAAAAGAGCAAACATTTTGAAAAAAAAACACTTTTTTTTAGTTTCAATTATAAAATTTTGCAAAAAATTAATTTTTCTTCATACATTTGGGCCAAAATGTATACTGCTACATGTCTCTGGTAAAATTAACCCAAATTAGTGTATATTATTTAGTCTGTGTGAAAGTTATTGAGTCTAGAAGCTATGGTACCAATTACTGAAAATTGATCACACCAGAAGTACTGACTGCCTATCTCCTTTCTTGAGGCCCTGAAATGTCAGGACAGTACAAATACCGCCCAAATGACCCCTTTTTGTAAAGTAGACAGTCCAAGGTATTTAGTAAGAGGCATGGTGGGTATTTTGAAGTTGTAATTTTTTCCCACAATTCTTGGGAAAATGAAGAAAAAAAATTTTTTTTCTTTTTTTTCCCACAAAGTTGTCAATTTATAAGCTATTTCTAACACATAGCATGTACACAGCAAAAATTACACCCAAAAATACATTCTGCTACTCCTTCCGAGTATGGCGATACCACATGTGTGAGACTTTTACACAGCCTGGCCACAAAAAGATACTCAACGTCCAAGAAGCACCTTCAGGCGTTCTAGGAGCATAAATACACATAAAACATTCTTACTACCTATCACACTTTTCAAGGCCCTAGAGCACCAATACAATGGAAAAGTCCACAAAATGACCCCATTTTGGAAAGAAAACACTCCAACGTATATTCTATGAGGCATTGTGGGTCCTTTGAACATGTCATTTTTTTCCACAGGTTTTTGGAAAATGTGGGAAAAAAATTAAAACTTTTTTTTTTTACACAAAGCTGTCAATTTATAGGATATTCCTAACACATAGCATGTACACAGCAAAACTGACACCCCAAAATTCATTCTGCCACTCCTCCTGAGTATGGCAATACCACATGTGTGAGACTTTTTCACAGCCTAGCCATATAGAGGGGCCTAACATCCAAGGAGCATCATCATGCATCCTAGCCACTTGCCTAGGCCTATTTTTGACATTTGGTATTTACAAGCTAAAATCAGTTGTTTTGCTAGAAAACTGCTTAGAACCCCCAAACATTATATATTTTTTTTTAGCAGTGACCCTAGAGATTAAAATGGAGATTATTGCAATATTTTTTATCACACCGTATTTGCGCAGCGGTCTTCCAAACGCAATTTTTTTGGAAAAAATTCACTTTTTTTAATTAAAAAATAAGAAAC
Organism: Pelophylax lessonae; assembly: GCF_965119305.1. Classification (NCBI taxonomy): domain Eukaryota; kingdom Metazoa; phylum Chordata; class Amphibia; order Anura; family Ranidae; genus Pelophylax; species Pelophylax lessonae. Next base: position 238,961,586 of record NC_138771.1, read on the forward strand.
CAGTAAAGTTAGCCCAATTTTTTTCCATAATGTGAAAGATAATGTTACGCCGAGTAAATAGATACCCAACATGTCATGTTTCAAAATTGCGCACGCTCACGGAATGGCGACAAACTTTGGTACTTAAAAATCCCCATAGGCGACAATTTAAAAATTTCTACAGGTTGCCATCCTTGAGTTACAGAGGAGGTCTAGGGCTCAAATTATTTCCCTTGCTCTAACGATCACGGTGATACCTCACATGTGTGGTTTGAACACCGTTTACATATGTGGGCGGGGTTTCCGTATGCGTCGCTTCTGCGCGCGAGCTAACGGGGACAGGGTGCTTTAATTTTTTTTTTTTCTTTTTTTTACTATTTATTTTATTTATTATTTTTTATTTTTACACCGTTTAACAAAAAAAAAAAAAAAAGGATCATTTTTATTTCTATTACAAGAAATGTAAACATTACTTGTAATAGAAAAAGGCACGACAGGACCTCTTTTTTGTGAGATCTGGGGTCAAAAAGTCCTCAGATCTCACAAGTACACTAAAAGATAGAAAAAAAAAAAAATTATTATATAAAATGAAAAAAAAAAAAAGGACCTTTAAACCGGTTGCTAGGCAACAACATTTTCCGTAGCCCCGGTCCTCCAAGACCATAGAGTCAAGTGAGGGCAAGCTTGCCCTCACTCGACATCCTGTCTGTGAGGATCCGGGACCGGATCGTTTTCCCCGCTGCCGGCGGGTCCGGTAAGCGGGGAAAAGGACCGGACGCGGCGGGAGGGGGGGGGGGTCACCTCTTCCGCCATCCCAGAAGGGTGATCCCACGGCGAATCCGCCGCTGGGACCACCCTTATCGGAAAGCCAACCGTCCACCGTTTAAAAAAATACCAGGGTTATGGCAGCTATCTGCTGCCATAACACCGGTATTTAGGTTTAAACGGAGGACGTATATAAACCTTTTTGGACTTAGACATGGTGGCTGTATGAAGGGCGACAGGTACTCGGGTACTTTGTTGGGCAGGTGACAGGTACTCTGGTACTGATGAGCAGGTGGCAGGTACTCGGGTACTCCGATAGGCAGGTGACAGGTACTCGGGTACTCTGATGGGCAGGTGACAGGCAGGTGATAGGTACTGATGAGTAGTACTGATACTGATAGGTGATACTGATACGTGATAGGTACTGATGAGTACTGATGAGTAGTGATGGGTACTGATGAGCAGGCGGCAAGTACTCGGGTACTTCAGGCGTCAGGTACTCTGATGAGCAGGTGGAAGGTACTCGGGTACTCTGATGGGTAGGTGACAGGTACTCAGGTACTCTGATGACGGGTACTCCGTTGACAGGTACTCAAAGTACCCGAGTATCCGTCATCAGAGTACCCGAGTATCCGTCATCAGAGCACCCGAGTACCTGTCATCAGAGTACCCGAGTACCCGTCATCAGAGTACCCGAGTACCTGTCATCAGAGTACCTGCGTACCTGTCATCAGAGTACCCGAGTACCTGTCATCAGAGTACCTGAGTACCTGTCATCAGAGTACCCGGGTACCTGTCATCAGAGTACCCGAGTACCCGTCATCAGAGTACCCGAGTACCCGTCATCAGAGTACACGAGTACCCGTCATCAGAGTACCCGAGTACCTGTCATCAGAGTACCCGAGTACCCGTCATCAGAGTACCCGAGTACCCGTCATCAGAGTACCCGAGTACCCGTCATCAGAGTACCCAAGTACCTGTCATCAGAGTACCCGGGTACCTGTCATCAGAGTACCCGAGTACCTGTCATCAGAGTACCTGATGGGCTGGTGACAGGTACTCGGGTACTTTGATGGGCTAGTGACAGGTGCTCTTTATTGGGGGGGGAGGGCAATCAGTGTGTTTAGGGTGCACTGTAGTTGGTAACTAGCTGTTACCACAATCTACTCCTCACACAGGATCAGTGTGTGAGGAGGAGAACACGGTGACAGCTAGTTACCGTATTCTCTGTTGAAATTTGTGACCGGCTGTGATTGGACACAGTCGGTCACGTGGTAAAGAGCCAATTTCATTGGCTCTTTACCTAGATCGGGGATCGACTCTGTCCGAGGGACGAGCCTCGTCCCCGATCGCTGCTCTGCGCGCCCCCGGGGGCGCGCATTGCAGAGAGAACGAGCGGCTCGTGCTGGAGCCGCTCATGTGATCGGCTGTGATTGACACAGCTGATCACGTGGTAAACAGCCAATTTTTATTGGCTGTTTACCTTGATCAGGGATGGGCTATGTCCGAGGGACGAGCCTCACCCCCGATCGCCGCGCTGCGCGCCCCCGGGGGCGCGCAGTAGCAGCTAGAGCGGGCGGACGTCATATGACGCCCGCCCCGGATCCGTACAACCACCATGCCGACGTCATATTACTATGACTCGGTATGGAAGTGGTTAAATAACTCAACACACAGCCATTAATGTCTAAACCACTGGCAACAAAATCGAGTACACCCCTAATTCAAAATGTCCGAATTGGGCCCAAAGTGTCAATATTTTGTGCGGCCACCATTATTTTCCAGCACTGCCTTAACCCTCTTGGGAATGGAGTTCACCAGAGCTTTACAGGTTGCCACTGGAGTCCTCTTCCACTCCTTCATGATGGCATCACGGAGCTGGTGGATGTTAGAGACCTTGCGCTCCTCCATCTTCCCTTTGAGGATGCCCCACAGATGCTCAATAGGGTTTAGGTCTTGAGACATGCTTGGCCAGTCCATCACCTTTACCCTCAGCTTCTTTAGCAAGGCAGTGGTCATCTTGGAGGTGTGTTTGGGGTCGTTATCTTGTTGGAATACTGCCCTGCAGCCCAGTCTCCGAAGGGAGGGGATCATGCTCTGCTTTAGTATGTCACAGTACATGTTGGCATTCATGGTTTCCTCAATGAACTGTAGCTCCCCAGTGCCAGCAGCACTCATGCAGCCCCAAACCATGACACTCCCACCACCATGCTTGACTGTAGGCAAGACACACTTGTCTTTGTACTCCTCACCTGGTTGTCACCACACATGCTTGACACCATCTGAACCAAATATGTTTATCTTGGTCTCATCAGACCACAGGACATGGTTCCAGTAATCCATGTCCTTAGTCTACTTGTCTTCAGCAAACTATTTGTGGGTTTTCTTGTGCATCATCTTTAGAAGAAGCTTCCTTCTGGGATGACAGTGATGCTGACCAATTTGATGCAGTGTGCGGCGTATGGTCTGAGCACTGACAGGCTGAACCCCCACCCACCCCTTCAAACTCTGCAGCAATGCTGGCAGCACTCATATGTCTATTTTCCAAAGACAGCCTCTGGATATGATGCTGAGCACATGCACTCAACTTCATTGGTCGACCATGGTGAGGCCTGTTTTGAGTGGAACCTGTCCTGGTAAACCACTGTATGGTCTTAGCCACTATACTGCAGCTCAGTCTCAGGGTCTTGGAAATGTTACTATAGCCTAAGCCATCTTTATGTAGAGCAACAATTCTTTTTTTTCAGATCCCCAGAGAGTTCGTTGCCATGAGGTGCCATGTTGAACTTCCAGTATGAGAGGGTGAGTGCGTTAACGCCAAATTTAACATATCTGCTCCCCATTTACACCTGAGACCTTGTAACACTAACAAGTCACATGACACCGGGGAGGGAAAATGGTTAATTGGGCCCAATTTGGACATTTTCACATAGGGGTGTACTCACTTTTGTTGCCAGGAGTGGAGGAGGACTCCAGTGGCAACCTGTGAAGCTCTGGTGAAATCCATGCCCAAGAGGGTTAAGGCAGTGCTGGAAAATAATGGGGGCCACACAAAATATTGACACTTTGAGCTCAATTTGGACATTTTAACTTACGGGTGTACTCACTTTTTTGCCATCAGTTTAGACATTAATGGCTGTGTGTTGAGTTATTTTGAGGGGACAGCAAATATACACTGTTATACAAGCTGTACACTCACTACTTTACATTGTAGCAAAGTGTAATTTCTTTAGTATTGTCACATAAAAAGATATAATAAAATATTTACAAAAATGTGAGGGGTGTACTCACTTCTGTGAGATACGGTATTTAATTTGGTTCTTCTTTGCTATAGAGTCTTCTCCTAGAATCCTCAAAAGACCTGAAAACATCTATTTCTTTATTCCTTTGCACATGGTTGTAGTCCCCCCCCACTTGTATATAATTTCCTGTTGTGAGTTTCACAAACCAGTCCAACTGGTTCATTAGCATATCAATAGGGGGCCTAGCCTGCTATAAAAATCACTAAAAATAGCCAAAGCAACACACATCCTTTCCCACTTATGCTTTTCTCACCTAAGCCAGAATTGCAGAAGTCCAGCCCCCCTCCCAGCCTGCAACTTAGGAGACTGCAGGACCATTCTGAAGGCACAGCATGTCTTGCCCATGCAGAGGGGGGAGCTGACTGTGAAAAAGCAGGAAGTCACAGCTGCCTTCCCACATTCAAATGGTGGCACTAGGAATCTGAAGACCAGCAAAGAACTGGCCCAGATGAAGACAGTGCTGGACTCCTAGCTTGGTAAATGTCTTTATTATTTGTTAAAAGTCAGCAGTTACAGCATTTGTAGCTGCTGATTTTTAATTTTTTACCCACTTCCCGACCACTTGCCGCCTTTTTACTGTGGCAGGGTGGCTCTCCTGCGCAAACCGATCGCACGTGGGAAGTTAGGGGGCGAGCGCGCGCCGCCGACGGCGTGCTCCCGTCCTCACTCAGCAGCGGGGAAGCCAATGCACAGGTCAGGCGGGTCCGATTGCCGCCTGACACCCGCGATCACTCCCCACTGAGAGAGAAGGCCGGTTCTCCCTGAAATGATCACAGAGATCATGTTATCTTTCTATATAGGAACACATGTCTCTATGGTCATTTCACAAGCCACGCCCCCCCCACCAAAGTTAAAATCATTCCCCTAGGAATTTTTTCAAAATTGTCGCTCTTTTTTTGTTTATTGCGCAAAAAATAAAAATCGCACAGGTGATCACATACCACCAAAAGAAAGCTCTATTTGTGGGAAAAAAAGGACATCAATTGTTTTTGGGTACAGCGTCGCACAACCGCGCAATTGTCTGTTAAAGTAACGCAGTGCTGAATCGCAAAATAGGGCCTGGTCATTAAAGGGGCAAATACTACTGGTCTTAAAGTGGTTAATAAGGGACCGAAGTTCCTCTTTAAGGATTGCATAGCACGTGCATCTCACCCAGTGGACATATACAGTACATCAATTTATTTACTGATGTCCAGGCAAATAATTAACATGACAAGTGGCATGCTGTGTTCAGCGCATAGAACTGACAGTTTCCATGTTATCTACATTGTACTTATCTACATATACTTTCACTGGACATGTTAGATAGAGTTTGTATATACATGCAATATGTATTACAAAAATGCATTCACTGCCTAGAATTCTCCTTTACCATTCTAAGAAAGAACACATAAAATGTTTTCTAGGAAACCAAAAGCTTTTCTGCAATAATATCACAGAAAGCACATCATGCCACTTTTCTGCAAATTATTTGAAGTACTAAATAGCTTCTAGCCTTGCCATCTTATAAACGTTTCTCCGCCAAGCATCCAGACTATGAATTGTTATTAAGCTTTAGATATAAGAACATTGCAGTGCCATGTACTAAAAAGTGCGCTTCCATTTCTCCTCATCATTACAGCAACAAAAACATGGAGTAGAACAATAATTATACCCTATATTGCTAATACACTTTCTGCATTAAGCATTAAAGAACACTATTACTAAAGTACAGTACGTAGTAAGAACATCATGGATATTCTTTGCAACTGAGGATAGAAAAATGGCACAGACTGCACACAGCAACCAGGATCTTTTTTCATTTTTACATCAGAACTAGACAGAAAAAAATATATATATATTGGAATATATGTGGCTTTTTTGGACAGAACCTCCACTCACAGTTCGTAAAGGTGTAAGGGACCATAATGTACAATGGTTTGAGAATGACTGCACTTAAAATAGATCTCTAGCTATTTTTACAGAGTGGAAAAGTGTTGTGATCCCCTGGTACATTTATGTTACTGTAAACAGATGTTGTATAAACAAAATAAACGAATCATTTACTTTTGCAAATTTTGAGTGTATTGTGATGTAATTTGAAGAATTTTATTCTATAAGGGAAAAAAACCAAAAAAAAATACATTTTTTGTTGTTTTTGCTAAAAAAAAACCTCAAACAAGCCCAGAGTACACCACTAAAACTGTTTTTATCTTTATATCTGTGGTATTTATTGTAATTTTATATATTATATATATATTTTTTTAACAAATCAGGCATGAATGTGATCACATGATATATTATGAAAAAAATACCTCATTAAGTGTTATACCTTTGTTTTGGTTGAGACCCCTTCTATGAGGGGGCCCATCTACGCATTGTGACCTCGGCCACACCTTCAATTTGTACGTGCCATTACTGCTTCTCAGTCGGGATGCCAGGTCGATCTCTTATGCGTATCACATTGTTACCTATTCCTTGAATGTTATATGCTGTAGTTCTATATTTACTGTGACTTGTTATATCACGGCATGTACCTAAGCTTTCTACTGCATGTTACTGTACCATGTTTCTTTTGCCTTTAATAAAAACCGTTTAAAAGAAAGAAAGAAAAAAATACATTAATTAGTTAAACCTTAAACATAATCGTTTATGTCTTTGACATTGTTGTGTTTCACTTTTTTTTTTTTTTTTTTTGAGGTGCCGTAGACAATAGAGGAAAACAATAAAATGAAAGTGTGTGTGTATATATATATATATATATATATATATATATATATATATATATATATATATATAATTTTTTTTTTTTTTACTTGCTGTTTTTCATACAGTGGGTACGGAAAGTATTCAGACCCCCTTAAATTTTTCACTCTTTGTTATATTGCAGCTATTTGCTAAAATCCATTTAAGTTCATTCTTCTTCCTCATGAATGTACACATAGCACCCCATACTGACAGAAAAACACAGAATTGTTGACATTGTTGCAGATTTATTAAAAAAGAAAAACCGAAATATCACATGGTCCTAAGTATTCAGACCCTTTGCTGTGACACTCATATATTTAACTCAGGTGCTTTCCATTTCTTCTGATCATCCTTGAGATGGTTCTACACCTTCATTTGAGTCCAGCTGTGTTTGATTATACTGATTGGACTTGATTAGGAAAGCCACACACCTGTCTATATAAGACCTTCCAGATCAAAATGCATGTCAGAGCAAATGAGAATCATGAGGTCAAAGGAACTGCCTGAAGAGCTCAGAGACAGAATTGTGGCAAGGCACAGATCTGGCCAAGGTTACAAAAAGATTTCTGCTGCACTTAAGGTTCCTAAAAGCACAGTGGCCTCCATAATCCTCAAATGGAAGACGTTTGGGACGACCAGAACCCTTCCTAGAGCTGGCCGTCCGGCCAAACGGAGCTATCGGGGGAGAAGAGCCTTGGTGAGAGAGGTAAAGACGAACCCAAAGATCACTGTGGCTGAGCTCCAGAGATGCAGTCAGCAGATGCGAGAAAGTTGTAGAAAGTCAACCATCACTGCAGCCCTCCACCAGTTGGGGCTTTATGGCAGAGTGGCCCGACGGAAGCCTCTCCTCAGTGTAAGACACATGAAAGCCCGCATGGAGTTTGCTAAAAAACACCTGAAGGACTCCAAGATGGTGAGAAATAAGATTCTCTGGTCTGATGAGACCAAAATAGAACTTTTTGGCCTTAATTCTAAGCGGTATGTGTGGAAAAACCAGACACTGCTCATCAACTGTCCAATACAGTGCCAACAGTGAAGCATGGTGGTGGCAGCATCATGCTGTGGGGGTGTTTTTCAGCTGCAGGGACAGGACGACTGGTTGCAATCGAGGGAAAGATGAATGCGGCCAAGTACAGGGATATCCTGGACAAAAACCTTCTCCAGAGTGCTCTGGACCTCGCCGAAGGTTTACCTTCCAACAAGACAATCACCCTAAGCACACAGCTAAAATAACGAAGGAGTGGCTTCACAACAACTCCGTGACTGTTCTTGAATGGCCCAGCCAGAGCCCTGACAGAACTGGAGAGGATCTGCAAGGAGGAATGGCAGAGGATCCCCAAATCCAGGTGTGAAAGACTTGTTGCATCTTTCCCAAAAAGACTCCTGGCTGTATTAGATCAAAAGGGGGCTTCTACTAAATACTGAGCAAAGGGTCTGAATACTTAGGACCATGTGATATTTCAGTTTTTCTTTTTTAATAAATCTGCAACAATGTCAACAATTCTGTGTTTTTCTGTCAGTATGGGGTGCTATGTGTACATTCATGAGGAAGAAGAATGAACCTAAATGATTTTAGCAAATGGCTGCAATATAACAAAGACTGAAAAATTTAAGGGGGTCTGAATACTTTCCGTACCCACTGTATATAACAAAAAGCATCACATAACAGTACAATACACACAAAAGAGTCAAACATATCGTGTACTGCATGTACATTTTTCAATTTTGCGATTCAGTTTTTCCCCAAAGGTCCAAAAGTCCATAAATACCAACCAATTATATTATAACAAGTTCAAAATTTTTTTTTTTTCATTGTCTTGTTGGAAGGTAAACCTTCGGCCCAGTCTGAGGTCCAGAGCACTCTGGAGAAGGTTTTTTTCCAGGATATCCCTGTACTTGGCCGCATTCATCTTTCCCTCGATTGCAACCAGTCGTCCTGTCCCTGCAGCTGAAAAACACCCCCACAGCATGATCCTGCCACCACCATGCTTCACTAAATGGAAGGATTGGGAAGCAAGGATTTCGGGCACAAAGATTTATATAAAATCACTTTTATTGAAAAAACATTTAAAATCATAGAGACATACAGGCAGATAATTATGTATTGAGGACCAAAGCAAACCAATAAATGGTCTGTGCTGTAGTATATCCTAATACATGAGATATTGAACAATGGTTTACATACAATTCAAGGTACAAGACAATTGGTAGTCATATAATTCTCAGAGCTATATACTTAGTATCAGAAGAATCCTGCCGGTGGATACCCGAAAAATGAGGTGCCGGTCAACAGGGTCAACTGAGAGCGTAAACTAGCTTTCACCATACAATATTTGACCTTCGCTCAACATGTTTCGCTTTCTTATGAAAAAAGCTTCGTCTGGAGCATATCATTTGACTTGTCTGTACATTATGTAGTAAGGCACATATCTCAATTCCGTAAAGAATTTTTTAACGAAGAGGACTGTTATGCGTTTTAGAGAGCTCATATGTTGGCACCTAAGTAGTTACATAGCAGTGAGGATAATCACTCTATGTTCAATATCAGACACTGTATAGGAGAGAGCCTATTGTGTAGAGCATGTCTCCTATGGTCGTTTAGAAGCCCGTGCCGAGCTTCTCCACAGTCACACACAGTCCTCACCGGATGGGGAACCGCCGCCATGGCTCGGCACGAGCTTCTAAACGACCATAGGAGACATGCTTATCCTCACTGCTATGTAACTACTTAGGTGCCAACATATGAGCTCTCTAAAACGCATAACAGTCCTCTTCGTTTAAAAAATTCTTTACGGAATTGAGATATGTGCCTTACTACATAATGTACAGACAAGTCAAATGATATGCTCCAGACGAAGCTTTTTTCATAAGAAAGCGAAACATGTTGAGCAAAGGTCAAATATTGTATGGTGAAAGCTAGTTTACGCTCTCCGTTGACCCTGTTGACCGGCACCTCATTTTTCGGGTATCCGCCGGCAGGATTCTTCTGATACTAAGTATATAGCTCTGAGAATTATATGACTACCAATTGTCTTGTACCTTGAATTGTATGTAAACCATTGTTCAATATCTCATGTATTAGGATATACTACAGCACAGACCATTTATTGGTTTGCTTTGGTCCTCAATACATAATTATCTGCCTGTATGTCTCTATGATTTTAAATGTTTTTTCAATAAAAGTGATTTTATATAAATCTTTGTGCCCGAAATCCTTGCTTCCCAATCCTTCCATTTAATAAATTATTTAAGGATAGGGGCACACCCTAATTGTATACTTCATGGCCCAGATTGCTGCTGTCTGAAGGCACATGGTTTATAAGAGACACCATGCTTCACTGTTGGGACTGTATTGGACAGGTGATGAGCAGTGCCTGGTTTTCTCCACACATACCGCTTAGAATTAAGGCCAAAAAGTTCTATTTTGGTCTCATCAGACCAGAGAATCTTATTTCTCACCATCTTGGAGTCCTTCAGGTGTTTTTTAGCAAACTCCATGCAGGCTTTCATGTGTCTTACACTGAGGAGAGGCTTCCGTCGGGCCACTCTGCCATAAAGCCCCAACTGGTGGAGGGCTGCAGTGATGGTTGACTTTCTACAACTTTCTCCCATCTCCTGACTGCATCTCTGGAGCTCAGCCACAGTGATCTTTGGGTTCTTCTTTACCTCTCTCACCAAGGCTCTTCTCCCCCGATAGCTCAGTTTGGCCGGACGGCCAGCTCTAGGAAGGGTTCTGGTCCTCCCAAACATCTTCCATTTGAGGATTATGGAGGCCACTGTGCTCTTAGGAACCTTAAGTGCAGCAGAAATCTTTTTGTAACCTTGGCCAGATCTGTGCCTTGCCACAATTCTGTCTCTGAGCTCTTCAGGCAGTTCCTTTGACCTCATGATTCTTATTTGCTCTGACATGCATTGTGATCTGGAAGGTCTTATATAGACAGGTGTGTGGCTTTCCTAATCAAGTCCAATCAGTATAATCAAACACAGCTGGACTCAAATGAAGGTGTAGAACCATCTCAAGGATGATCAGAAGAAATGGAAAGCACCTGAGTTAAATATATGAGTGTCACAGCAAAGGGTCTGAATACTTAGGACCATGTGATATTTCTGTTTTTCTTTTTTAATAAATCTGCAACAATGTCAACAATTCTGTGTTTTTCTGTCAGTATGGGGTGCTATGTGTACATTCATGAGGAAGAAGAATGAACCTAAATGATTTTAGCAAATGGCTGCAATATAACAAAGAGTGAAAAATTTAAGGGGGTCTGAATACTTTCCGTACCCACTGTATATACTGTATATATATATATATATATATTTATATATATATATATTTTTTTCTTTTTATTGATCTCTTAATGTAAGCCGTTTCAAAATTTATTATTGAAACAAAACAAAAAATGTTTTTAAAAAAAGGGTGCTTTTGTGCATGTGCAAGTTTAGTCCAACACAATAAAAAATAACAACTGGAGATGCAAATTTGTATTGCTCAAACATTAGCAACAAACAGTGCAAGTTCCAAAAGGACAACTTTAAACTTGCCGTAGACAATGGGCCGTAGTCCAATAGGCAATGTCAATTTTATTTGGAAACTGTGAAAATGCAAACCGGTAAGTCAGATGTAGCACCAAAAAAAAAAAAAAAACTATGTCCCTGCTTCTAATAAGCAGAAGCTTCAGAATTGGTAGGACTACAATGTGTTTGTTCACCTCTAGGAGGAGGTTGTGGAGCGGTAAACAGTGTTCCTTCCGATGTTCCTTTGATGTGCATGGCTATGGTCATACAGTATGCAGGATAGTTTGGAGTCCCATTATACCTATGCGGTGGGCCTTTAGCTTGGCCCTGGAAGAAAATAATATATATTTTTAATTGAACAGAGTTGCCTGGTATCCAAGCTTAGTGTTCTTGCCAGAATCTATTGGGAGGATAGGGTGAATTGCAGCTTTTGGTATAGTGTCCTTCTTTGGAATCATACCAGAACCCACATTATCTCTACTCGCACTTCACCCACCAATACAAAATCCATGCGTTCCATTTGTGAAACAAGACATTTGGCAAACATATACAGTAATGCTTACCCTAGCATTAACCGTTAGGCTATACGCACACACATTTAACCCGTTTCTGGCCAGCCTATGGATGGAAGACACCTGCACAAACCTCTCCTCAATCCGGGTGGATATCATGTGACGTCCTCCCAGATCAGCTTTCAGATATACTGTATATACTATGGTTTGTGGACTCTATAACTTTCCTACAGACAAAATAATTTACACTTATTTGGGTTATTTTCACCAAAAGCAGAACATTTTTTTTCAAAATTTTAGGTCTTTTTTCATTTATTTAGCAAAAAATAAAAACTTAATGGTGATTAAATTAGGGCAGGGATTCCCAAATTACGGCCCTGCAGCTGTTGCAGAACTACACATCCAGGCCCGGACTGGGACAAAAAATAGGCCCGGGCATTTTGGACTGAGCAGCCCGGGGGGGGGGGGGCGTGACGGGGGCGTGGCGTTCGTCGGGATGGTTGATGACAGGATTTAATGTTCCAGGATGTGTGGATTCGATTAGGGTACCTTTTTCAGTTTAATCTGACAGATTGGGTCCAATTTAGATCAGAGCTGCCATGTGATGCTGTTTTTTTTTGTCTTACTTTAAATCCTGTTTTGATCGTTGAATTCTAAAAATAGTATGAAGCAGCACAAGATGAGGGTTACTCTAATCAAGGGGTAGACAACCTTTTTGGGCACAGTGTGCCAAAAAATGTTTTCAAAGAAATTGGGAGTGCCAGATACATACGAGTGACATGTGAGAGACACCCTATTATGGGATACACTGACTGAGAGTGGCACAAACCCCACAGTACAGGCCCCCTAGCACAAACCCCTCAAGCACAAACCCCACAGTACAGACCCCCTAGCACAAACCCCACAGTACAGACCCCCTAGCACAAACCCCACAGTACAGACCCCCTAGCACAAACCCCACAGTACAGGCCCCCTAGCACAAACCCCACAGTACAGACCCCCTAGCACAAACCCCACAGTACAGGCCCCCTTTCAACGCAGTGACCAGCGTACATGGTGCCCCCAATGCAGAGATCAGCGTGCGTGCCCCCAATGTAGTGACCAGCACACATGATGCCCCCAATGCAGAGATCAGCGTGCCCCCAATGTTGTGACCAGTTCAGTGCCCCCAATGCAGAGATCAGCGTACATTCCCCCAATGCAGTGATACATGTCCCCAATGCAGAGATCAGCGTGCGTGCCTCCAATGCAGTGATACATGTCCGACATCCGGACCAGGCCGACACTGCACTGCGGTCACTCCACTCCTCCAGGTCAGCGCCGGTCTCACGCCACGCAGCTAAGCAAGCTGCGAATGCCGATGCCCGAGCGAGCCCGAATGACAGTACGTACGGTCCGGTCGGACGCATGCGGTTGCTCTCCTCAGGCTCTCACTCCGTCTGCGGGTGGGAAGAACGTGACGCCGGGGCGGTGCACCGCCCCCACGCATCACGTTACCAGGACCATCCCGGGATGTCCTCCTGTGATTGGTCCAGGCTGGAGTTTGGACCAATCACAGCCAGGAGTCCAGGAAAGTGAGGAGTGTCGGGCGCATTGCTCTGCCCCCGATGACCCCCAGAAGGCCGCCAATCGGCGTCTCTGTCTGCCTCACGTGGGAGGCAAAACCCCACCCCCCCATACCCAGCACTAGGTCCGGCCCCCCTAGTAGGCTAAACATTGACTTTTTTTTTAAATCTTTTTTTTTCCTTTCTTCTTTTAGGGGGGGCGGTGCCCCTGCGTCCCCTATCGGCCGGCCATCCACTGGCCAGAAGTGAACAATGCTCTGCCGAAGGCCAGAACAGTTCTGGTCTCCGGCAGAGCATTGTTCACTTCTGGCTTAGCAGCACGCAGGCAGGCCGCAGGCGTAAAAAAACAGATAACAGTCAGCTACACACTCTGTCACTAGTGCTAGAAAACATGTGCCATGCCAGTTTTCTTGTTGCATGTGATGTGACAGCCAGGTGCACATTTTCAAGTTGAAAATGTGCACCTGGCTGTCACATCACATGTAACAAGCAAACTGGCATGACATGTTTTCTAGCACTAGTGACAGAGTGTGTAGCTGACTGTTATCTGTTTTTTTTACGCCTGCGGCCTGCCTGCGTGCTGCTAAGCCAGAAGTGAACAATGCTCTGCCGGAGGCCACCCAGAACCACAAATCCCAGCGGTGACAGTGGTGGTCTGTGGTGTGTTTGTGTGTTGCTGTGCTGACCTTTCCTTACCTGTTGTTGCTGTTGCTGCAGGCCTTGGCTCCTGTCCTGGTTGTGGGTGTGGTGGTGGTGGTGGTGTTTTTGGTGTCTCACAGCAGGTCACAGACAGTCGACTCCACTCCAGTCTCCAGTCCAGTCTCAGGCAGTCAGTGACTCCAGCTCCAGGGCACTGGGCAGGCAGACAGGCACTAGTGACAGACTAGTGAAGGCCACTCCACTCACTGACTCAGAGACAGACTGTCAGTGTCTGTCTGCTGTGCAGCGCCGGCTGACGATTGTTTCTGCTTCTTCCCGACAACAAGGCAGCATGGGTTCCCCGCCGGCCTCTAGCTCCACCCCCGGCTTTAGTCACGTGACGCCGGGGACTCTTCACACAGCACAGCACCGACCGACTCCACCCCCTCCTCCTGAGCTACGCTGGATGCAGCTGCGGAGCCGGCTGCCAGCTGAGCCAAGTTAGGAGTGGGGAGTCGGGGACAGCGGCGGCCGGCCACAGCCGGGCCAGATGATAGAATAAATTTGCGGTAATCCGGGGAGTCGGGGACAGCGGCGGGGCGGGCGGCCAGATTGCGATAATGCGGCGGCCCTCAGACTCCGCGGAATCGGCCGCGGAGAGGCCAGCAACGGCCGTCAGCCGGACAGGCGGACACTCCACATTATCATGCGCCCGGACTCGGAGCGGAGGACTCGGCGGCCCACCGGGCATATGCCCGCTATGCCCTATGGTCAGTCCGGCCCTGTACACATCCCATGAGGTATTGTACAACTCTGACATTCACATACATGACTAGGCATGATGGGAATTGTAGTTCCTGAACAACTGGAGTGCCGTAGTTTGGGAATCCCTGAATTGGGGTGACCAGACATCCCCAGTTTCTGGGGACACATAGTCTGTCCTGGGTTTTGTCCCCAACAGGGGTGGCGCCAGGTGGGTGATTGGGTGTGCTTAAGCACCCCAAAAATTCTTTAAGCGCCCTCATAGCACCCCCAAAATTCAGATGCCACTACTTGCATATGTCGCAATTTATTTTTTTTGTACCGCACATCCTCTATTAATGCTAGAAGGCTGGGGACTATTTTTTTTCCTGTCGAGGGATACAGCTGCTCCGGCCGCATAAGCTGATATTCTTTAGTTAGACCCGGCAGCCTGATTTCAGAGGCGGATTGATATACAGCCTCTTTGCTGCTTCTTCAGCCAATCAGAAGGCATGGTACCCGCCCCTTTCCTCAGCCCACCTGATCTGACTTCTAAGCTACACTATAAGGAGGAGGTGCCAGCAGATCGATAAGAGGGGGATAGGAGAGGAATTGAGAGAACACAGCCTGCTGTGGGAGATGGATTACAAGAGGCAGACAGATCATTTCTCAGCCTCTGAAGTGAGCCAGTGAGTCTGAAGAAACAGCTTCTGCCAGCAATGAGAGAGCAGAGGCTGTTTTCACAGTGTGTGATACAGAAAGTTAGAAAAGCAGCACCAGGACAGGGTGTCTTTGTGTTCTCTCCTTCCCTCCATCCATCCTTCTCTCCTTTTACCCATCTATCCCTCCCTTTATCCATCCATCCCTCCCTCCCTCTCTCCTTCAATCCATCCTGTCATCCCTCCTTCCATGAATCCATCCCTCCCTTCCTCTATCCAACCATCCCTCCCTTCAACCATCCATCCATCCCTCCCTCCATCCATCCCCCTGTGATGTGAGTCACTTTGGCTGGGGGGGCTTGTGGAACCCAGATTGCTTTAGGGAGGTTAGGAGACTACTTGTCCAGATTCCCCAGCCCCTCTTATGTGTAAGTCACCCTGTGTCTATTAGGGGCACAGGGTGACCAAGAACCCAAGTCTGGTCTGCACTAATCAGACTCGCTGTACAACCACACTGGACTCGGCCTTTCGTGTTACCCAGGTTATCCTGGGTTCTATATGTGTGGTTTGTGTTGAAAGAGAGAAGGGGCTCTTTCACTTGGGACTGTAATATTTCTGAACAGTGTCCCTCAGGAAATATATAATATTGCATAGACCCTTGCTAGTGGGGTGGGGGTTTTATTATTTTTGAATACCTGCATTCCTTTGTTCTATTGTTAATGTCTGCCTTGAGTAAGCTTATTATGGGATGTGTATGTTTGTGTGGATTGGCTAAGGGGGGGGGGGGGGGTTGTCAGAGTGTATATCTCTTTCTGCTTTGTGTTTCAATAAACAGTTTGATTCTGGTTTCACTCCAAAACTTGTACTGTCGAAGTTCTCGGGGTAACTGTAGCCAGATTCATGGATCCTGTGTTCCAGATTGCTAAGGAAGCAGCTTCTTGGAGGAGATACCCAGTCTGGGTGTCCTGTTCCGTCACATTGGTGGCAAGGGGTGGAATGCTTCCTGCAGTCTGGGACATTCAAACCTCCACCGGGATCCATGATTGGCATAGCAGACTTTGGTCAACCCAATGGAGATATGGAACTGGCATCAGAGTTTGAGGGGGTGCTGCAGATCACCCTTTCAGTATACCCCAGTATCTGCGGATCAATACCTGAAGCTCAGGCAGCACATTCGGGTGGAACTCTGGCTTTTAGCCCTCCAGCTTGCTGGTATATACCAGGGCAAGTGCTTTCCAACCCCAGGGCAATGGGCCAGTGAACAACGTGAGTTGCGGATGGCATTCCTGGGAGGAGCGGCCCCAGGAGCAATGGGTATCCGAGTTGGACAGGCTGGTCCAGCAGAAGATAGAGCTGGACTATCAGTATCGGGCTCTGTAATGGCATGCAGAGCAGAAATATTTAGGAGAGACATCAGAATGCTCTCCGGAGGGACGTGACTTTGGTGGCCCTGGATTGCTGTGGGAGAGCCTTACAGATGCGTTTGTGTTTGGTGATGAAGGGGAACCTACCCTTGAGGACCTGCGAGAATACACAGAGGCTATGCTCCGTCTCACAGGGGTCTCAGAGCTTGCACCTGATCTAGAACATTTGCTAAGGAAAGAACAGCATCTGGAAAGGGCATACAGGAAACTGCTAGAACACTTTCAGCAGCATGCCTTAGAGTCAGCAGTGGAAACTCCAGAGATTGCTTTTCCCCAAAGCTGAAGTGCTGACAACAGGGCAGAGCTCTGCTAGCCTCTGACAAGCCACCAGTAACATCTTCTGGATTCCACAGACAGGAGATGGTGAATTTCGATCCCCAGACACCACCAGAGACTGGGGATTTAATAGACTTTTCTGTTGAGGAGGAACAACCTGGGGAGCCTCCTGCAGAAGAGCTGACTTCAGAGCATGGTGCTGTGGACCCTTGCATACAATAATCGGTGGCCCTGAAGGATTTGTGCAAGACCACCGATGTTTCACTTTACTGCCCAGTGGAACAGCTGGCAACTGGGCAGAACGCTACTGGCCTCTGCCCACAACAATCAACTCCGCAGGAGCTCCAGGGTGAGAATGCAATCGGCACCTCACAACTGCAGCTTGAGCTGATATCAGTGGATGGGACTGCAGTATTCACTGACAGCAATCCAGAAGAAGAGCTGGCAACAGGGCAGAGTGCTGCTGGCCTCTGCCCCCAACTAACAGAAGATGGATTTCCTGTGGTAGTGGATGGGACTTCGGTTTCCACTAACACAACCCTAGAAAAAGGTCTGGCATTGGGACAGGAAGATGTCAGCCTTGTTGTAAAATCACTGGCCGATTTTCATTGGGAAAAAGTGTATGAGACTACAGTCTCAACCTGGATACCCCAGGGATGCTGGGCAGTCAGCCCAGATCCTCAACAGCATGATGGAGTGAGCCCAGCCACCCTGTCTTCTCTCCAGCGGCTAAATGGACTCCAGGGAGAAGGACCAGTCCACACTTCTCCCCAGCAGGGGTTGTGTTCTATGAGAGAGGCAGAGGTTGGCTGGGTGAGTAACGATCTGTTCTGGACAATTTGTTTGGGGTACTGTGACTGTGTGGGTGTAGACATTGGGGGACTGGAACTACGGACTAACTTCCAAGTCAACCCTCTTTGGGTCTACTTCTGTGTTAGTCTCCGGCCGAAAGGTAAGATATGTGACTTGAGTCACTTTGGCTGGGGGGCTTGTGGAACCCAGATTGCTTTAGGGAGGTTGGGAGACTACTTGTCCAGATTCCCCAGCCCCTCTTATGTGTAAGTCACCCTGTGTCTATTAGGGGCACAGGGTGACCAAGAACCCCAGTCGGGTCTGCACTAATCAGACTCGCTGTACAACCACACTGGACTCAGCCTTTTGTGTTACCCCGGTTATCCTGGGTTCTATATGTGTGGTTTGTGTTGAAAGAGTGAAGGGGCTCTTTCACTTGGGACTGTAATATTTCTGAACAGTGTCCCTCAGGAAATATATAATATTGCATTGTTATTGTTGAATACCTGCATTCCATTGTTCTATTGTTCATGTCTGCCTTGAGTAAGCTTATTATGGGATGTGTATGTTTGTGTGGATTGGCTAAGGGGGAGGGGTTGTATATCTCCTTCTGCTTTGTGTTTCAATAAACAGTTTGATTCTGGTTTCACTTCAAAACTTGTACTGTCGAGTTCTTGGGGTAACTATAGCCAGATTCACGGATCCCGTGTTCCAGATTGCTTAGGAAGCAGCTTCTTGGCGGGATACCCAGTCCGGGTGTCCTGTTCCGTCACACCCCCCTTCTATCCTCCATTCATCCCCCTCCCTCCCTCTATTTAACGATCCCTCCAACTATCCAATCATCCCTTCCTCTATCCATCCATCCCTTCCTCCAACTATCCCTCCCTCCCTCCATCTAAACATCCAACCAAACATCCCTCCATGCCTCCATCATCCCTCCTTCCCTCCATCCATCCATTCAAATAGCCCTCCAACCAACTATCTCTTGTTCCATCCATCTAACTATCCCTCCCTCCCTCCCTCCCTCCAACCATCCCTTGCTCCATCCATCCTTCTATCCCTCCCCCATCCATCCCTGTGTCCCTCCCTCCATGCCATCAGGCCAGGGCTCTTGCACACAGGTGGCTGAGCCAATTTAGTGTAATTGCAGCCCAGGTGCATTGTACAGTCACTGACATGAATAGTTGTGTGCTGCTGTATTACTTTATACAGTGATCATAAACATGAGTACAGCAGTGTACAACTATTCATATCGGTAACGGGCCCTGCATCCCAATAAAGGTAATGTGAACTTTCTCTCAGGGCTATCTCTCTTTTCTCAAGTTAATGTAAATTAAATCCCATATTGAGTTTGGTGGTCAGTGCCATCACCAAATGCAATCTTTTCAAGAGAATCAGCTAATTCGCAACCCTGCACTCTGTGTAGTGCATGTCTGAATGCTACACTCTGTACATAGCGCGCTCCTGAACAATGCACTGTGTGCTCCTGAACTCTGTCTGTAGCACACTCCTGATCTCTGCACTGTGTACGTAGCACACTCCTGATCTGTGCACTGTGTATGTAGCACATTCCTGATCTCTGCACTGTGTACGTAGCGCATTCCTGATCTCTGCAGTGTGTACATAGCGCAATCCTGATCTCTGCACTGTGTACGTAGTGCAATCCTGATCTCTGCACTGTGTATGTACCGCATTCCTGATTTCTGCACTGTGTATGTACTGCATTCCTGATTTCTGCACTGTGTACGTAGCATATTTCTAATCTCTGCACTTTGTACGTAGTGCAATCCTGATCTCTGCACTGTGTACATAGCACACTCCTGATCTCTGCACTGTGTACATAGCACACTCCTGATCTCTGCACTGTGTACATAGCGCAATCCTGATCTCTGCACTGTGTACGTAGTGCAATTATGATCTCTGCACTGTGTATGTACCGCATTCCTGATTTCTGCACTGTGTACGTAGCACATTTCTAATCTCTGCACTGTGTACGTAGTGCAATCCTGAACTCTGCACTGTGTACATAGCACACTCCTGAGCTCTGCACTGTGTACATAGCACACTCCTGATCTCTGCACTGTGTACATAGCGCAATCCTGATCTCTGCACTGTGTACGTAGCGCATTCCCGATCTCTGCAATGTGTACGTAGCACAACCCTGATCTCTGCACTGTGTACATAGCGCACTCCTGATCTCTGCACTGTGTACATAGCGCAATCCTGAGCTCTGCACTGTGTACGTAGAGCATTCCTGATTTCTGCACTGTGTACGTAGCGCATTCCCGATCTCTGCAATGTGTACGTAGCACAACCCTGATCTCTGCACTGTGTACATAGCGCACTCCTGATCTCTGCACTGTGTACATAGCGCAATCCTGAGCTCTGCACTGTGTACGTAGAGCATTCCTGATTTCTGCACTGTGTACGTAGCGCATTCCTGATCTCTACACGTTGTACATAGTGCAATCCTATTCTCTACACTGTGCACATAGCGCATTCCTCATCTCTGCAATGTGTACATAGCACAATCCTGATCTCTGCACTGTGTACATAGCGCACTCCTGATTTTTGCACTGTGTACATAGCGCAATCCTGAGCTCTGCACTGTGTACGTAGAGCATTCCTGATTTCTACACTGTGTACGTAGCGCATTCCTGATCTCTACACTGTTTACATAGCACATTCCTGATTTCTGCAATTTGTACGTAGCATACTCCAGATCTCTGTACTGTGTACATAGTGCAATCCTGTTCTCTGCACTGTGTACGTAGTGCATTCTTGATTTCTGCAATTTGTACATAGCGCATTCCTGATCTCTGCACTGTGTATGTAGCGCATTCCTGATCTCTACACTGTGTACATAGCGCATTCCTGATCTCTGAACTGTGTGCGTAGCTCGCTCCTGACCTCTGCACTGTGTATGTAGCGCACTCCTGATCTCTGCACCGTGTACGTAGCGTACTCCTGATCTCTGCACAGTGTACGTAGTGCACTATTGAACCCTGCACTCTGTACATAGCTCACTCCTGAACTCTGTATATAGTGCACCCTTGAACTCTGCACTCTTAATGTTGCGCACGCCTGAACTCTGTACATAACGCACCCCTAAAGCCTGTACTCTGTAACACTGTGCACCCCTGAACTCTGCCCTCTGTACATCGCGCACCTCTAAACTCTTCACTCTGTACATCGCGCTCCCCTGAACTCTGCACTGTGTACGTAGCGCATTCCTGATCTCTGCACTGTGTACGTAGCACAATCCTGATCTCTGCACTGTGTACGTAGCGCAATCCTGATCTCTGCAGTGTGTACGTAGCGCATTCCTGATCTCTGCACTGTGTTCATAGCACACTCCTGATCTCTGCACTGTGTACATAGCACAATCCTGATCTCTGCACTGTGTACGTAGCACAATCCTGATCTCTGCAGTGTGTACGTAGCACAATCCTGATGTCTGCACTGTGTACGTAGCGCAATCCTGATCTCTGCAGTGTGTACGTAGTGCAATCCTGATCTCTGCAGTGTGTACGTAGCACACTCCTGATCTCTGCACTGTGTACGTAGTGCAATCCTGATCTCTGCACTGTGTATGTACCGCATTCCTGATTTCTGCACTGTGTATGTACCGCATTCCTGATTTCTGCACTGTGTATGTACCGCATTCCTGATTTCTGCACTGTGTACGTAGCACATTTCTAATCTCTGCACTGTGTACGTAGTGCAATCCTGATCTCTGCACTGTGTACATAGCACACTCCTGATCTCTGCACTGTGTACATAGCGCAATCCTGATCTCTGCACTGTGTATGTAGCGCATTCCCGATCTCTGCAATGTGTACGTAGCACAACCCTGATCTCTGCACTGTGTACATAGCGCACTCCTGATCTCTGCACTGTGTACATAGCGCAATCCTGAGCTCTGCACTGTGTACGTAGAGCATTCCTGATTTCTGCACTGTGTACGTAGCGCATTCCTGATCTCTACACGGTGTACATAGTGCAATCCTATTCTCTACACTGTGCACATAGCGCATTCCTAAACTCTGCAATGTGTACATAGCACAATCCTGATCTCTGCACTGTGTACTTAGCACACTCCTGATTTCTGCACTGTGTACATAGCGCAATCCTGAGCTCTGCACTGTGTACCTACAGCATTCCTGATTTCTGCACTGTGTACGTAGCGCATTCCTGATCTCTACACTGTGTACATAGTGCAATCCTATTCTCTACACTGTGCACATAGCACATTCTTGATCTCTGCAATGTGTACATAGCACAATCCTGATCTCTGCACTGTGTACATAGCGCACTCCTGATTTCTGCACTGTGTACATAGCGCAATCCTGAGCTCTGCACTGTGTACGTAGAGCATTCCTGATTTCTACACTGTGTACGTAGCGCATTCCTGATCTCTGCACTGTGTACATAGCGCACTCCTGATTTCTGCACTGTGTACATAGCGCAATCCTGAGCTCTGCACTGTGTACGTAGAGCATTCCTGATTTCTACACTGTGTACGTAGCACATTCCTGATTTCTGCAAATTGTATGTAGCACACTCCAGATCTCTGTACTGTGTACATAGCGCAATCCTGTTCTCTGCACTGTGTACGTAGTGCATTCCTGATTTCTGCAATTTGTACATAGCGCATTCTTGATCTCTGCACTGTGTATGTAGCGCATTCCTGATCTCTACACTGTGTACATAGCGCATTCCTGATCTCTGCACTGTGTGCGTAGCTCGCTCCTGACCTCTGCACTGTGTATGTTGCGCACTCCTGATCTCTGCACCGTGT
This sequence comes from Pelophylax lessonae, assembly GCF_965119305.1. Classification (NCBI taxonomy): domain Eukaryota; kingdom Metazoa; phylum Chordata; class Amphibia; order Anura; family Ranidae; genus Pelophylax; species Pelophylax lessonae. Next base: position 238,984,283 of record NC_138771.1, read on the forward strand.
ACATAGCGTACTCCTGATCTCTGCACAGTGTACGTAGTGCACTATTGAACCCTGCACTCTGTACATAGCTCACTCCTGAACTCTGTATATAGTGCACCCTTGAACTCTGCACTCTTAATGTTGCGCACACCTGAACTCTGTACATAGCGCACCCCTAAAGCCTGTACTCTGTAACACTGTGCACCCCTGAACTCTGCACTCTGTACATCGCGCACCTCTAAACTCTGCACATCGCGCTCCCCTGAACTCTGCACTGTGTACGTAGCGCATTCCTGATCTCTGCACTGTGTACGTAGCACATTCCTGATCTCTGCACTGTGTACGTAGCGCAATCCTGATCTCTGCAGTGTGTACGTAGCGCATTCCTGATCTCTGCACTGTGTACGTAGTACAATCCTGATCTCTGCACTGTGTACGTAGCGCAATCCTGATCTCTGCAGTGTGTACATAGCGCAATCCTGAGCTCTGCACTGTGTACGTAGAGCATTCCTGATTTCTACACTGTGTATGTAGCGCATTCCTGATCTCTACACTGTTTACATAGCACATTCCTGATTTCTGCAAATTGTATGTAGCACACTCCAGATCTCTGTACTGTGTACATAGCGCAATCCTGTTCTCTGCACTGTGTACGTAGTGCATTCCTGATTTCTGCAATTTGTACATAGCGCATTCTTGATCTCTGCACTGTGTATGTAGCGCATTCCTGATCTCTACACTGTGTACATAGCGCATTCCTGATCTCTGCACTGTGTGCGTAGCTCGCTCCTGACCTCTGCACTGTGTATGTTGCGCACTCCTGATCTCTGCACCGTGTACGTAGCGTACTCCTGATCTCTGCACAGTGTACGTAGTGCACTATTGAACCCTGCACTCTGTACATAGCTCACTCCTGAACTCTGTATATAGTGCACCCTTGAACTCTGCACTCTTAATGTTGCGCACACCTGAACTCTGTACATAGCGCACCCCTAAAGCCTGTACTCTGTAACACTGTGCACCCCTGAACTCTGCACTCTGTACATCGCGCACCTCTAAACTCTGCACATCGCGCTCCCCTGAACTCTGCACTGTGTACGTAGCGCATTCCTGATCTCTGCACTGTGTACGTAGCACATTCCTGATCTCTGCACTGTGTACGTAGCGCAATCCTGATCTCTGCAGTGTGTACGTAGTGCATTCCTGATCTCTGCACTGTGTTCATAGCACACTCCTGATCTCTGCACTGTGTACGTAGCACAATCCTGATCTCTGCACTGTGTACGTAGCACAATCCTGATCTCTGCAGTGTGTACGTAGCGCAATCCTGATCTCTGCAGTGTGTACGTAGCGCAATCCTGATCTCTGCAGTGTGTACGTAGCGCAATCCTGATCTCTGCAGTGTGTACGTAGCGCAATCCTGATCTCTGCACTGTGTACGTAGCGCATTCCTGATCTCTGCACTGTGTACTTAGCACAATCCTGATCTCTGCAGTGTGTACGTAGCGCAATCCTGATCTCTGCACTGTGTACGTAGCGCAATCCTGATCTCTGCAGTGTGTACGTAGCGCAATCCTGATCTCTGCACTGTGTACGTAGCGCAATCCTGATCTCTGCAGTGTGTACGTAGCGCAATCCTGATCTCTGCAGTGTGTACGTAGCACAATCCTGATCTCTGCAGTGTTTACATAGCGCATTCCTGATCTCTGCACTGTGTATGTAGCGCAATCCTGATCTCTGCAGTATGTACGTAGCACAATCCTGATCTCTGCAGTGTGTACGTAGCACAATCCTGATCTCTGCAGTGTGTACATAGCACAATCCTGATCTCTGCAGTGTGTACGTAGCGCATTCCTCATCTCTGCAGTGTGTACGTAGCGCAATCCTGATCTCTGCAGTGTGTACGTAGCGCAATCCTGATCTCTGCAGTGTGTACGTAGCGCAATCCTGATCTCTGCACTGTGTACGTAGCGCATTCCTGATCTCTGCACTGTGTACTTAGCACAATCCTGATCTCTGCAGTGTGTACGTAGCGCAATCCTGATCTCTGCACTGTGTACGTAGCGCAATCCTGATCTCTGCAGTGTGTACGTAGCGCAATCCTGATCTCTGCACTGTGTACGTAGCGCAATCCTGATCTCTGCAGTGTGTACGTAGCGCAATCCTGATCTCTGCAGTGTGTACGTAGCACAATCCTGATCTCTGCAGTGTTTACATAGCGCATTCCTGATCTCTGCACTGTGTACGTAGCGCAATCCTGATCTCTGCAGTATGTACGTAGCACAATCCTGATCTCTGCAGTGTGTACGTAGCACAATCCTGATCTCTGCAGTGTGTACATAGCACAATCCTGATCTCTGCAGTGTGTACGTAGCGCATTCCTCATCTCTGCAGTGTGTACGCAGCGCATTCCTGATCTCTGCACTGTGTTCGTAGCACACTCCTGATCTCTGCACTGTGTACGTAGCACAATCCTGATCTCTGCACTGTGTACGTAGCGCAATCCTGATCTCTGCAGTGTGTACGTAGCGCAATCCTGATCTCTGCAGTGTGTACGTAGCGCAATCCTGATCTCTGCAGTGTGTACGTAGCACAATCCTGATCTCTGCACTGTGTACGTAGCGCATTCCTGATCTCTGCACTGTGTTCGTAGCACACTCCTGATCTCTGCACTGTGTACGTAGCACAATCCTGATCTCTGCACTGTGTACGTAGCACAATCCTGATCTCTGCACTGTGTACGTAGCGCAATCCTGATCTCTGCAGTGTGTACGTAGCACAATCCTGATCTCTGCAGTGTGTACGTAGAGCATTCCTGATCTCTGCACTGTGTACGTAGCGCAATCCTGATCTCTGCACTGTGTACGTAGCACAATCCTGATCTCTGCACTGTGTACATAGCACAAACCTGATCTCTGCACTGTGTACGTAGCGCATTCCTGATCTCTGCACTGTGTACGTAGTACAATCCTGATCTCTGCACTGTGTACGTAGCGCAATCCTGATCTCTGCAGTGTGTACGTAGCACAATCCTGATCTCTGCAGTGTATACGTAGCGCATTCCTGATCTCTGCACTGTGTACGTAGCGCAATCCTGATCTCTGCACTGTGTACGTAGCGCAATCCTGATCTCTGAACTGTGTACGTAGCGCAATCCTGATCTCTGAACTGTGTACGTAGCACAATCCTGATCTCTGCACTGTGTACGTAGCGCATTCCTGATCTCTGCACTGTGTTCGTAGCGCATTCCTGATCTCTGCACTGTGTACGTAGTGCATTCCTGATCTCTGCACTGTGTACGTAGTGCATTCCTGATCTCTGCACTGTGTTCGTAGCGCAATCCTGATCTCTGCCCTCTGTGCATAGCGCACCTCTGCGCTTCTCTACCTTATCTTCTTAACATTTGGTAGTCAAAAATTCTAAAAAGTGTCTTTATTTTTTTATCTCATGGATGAAATGTGAGAAATAACGTTTATAATTATATCATACAATCATTCCATAAACACATACCACATACATTGCATATATAATTTGAGGAAAATTAAATACCACCAAAAGAAAGCTCTATTTGTTTGGAAAAAAAAATAAAAATGTAATGTGGGTACAGGGTTGCATGACTGCGTAATTGTCATTCAAAGAGAGAAAGCGCTGAAAGCTGAAAAGTGTCCTGGGCAGGAAGGGGGTAAAAGTTCTTGGTATTGAAGTAGTGCTGGAAATAACAAACAAATAATTAATCTTGTCAAAAAGATGCATTCTTATCCATCAAACAATAATAATCAATAATAATCCATCTTGTAGAGTATACAAATGGGAGACATATGATAAAATGGTAATAGGAATTATTCCTCATATCTCGGCACTCCGAAGACAGACCAGAGCTACGTGAGAACGCGCTGTAGATATCCTGTCCCCGCCGGCTTGCCGTAGTCGGAGTGTGAGTCATGTGACAGGGGAGGACGCCTGCTCAGAGTCAGGCCACCCAGCTGATCGTACCGAGTGACAGCCCGGCTCCGCCCACTCCAGGCTGCCTATGGTGAGTGAGCGGTGTTGTCTCTATTAGCTGTCACCCGGAACGCTGTGAGTACCGCCGATCCTTTATTACTATGGGAGAGTGCTGGGGCAGCCCATGGCTGTGTGTATACAGTATGTATGGGCTGGAGGGTGGAAGCAAACTCTTCCATAGCATTACACTGGCTGGGGGGATGACATCACAGGCTCAGTAATGTATATGATAGGAATGGAAGGCTGAGCTCAGTCTGGAGGGGAGAGGAGGGGGGGGGGGCATTCATACACAGGGGGCACCAGGGCAGGGACTTTTAGGACCGATAATGACTTCTAATGGTGTTCAGGAAGGATGAGCCTTTTTCAGGGCTTTTCACACTAATCACATAGGAATGAGTTCCTGCTATACAGGATTGGGTTTAATGAGTCAGTCACCCATACTAACTAGTGGTGTCACCATGGACCAGTGTTCTGGTAACTTTACTGGCACAGCTCCTTGGTGTAGAGCCGGGGTCTCCAGGCTTCAGCCCGCTACAAGATTTTCTCTGGCCCACATCTGATGTGCAAAGCTCAGTGCACTCTGATGTAAGGAGGGCCTGAGATCGGGACCCTGATGTAAGGGAGGTTTATGATGGGAACCCTGATATAAGTGGGTACTCTAATGGGAGCACTGTGATGGGGACCCTAAAGTAAAGGAGGTTTATGATGGGGACCCTGATGGGGGCACTGTAATGGGGACCCTAAAGTAAAGGAGGTTTATGATAGGGACCCTGATGGGAGCACAGTAATGAGGACCCTAAAGTAAAGGAGGTTTATGATGGGGACCTTGATGGGAGCACTGTAATGGGGACCCTAAAGTAAAGGAGGTTTATGATGGGGACCCTGATGGGAGCACTCTGATGGGGACCCTAAAGTAAAGGAGGTTTATGATGGGGACCCTGATGGGAGCACTCTGATGGGGACCCTAAAGTAAAGGAGGTTTATGATGGGGACCCTAAAGTAAAGGAGGTTTATGATGGGGACCCTGATGGGAGCACTGTGATGGTGACCCTAAAGTAAAGGAGGTTTATGATGGGGACCTTGATGGGAGCACTCTGCTGGGGACCCTAAAGTAAAGGAGGTTTACGATGGGGACCCTGATGGGAGCACTCTGATGGGGACCCTAAAGTAAAGGAGGTTTATGATGGGGACCCTGATGGGAGCACTGTGATGGTGACCCTAAAGTAAATGAGGTTTATGATGGGGACCCTGATGGGAGCACTCTGATGGGGACCCTAAAGTAAAGGAGGTTTATGATGGGGACCCTGATGGGAACACTCTGATGGGGACCCTAAAGTAAAGGAGGTTTATGATGGGGACCCTGATGGGAACACTCTGATGGGGACCCTAAAGTAAAGGAGGTTTATGATGGGGACCCTGATGGGAACACTCTGATGGGGACCCTAAAGTAAAAGAGGTTTATGATGGGGACCCTGATGGGGGCACTGTAATGGGGACCCTAAAGTAAAGGAGGTTTATGATGGGGACCCTGATGGGAGCACTGTGATGGGGACCCTAAAGTAAAGGAGGTTTATGATGGGGACCCTGATGGGAGCACTCTGATGGGGACCCTAAAGTAAAGGAGGTTTATGATGGGGACCCTAAAGTAAAGGAGGTTTATGATGGCGCCATGATGGGAGCACTGTGATGGGGACCCTAAAGTAAAGGAGGTTTATTATGGGGACCCTGACATAAAGGGGGACTCTGATGGGGACCGTGACATAAAGGGGGGCTCTGATGGGGACCCTGACGTAAAAGGGGGGCTCTGATGGGGACCCTGATGTAAAGGGGGACTCTGGTGGGGACCTTGATGCAAAGGGTGACTCTGATGTAAGGTGATAGGGACCCTGATGTAACGGGGGACTCTGATGGGGACCCTAAAGTAAGAGGTTTATGATGGGGATCCTGATCTAAAGAAGGACTCTGATGAGGACCTTAATGTTAAGGCGCACACTGATGAGGATCCTGATGTAAGGCGACAACTCTGATGAGGACCATGATTTTTCAGGGACAACGCACTATTCCCAACACACACGTTCCTGTAAAATGGCTGTGCATATAAGTGGGTGCTGCAGCGACCAGCACACCATGGATCCCCAGAATGGGTCCAAGTTTTATTCAGCAATCCCATCATTACAGCAGATAGCAAGGTTTTGGAGCCTCGCAGGACCCCTTTGCACACTTCTGCTGTAACACTGTGATTGCTGTGTAAATCTTTGGACCTGTTCTGGAGATCCACGATGTGCTGGTGATATTCTCTTGGTTTAATTTAAAGAGAGCACTGATGTAAGAGGGGACTCTGATGTAGGGGGGGGGGGGGACTCTGATTGGGACTCTGGTGTAATGGAGGACTCTGATGGGGACCTGGATAATAAGGGCTGACTGATGGGGACTCAGAGAAAGGTGCAAACTGAATGTATTTTTGTGTGACCTTTATTAATGGCTCTAGTTTATTTGGAATTTCTTTACTTTGTTTTATTGATGTTCCCCTGTTATTTTGAATCCTAAAAAAAAATCTCCCAAGTAAAATTGATTCATGTAGATTTTATCTATTCATTCATAAAACTGATTTCTTTTCTTGGCCTGCAAATATTTATACAAATATTTGTTGTGGCTCACAACAATGCAAGTATATTAATCTCATACCTGAGGGACAATGAGTGAGCTGACAATCTCTGCAGTAGTCAGTGATCGCTGCAATATTCAAGGTCCTGTGGTAAATGGCTCTCTTCTGCATAGTGAACACAGGTTCACTGGCTTGGCATTGCCTCCATTCATAAAAAGCCTAGTATTCTTTCAATGAATACAAGACATTCTGTGATTGGAAAAGGTGGAGATTGTGACAGAGCCTCCCTTGCACTCTCCCCCATCTAATTAGAAAATGCTTTACATTTATTGAGGAAATACAAAGTGTTCTGGGAATGGTGCCCGTGCCAAGCAACACCTTTCTCTCAACGAGTGCACACATCTCTGATTGAGCAATGTGGAGGGGTGGGGCAGTAACGCCACCTTGTCCAGGTTGAGAATGCCTTACGGGTGTCCAAACTATGGCCCTCCAGCTCTTCAGGAACTACAATTCCCATGAGAAATTGTAAATCTCTGACATTCACAGACATAACTAGGCATGATGGGAATTGTAGTTCCTGAACAGCTGGAGGGCCATAGTTTGCACATGGTATGCATTAAAAACAAAACAAAAAAAAAAAAGAATGATTATACAGGATTTATTATTCAATATATAATTTAGTGCTGTCCATCGAAACTTTCCCACATCCCTTGAATTGCGTATAAAAGAGAAAGTTGAACCTCTGGTCCCAGTTACCAGTAGGGTCATATAAGATGGGACTTTACGGGGTAGGTTACATAGTAAAGTAAGCATATGTCATAAAAACAATTTTTATTGCAAAATTACATAAAAAAAATAAGACACACGTAAATACAACTAGTGCAAGGTTGGTAACATACAATAATGCATAGATGAATATTGGTACAAATAGGTCCACTCATTCAACGCGTTTCGCAAGTTAACAAACTAAACATTGCTTCATCAGGAACGAGTAGAGTGTTTTTTCATCTATTTTGCCTTTAAATAAAAGAAAATATAATAAGTCACAGTATTCATATGGTTATTTTATTATTTATAAAAAATAGAGGTAATGGCCAGCCAGCAAATCCTATGTTCAATATGCAGCAAGGAACAGCGGTGATCATTGGAGTAGTGGCACTACTGGGGTGATTCTCTGCTTCTACAACAGTCACGCAGTCAGGGAATATGCTCACTGACATTGTACCAAGCTGAAACAATGGAACTATGCAATACAAACCATACCTGGAGTTCAGCTTTAGGGTAGAACTATAGGGAAAACATTTTTTCTTTCACTTTGGGTAGAGTAAAGGAGGGCTATAACCGCTGCAAGGTTTATTTTTGCCATCTTTGTCCCATTGTGGAGATTTCCCTTCACTTCCTGTCCTATAACCAAACAAGAAGTGAGGGAAAATCCCTGAAAATTAGGGGAATCTCTTGGGGACCCCCAGGCTATCAGAACTAGTGTCCCCATTGGAAGATTTCCCCTGTATTACTTTTCTGGGCACGACCCAAAATGTGAAATTTTATTTCACTTTCAGCGATAATTTTAAACAGGACAAATGGAGAGGCTGAATCTCCTAAACGAGGGCACAGACAGCAATAGAAAACTGACAGGGGTTCTAATCCATCTCCTCTCTATCCAAAATGAAAAAAAAAAAGTTTTGGCTCCGGTTATACTTTAACCACTTCCCGACCTCGCTATAACTGAATGAAGGCTACAGCGTGGTCGTCCATTTCTAGTAGGTCGTCATATGACGTCCTCCTGTTGTAGCGCGCTCTGTGTTCATTGTGTCCTTAGGTCACAGATCGGGGTAAAGGGCCAATCAAAGCGGTCCTTTACCACGTGATCAGCTTTGTCCAGTGCCAGCTGATCACAAGGTAAACACAAGCCAGTTATTAGCATTAGGGATGCACGATCCAACTTTTTTGGACCCTATACCGATATCTGGCGTTGTGAAATCACCGATACCGGAACCGATCTGGAGCTACACACAAAGCAAGTGGCTGCAGTATAGAGCAAAGCTACTGCTTCATGTGTACGGCTCCTCCATTCACAGGCGGAGTGCATCTGATATCACTCCGCCTGTGAGCCGGACCTATACAGGAAGTAACGGCTCCCATCCCATACTACTACTGCACATAGTAAGGGATGGCTGAGCCGTTACCAAGCAAAAACCGGATCGGCCCATGGATCGGTCATTGTTACCGATCCATCTAAAATGTCCATATCGGCGCTGATATCCGATCCGCATATCGGATCGGTGCATCCCTAATCATCCACACTGACAGCGTGAAGAGAGCCAATAACTGGCTTGTGTGAAAGGGACATCTACACTGATAACCAGGGCATTGGTTATCAGTGCAGTCCCACCAGTGCCCTCCTCATCAGTTTCACCTATCACTGCCCATCAGTGCAGCCTCATCAGTGCATATCAGTGAACGAGAAAAAGTACCTGTTTGCAAAATTTTATAAAAAAAAAAATGTTTTCAAAATGTTGTTTTTTTTCTGTTTCTTTAGCAAAAAATAAAAAACCTAGTGTTGATTAAATACCACCAAAATAAAGCTGTATTTGTATGAAACAAATGATAAAAATGTCATATGGGTACAGTGTAGCATGACCGCGCAATTATCATTCAAAGTGCCACAGCACTGAAAGCAGAAAATTGGCTTTGGCCAGGAAGGGGGTAAAAGTGCCCAGCAGGCAAATGGTTAATAATGAGTAGTCAGTTGTGGATTACTCAGTACAGGACTTGGTGTAATAAAACCTTGCATATTACCTCCTTATCAGCAATGTGATTCATGTTGTTGACTTATGTTCCAGTGTTGTTGTTGTGTATGCCGGCCTTTCCATTCTTGTATGAGCTTATTCCTAGAACTATGCTATGATTAGGGATCAGCATTGAGACGCTGAATGATCTCTAGTATGTGCTACACGGCTCTGGAAACACGGCCTTGTACTGAAGAAGCTTAGAGGTGTTCACTTTGTTCTCAGTCCTGATTGGTGGATCGTAAAAGGACGCTCCTTTCAGAGATATGAAACCTGACCAGTTACCAACAATTCTATGTACATGAGGCTGCTAAATTCCATCCCACCGTGTTTAATGTACAATATAATCCTTTTTCTCAGCAGTCCTAATAGTTAAAAAATATCCATTCTGTACTATTTTAATGCTATTTTCAAACATGTATTGTTCAAAGCTTAATGGTTGTAAAGCGTTGGGGGGCTGGGGGGTATATTCCAAACACTGCTGTTGGTATTGATGTCCTTTTAATATGATCATGTAATGCTTTTTGTTTTTTTTGTGCTGGTGAGGCTGACCAGACCCTTTTCTGACATTTGTTGTTTTTGTTTACAAGTTTATTTCAGTATTTTGTGCTAGAAAAAGACTTGGAACCCCCAAACATATTTTTTATATATATAAATAAAAAAAAAAAAAAAAATATATATATATATATATATATACATACATACATACATACATACATACATACATACATACATACATACATACACAGTATCTCACAAAAGTGATTACACCGCTCACATTTTTGTAAATATTTTATTCTATCTTTACATGTGACAACACTGAGAGCCGGTTCACACTGGGGCGACTTGGGTCGCCTGCCATAGATTAGCACAGGACCCATTCTAATAGGAGCGACACAAGTCGCTCCGACTTAGAAAAAGGGTCCTGTACTACTTTGGGGCGACCTGGAGCGACCTGCATTGACTTCAATGACTTCACAGGTCGTCCCGGCAAGTCGGATCGCCTCAGTGTAAACCGGCTCTGAAGAAATGACACTTTGCTACAATTTAAAGTAGTGAGTGAGTGACTGTACAGCTTGGATAAGGGCTCTTTCACACAGGCGGACCGTTCAGATCCGCCTGTCCTTTTTTTTTTTTGGCAGATCTGAACGGTCCCCCCATGCATCCCTATGGGGCATCGGATGTCAGCGGAGACATGTCCGCTGACATCCGATCCGTCAAATCTGGACGGAATGAAACCCTATTTTCCATCCGTCCAGCGGATCGGATCGGATGAGAACGGACCGACGGTCCGTTCCCATCCGATTTCCCCTATAGAGATGCATGAGGAACTGACAGCTGTGTCTCTGCACACAGCACAGAGACACAGCTGTCATCCTCCTGCTCAGCGGGGGATCGGCGGATCGATCCCCCGCTGAGAAAAAAGGACTCCGTCCGACGGAGGGAGTGTGTGAAAGGGGCCTAACGGTGTAAATTTGCTGTCCAATCAAAATAACTCAACACACAGCCTTTAATGTCTGAACCGCTGGCAACAAAAGTGTGTACACCCCTAAGTGAAAATGTACAAATTGGGCCCAAAGTGTCAATATTTTGTGTGCCCACCATTTTTCCAGCACTGCCTTAACCCTAGAAATGGAATGGACAGAGGGCACACCAGCCTAGCTCATTATCTTTAAAACAATTTATTAAAATGAAAAGACATACATTGTACTAACAAAGCAAATGTGAATCAGAGCTCTGATGAAGGGGGAACACCCCGAAACGCGTAAGCGGTTCTTTGGAGGTCTACATCCTTCCACGGCCTGCGGCAGCAGAGGATGCTTAGTGGAGACCCTTGGTAGTCCTGTATTGCCTATGTTTGCGTGTGTTTACATTTGCTTTGTGAGTATAATGTGTATGTCTTTTTTCATTTTAATAAATTGTTTTAAAGATAATGCGCTAGGCTGGTGCGCCCTCTGTCTATTCCTTTTCTAGCATTTGTTTGGGTTACCACGACTTGTTGAGAATGGCAGCACAGCTGGGACCACCTCAACCAGACCTGAATCACATTTTTAGGATACCAGCCTCAAGGCCACCCCTCAAGCGCAGGAGTCATTTGCTTTTTGTACTGCCTTAACCCTCTTGGGCATGGAGTTCACCAGAGCTTCACAGGTTGCCACTATAGCTGCTGACTTTTAATAAACACACACTCACCTGGACTCAAGGTCCAGTGATGCGGCAGCCTGAAGCCTCAGCTCTCTCCCCCTCCTTGGCGCCGGCATTGCAAGTGTGGGTGCGCATTCGCGAGCCAGGCAGCACCTCCCCATTGGTCGGGCAATCTTCTGGGACCAGTGACGTGTCCTAGAAGACTGCAAGGAGGGAGGGAGGGAGGAGGTCAGAGCAGGTGCCTGTCAAAACTTGGTACCTGCCCCCCCCCCCCCCCCCCCAAAAAAAAAAAAATGACATGCCAAATGTAGCCTATTTGGGGAGGGGGGGGGGGGAGAAGTGCTTAAAGCGGAACTTCCCCTTTTGGGTGGAGCTCTGCTTTAAGCTGTGAGCCATGTACAAAAATGCAGGAGCAGGCCATATCGGCCCATGGGCCAAAGTTTACAAAATGCCTCTTCTAAAAGCTTGTAAATTATTGACACTTACAAACAATAAAGAGAAGCATGTACATTGTATGAAGGTTACCTACTGGTGGGTAACTGTAGGGTCTCATGTACAGGGATGACTAAGGGCCACAAAGTTATCTGGTTATAAAATCCCTTGCACTTTCTTGCACTAGGGGAACTGAAGGTGCCACGCTCAGCAGTATGTGGTTAGACTTGTAAACCCCAATGGCTTCTGCAAGTATAGCATATTTCCCTAAAACACGAAAGTGGCTCATTCAGGGGAAAAAAGCAATTAGTGCAGAGGCGTAATTAGAATCTTCAGGGCTCTGGTGCAAGAAACTATAAAGGGCCCTCTGACCCCCCCCCCCCGGTCAGGGCCCCCCCACAGTGGCAGAGACCCAGGCCTGGTCGCAACTGTGACCTTTTGGCGCTTTTCCACTGCATGGAACCGTACCGGTTCGGCACGCTTTTGTGCTTTTCCACTGCGGTACCGCATGGTATAGGGTCGGAACGGTTCGGTACGGTACGGTATAGGTTTGCTTTTCCACTGCATGGAACCGAACGGTACGGTACGGTACGGCTCTGAAAAAACAGTACCTACTCGATTGTGGTTCCAACAGGTACCAAACTGGTACCATATCCCACAATCCTTTGCATGCAGTCACTACTAGCCACTGATTGGTTAGAGAATCACACCCACCCCATTGTTATCCCACCCACTTAACTTTAGTACTACTTTAGTGGAAAAGCAAACCTATACTGTACCGTACCGAACCGTTCCAACACTATACCATGCGGTACCGCAGTGGAAAAGCAAACAGGGCCAAGCAGGGCCGAGTAGAGCCGAGCCGGTACTAGCTGGTACTTGCAGTGGAAAAGTGCCATTTGTGAACTCAATAGTTCCGCCACTGGTATTTTTTACAATTATTTTTGTACTTTTTTTTACAATTTTCTTTTTTTAATGTTTTACAATTTTTCAGGAGCCCTGTTTGAGGGCTGTTTTGAAAGATCAGGTGTCTAAACAGACCTTTGATGCTTCATCTTTGGGACACAGCCCTCAATCTCCATCTCAGTAGCACAGAATGAATAAACAGGAATAGCTCTGTATAGAGTTTCCCGTTCATTCACAAACTGATGCATAGTAAACAAAGTTTACTATGCCTAAGTTATGAATAGACAGAGTCAGTGATCAGTATGGATCACTGACTGTATTGATTAAGACAAGGAAAGGGCCAGTAAATGACACATTTACTGCCCTCTGCAGCAACTGGTGGGAGAGGGGAGGAGGGAACCCAGCAGCACTGCTGAGATGAGGGACGGCCAGGGGAGAACACAGGAGCCCGGACACAGCAGAGCGTGGATAAAGAGGGGCAGCTGAGTGGCATATAGAGGAACAAATCCCCTAGGTTTTCTTCCTTAAAGGAGTTGTAAAGGCAGAAGGTTTTTTTATCCTAATACATTCTATGACCTTAACCACTTGCCTTCTGTGCACTTAAACCCCCTTCCCATCCAGACCAATTTTTAGCTTTCAGCGCTCTCACACTTTGAATGACAATTGCGCGGTCATGCAACACTGTACCCATATGAATTTTTCGTCCTTTTTTTCCACACAAATAGAACTTTCTTTTGGTGGTATTTAATCATCTCCGGGTTTTTTATTTTTTACAAAAAAAAGAAAAAAAGACAGAAAATTTTGAAAAAAAAAAAAGTTTTTCTTATTTTCTGCGAGTAAATTTTGAAAATAAATACATTTTTCTCCTTCACTGATGTGCGCTGATGAGGCGACACTGATAGGCTGCACTGATGGGCACTGATGAGGTGGCACTTAGGGGCACTGATGGGGTGGCACTGATGAGGAGGTACTAATATGCCGCACTGCTGGGCACTGAGAGGTGGCACTGCTGGGCACTGAGAGGTGGCACTGCTGGGCACTGATGGGCGGCACTGATGGGCACTGGCGGGTGGCACTGATGGACACTGACGGGTGGCACTGATGAGCACTGATGGGCAGCACCATCAGTGCCCACACTCAGTGCCCATAGTGCTGCCAGTCAGTGCCCATCAGTGCCTAGATGAGCAGGCACTGATGGGCACTGACTGGCAGCACTATGGGCACTGATTGTGGGCACTGATTGTGGGCACTGATTGTGGGCACTGATTGTGGGCACTGATGGCGGGCACTGATGGCGGGCACTGTGGGCACTGATGGTGGGCACTTAGTGTGTTTAATGTACCTTGTGTAATCAGGGCACTGGTGATCAGTGCCCTGATTACATTCCTCTGTGTCCCCGACGGCTGATCGGCTCTCCTCCTTCCTCACACTGCAGTCTCTGTGTGAGGAAGGAGCGCTGGCGATGAGAGATGATCTCATATGTTTACATATGAGATCATCTCTCATTGGATGGGCCGATGACGTGGTAAATGGCCGCTGTGATTGGCCATTTTCCAGGATCTGTGATTGGCTGTGTCCAAGGGACATGGCCCACACAGATTTTCCCTGTTGCGCCCTCCCGGGAGCGCGTGGGGAGCCTGTCTCTGGGAGGCCGTTTAAAGACGGCCTCCCGGAAATTCAAGTCCGCGCTGTAGCCGTACTTCGGCTATAGCGCGGATGTAAAGAAGTTAAGATAAAAAAACCTTCTGTGTGCAGCAGCTCCCTTTAGCCCCCTATCCAGCTATGTCCACTAGTGCCTCAGCCCTCACCGACTCTCTCTCTCTCTTCTGATTGGCTGAGACACCGCAGTGGCCCTATTGGCTCCCGCTGCAGTCAATTAAACTCAGTTTTAGCCAATCAAGAGAGACGGGGCAGGGCCAAACAGCAGCTCTGTGTCTAAATGGATACATGGAGCTGCAGCTTGACTCAGGTGCCCCCTAGCAAGCTGCTTGCTGTGGGGGGCTATCAACAGGAAGGAGGGTCCAGGATCTCGCGCCAGGGGCGAGAGAAGAGGAGGATTCAGGCTGCCCTGTGCAAAACCACTGCATGGAGCAGGTAAGTAGTTTTTTCATTTAATTGGAAAAAAAGAGACTTTACAATCACTTTGAGCCGCTGAAAGGCTGCAGGGGGAAAGAGGGAGGCGATTGGTTCTTCTGTATGCCACCCCTCCAATCCAGGTGTACAGGGGCCACACGGGCCCCCAGGAGCATGGCACCAGGTTGCAATTGCAACCCCTTTTACATACGCCCCTGCATCAGCATTTGCAGGAGTACCGCAACATACAGCAATTCACTTGAATGGGCGACTGTATGCAGCTCTTGCGTCTCCCTGGATCTAGATAGTATCTTGAAGTTTGTGTTTAAAAAAAAAAAAAACACAAAAACATGTTTGCCATCCACCCCCCCCCCCCAAATTATTTAAATGTTACGCTGTATTCCTCAGATGATACAGAATCACACATTTATCAAAGTGTTTAAAGGAATAACAGTCCATTGGAACCAATTGCCGATAAGAAAATGATGGCAAAAAAATAGTTGTTATGCAGAAAGAACATAGACTGCCTGATAGCATCTAAAATATTTTTAGGGTAGAACATTAGAATGAAGTCAGGTCTTTAACCTGTTGATTTCTTATTTCAGATGATTGTAAACCTACTGCGCCAAAACAGATGTACCTCTGAGTAATGTCCGTGTTGCTGTTATTGGATACATATCTTTATTTAGTGACTTCCAGAAGAAGTATATGGAGAAAAGCTGATTTAAAACGTATATACTACCTCTGTCCAAGAAACTGCTATACAAGTGTTAAGACAAAGCAATGCAAGCTGCTACCCAGAAAAGCTGAACAAAGGAGATTAATTCATACTAATACCCAAACCAGTGCATACCTAAAACATTTTAGATTTGGCACTGCTTCTTCAAAGGTATTACCAATAGCAAAGAAGTCTATGTCACGAATCAAGAATACTTTAAACTCTGTCACTAAAGCTGTATCAAGCACCCACAGTGATTTCATTTCACGGATTGTACGCCCTAAGCCAAATCCAACTAGTGTTGGCAAAGAGGAAAATGTCCAGGTAGCTGAAGTCAGTGCCACACAGGGTGACGTTCCTGAAGATAAGACCAAGGACAATGGTAAAGAACCACTCATAATTACGTCTAAAGAAACTACCTCTCATCTTAACCAAGCCCTCCCTGTGGACTCTCCACACGAAAGCACTGACTCTTGGCCAAGCGTCTTCCATCCTAGCTATCTCACTACCAACTTTGGGGAAACATACAATTTCCTGGCCAATCATATAAACAACTACTTTGCTCATGAGACCAGTATGGAGAAAAATAAAACTTCACTCGATGGAAAAAGCCAAATTATTGAAATAAATGGTTATAAAGAAGATCTTTCACCTACAACAGGAGAGGCGTCCGTTTCTACCAAAAATAGCATTTCAAGCTTTCTGTCTAATCAGTCCACTAATGTCCATGCCTTTGTGGGGAGTTACTTTGGAGGCCTTGTTCCAAAACAGAAGAACATGATAGAGGAGAAAGGGAAAGAACAAGAGGTAGAGGATACACTGAGCAAAAATGAGCAGGAAATAAGTAAAGAGAAGCCTGCAGATGATAAAGCCAAGAGACTATCTCTACAGAGGGAAAAGGTGAGTCTACATCATATAGTTAAAGAAACAAAACTCTGGAGGTAAGTTCAGTATGAAATGATCTGTAGATTGTTCCTGGAATTCCCTGCATCCGCTGATGGAGTTTCACTCCCTTTGGATTCCTATTAAACACATTAACTACCCACAATTCTATACTTTGTGAAACACTTATACACAGATTGTTCCTTTTCTTTGCCCCGTACCATGGTTTGCAGATTTAGGTGCATGAATTTACCCTTGTTTTGCCATCCATTTTGCCTAATGATGCTGCTGCTCGGATGAATCTTCACAAATGTGGTGTTTGCAATATATCTAGTGGCCCTATATTTGTGTTCAGAAATTCCTATGTATTGGTGAAGTGCACAACAATGTGAGTCTAGGAGTCTAGACCAACTTCTGAGTCAGGGGGTAATGGGCTGAAGTTAGAAGGGACATATAAGACAATGGGGTTGGTTGTTAAAAGAATTTTTATTTATGAGCCAAACTTTCTCTTATACAGCTACTGCCTGCAGAGCCATGGTACAACACACAGTATGCATATGCCCAAATGTCTGATGAATTTTAAAAACTTTCCTAATATAAAGTGTAATATAAATAAGAGTCTGTTTTGGAGGTAGGGCACATATCCCTTATTTTCCTCCGCTGTCTATGACAACCAGATTCAAATAATGGCATGTTACAGGATGCCTTACTTTCAGGTACAGTTGTGCGTAAAAGAAAGTACGTTGGATATTGTTCACTTTTTTTATTATATTTACGCAGGCAGACATTAGATCTTCAGTTGAATGGTGTCTACAGATAAAGGGGTACAATTGTAAAAATGCACAAGGAACATTTGCCTTTTCAATCCACTATTTAGCAGAAATCTCTCCTTTTTTCTTTTTATTTTCTTTCTTTCCTTTTCCTTCTTTTTTTTTTTCTTTCTTTTTCTTTCTCTCTCTCTCTCTCTCTCTCTCTCTCGCTCTCTCGCTCTCTCGGTCTCTCGGTCTCTCTCTCTCGCTCTCTCGGTCTCTCTCTCTCGCTCTCTTTCTTCAAGTATCGTATTGGCAGGCAGTGTTTGAATTAAGATCTAATGTTTGCCTGTTCAAATAAGTTAAAGTCACAATTTACTTACTTTACTTCGTTTTTCACACGACTATTCTCTTAAGCTGTGGGACCAAGGCATCATGCCCTTGTGTGTGTGTGTGTGTATGTGTATATATATATATATATATATATATATATATATATATATATATATATATATATATGGGAAGAAAGGGGGAAGGGGAGTAAGGAAGATATATACAAATTCTATATAACAACTGGCATGTGTATAACATAGGTACAACCATATAAATCAAAAAGTTATATATTGATATATTATTAAGCCAGCTGTTTCATAAAGATAAAACGGGGTATAGGGGGGGACGTTTGGGACTTTAGATGAGGTGTGCAGAGATAATGGTACATGAGCAGACAAATCGATAAAATAATTTAAGGCGGGTCTAGCATAATCGTACAGAAGCAATTTAATTATTCTATCGATTTGTCTGCTCATGTACCATTATCTCTGCACACCTCATCTAAAGTCCCAAACGTCCCCCCCTATACCCCGTTTTATCTTTATGCAACAGCTGGCTTAATAATATATTAATATGTAACTTTTTGATTTATATGGTTGTACCTATGTTATACACATGCCAGTTGTTTATATAGAATTTGTATATATCTTCCTTACTCCCCTCCCCCCTTTCTTCTCAAATAATAAGGATGGAAGCATTTTTCCCCAATTGGATAGTGCTTCATTTAAAGTCCCAATATTTTATCAATTGATTTGTCTTCTCATCAATCAATTATATATATATATATATATATATATATATATATATATATATATATATATATATATATATATATATATATATATATATATACATACACACACACACACACACACACACACACACACACACACACACACACACCGATCAGTCATAACATTATGACCCTCCACTATAACCCATCAAGTCATGAACTCCACTAGACCTCTAAAGGTATGCTGTGGTATCTGGCACTAAGCCATCAGTAGCAGATATTTTAGGTCCTGTAAGCTGTGAGGTGGGGGCTCAATGGATTAGACTTGTTTTTCCACCACATCCCGCAGATGCTCAATTGTATTGAGATCTAGAGAACTTGGATGCTTAGTCAGCACTTTAAATTCATTGTTGTGTTCCTCTAACCAGTCTTCAATACATCTGACCAGGCTACCTTCTTTCATTGTTCTGATGCTTATGTGCTCATTGTAGGTTCTTTTAGCTGTGGACATTGGTCAGCATAGGCACCCTGACTGTCTGTAGCTATGCAGCCCCATACGCCACAAACTGCGATACACTGTGTGTTCTCACACTTTGCTGTTGGAGACAGCATTAAAGTGGAGCGCCACTCAAAAGAGGAAGTTCTGCTTTTAAGTAGTGCTCCCCTGCCACATTTGGCATGGTATTTTTTTTTTTTTTTTTGGGGGGGGGGGGGGGGAGCGGATACCTTATTTTGACAGGTACCTGTTTACACTTCCGCTCGGATTACTTAGGCGTCCGAGTGGAAGTTCTTCTCTCCCCCTCCCTCCCTGCAGCTTTCTGGGACACATCACAGGTCCCAGAATACTGCTGGACCATTCAGGAGGCACAGTGCGACCCATAAGCTGTTACAGCCAGGTGCCCACATTTAACCACTTGCACGACTATTTACTGCGGCGGTCAGCCCCTCACAGGCAGAGTGACGTAGGTCTACGTCGCTAGCCTGTGAGGGTCTAGGGAGCGAGCGCGCGCCGCCGGAGGCGCGCTCCCGAGTGGTCACGGACCCCCCCACGCGTGTGACTCGGCGATCGTCGGGGGAGAGGGAGAAAGGCGGGCGGCTGATGTAGACAAGCCGCCTGTCATTCTCCCCGGTGTATGAATGATGATCATACGGTTCTACTATGTAGAACCGTTGATCACTGTTCATACATCTCAAGCCACAGCCAATCACAGTTAGAATCACGCCCCTAGGGACACACATAGCCCCTCCCTCTCAAAAAAGTTAACCCCTTCACTGCCAGTGTAATTTTACAGTAACATTGCATATGTATAGCACTGATTACTGTAGAAATGTCACTGGTACCCCCAAAAGTGTCAAAAATGTCAGTCAAGGGTCCGATCTGTCCGCCGCAATGTCGCAGTACCGCAAAAAAAAATCGCAGATCGCCGCCATTATGCGTTAAAAAAAAAACACCAAAAATGACAAAAATCTTTCCCTTTGTTGGTAAACGCGATAACTTTTGCGCAAACCAATCAAAATACGCTTTTTGCGATTTTTTTTTTTTTTTTTACCAAACATATGTAGCATAAAACAAATTGGCCAAAAATGTTAAAAAATTTTGATTTTTACTTTTTTTTTTGTGGGGAATTTCATATAAAAAAATGTGAAAAATGACCGCGCTAGACGCTCTCCCTGGAGCTCCGGACCGCCGGAGATATCATCAGCCTCCATCCACGATACTGAGGGCTTGCCGTATTGAATAAAACATCCCCTCCGACTGGGCACCCCTGGAGGCATACAGCACTGCCATCATTTCGGCAGCAGAAGGTCGGATTGACCCGCGGCGAGACCCGCGGCCTACACGGAGCCTGCCGCCACCGCTCCGGACCGCCGGAGCTCTCATCTGCCTCCATCCACGCCCTTAAGGGCTTGATTTGGGGGCTACACCATCCCCCCTGACTGGGCACCCCTGGAGGCATCCAGCACTGCCACCATTTTCGCAGTAGAAGGCCGGATTGACCCGCGGCCTACACGGAGCCTGCCGCCACCGCTCCGGACCGCCGGAGCTCTCATCTGCCTCCATCCGCGCCCTTGAGGGCTTGATTTGAGGGCCACACCATCCCCCCCGACTGGGCACCCCTGGAGGCCCCTGGCACTACCACCATTTCCTCAGCAGGAGGCCGGATTGACCCGCGGCGAGACCCGCGGCCTACTAAGGGGACCGCCGCCACCACGCCCTAGTAAGAGCCTGCCTGACTGACTGTGCTTGCCATCTGCCATCTATCTGGCCGGATTAGGCCCTCTGGGTCCCCCACTGTACCCCAACGCCTCCAGGGAATTACATTTTTGATTACATCCTGGCTCGAGCCTACTGCGGCCAGTCGCCATTTTAGATCCAGCCTTTCTCCACACAGCTTGCTCCCAGCTCCCCCAGTGACTCACTACTCCCGATCCACAGTCAGCCCTTCCTCTCCCTGCACAGACTGCTCCATTACTATTGACACTCTGCAGACCCTAGCCACAAACACCTCTCTGCTCTGCATGTGAAGCTGCCAACTCCCACAGTGCCACCACGCTTCCTATCTGTACTTCTCTACATTATAGCCTGCTTGGAGTGTCTTCTTTTACTTGACAGGAGAGAGAACACCTGCTACCCTAACAGACCATCTATCACTTTAAGCATTTGTGGACAATAGTATGACATATGTGACCGCGTGGGTGCGCATGCGCGGACTCTGCAGGACGGACATGTCTGTTTGAGCTCTGCTCTGACCAGCGATACCCCGCCGCTAGCATCGGTGACCAGCCGCATCCTAACCTGCCCACACCTGTCCCATCGATTCCCATAAACACCAATAGTCTAAGCATGGTCTCTGGAGGTGCAAAATCTAAGCTTAAAAGCCGCAATATCCGGGACGTCCTAGTACGAGCCTCCTCCAAAATGGCGCCACCACTTGTATCCCGCGCCGGCTCCTCCAAGACCGCCCGGTTCTCCCAGCTCCACCCGGACGAAGGTGAATCGGACTCAGATATACCACACACCCAAGGGGTTGGTCCACATGATCCCCAACATCCCAGTCTCCTCCAACACTTTGAGCTTATCCTCCAAAAGGCCCTGAAGCAAACGTCTGACCAAATAACTGATAAGCTCACCAGGGAGATCAGAGAACTGGGCCAACGCACGGCCGAATTGGAACTCAGAACGGATGACCTTGAGGTGAATGTTTCCAATCACTCTGAGGAATTGGAAGCCCTCCGGGAGGAGAATCAGACCCTGCAGCTCCAACTGGAGGACCAAGAAAATAGGGCCCGACGCTCTAATATCAGGATTAGAGGGATACCTGAGACGGTGGTGGACCTCCAATCCACTGTCACTGCTCTTTTCCAGGAGCTTTCTCCCTCAATCCCCCTAGAACGCCTTGAAATGGACCGGGTCCACCGGGCTCTGGCCCCGCGCAAACCTGACGGCCCGCCCAGAGACATAATAGCGAAATTACACTATTACAGAACCAAGGAGCAGCTCCTGCAGGCAGCCAGGCATAAGGAATCGCTCCACTTTCAGGGTTATGATTACCAACTCTTCACAGATCTCTGTAAAGCGACCATCGTTAAACGCAGAGAATTTAAACCCCTGCTGCAAACCCTCCAACAGCACCATATTGTTTATTCCTGGGGTTTCCCATTCTCTGTACGCGTTACCCACCAAGGCCGCAAACACACCTGCAAGACCACATCAGAACTCCAGCGTCTCCTTCAAGATCTCCATTTGCTTTCCCCACCATCCAGTCCTGCACCCCCCCCCCCGCAACGCAGACGCTCGGCTTCCGGATCCCCTTTGAAGCCGACCTCCTCCACTTCCACCACCCCGAAGAGAAGTCGCCATTCATCTCCGCTACCACCCCCTGTTGATTCAATGGACTGAATCTGTGCCTATCAATTACCTCCTGGACCCCTTGGTCTGTCTACTTCTTCAGTCTTTCCGTGTGAGACTCTGCTGTCTCCCCCCTGCCTACTACTTATACACTTGGATCCTGTTTGCATGGCACTAGCACCTGTTCTTCTTCTCCACTATTCTCAACTATGATGTCGGAGCCTTACCACACGATGAACTCTCGCCTAGTTGAACTCTGGACTATCTGGAACGCTCCTATAATTATTTTTCAATTTTTTTTTTTTTTTTGTCATTCCATGCTAATGGAACCTGTTTCCTCCCCTGGTCACCACCATACATCTTACATACTATTTTTTTTTAGGCGGTCGTGTCGCTGGTCAGTTGCCACTGCCGCCTCCACTCTCCTCCGGAACCCTCCTGGAGACTTCCTGAGGTGATTTCCTCCCCTCCGTGTAGTGGGTCAACCCCTGCACGAACGGAAGGGTTTTTTCTTTTTTCTTTAATTTTCTTACTTCTACAAATGTCTTTATTTGTTATAGTGTCTATGTTTCCCTCCTCCCCTTTGTGTACTCCCTCTTCTCTGCTACCTCTGTCTTCCCCCTCCCTTTTCCCTGTTCGCCGGGGGGCTCCACTACTCATGCTCTTGCCTCCTCCGTTTTGCTGCTTTCGCCCAAATGACCCATGGCCACCCTGAATGTTCTATCACTTAATGTCCAAGGCCTTAACTCTCCTCAAAAGCGCCGCAAGGCCTTTTGCTCACTGGCTTCGCTAGATGTGCATGTCGCCTGCTTACAGGAAACTCATTTTTCCTCCTCCCATACCCCTAACTTCCTAACTGCCTCTTTTCCTCAGTTCTTCACAGCCTCAGCTGCTGTCAAGAAGAGAGGGGTGATGATCGCCTTCCACCGGACCACTCCTTTTGCGCTCCATTCGTCTATAGCGGACCCTGAAGGTAGATACCTTATCCTTATTGGCACCTTGCTGGACACGGAAGTGACCCTAGCCTCATACTACGCACCCAACACCAATTCCAGCTCCTTCCTTACACATTTTCTTCAAGTCGTGGAACTACACAAAAAAGGTACGACCATTCTATGTGGTGACTCGAACCAGGTCTTATATCCGTCCTTAGACAAGTCCCCCGCCACAGCGTCTCCATCCCCACACCGCCTCTCCTTCCAGCAACTGCTCCACAATCACTCTCTTGTTGACACTTGGCGTGAACATAACCCGTCCAAGAGGCAATACACTTTCTACTCCCACCCACATAATACCTTCTCACGCATAGACCATATCCTCGTCCCAGTGGCCACCTCCCCCTCCCTCCTAGCCTCAACGATCATACCTATTCCCTGGTCTGACCACGCTGCTGTGGTTTCCTCTTTTGATTCTCTGATCCCTAAACAACACACATTCTCCTGGGTCTTGAATGATACTTTGCTAGCCCATCCCTCTCACAGATCTGAGATTGCAACTGCGATCAAAGACTACATCGCTCACAACACCACCACAGATGTCTCCCCACTCACCATCTGGGAGGCGCACAAGACCGTGCTCAGGGGTACTCTCATTAGCCTAGCATCCAGACGCAAGAAGGAATGCCGCCTCACCTATCAAGCCTTGGATTCTGCATTTAATCAAGCCCACCGCAGCTTCCAGGCCCACCCCACCCCTGCAAACAAGCTAATTTTTGACAAGGCTACACTGGAATTGAATCTCTTCGTTACAGACGCGGCTGACAAACAACTCAGACGTACTCGTCATAAATTTTATTGCAAAGCGAATAAACCAGACACTTTCCTCGCCCTCTCCCTACGCAATGTCGCCGTTGCCCGCAAACCGATTCGTTTGAAAACCTCCCCCACAACCCACACTAGCAACCCCGTCAAAATACTTGACACTTTCCGACGCCAGCTCTCCAAGCTTTACTCCTCCTCCCAAACCCCGACGGACTCCCAACTCTCTGAGTTTCTCTCCGATATTGCCTTACCTGTCCTGTCTGATACCCACAGGGAAACCTTGGAACAGCCTATTTCAGATCTGGAAATTCAAGCGGCGGTTAAAGCCCTTAAACTCCACAAACGACCTGGTCCCGACGGTTTCACCGCCTCCTACTATAAACGCTTCTCCGAACTCTTGACCCCCATGCTTTCCAATGCTTTCAACTCAATACTCAAAGGCCATACGTTTGGCCGAGACTCCTTGGAAGCGGCCATTTCTATGATTCCCAAACCACACACAGATGACTCCTCCTGGTCCAATTATCGCCCAATCTCTCTTCTAAATATAGACATCAAAGTGATGGCCAAAATACTGTCTACACGCCTTAACCCAATCATAGGCTCCCTAATCCATAAGGACCAAACCGGTTTCATTCCCTGCCGGCAAGCCGGAGACAACGCAGGGCTATACACCTAACCTATCTCGCACGTCGTCGTAACATCCCTGCCTGCTTTGTCTCCCTTGACATTAGCAAAGCATTTGACTCTCTCTCCTGGTCCTACTTACAAACCGTATTACACAGATGGGGTTTTGGCCCTCACTTTCTCTCTTGGATATCGTCGCTCTATTCTTCCCCAACAGCGTTTGTCCGCTATGCAGGCTTCCGCTCATCCCTCTTCCCGATTCGGTCTGGCACTAGGCAAGGCTGCCCTTTATCACCCCTTCTCTTCGCACTAGCAATAGAGCCCCTAGCACACAAAATCCGCGCCAACCCCGACATAAAAGGTCTTGAATTTGGGGGCTTCCACCACAAACTGTGTCTCTTCGCGGACGATATCCTCTTGTTCCTTACGTCCCCTCTCATTTCCGTACCCAACCTCCTCGCTACCATGTCCCAGTTCGCACACCTTTCAGGCCTGACTGTTAACCCCGGTAAGTCGCGTGCTCTCAATGTTTCTCTGCCCCCTTCTCTCCTTTCACAACTACGTGCGGTGCTCCCCTTCTCCTGGGCACAGCACTCCCTACCCTACCTGGGGATTAAGTTGACGGCGGACCCGCTGGAGCTGTTTTCGGCTAACTACCCCCCCATGCTTCGTCATCTCACGAACTTGATGGCATCTTGGTCCTCCATACCCCTAGCCTGGATGGGGCGCATCACTGTCGCTAAGATGGCCATTCTACCTAAGATTCTGTATCTCTTCCGGGTGCTCCCGGTTAATGTCCCCTCTTACTACCTTCGCCAGCTTCAGAGACGCACCTTCACATACGTCTGGGGCAAGTCTAGACCTAGAATACCCCGCAGAACACTCTTTCTCCACAAACTTTACCAAATATTACCAGGCAGCCCAGCTGCCCAAGTGGCATGCCACCTGTGAAGTCCCTCTTTGGGTATCCCTGGAAACGGTTGAATGCGACCTCTTCTCTGTAGCTAACTTGTTATGGCTTACTCACTCCGATCGTAAGTCCATCTCTAATCCCATCATGCGCCACTCCCTACGCCTCTGGGACGCCCTAAAATTTAAATTCAAGCTACAATCTCCACATAACCCGCTGCTTTCCTTTCTACACAACCCATCCTTTCTCCCGGCCTGGGAATCCCCCTCGTCCTTCCGACACTGGACGTCAGCTGGTCTACTTCGGGCACACACTCTGATAGAATCCGACACCATCAAACCTTTCTCTGCGCTTTGTGAGTCCCACCACCTACGGAGCTCTGAGATTTTCCGCTACCTCCAACTAAAACACTTTTACGCCAATTGCATCTGCACTGACTCTTCTCTGCCCACCATGACTGCCTTCGAACATACCTGCCATCGTAACCCGCACACCCGGGGCCTCATTTCCCAACTGTACTCCAATCTCACAGACTCCCCTGACAACACCCCTCCCACTTATACTGCTAAATGGGAACAAGATCTGGGGTCCTCCTTAGATACTGAAGACTGGGCTAAGATCTGGCAAGTGACAAAAGCAGCCTCCCAAAATATAATTGCCTTGGAAACCAATTACAAAGTGCTGATGCGGTGGTACTTGGTACCCTCACGCATTGTGAAATTCCTACCCTCCCACTCTTCCACATGCTTCCGAGGCTGCCTGGAGGCAGGCACGCACATGCACATCTGGTGGACTTGCCTGCTAGTAAAAACCTTCTGGCAAGCTGTCTTCCAAGTCCTCTCTACCTTGATGGCTGAATCAATCGCACCTGACCCCCTCTTCGCGTTACTCAATGTGAAGCCAGACCCTGTATCTAAATTTCAGCACAAATTATTCCTCCAAGTCACCACGGCAGCCAAACAAACCATTGCAAGAGCATGGAAGTCACCGCACCTCTCCTTGCCTGAGGTCAAGCAGCGGGTCACCACCGCCATGATACACGCCAAAATTGAGGCGGTTCTAATGGATAAAATAGACAAGTACAGTAAACTTTGGCAACCTTGGGTTGACCATTTTCTTCCCTCCAATTTCGACACCTCCCTCCTACTGCCCTGATGTTAACCTGAGGCTTATTGGTTACTACTTCCTGTTCATTGCCCCCCCGGCGAACATTCCTTCCCCCCCCCTTTTTTTTTTCTCCCCCCCCCCCTTTTTTCTTCCTACTCCACCTCCCTACGTGATTTGTTCTGGTACCAACAACACACCTGTTTGAGCCTGTCATGAACTACAGAGTGCACCCCGCAGGCTCCCTGGTTTGGCCTGCTTTTCCTGGTTTTACTTATTGTATCCTCTGTTTCCCCCGCCTAGTTGCATTACCATGTGGATTATCGCACCCATTTATTTCTTCTCACGTGCTACTGGGCTTTGTTCACCCTTGCTTTGTCTGCTGCTTGACCGCGCCTTCCCACCTGGGCACAAAGTGTTCCCTTTATGGGGTGCCTATGGGTTGGCTACGCTGGTCGCAGGGTCCTGACCACGGCCCCCCCTGGTTGCCTCTTCTCCACCTACTCCTAAGTTTGACCCATGGTTATTGTAGCCGTTCTTTTGTTACGCGCATCTGGCTTGTATTTATCTTGTCACTCTGTTTACCAAATTGTTGTTACCTGTTTACTTTGTTCTCCAATAAAATGTTTGAACCAGAAAAAAAAAAAATGTGAAAAATATTGTTATTTTTGCAAAATTTACGCTTTTTTTTGTTTATAGCGCATGATCAAAAAATCGCACAGGTGATCAAATACCACCAAAAGAAAGCTCTGTTTGTGGGAAAAAAAGGACGTCAAATTTGTTTAGGTACAGCGTCGCACGACCGCGCAATTGTCCGTTAAAGTCACGCAGTGCCGAATCGCAAAATACCCCCTGGTCTTTTAGCAGCCAAATCCTCCGGGGCTTAAGTGGTTATAAGATGCCGGCACCAGGGACAGAAGATGGAGGGAAGGGACGGCTGGGGTGAGCACATCGCTGGATCCTGAAACAGGTGAGTGTGTGTTTATTAAAAGTCAGCAGCTACACTTTTTGTAACTGCTGACTTTTAATAAACACAAAAACAACTGTAGCTCTTCTATTGGAGCAGACTACAGCTCCTTGAATCACTTTTGGTAGGTCCTGACCACTGCAGATCGCGAACATCCCACAAGAGCTGGAGTTTTGGAGATGCTCTAACCCAGTCATCTAGCCATTACAAGTTGGCCCTTGTCTAATTACGGTAGCTCAAATCCATACACTTGCCTTTTTTTTTTTTTCCAATTTCAGGGACAACATGTTCACTTGCTGACTAATATAACTCGAGTTTCAGATGTACTTTCAGGTACTGATGTATTTTTGGTTTAACAGATTATTGCCCGGGTGAGTGTGGATAATAGAACAAGATCCCTGGTTCAGTCATTGAAAAGAGCCTCTGACCGGAGACTGTGCATTAATCGCGTTGAAGAGCTGAGCTGCCATCTTCTGGAGTTTCCTGAAACGAGAGGTGTCGCAGTGAAGGTAAGTCAAGCTTTGTGGTAGTGTTTCCTCAATATAACAAAGTTAGTCTAAATTTAAAGTCAAAATCCTCTTAGAAACCATATGGAAAATGACTCTTTCTGATATTTTCTTAAAATTCTCAAGTAATCCCAAACTTGCCAAATAACTCCAAGCCCATTTATATTTAATTCTGTGTAAATTAGGGATAGACCGCTATGTTTTTTTTCAGGGCCGATACCAATACCGATATTTTGGTCACAACATATCTGTATGGGCCGATATTTTGTACATTTAAAGTTTTGAAAAATAAAGCCAATTTTTGACACAAATCTGGTACTGAACATGTTAATTTTTGTTTAATGCTTAATGGCTGGCTGTCTGGCCCCCTGTGGTGGGTGGCTGGCTGTCTGGCCCCCTGTGGTGGGTGGCTGGCTGTCTGGCACCCTGTGGTGGGTGGCTGGCTGGCTGTCTGGCACCCTGTGGTGGGTGGCTGGCTGGCTGTCTGGCACCCTGTGGTGGGTGGCTGGCTGGCTGTCTTGCCCCCTGTGGTGGGTGGCTGGCTGTCTTGCCCCCTGTGGTGGGTGGCTGGCTGTCTTGCCCCCTGTGGTGGGTGGCTGGCTGTCTTGCCCCTTGTGGTGGGTGGCTGGCTGTCTGGCACCCTGTGGGTGGCTGGCTGTCTGGCATCCTGTGGTGGGTGGCTGGCTGGCACCCTGTGGTGGCTGGCTGGCATCCTGTAGTAGGTGGGCGGCTGGCTGGTACAAGGCCTGTGGGCGGTTGGCTGGTACAGTGCCTGTGGCTGGCTGGTACAGGGCCTGTGGGTGGCTTGATGTCTGGCACCCTGTGGTGGGTGGCTGGCTGTCTGGCACCCTGTGATGGGTGGCTGGCTGTCTGGCACCCTGTGGTGGGTGGCTGGCTGTCTGGCACCCTGTGGTGGGGGGCTGGCTGGCACAGGGCCTGTATGTAGCTGGCTGGCACAGGGGCTGTGGGTGGCAGGTACAGGACTTGTGGGTGGCTGGCTGGTACAGTGCCTGTGGGTGGCTGGCTGGCTCACTGGTACAGTGCCTGTGGCTGGCTGGCTGGCTCACTCGTACAGTGCCTGTGGCTGGCTGGCTGGTACAGGGCCTGTGGATGTGGGTTGCTGGCTGGCACTGGGCTGCTGTGGGTGGGTGTATGGCTGTGATACACTCCCGCAAGACTAGTCCCGACTTCAGACGAGGCTGTCCAAGGCGAGGGAGGCGGCCTAAGCAGGCAGAATGACGTCACAAAAATATCAGCAATATCGGCCAGTTTCGGGGCCGATACCGATATATCGGGGAAAGTGCATATCAGCCCCTGATATTTCGGCCTTGCCGATAATCGGTCTATCCCTAGTGTAAATACTGCCACTGAAACATTATTGGCGGTACACTGAAGTGAATGTCCTGCTAATAACCTGTTTGCAAGATACTGGTTAAATCCGTCATTAGCAGGAGAGGAATATTGCCTGTGTGGTTTAGCATTAAAGAGTATCTTCAGTCTTAACAAAAAAAGAATATAATGTCAGAAGCTATTATTACTGTAGCTTCTTCCCTGGTCTTTGGGTCCCCTTCGCCACCATATTTACACCTTGCGCTTCACAGCCGGCTTCCCACTGTGCATTCGTGAGCTGCGCTGCATTTTGTGAAAGGTCCCGCGGCCTTCTGGGCAGGTTGTGATCACCTAGGCTGTTTGAGTGGAAGTAGAAGCAGCTACCTGCTAAAACTAGGCTTAATCCTAACAACCTAAAACATCACTTAATGCCTGAGTAGTCGGGTGCCAGGTTCAAGCATTGTCTCATGAGAGTGGTGAAGATTTTGCTGAGCGTTTTCAAGGGTTTGAACTTTCAAAAAGTGGAAACTTATGCGGGGTTTTCAGGAAACACTAATGTGGTACATGTTGCTTATGGTGCCTGAAATGCAACAAACGTTTGATCATATTTGGGTAAGTAAGGCGTAGGTTTGTTTTAAAGGCTAACTCCCAGCTGAGGGGTGGTTTTCACAGCTAAGCACTACGGATCGACCAATATCGTTTTTTCATTGCCGATACTGTTACTGATATTTTGGTCATCGCATTTCGGTATCGGCCGATATTTTTGTACATTTAAAAAAAAAAAATTTTTTTAAAGGGTCTTCGGCAGCCGTGCAGGCGGGTTGTCCTGGTCTCCTGGTGGGACTGGAGACCCGGGCGAGCCGAGGGAGGGGACGTCCCCTCTATTTAGCCGCATCGGTTGTCATTACAAGACTGCCGACTGTCGGCTATGGACGCCAGTACCGGGGTGATGCCTCTAGCTGCAGGCATCACTCCGGTACAACCACTTTCCGAAATAATATCGGCTATCTTGGTGGCAGATTCAGATATATCAGGGAAAGTTCATATCGGCTTTGCCGATAATCGGTCGATCCCTACTAAGCACACCCTCCTGCTGGCATGCCGGAGCTAAGGGCAGATGGATCCCTGCTACATGAATCATCCGCCCTTACTTAAGATGGCCATGGCTAGAAATATTAGGGTTTTTTTTTCCAAAGTGATTTCTGAACAAAATAAAGCATAGAGACATGGATGGATAGGTGAATTTGCTTTGAATATTAAAAATTAATTAAACAGTGTTTTCAGGTAGTGGTGTTCAGATACTTTAACATGGAATTACAAAAGGCTGATACCAAGTCAGATTTGGTTACTTGCACTGTTTAAGTTTAACTGCTTGCCTATTGCACTATTGCCTATTTCGTAAAGGGCTTGTACCAGAATGATGCCTGCAGCTAGAGGCATCAACCCAGTAGCGGCCTCCATAGCCGACGGTATTCGTCTTTCGGCTACAGCGCAGGCGGAACGTGGTTAAAAAAAAAAAACATTTACTAAATTAATATATAGCCACGTTTATTTGTGCCAGCTACATCTACCTTGTGTTCTCTTGTTATGAAGGATTTTGATGGCCTTATGTTGAAGAATTAAAACGCATATAGGTTTTTCTTGCTTCAAAACAGTTGCTTTTAGTTGTTCATTAACTACAGATGTAAACAGTATCAGGTCCGTAGCGTGTCCTACATTTCCACAGATTGTCGGGCACAACAATTTTCTGCTCATGACTTTTATAATAGAAATGCTTGTGTCAGAATCTACCATGGGAATACATTGGCACAATTCTACTGCTCACAATCAAGGTTGTAGTATCTATGATTGCATTGCAATTGTTGTGAATGGAAAAACTCTTTGTTATTATGCTAAATATTTCTTGGCTTATGGCTGTGTGCATCTGTATGAGATTTCTTTTTTGAAATGCCCTGTATGGTTGGTGATGGAACTGTTTATTAATTGCAGGAAAAAGCAATTCCTTATTTATTGCGGCTCCGACAAGCACACGATGAAACCCTCCAGTCGGCTGTAAGAGAAGCCTTAGCTTTGGTTGGTTATAATGACCCGGTTAAAGGCAGAGGAATTCGAGTACTCACCATTGATGGTGGAGGAACTAGGTAAAAATGATGTCATGTTTTATTTCATTTTACAAACCATTCAAAAAAATTTTGTTTACAAAGACATTAAAATGTGTTTAGTTTTGACAATGCGCCAAAAACAGAAACAATTGTATTTAGAAGAGTTAAAGTGGTTGTAAACCTCAGACATGAAATATGAACAAAGCATATCCCTCTATACTGTGTACCTTTCTAAGTGTAATTTCTGTCTGCTGCTTCATTCCTCTGCTATCTGCTTTAGTCACTTCTGATAAGTTTTCCTGAAACCAAGAGAAAATAGGTGACAGGGAAGGGATCTGCAGCACACAACCTGTGATTGATAGCCTCAACTCTTCCTGTGTGCTGTGTGAAGGGGAGTGTTTCCCTTCACTCCAGTCAGCTCTTCTCACTGAGCTCTGCAGAGTAAAACTTCAGCTCCCGGCCCCCTTTTATCTGACAGCTCAAACAAGCTTTACAAATGATCAACTTTGGATGTAAAGAAGAGAAGACTGCAGATAAACAGGTACCACTTATGTAGGAGGATTTGTTTCATCTATGTGTACCGCCTGAGGCCAGTCACTTCACTGGGTCTATGGAAAGGTTTAAACCACTTTAAAGCAACACTAAACAATAGCCTCATTCTTACACATCCACTACTTAATGGCCCTGTAAAATATTTTTCAGAAAAATTGTTTCTTACTGTGTTTGTTTTTTTTGTTTTTTTTTTGCCTTCTTGTTTTGCTCTCTGTGAGCTCCCAAACCTCTCCTTTTCTCTTTCACTTCCATTTTTTCTGTATTTTTACAGATTTGTAGGATATTGAGAACAATAGAAGGTAATTTTTCTGAGTTAAAGTGGATGTAAACCCTCCCCTATACCCAGTGAAGTGAACAGCCTCAGATGATACACAGAGCTGAGACAAATCTCCCTACATACGTTTTATTTGTATATCTGCTGTCTTCAGAATTATATACTGTTTTTTTAGAAAGTATACTTCGATTTTCTTTCTTCCTGTTTCAGCTGTGGGAGTGGAGTCCTGGCATACACTGTGTGACAGCTGATTGGAGGAAAGGCACACACCCTCACTCCACATAGGCAGAGGAAGGAAGGAAGGAATGTGCAGAGCTGATCTATTTATAGCACCCAACCCCACACAAATTTCCAGCTGCTTTTATCTCCCCTCTCTGAGAACCTGCCAGAAGTTATCATGTTGAGAACAGAAGAACAGAGCAGCATAAAAACAAGGCACTTAGGGCTTTGGAGAAAGATAAGTAAATAGTACAGATATATGTGCCCAGGTCAGATTTCATGAATCCAAATTTACATCCACTTAAAGAATACATACTGTACTTTAATTTTTTAAAACCAGTTCAGTGTCACTTTAAGGCTCGGTTCACGTTGGTGCAACGCGGGAACCCTGCGAATCCACTGCGGGTTCCCACATCGCACCTGACTTGCAAACAGTTCACACTGCCATATGCAAATCGCTGGGAGTGTCAATACAAAGTTAATGACTGTAAGGTTCTGGCACTCTCAGTGCCTCCTATCACATTATTTCCAGGTGATTTCCATCTACCTAGATAGATGAAACACATATAGGTGTGTTTCCCTTTAAGACTGATGCTGTCATCACTCAGCGCCGGACTGGATGGCTATTTAGATCGCCGGCTCTCACTCACATGTGTTCGTTCAAACTGCCTTGTGCCTTGTTGCTAACCTGTCTTGAAGCATACCTCGCTATTGGAACCACGCTGCCCTGATCCCTGTATCCCGCTACTGGATCATCCGCTCTTCCTGAACCTCCCCTCGGCTACATTGCTATTAGTGATAAGTACCCCATAGGGGAGACCTCTATAAACTTTATACTAAAGCTTACACTATCTAGCTCTGCATAGTAAGGACTGTTACCACATCTGCATATCTAGATTGCTAGCTCTTGAGCCTACTGCCACCTATTCCTGCACTGGGTTGATCTCTCTTGTATGTCCACCTGCTACTCTGTCATCTGCTACCATACATGATTGCTAAACCTATCTGCATCCATCTGCTACTATCTTACCTTCAAGTGTCTGTCATCTACCATCTCCACCCAACCTGTCTCTTCAGTCTATCATCACTGTGTTACTATATACATAAGTCACTCTAGGAAACATCTTATTGAGTGTGTGTATTTATTTGCTGAATTGAGACCTTCCACACATGATGAGTCATTGAGGGTTGGGAATGGTATCTCAGCGTTTCTCTTACATGACTACTGAAGTGGAATATTTCTGCAGCTGAAAATCCACACCATACATAAAACGCAGGAGCGTTACAATGACACCCCCAGATCAGTTTACATATCGCAGTGCGAACTGTCAATTCGCACAGGAATTGGATCGCGTGGGTGTGAACAGCCATGTGTTCCGCTTCTGGTGTGGACGAAAAAAGAGTCCTACACGAGTTTGGTCTGAATGCGATGCAAATTCAGGCATACAGTCTGTATGGCTGAATTTGCATTGCACAGACATTGCATGCCATTTGCACAGCAGTCAGGAGACTGAGATGGCTATTCCGGAACCTTCACTTTATTCTGCTGTAGCCATGTAGCCATTGTCATGTTGGAATGTCCAAGTACGTCCCATGTGCAGCTTCTGGGCTGATGAATGCAAATTTTCCTCCAGTATTTTTTTGATAACATACTGCATTCATCTTGCCATCAATTCTGACCAAATTTCCTGTGTCTTTGTAGCTCACACATCCCCAAAGCATCAGTGATCCACCTCCGTGTTTTACAGTAGGAATGGTGTACCTTTCATCATAGGCCTTGTTGACTCCTCTCCATATGTAGATTTATGGTTGTGGCCAAAAAGCTCAATTTTGGTCTAAACACAGTTGATTAATGATAATTGGCTTCAGCTAAACACTAACCATGAGTGAAAGAACAGTTTTTGTGTGATCATTCATATTCTTGGAAAAATGGCCAAGAAATCAAAAATTCTGCCAGGGTATGTAAACTTATGAGCACAACTGTATATCCAGCAATATAGAAGTAAGAACTATCTCTTACCCAACTATACGTGAAAATTAGATCAGATAGTCTCTTAAAACTTAGAGAAATTTGCAAGGATATACAGCGAGGGAAAAAAGTATTTGATTTCCTGCTGATTTTGTACGTTTGCCCACTGACAAAGAAATTATCCTTTATAATTTTAATGATAGGCTTATTTTAACAGTGAGAGACAGAATAACAACAAAAATATCCAGAAAAACGCATTTCAAAACAGTTATAAATTGATTTGCATTTAAATGAGTGAAATAAATATTTGACATCAATCAGCAAAATTTCTGGCTACCAGGTGTCCTCTGTACAGGTAACGAGCTGGGATTTGAAGCACTCTCCTAAACAATAGGCAATGACAGGTACTCTTTACTGATAGATCTGGGTTCTGTTAGACTCCTGATTTCTCCTCTATCCTGAAAGCTTCAGAACAAACTTGAATCGGTTCGATCCAAAGCTTTCTTGTGCTGGTAATGGCCAGTAAACAAACAGTTGAAATGGGAAGTGACTAAATATTCATCGGTTCTGGTTTTAAATACCCTAGAGCTGATCAGGGACATTCTGGTCCACGATCTACACTATGGTAAGCTGGTTGAACAGCGGGCTTCATTCCGGGCTCGCCGGTTGGATGGTAGAGCCCGAGGGCACTGGTGGTGGGGGTGTGGTAATGACCCCTTCCACCATCTGTAAAATAAAAAAGCAATCCAGTGGCTAATTAGCTGCTGGGATGGCTTTTACATAAAAGAGAATTGCTGGCTGCAAAAAAAGCAAAAACAAAACATTACTGGGATAATGCCTGTAGCTTCAGGCATCATCCTGGTATAGCAACTTAAAGAGCTGGCGTTTCTGTACATTAGACGGTTGGCATGTGTTTGAAATATTACATATTAAACATTTGTATTTTTGATAGGTTTTCATTTGCAATGTAACAGTGGTATCTTTTTTTCTGTATCTCTGCAGAGGCATAGTAGCTCTACAAACTCTCCGTAAGTTAGAAGAACTTACCGGAAAACCGATCCATCTTCTCTTTGATTACATTTGTGGTGTTAGTACAGGTAACGGCTGTTAATTTTATTATGTTTTCTGCCATATCTGCAGTAATAGATGTGTCGCTCTGTTTACTCTATCTGTTAAGACTAATTATGAAGCCAAAAGCTGCAACTGTTTCTATGTAAATACTATATAATAACATATATGTATATACGGAATATAAATATCAATTTTTACTGTATATTCGCAATAAAAAAATAAAAACATTAAAAAAAAAAAAAAATATGTGTGTGTGTGTGTGTGTGTGTATATATATATATATATATATATATATATACATATATACACACACACACACACACACACACACACACACACACACACACACACACAATTACAATTTGTTTTTAGGCAAGAATAGTGTTTGTGTCTCCCAGTCCCTTGCACGTGCATAGATATTTCACAGGCCTTCGGGTCCTGAGTGAGCCATTTGGCACATCTGCGCATGGAGATGGAGCCACTAAAGAGGAGACTGAAGTTCCATACACATAACCATTATCGTTTCCAATTCATAGAGGAGTAAATATTTAAAGAAAATTTGGGTTCAGGGGAGTGGGACTTCTTTAAATGGAATGCAAAATAACAAATGGGACTTTTTAGGCACCAGTGTAATTCAAAACCAATATTTGTAAAATCCAAAAGTTTATTTCAAAGATCCTAAAAGATGTTTCTGTATCCTAAAACAAACCGTCTGATCAAGCACTGCAGCCTATCACATGCTATGGATTGTCTCCATATTTGATAGTCATTTCTTTTGCATGTGTGCGCTATTCTTTTTTAATATCACATGCTACAAACAAGCCCTCTATTTTCTCTCTATAGTAATTGTAGATATAACATCACTTCTACATTGATTACTATGGTCACAAATGTGGGATTAACCACTTGCCGACCGCCGCACGACTATCTACGGCGGTGGTCAGCCCCTCACAGGCAAAGTGACGTAGGTCTACGTCGCTCGCCTGTGAGGGTTTAGGGAGCGAGCGCGCGCCGCCGGAGGCGCGCTCCCGCTCCCGCGTGGTCACGGACCCCCCCCCCCCCCCGCGCGTGTGACCGGCGGACCCGATCGCCGCCGGCCACTCTGCGATCGGCGGGGGAGAGGGAGAAAGTCAGGCAGCTTGTGTAAACAAGCTGCCTGTCATTCTCCTCTCTGTATGAGAGATGATCACATGGATCTACTATGTAGATCCATTGATCACTCTGCATACAGTTGAAGCCACAGCCAATCACAGTTAGAATCAAGCCCCTAGGGACACACACAGCCCCTCCCTCTCAAATAAAGTTAACCCCTTCACTACCAGTGTATTTTTACAGTAACAGTGCATATATATAGCACTGATTACTGTAGAAATGTCACTGGTAACCCCAAAAGTGTCAAAAATGTCAGTCAAGGGTCCGATCTGTCCGCCGCAATGTCGCAGTACCGCAAAAAAAATCGCAGATCGCCGCCATTACGCGTTAAAAAAAAAAAACAACAAAAATGACAAAAATCTTTCCCTTTGTTAGTAAACGCAATAACTTTTGCGCAAACCAATCAAAATACGCTTTTTGCGATTTTTTTTTTACCAAACATAGGTAGCATAAAACAAATTGGCCGAAAATATTAAAAAATTTTGATTTTTAAATTTTTTTTGGGGGGAATTTCATATAAAAAAAAAGGGAAAAATATTGCTATTTTTGCAAAATTTACGCTCTTTTTTTGTTTATAGCGCGTGATCAAAAAATCGCACAGGTGATCAAATACCGCCAAAAGAAAGCTCTGTTTGTGGGAAAAAAAGGACGCCAAATTTGTTTAGGTACAGCGTCGCACGACCGCGCAATTGTCCGTTAAAGTCACGCAGTGCCGAATCGCAAAATACCCTCTGGTCGTTTAGCAGCCAAATCCTCCGGGGCTTAAGTGGTTAAGCCCGGCGTATTTTACAAGCTTCCTCAGGGGCTGGAGTGGGTGACTTGTCTTGACCATCATGTACATTAGACACCATCAAGTGATCTTCCTGGTGTAATTTAGATTGCTGCCAAGCAGTTGCATGTATTATTTTTTTTACAGTCGTGCTCATATGCAAGAGTTTCATCGTCTCTGAATTGTCTCTTAGTGCATCATCCCTGTTTCATGATCAAGTTCTGTGAAAAATATGGTGAATACCATTTTATCGGCCTATAATAAAAGCAGAGCAATCAACGTCTCAACCTTCAAGGGGACCCCCAGTGGCCCCAGCAAATGTCTAGAATGGGATCTAACCAGTGATGGTCAGCCCTCTCAAATCCCCAAAGGAGGGAGGGGGATGTATTGGCAGATGGTGTCAATACGGGGATTTGGCCAACAAACATCTGAATTAGTATGTCCCGTATGGATAAATGGACTCTTGAGTCCACCACACTGGAAGTTGCCCTGCCACTGGGGAGTAGAACTTCTTTAACCCTAATTATCTCGGTACCAGAGTTTGTAGATAGATATATGAGCAGGGTAGCACAATAAAATGTTATAATATCTGTGTGGGGCTACTTTTCTGCCTTTTGGACCTAGATAACTTGAAATATTTGCGGGACCAACATATTCCAAGTTTTTTTAGGATAGTCCACAGCAGACTGTCAGTGCATCTGTCTCTGACCTAAATTTCACAAGAAGCTGGGTCATGTAATATGACAGAGTACTGTCCTCTGTCCAAATAAGATTCTCAAGTGTGATGGGAAGCATTCTGTTTAAACAACACATCCCAAAATGTGTGTGAATTAAAATGATGTACTGTACACGGATAGACCATTAGATCTGCTAACCATCGTGTTTGAAGGTATTACCAATAGAGTACCATTTACTAAATAATAAGGGTTTGTATACTTTCTATAAAATCTTTAGGGAAACTGTAATGGTTTGCCGTCAATTGTATTGTCAATTTTTTTTTATTCATATGTTTTTTAACCTGTTTATTATAATATATACAGTAAAAGTTATTTAATACATGACAAGGAGCACTATGGGTTAGCTAAAACAGCACAGCTAAGCAGCCTGCTTCGAGGGCTATGTTCTGTCTGATAGAAACCTAGGGGTGTGGAAATGCCAGCTACCAGTGTCGCAACAAATGCCTCTAAACCAAAGACATTACAGCAGTTTGTAATTGTAAAAAGTGAAAATGAGTATTAAGGTGTATGTAAACCTGCTAGCTGAATAGCATACCACTTAATATTACAATAAAATATGTACTATTTACACAATTTAATGAAGAAAAACCGTTTGCAAGGCCCCTTTCACATGGTCCAACCGATTAGGTCCACCTGTCCGTTTTTGGTGAACCGGATCGGGCCACCCATTCTCCTCTTTGGGGAGGCGGATGTCAACAGACACGTGTCTTCTGACACCAGTCTGTCATTCGTTCTGACAAGATCCGCTGAAAACAGACAGATGGTGATGGGTTCGCCACCCATCCAGCAGGTTGGATTGGATGAAAATGGACAGGCTGTCCATTTTCATCCGATCTCCCTATAGAGGAGAGCGGGACTCTGACAGGACTGTGCAGAGACGGATCTGTCATCCGCCTGCTGATCACCGCTGAGCTAGCCGAGTCCGCCGAGCCGATCTGCTCTGTGAGAAAGTTGCCTAAAGGTTTTATTTCTCTTACATCCTCCGACAGTCGCCGCCTCCTCTAAGTCATCACTATTGGGTATTGACTTCCGCTCCGCAGGAGTAGCTAGTCATAAAACTTAGTCAAAAAGAACAAAGGCATTTGCATATACACACCCATGGGGGCTGTCCCACTAGGTCAATACCCCCCTGCAGTGACCACTCCCAACTCAGTTTCTTTCTGCCTAGCGTCAGGAGTAGTTAGGCTTCCCTGTGCTGGGGCTACAGTCTCAGCCCATCTAATCTTTTTTATTTGATTTTCCTTGAAAATGACAGTTTTTTTTTCTTACTTTACTAGCTGTTTATTTGTCAGCTTTAGTTTTTAGTCGTCTCTTCAGAAGAAGATGGATTCATGCGGTGCTGGGATTCGGACTGACTGCCCTGGTTCTCCAGGGCAGAGGGTCAGATGGACCCCCAGCCCGCCATCGAGCGTTCAGCCGTGGTTCGTCCTGGCATTATGAATGACCCATCCCTGCTCGCAGCAGGGATGCAGCCGTGAGGTGGCTACCTCACTGGACACACCTGCGGTGCTGCAGTGTAATGTCCCTGGCTAACGGCATTCCCTGTCAGATGAGGACAGCGGCTTTCCGTTCTGAGAGGCACCCCACGCCATCTGGTACAGGTAAGTACTTCTGTGTGGGGCCTCTGCCTGGGGTGACAGTCCTGTGTTGCTGTGTGTTCCCCATGTCTGTGCCTGTGTGGGGCTCCCTGATGCGATCCCTGCGGGGATCGCTTGTACATGCGCTGCGGTGCTGTGTGTTTTTGGGGTTCCCTTCCCCTGTGTCACTTCGGTGTGTGTGGGGGTACAGACTATGCGGCCGCAGCGGGGTAAAACCGCGCGGTCCGCCATTTTAGGTATGGGCAAGCATGTCTGGCTTCACTATGGGTGATAATACATGCTGTTTTGGCGCCATCCGGTGCCATCTTGCGTGTGGCAGAACGATCG
This sequence comes from Pelophylax lessonae, assembly GCF_965119305.1. NCBI lineage: Eukaryota > Metazoa > Chordata > Amphibia > Anura > Ranidae > Pelophylax > Pelophylax lessonae. The sequence continues at coordinate 239,024,452 of NC_138771.1, forward strand.
TTCCGACCAGATGTTCGGCGGCCATCTTGCCGGAGCCTTCCATTCAGTCCTATGGGCAGCCATTTTCCCTGAGTCATTGCAGCTTATTGTTCAGCCTTTTCTGACCTCACTTCCTTTCCTCTGAAGCAAGCGACCTCGGTGGTAACACTCTGCGGGGCTCTGCAGACTGTCTCTCTCATAACCTTCTGTGTTGTCATTTCTGGCTGTTTTCTTCTCCTGTGGGGTCTTTTGTTACTGTGCAGCGGTTTTAAAGGGGCAGTACCAATTTTATTGTACTGTTGTTTCATCTTGGGCAATGAATTCTCAGGAAAGCAAATTCCCCCCAGCTCTGGTGGGGGACCCCAGTTCTCCTGTGGCCCCTCTAAGACCTGATTTAGCCACTGTAGTGGCGTCCTTGGATTCCAATATGGAGGTGCTGATGGCTGAACATGCTGCTAGGAAGAGGCCCAGATTGTCTCTCTTCTGATTCAGATGGTGATATGGCTGCTGCGGCGAGCGTGCCCTTTTCAGGGTCTCGCTCATCCTTAGACCCGCTGGGGTCTGAGGGGGAGGCGGAGGTGGAGGGGTTGATACTTCCTCCCCGGGGTTGCCTGAAGAGCACGCGACCATGGATGAATTGATAGTTTCTGTTAAGCAAACTTTACACTTGGAGGATGAGCCCTCTCCTCCAGGCATTATGTCCTCCTTTGGGACTCGCAGGACCCGCAAGTCGGCGCAGGTTTTTCCCTGCCCCGCTGAGTTTCATTACACTGTTAATGAACTGTGGCGCACTTTAAAACGCCCATTCCTGGTACCTAGTCGGTTCAAATTGCTTTATCCCTTTGCACCGGCTACGGAATCAGGATGGTGTGTGCCTCCACAGGTGGATCACACTGTGGCCGTGTTAAACAAGGCTACCTTGATTCCTACAGAGGAGACCCCGGTTTTTCGGGATCCCACGTACCGGCGGTTGGAGTCTCTAGCCCGCCATTCCTATACGGTGGCGGGCTCGTTTCTCAAACCCATTTTCGCGTCCGTTTTGGTGGCTCAGGCGGTGGCTGATTGGACTAAGGTGCTTAGGAGCAACCTTGTGTCTGATGCTGTTCCACCTGCCCGACTGGATATGGTGGATCAAATTCACCAAGGAGTTATGTATTTGTGTGATGCGGCCCTGAATTAGGCCCCTTTGGCTGCACGCCTGTCTAGTGTCTCGGCGCTTAACCGTCGACTGATCTGGCTGAAGAGCTGGTCGGCTGACCAGTCCTCGTGGAAAACAGTGGCTGATTTTCCCTATGCTGGTTCTCGCCTTTTTGGCGAGGCATTGGATACCTTGGTGAAAGGCGTCACAGGGGGCAAGAGCACTTTGCTGCCCCAGAACCCGAAGAACAAGTCCTTTCGTGGCAAAAGGGGTTCTACGTCTCGATCAGGGATCCTTTTGTGCCTTTCGGAACCAAACCAAGGGCAAGCCCTTTAAGGGCCAGGGTGGCCAGAAGAAGCCCTGGGCGGGCAAGCAGAAGTCCGGCAATGCTGGCTCGGCGGGTCAATCCGCCTCTGCCTGAAGGGGCGCCCTCACCCGTTTCAGGGGTGGGGGGACGTTTGCGCGGTTTCCTCCAACCTTGGCTGCTCCGGATTTCGGACAGATGGGTTCAGGAAATCATTTGATCGGCGGACAGATTTTTTCCCTCAAATCTTCATTTGCCTCCTGGGCGTCTGCAGAAACTGCACCAAGCGGTGCAGGACCTTCTTGCTCAGGGGGTGATTGTCCCGGTGCCTCATCGGGACAGGTTTCGGGGATTTTATTCAAATCTGTTTACTGTGCCCAGGAAGGAGGGCAAAGTACGTCCTATTCTGGACCTGAAAGCGCTGAACCGCTTTGTGCGCGTTTGGAAGTTCCGTATGGAGTCTCTCCGCTCGGTGGTGGCCTCCCCTGAGTCCAGGGGAATTCCTGGCCTCGATAGATCTGAAGGATGCGTACCTGCTCATCCCCATTTTCGAGGGTCATCAGCGGTACATTCGGTTTGCTATCACAGAGGACCACTATCAGTTTGTGGCGTTACCTTTTGGTCTCGCTTAGGCTCCAAGGGTATTTACCAAAGTGCTGGCGCCGGTTCTGGGCCTGTTAAGGGCACAGGGCATTACGGTCTTGGGGTATCTGGACAATCTCCTTCTGAGATCGAGTGTCAGCCAGGACCTATTGCGCGATCTGTCCACCACGGTGCAGACGCTACAGGAGTTCGGATGGACCATCAACGTTCAGAAATCGACGTTGTCTCCATCGGTTCTTCTTCCCTATCTGGGAATGATTCTGGACTCTGCTCAGGCAAAGGTGTTCTTGCCAGAGGACAAGCGCCGGACCTTGCAGGACGAGATCAGGTCTCTCAGGGACAATCCGTCCTCGTCACTCAGGACCTGTATGCGGGGCCTGGGGTTGAGGGTTTCGGCCTTCGAGGCGATACCCTTTGCTCAGTTTCACACGCGGGCTCTCCGGGCGGAGATCCTGGCCAGGTGGGACAGACTACCTCAGTCCCTGGATCTGAGTGTCTCGTTGAGTCGTCAGACCAGATTGGCTCTTCTGTGGTGGCTCCAGTCCCCGGCGGTGTCGGAAGGCAAGTCCTTCCGTCCGTTGTTTGGGACGGTGATTACCACGGATGCCAGCCTGTTGGGCTGGGGGTGGAGTCCTGGGCAACCTGTCTGCCCAGAGCTCTTGGTCGGAGGAGTCCTCCCTCCGATCAATGTGCTGGAATTGAGAGCGATAAAACTCTGTCTCTTCCAGTGGTCGGACCGACTTCGGGGCCGTCCTGTTCGGGTACAAACGGACAATGCTACCGCGGTGGCTTACATCAACCCCCAAGGGAGTACCAGGAGTGCCCGGGCTGCCCGGGAGGTGACTGACATTTTGTCTTGGGCCGAGACTCATGTCCCGGCGATTTCAGCAGTTCACATTCCGGGTGTGGAGAATTGGCAGGCCGATTATCTGAGCCGCAAACCCTGGACCAGGGGGAATGGTCCCTACACCCGGAGGTCTTCCAAATGCTGTGTGCGAAGTGGGGATCCCTGGACCTGGATCTGTTTGCGTCTCAAATGAACCGCAAGGTGGAAAGGTTCGTGGCAAGAACATGTGATCCTCTGGCCGGCGCCTCGGATGCGCTGGTGGCCCCTTGGCATCAGTATCGTCTCATGTATGCCTTTCCTCCGATTGAGTTGCTATCCAGGTTCCTCCGCAGGTTAGCCTCGGAACCGCACCTGGTGATTCTGGTGGCGCTGGACTGGCCACATTGGTCCTGGTACGCCGACGTTGTTCACCTGGCATTGGCGCCTCCGTGGCGGCTGCCAATGCGGGAAGATCTACTGTCTCAGGCTCCGATCTTCCATCCTGCTTTACAGTTGCTGGCTTTAACGGCCTGGCTGTTGAGACCCAGGTCCTGAGGGACAGGGGTCTCTCCCCTGAGGTCATCCCTACCCTTGTCAAGGCTAGGAAAACCTCCTCTGGTAAAATCTATTACCATACCTGGAAGGCTTATTTCGCATGGTGTGAGTCCAGGGGGTTCTCCCCTCGCTCGTACTCGGTGTCGAGAGTGTTGGCCTTCCTCCAGTCTGGGGTGGACCAGCGCCTGGCGCTTGGCCACAATCAGGGGCCAGGTGTCCGCACTGGCTATTCTTTTCCAACGCCCTGTGGCGTCTCATTCCCTGGTTCGCACCTTCATTCAAGGTGTGTGACATTTTGGCTCCTCCCAGGAAGGAGCCCTTAACTCCATGGGACTTGAACTTGGTTCTGTCCGCGTTACATCGTACTCATTTTTGAAAACAGACGGGAGATATCGTTACCTCTGCTGTCTAAGAAGGTGGCCTTTTTGGTGGCGATTACTTCGGCTCGCAGAGTGTCAGAACTGGCGGCGTTGTCTTGCCGTTCCCCGTACTTGGTGATTCACAAGGATAAGGTGGTCTTGCGTCCACATCCCTCCTTTCTTCCTAAGGTGGTCTCTGAGTTCCACCTTTGAGGACATTGTCCTGCCTTCGCTTTGTACGAAGCCAAAGCATCCTAAGGAGGTTGCTCTGCATTCCTTGGATGTTGTCAGGGCGATCAGGGTTTACCTGTCGTCTACGGAGTCCTTTCGGAAGACGGATTCCCTCTTTGTCCTTCCTGAGGGACCTCGGAAAGGGCATGGCTGCGTCTGCAGCGACTATTGCCAAATGGATCAGACAGACCATTGAACAGGCTTATGCCTTGAAGGAACGGGTTCCACCCTTCCCTGTTAAGGCGCACTCTACCAGGTCTGTGAGTGCGTCATGGGCCTATTGGCATCGGGCCTCGTGGCCCAGGTGTGCAAGGCTGCGACTTGGTCGTCGGTGCACACTTTTTCCAAATTCTACAAGGTAGATGTTCTGGCATCAGCTGATGCCTCCTTTGGCCACAAAGTTCTCAGTGCGGCAGTGCCATGAAGGACCCCTCTGTTTTTTTGGGGGTCCCGGGCTGTTGGGGTTTTATCCCCTAAGGTATTTGTTTTCCTGGGCTGTTGCTCCTGTTGAGCCTTGTTTTTCTGTTGCCCAGAAGGTTCGCTTACTGTGCGTGTAAGGTTCCTTTCTCTGATGTGGGTACTGCGTTGCCTTTTCTAGGGTTGTCTCCCACCCCTCATGTCTACACTGCTTTGGGACATCCCAATAGTGATGACTTAGAGGAGGCGGCGACTATCGGAGGACGTAAGAGGAAACTAAATTTTTGTAAAATTTTACCTGTAAAATTCCTTTCTCCGAGTCCTCCGACAGTCGCCACCCCCGCCCTTCTTTTGGGGTTGTTGTCTTATTTCCTACTGCTATGCTACCAAACTGAGTTGGGAGTGGTCACTGCAGGGGGGTATTGACCTAGTGGGACAGCCCCCATGGGTGTGTATATGCAAATGCCTTTGTTCTTTTTGACTAAGTCTTATGCCTAGCTACTCCTGCGGAGCGGAAGTCAATACCCAATAGTGATGACTTAGAGGAGGCGGCGACTGTTGGAGGACTCAGAGAAAGTAATTTTACAGGTAAGATTTTACAAAAATTCAGTTTTTTTTTTTTTATAGTTCTGGCCATAAATAAATGATTTGTAAACCACTATATATTTGCTTTGAGGCTCTATTCAAACATAATCGAGGGCGGAATCGCCGCGATTCCACCCGCTATTCCAAATCGCTGCAAAATACGAGATGCGTTTTGAGATGCCGTTCTTAATAGCACCCCAATCATGCCGCAAAAAGGAACATGAGCTTCTTTTGGGCAACAGTGTTGCGGATTGTTATTTACCACATGATAATTGTGGCACGATTGGGCTGCCATTAAAAGTAAATCCGTCCCACGTTCTGCAGTGTTTGGAATAGCGGGTGGAATCAGGGCAATTCTGCCCACGATCATGTTTGAATGGAACCTTAAAGAGAATATATAGTAAACATTGAAATTTGCGGCTCTATTCACACCTGATTTGTGGCAATTCTGCCCGAAATCAGGTGTGAATGGAGCCTAAAGGCTATGTCCACCTTTTTATACAAAAAAAAATTTCAATCCTTAGCGACATATTGTGTTACCAATGGTTTGTTTGGTGACTGTGGTCCCAACTGCCTTGAGATCATTCACAAGCTCCTCCCGTGTAGTTCTGGGCTGATACCTCACTTTTCTCCTGATCATCTTTACACCCTATGAGCGAAATCTTGCAGTTTCTTCTTTAGGAATAATTGATCCAAGTTGTCTCTTTCTCACCAAGCTTCTTGCTGATGGTCTTGTAGCCCATTCCAGTCTTGCGCAGGTCTACAAGCTTGTCCTTGACACCCTTTGACAGCTTTTGGTCTTGCCCATGAGGTGAGGTTTGAATGGAAGAAAGCGATTCTGTGGACAGGTGTCTTTTACACACATAACGAGTTGTCGCTAGGAGTACCTTCTTAAATTGACAGTACTAATCTGTGTACCACATAAGCACATACTGTAGCCAGTCTGTGGGAGCAGGCATTATTGTTGGTTGTTAGGGGATCAAATACTTATTTTACTCACTGAACTGCAACTATTTTAAATGCATAATTTAAAATACATCTATGATAACAATGATAGACTCTTCATTTCTTTGTAAGTGGACAAACTTACAAAATGTAACTGTATATTCCCTATGAGACCGCAAATCTTTTTGCACTTAATCCACTTTTAGAGCTTGTTCACACATGTGCCAATACCCTGTGTTTATGCTGCATTTATTCAGCATTTTTAAATCCTTTTTATCCACCCTTCAATGCCTGCAATGAATATTGTAATGGTACCACACAATGTTGTTCACACAAGAGTGGTAGCATTGTATTAAGTCACGTCATGTTAACAATTTAAGTGGTCTGACGTTTCTGGATCAGGATGTTCAACCTGATCTATTCAGTGATGAGACAGACTGTACCCAGAGGCGCCAAAACGGTGCTGTTTACTGACCTGCCAGAGGAGATCCTTTGGCATCTAAGGACTCTCATATTTTTCATTCTTTTAGCAGCTAAAATAACCATACAGCATGCATGGAAATCACCCGTGATTAATGTTACGTTGGTGAAACATAAAATATCCTGGATAATGATTAATGAAAAACTGGCCAGTATTCAAAGAGATAAGCAAGCTAGGATTGAAAAAGTTTGGAACCCCTGGATTTCTCATCTTCAGGGTCCCTGAACTCAGTGCCAATTTGTGAGGACTGAGGGGACCTACTGTACTCTATTCTGATCCTTTCTTCTCTCTTTCTTTTTCACTTATCACTTTTCCCTTTATTGGTTCTGTTATACCATAATAATAATTTTTGGTAGCATGCTGCTAGGGTGACGTAAAGTCTCCCCAATTGTTCTGTTTTTTCGAGATCGAGACCACATGATTTGAGGTACCGGAACCGGTCCTAGTTGACAATGCTTTTATATCTCACCATGTTCTGGATCTATGGAAGATCACCAGCTTACTGTACTGTTATTTGATACCCATTATTACCTGTTGATGTTTCTTGGTTCCTAGTTGCTAAGACATATGGGCTCATAGCCTTAGACGAATGGTCATGCTAATGAGTAGAGCCGAATTGTTGGGCCTAAAACTTTTTTGAAGTATATTTTTTAATGGTCAACTGGTCAGGGCCTCTGATCATATTGAGAAATGCATCCTTGTTCTGATAACTTTCTGACAATTGTTTAAGCATAAAACCTCTGTATGATGCTTTCAATTCGTAAAAAAAAAAAAAAAACTATTGGAACAAAACATTTAAGTAGAACTTTAGTCAGAAAATGTAAGTCCTGCAAGATCACTTCAGGCTGGCCCCTTTTTGCAGGTATAGCTATGTAAAACATTAAAAATAAGTCCCTTTACTGTTTAAAATTTAGTAATACAATGTCTTTGTACATGTTCAGTTGCTTTCCATTTTTAGGCATTGCTGCATTTGTAAAGGCCAATCTGACAGTCTTAAGGGGGAATTAAATCCCCCATATCCTGGCTGACAGCCAAGGAAGCTGCTTCTGTTTGATCTACAACTGCCATGGTGCTGCACATGGGATCAATTATAACACTGGCCATTTGATGGTTTGACAGTTTGGTTATGGACACAAGCAAATGTGACAGTTCGCAATCCCGGCATTCAAGGAACTAAACCATTTCTAAAAAAACATTAAATAGATGGGTTCAGTTCTGCTTTATGATTAACTGCTATTCAGGGGCTCTGGACTTCAGCAAAATGGCAGCCTCTACCAAGAAGAAACAAGATTCCTCTAGGTGGTGCCGTCCATCCACATGTAAGGACAAAACCTAAGTAAGCCATCCTTCACAGGAGGAGTGGTGCCGGCTGTCTCCTGTGATAGTCCTGGTCCCAAGCGGAGCTGTGATGCGGAAGTGAAGCCGAAAGAATACGGCAGCGTCACCCGGAAGCCTTGTTTCTGAGAATGCGCCAAGTCCCAAACGGACATGCGCGCTCTTTCCTCAGCTTCTGGGTGACGCTGCCATATTCTTTCATCTTCACTTCCACATCACAACTCCGCTTGGGACCCGGACTATCACAGGAGACAGCCGGCACCCTTCCTCCTGTGATGGACGGCTTACTTCGGTTTTGTCCTTACACTTTACATGTGGATGGACGGCACCACCTAGAGTAGTCTTGCTCAATCATTGATACAACAGCCTTTTCATGCCGTGTTTTCTTGTGAGTTGCTACATTTGTTTTAACACACTTCAATAAAATCTGTCTGCACTTAGAGCGCTTTTCTGTGCTTTTTGTATTTGTTCCAGAGTTTTCCTCACTTATGAGAAGAGCTGCTTGGTGCAGTTGGATATCTTATTCAATGGACTTTTATGGACATTCCATACTTGTATACCAATTTATTTTAGATTTTTTTTTTCCTGCCCTTCCCTTTTCCACTCCCCCCTCCTCCCTCCTTCCTCCTTCTTCTAGCATTCAGTCATTATTTATGTTGGATGGACTTTAGCGCTTATATGTATGTGTTTTTTCATGCCTCCTTCTAAAAATGAATGGTACTCGGTGTCCTCCGACTTACATTATATTTAATATTAATCTAATATTAATAAAATTTTAAAATCATTTGGGGGGAAAAAAGTCATTTTCGGTTTCGGCCCAGAATTTTCATTTCGGTGGATCCCTAATATTTAGTAAAGTGGAATGTATGTTCCTTGCTAAAGAACATTATTTTTTTATCAAGTTCTTATTGATAAAGGTCCGCTATAACCGCTTGCCGACTGTATATAGTACATATCATATACAGGGTGAATGCCGCTTGGCGGTAGAGGGATTAATATATTCACCGACACGCCAATATATATGGTGTGGTGGGGGGGGGGGGGTTGGTACATCTGTATAGTACAGACTGCCTTTTTAAAAAAATAAAAATTTCATACGGGTACAGTGTTGCATGACCGTGCAATTGCCATTTAAACTGTGACAGCATTTAAAGCTGAAATTTGGCCTGGGTAGGGGCTGAAAGTGCTCACTACTGCAGTGGTTAAGCACTTACCACTAGAAAAGCAACACTTTCATGGACATGTTTTTAAGCATTCTTGAAGTGATTTCATTGCTTTATAAGTACAATGAACACACGACAAACACATCCTAAATGCTCTAGAAGCATTAATCAGCATTGCTTCGATCTGCATAATCAACACACGTGTGAATGATCTCTTAGTCAGACAACGTAAAGACTTTTATTGCAATGAGGAGTAGTAAAACATACTTATTATTTAGAACTGCCAAGCAGGAAGCAAATATAATCATCAAATAGAATTATACTGTAAATATTTTAGATTATATGCATTAACAAGGTTCTAAAACATTAACACATTGATATGATTTACATCCAGCCAATCTTCTACCTGTAATGCAAAAAAAATAAAAAAATTTAAGAAGATGAAGACTTCCTTTTAAACAAATCCCGCTCAGCGTATTACAGAATGACACTGGCAGGAACCTCTCATGCCTCCGGGCAGGCTTAAAACGGAGTTCCAGCCTAAACACACTCACCTGTCCAACGGTCCAGCGATGCGGCCCGCCCGAAGCCTCGCTCTTCTCCCTCTCTCCTCTGCGGCGCCGGCATCATTGGTGTGGGCACCCGGCTGTGACAGTTTGCGGATTCACAGCCGGGTACTCACTGCGCATGCGCGAGTTGCGCTACGCGTCGTGATTGGCCGGCAATCTTCTGGGACCTCTGACATGTCCCAGAAGATTGCAGGGAGGGAGGGGGAGAGGAGAACTTCTGCTCAGGGCGCCGCAGCGCTCCGAGCGGGAGTAGGAGCGGGTACATGTCAAAACTAGGTACCCGCTCCCCCCCCAAAAAAATGACATGCCAAATGGGGCATGTCAGGGTGTTAGAACTACTTAAAGCGGAAGTTCCATTTTTGGGTGGAACTCAGCTTTGATATGACCTCTTCCTAATCCCTTGGACACAGCCCATCCCCGATCAGGGTAAAGAGCCAATGAAAAATGGCTCTTTACCAAGTGACCAGCTGTGTCCAATCACAGCCGGTCACATGTTTTGAAGCTTGCTGTGATCAGGGATGAGGCATGTCTCTAGGAAACCATTTATCAGTTTCCTTCCACTTCACAATTATGTTCCACTTTGTGTTGGTCTATCACATAAAATCCCAATAAGATACATTTACGTCTTTGGTTGTGACATGATAAAATTTGTTAAATTTAAAGGGGTATGAATACTTTTTCAAGCCACTGTAAGGCCCCATGCACACAGGACGTTTTTGCAGCTGCTGTTCGCAGCGTCAGACGTTTTTTTTTGCAGCTGCAGAACGTCCCCTCCCCTTTCGTCCCCTCCCCTTTCCTGGCCTGTCGGGCTGCATGCTCAGATGAGGGTTTGGTATGGATTTTGGGGGGGACCCCACGCCGTTTTTTTCCCATTTTGGCGTGGAGTTCCCCTCAAGATTCTCACAGCGCAAGTCGCACCGTAAGTTGGATCATCCTGATCCAACTTGCGGTGCGCCTTCCTTTCAAATCAATAGGGAACCATTGATTTTGAATGGAGGCAGAAAAAACGCTGCTAAAAGCGACGTGGCCAAACGTGCAATAACGCCAATGGAAAAAGCTAATAAAAGCACGTTTTTACAGCTGCTTTTTCCCGGCGTCAGAAGTGGCTCTGCAGCTCATTTTTTCTGATGCCCAGTGTGCATGAGGCCTAAGTGGTTAAAATCTCAGTTTTGTAGTCCTGAGATATGGATTAAGTTGCCAAAAGAGGTGTGGTGGGCTTGTCATTTGCATATTTTAGAGCACATTACAGCTATCTTGAGCCATTCTATAGTATTTTATCATACACCTACCACTAAAAGCTGTTTTTTTTCTCAAAAAACATATTGTGATAATCTGTAGTTTATAGTAGTAGTAGTAGTATAGCTCTGCTCCTAGATGAGATGTGCTGTCAGCATAATGAAGTAATAGTAAGCCCAAGAATATTCATTATGGTGGTATTTGGTAAACATTAATAGATGTGAGAGCATCCTCTGCTCTCACAGGGCAATGAAACTGATAGTAATTCAATGGCGTACATTTACAAATTCCCACAGCCCTTCATTTTCAAAAATAACCTGCTTTTTAACAAGCAGTAGACTTTTTGAAAAATAATATATATGCTCTAATAATGAATATATCTATCACTGACATTTTTATTATTAAATAGGAGGTGGCTGAAACATGCGTCGTTTACTAGGCCTCTGTGACTTGTAGGATACACACACTAGATGGCAGTAGTAGCACATATTTGCAGAGTACCTTTCAGCCTGGTATTATACTGTATTTGGTGAAGGGATTTTGTGGAAAAAAAGCATATCCAATGGTTTTGACATGCCCTTTGGAGGCAATCATAACAATATTATGCAATGTTAAAAACACATTTGCTGTTTATTAACACTGAACCATCCATTAAATGTGTAAAAATAATGACCAAAATATTGCTAACCACCTACAGATCTTATTTGATCTTATTTGTTTGTGTATGTGTGTATATATATATATATATATATATATATATATATATATATATATATAATATGTGTGTGTGTATATATATTTATACACACATATATATATATATATATATATATATATATATATATATATATATATATATATATATATTAATGTGTGTGTGTGTGTGTGTGTGTGTGTTCAGATTGTGAAAAAAAAACAAAACACAGATCCATTATATGTATTATTTAATGTATATATTGTAAAAGCCAGCATCCCTTTCTTGGGTTTTAATTCATTAATCCCATGTGCGCCTCTCTAATCCGTATACTATAATGATTGTTTTAGCTTAATAAATCCCTATAAGAGAGTCACTGGTGGCGTCTGGAATATAATGTACTTAGCTACGGTGTTGCATGCAGTGGGCAGAGCAGCATTTGAGTATATAAACAAAGCATTTGCTTAGAATGTCAGATTATCTGCAATGGTGGTATGTCTGTGTTGTAGTTTGCGTGAATTTGAATGTATGTGATATTTCTACAGACATAGCAATACACTTTTAGGTGTGTTTTAACAAGTAGCTTCTTTCTTCCTAGGAGCAATCCTGGCCTTTATGTTGGGTTTATTTCACATCCCACTGGATGATTGTGAAGAAATGTATCGTAAACTGGGAAACGATGTCTTCAAACAGAATGTTATTTTGGGAACAGTGAAGATGGGTTGGAGCCATGCCTATTATGACAGCGAAATGTGGGAAAAATTGCTGAAGTAAGTATGCAAATTGCTTACTTAAGGACATTCTCGCGTAGGGATTTTGGTCAGGGTATTTTTTCATTCATTTGCCTTAACAGAGACAAACACTAGGCATTACCTACACTTAGTATTTAATTGTGTTTAAAAATAATTGTGGAATACAGAATGGACTAATGCTGACCTTGCAGTCATTTATATACAGTAGCATCCTTAGTGCATCCTCTCACTCAGAAGAGCTGTAAACTATTAGTAAAGTTGTCAATTATGGACACTCCCTTAGTTACGTCAAAGTTTTCTTGCAATAACTGCACACAATTCAATGTTTGACGTAAACACAGATTAATTTCACTTTACTTGCTTTTGGCCCATCATAGCCTGATTTGTTGTACCGGTACATAAGCCTAACTCCATATAAGCCAAATGTTTCCGTTCCTTGTACAGATAATGGTCAACTAGCCTAAAACAACTGTAGGATATTTGAAATAAATGGCTCTGTTAATGTTACGGGCATCAGCCCCTGACAAGTTACACAGGTTTACGTGAAGCAAAAACATCACCATCATTTCAAGTTGGTGGTAGAAAGCCACGCCGCAACTCCAGGTTTAAAGGAAAGACCATCCCCCAACTCTTTCTGTCTCCTTGTCTAACTCTAGTTTGAGCTTGGGACAGCAAAGACTGACGTTTCTTCAAGTTGAAAATTAAAAAATAATGTCTTTGCCTGTAGGAGCAGTAGAGGAAACAAATTAATTCAAATTCTTTCGATTATAGTCCTTAAGAGTAGCAATTTCAGATTCAGATAAAGGGTAGATTTGCCCAAATGTAATCTTGGCGCCCTGTTAAAGTTCAGTTGGACTTTCATTGATTTGGTGTAAAGGAAGAGTTCATCGCCTCCTTGTAGAATGCATCTAAATAGTTGTGGTAAAATAGTGAGATAATCTCTCTGTATTTCCATACAGAGAAGGCTCCCACGGTTGACTAACAAAACCAGCGACCTTAATCTGAGGAAAAAGGATATCTCTCTGGAGGACCAGTTGATATTTTGCTTATGGACCTGTAATTAGGGCGCACCCAGGATGATTAGAAATGATGGTGAATGTACTGTTTGATATCAAAGCTCAAACATTTTTGATGACCCAGGGAAATGGTTGTGAGTAGTAGAAAAGTCTTTTGTGTAGTTGGCCCTGATTTAATGGCTGATCCAACGTTCATCCGAATAGGCAGAGATTGAGCCCTTGTGCAAAGTGACTCACTGGGCAGTTAAAAAAAAAAATGGCCCAGAGCCCGACAGCAAAGGCAGAGTTTAGACTGCCGGGGAAGCTTTCATTCTTCATGAGACAGGATAGGTCAAGATAAAGCCAACTGCATGGTGAATCAAGGTACGCTGGTGAAAGAGAAAGCTGTCACGGAAGACCGGTCACTAGGAGCCTAAGGTGAATGGGAAGGCTCCCATCTTCTGCAGCTTGTGCTTCTAGTAGCTGATTAGCCAGCTTGATCTACAGTACTCATTTTCAGTATCAGGATTTCTGGCCTTCGATAATTCATCTTTCCACTGTGTGTCAATGCTGTATCTACGAATAGCAGTGATATACCTCTCAGCTGGTCCCTAGGCTTGCTGGAGATTGCAAAGGGCTGGCTCAGGAGTAGCTAAGTGACAGAGATCATCATGAAGTTTGCTAAAGCATAGAAGAAACACCGGTCAGGGTCTCATCCCTTGCTCCATAAGCAAAAAAGCCCAGTTTTGGGGTTTACCTTGAAGAGATATTATTGTACCCTCTTGTGTTTGTCCACAAAGCGGTCCGGGTTGCAAGGAGAAATAGAGCAGATAGGAACTGTGAAATAATTTCAGTCTCCAGAGTGATGATCCAAAAGAGGCAACTTTGGTTCTGACATGAGACACAGAGCTGGGGCAGACATTTTGGAGAAGCTAACTGTGGGGACCATTGGGCTGCCCAAAGACTGGGTGTGGTCCTCAAACTAGAATTAGCCTCTTTGAACTTCTTGTATCAAGATCTTAATTTCAGAGATCTGTTTTTAAAATTCATTGAGTTGTGAACTGTTTTTTAGTAGTCTGCATTGTGGCTGTGACTTGCTGTTACGGGCTTTACCCCAGGCAGGTGACACAGGCTCAGTGTCTAAAGCCCCGTACACACGTACTGATCGTCGGCCGAACGATCGGCCGTCTTTTGTCCAGGGCTGTCGTGTCTGTTGAAAACTGCAAAAGACTGCACACGAATTTTGTCGGCCAACAACAGCCGACTGCAGAAGTGATGTCATGTGATGGTTAACTTTCCTTGTATTTTTTCTTTTCTGAGCATGCCCAGTCTTGCTAATCTGCTGTCTGTCGGCCGAAATCTGTACTGACTGGCGAACAATCGGCCGTTCTGGTGTTGGCCAACAAAAATTTTAATGCTTGCACGACAGATTCTGTTCGGCCGAAAATGTGCTGTCAGCTGTCGGAAGCATCATGCTAACAAGCCTAAAATCGGCCGATCGGTCGTCGGCCGAATATCGGTACGTGTGTACGGGGCTTTAGTGGAATCTTTGTCTGTACCATAGCATCCAAGGGATGATGGGCTGGTAAGCCTAGTCGCCGCTGGGCTATTTTTCTACATGTCAGCAGGTCATGACAATTGGTATTGAACTACCGGGTGATAACAGGAATGGAGTGGCTATGAATAGGAGGCAGGGCAGACGAAATTTGACTGGTCAAAGCTCGGACAGAGGTTGAAGCTGGCAAGAATGGGCAATTTTCCAGTGGAGGTGAGGCAGGCAAGAATAGACAGTGCCCAGGCAGAGGGTTGATGCAGGCAAGAATATTTGTGAGCAAAGATACTCAACAACAGGGACAGAAGACACCGGCTAAAGGCCACACACTATGAGTACACACAATAAGAAAATCAGAAGTAAACTTTTGTACAACGAATGATCTGCCGATTTTCTGATCGTTAGTATGGTGCATACGACAGCCAATTCTGACTTTTTGGACGACAAAAACTGAAGGGGCAGGCTATAAAATTTGTAACCTATGTGAACCTAATGTCTGATTTTTGTTTGATTAGTACAGTTTTCGTCCTAAAGAATTTTCGTCCTAAAAAATTAGTAAGAGCAAGACTACACATGTTCGGAAACGAAAGAATACATACAAAACAATTCAACACATTACATCACTTCTGAAGTTGTATTATGTTGTATGAAAATTTTTGTATGCTGAGTAACCTCTTAACTTTCGATATAAAACTAGCATGCAACAAAAACAGACGAATATTCGTCCGCTAATCTGATCGTGTGTACCAGGCTTTAGTCAGGCGATCCATGTACAACTAGCTACAAGGGCATAGAGAAATTATTTTCATGGCTTTGTCCGCTATCCTAAAATTAGGAACAAATCCCTAAGTTTTTGGATCTGTGATGTTAGTGAGATATGCAAATCTCATCTGTGTTTAAGACGATACGGCCATGTTTTCTACATTTACCATCTGTATACATTACTAGAATATTGCTGGGAAATGTAATCTACTATTAAATTAAGCATTGCCCAGACTTCTACTGAAACTGCCCCTCTGTCAATAATCTTGCATCACTGCCTGCTATCTGCACGTGTTTCTATCACTAGACATTGGAAAGCTTTTGCTCCTCCCCCATAGCCGTGAGTGGGCCCGGATCCTCAATTACATGATGGCAGTGGAGACCCTTGTGGCAGAAGATAGCATGGTCCAAGAGAGAGTACATTCCACATGGACCTGTCTGAGGGCTTTTAGTGATTCTGACAACTTTTGTGCTTTGGTTTCTCAGTAATGTAATTACATCTACTTTTATCTAATCCTTCCCACTCATTTTTTAACATTTCCGGGCATTAGATTCCCTTTCAGAAATCCTATGATTAGTCTCAGTAATGGGATGGTGTCCCTGACACCCCCCCTCCTTTTTTTTTTTATCTCCCCATCTCTCTTTTCTGCAATATATCTATTACAATATGGATACAATTAATTGTTCAGTTGATTATTCTTGAAATATGGCAGCACACTTATCTTTTGTAATGTTTGATTTCTTTCCCCCTTTTTTTTGTTTTTTGCCCTCGATGAGATTCTCTTGTAAAAGGTTGTACTTATTATGCAACATTGACATAAGCGTATGTAAATCACTTTTTCCTTAATGGTACAATTGAGTTTCTAATTCCCTATTGTACTATTTTATTCCAATACAATATTTTCTTTGACTGTATTACAAATTGCTTTTCTGATTTATGTAATGCTTTGAATATTTTTTGAAATGAGGTTATTTGACTAAAATATAGCATTGCTTTAGTATTTAAAAGAGAAGTATGGCCAAAGCTCAGTTCTCGGGCTTAAAGCTGCAGGGGAACAGCTGCAGCATCACAGTGATGCTGCAGCATAGAGGCGAGTATATATTTTTTTTAATAACCCCATACATCTCCTTTAAAAGTTGTGGGTAAAAGTGTATTTCAAAGTAATTGTAATCTACACAAATTGGAGCTTATTGTGTAAATTTGTCAAGTCAGTGTGGTGAATAGCTGTCTTATGCCACTCAAATCCCCAAAGTCCATGAAGATATCATCACTGTAGGTTTTCAACGTGGCACAGTGCATGAGTCCTCTCTTGACCTGGCATCAGGTGGGAGGAATATAAATTAAATGTTAAAGAGAACCACCTCAGTGGCCTGAGTGAACACTGAAAGTCTGTTCCGCCAGCAGTTTACAAGACCTTCTCCTACATTCTTCTTTACTTCTGTACTGGGCTGTAGTGGAGATTGTTAAATATTCTCTTTTACAGTTTGTGAAGAGTTGTATATCCCCCTTTTCCTCAGAGACACTGGCCAAGGGCACTAGGCTTATGTGTTGTACCATTGATTTATCAAGAGGGATAATAACGGATCAAGTGTTCTGGGAGTTAAAATTTCCAATTCAGAGTTTTTTGCAATAAATTGAATTTAATCAATTTTTAACGCAGGTTTCTGGGTTATATTGGTGGTATTATAGAAGTATTATGCTGATCTAGTAATTTTACTAATCTTATTTGTACAGTACAGGACATAGGCTTGATATTGATTGACCCTGGGTTATAGACTTGTACTTTTCAGGTGATTTGACACTGACAAAGCTTTTGACAACACAACCCCATGGGCACATCCCCTTTAACCCTACCCCAATCTATAAGTCCTCGTTTTTTGTTCATATTCTCAAGTGATAAACTTCTACCTTACAGAGAAATCAGTCTTAGCTTAACTAGTTTATTATTTTATCTTTTAAAAAATTCAGTTAAATCTTATCACAATAAAAGCATTGCATCCTGACCGTACTCAGACCCCATGCAGCAGGGGAAAGGCTGTAATGTTGCTTCAGGCACTGAATCCTGCACAGGCGCTCACCTTGCCACTTTCAGTAGTCAGCTGAAGGATGCTTTACATGGCAATCGGTCCATCAATAGGATACCCAGACCCTGCAGACACCCTCCGGGGCTATGCCTACTGTAACGGACAAAGCCTTAACTATATATATATATATATATATATATATATATAGGGTCCAGGTAAGACAGGGTCACCCTGTATCTCTGACCACTACAGTAATAACTGGGGCTATGTTGGGAATATATTAATTTCACCGTGTACACTTTTCAAATTTGGCGCTAAAACTCAACCAATTAGGCTAGGTTTATACCTATGCGTTTTTGCTGACCGAGATTGCGGGCTGCCGTGTCTACGTTTCTGCAAAATGGTGCATGCACCTATTAGAAAACCTGGCTACAGGGAAATCGCATTGTCTTTTTGACCATGTAGTTTCCCTGTGGTTCCCGCACACGCACTGCGATTTTTACATGCGTAGGGGTGCCATTCAGAATGAATGGCAGCCCCGTGCGTTTCCACAGAGCAGTGCTTTTTCACTGTGGGTGGTTGCGGGTGCGGGAATGGCTGCGATACCTACAGCCACACGCAGAAGTATGAACCAAGCCTTAGAGCTTCGCCTCAGGTGGATGACCAGGTGTTACACCTCATCGCTGGTTGCACACTTTACTGCTGCTTCCGCCTATAGATCTTATAGGGTATTCTGGTGCTTCCTCCTGCCCATTTGCCACAAGGGCTTCGCTACAAGATGGTCTACACCCAGATTTCTGTGTACTCCTTCCAGACATGCTTTCCCTTTGCGCACCCTACTCCATGAGTACCCCATAGGGGCTCACCTCCACCTGTAGCTATGGTAAAAACCAGGCGAAAGTGAGGCACAGCAAAAACTCAAGAAAACGTTTGTTTTGCTAAAGGCACGCACAACACTTTAGTTCCATTTTATGGAAAGCAGCCTAACTGACAAAAGGCAACTTTTTCTGCCGCTATGACACAATTTCTCTGACAACTAATGGTTTTTATACAGCCAGGGTTCTAAAATGGTGAACCTCTTCTCCAGCTCCTCTGTCTCTGCCTGAGTTGGATCCTGATATGCCTGGCTTTTGCTAGTTAGACTAGAAGGAAATGAGGAGGACCAATAGGCAGTTGCAAAATATTTTCAACCCCAGACTGCTATAGACCTGAAGTTGCAGCAATATGCTTGCTAACGTGGATATGCACACTTCCGCTTTGAGCAAAACCTTGGCATCTCGCACTTGATCCTAATCTGTGTCGCCATTCCTCTTTGGGTACATAGAGATCTGATAAGCATAAAAATTCCCTGTTCATGAACAAATGCAATGGTCATTCTTTGATGGTTGGATCAATCCAGAAAAGATGTGGAAAATGTTCCCTAAAAATTGGTCTTTTCTGGTAGTTGATCTTGCTGTCTTAAACATCTCAATCTATCAATTGAAGATGTTCTTTCATTCAAAGATTCTGCATATGAGACATTTGAGATGCTCTTAACCTTCCTAGCAGTATTCCCGAGCGTGACTCGGGGTTAGACTTTAGAGCCAAAAGCGGTAACCCCCGAGTCACTCTCGGGGTAGCGCTAGGAAGATCGCTGGATCCTGGTAGAGGTTTTACTTACCTTTTCTCCGGGCTCCAGCGAAGTATGCGGGCAGTATGCGGCGGCGGAGCTTCCTCCCGATCGTCTGCGAGCCCCGGCTTCCGTCTCCGGTGACGTGATGTTCTCAGGGGGGTGGAACCGGCGGTAAATTCAAATGTAAAAACACACCAAACACACTGATACCATTCAAAATAAAAAAAAATTCACATTACATTGCCCCCCAGTGCCCTTTCCTGCAGTTTTACTGTACTTTTTATGTAATATATATATATATATATATATATATATATATATATATATATATATATATATATATATATATATATACTATATGTATACATATATTATGTATACATACTAGGGATGCACCGAAATGAAAATTTTGGGCCGAAACCGAAACCGAAAATTCAGGATGCCCTTGGCCGAAAACCGAAACCGAAACATGACTTTTTTTTCCCCAAATGATTTTAAATAAGTTCTTTCTATCAATATCACTGACTGACTGACTGACACTCACTGACTGACTGACACTCACTGACTGACTGACACTCACTCACTGACTGACTGACACTCACTCACTGACTGACTGACACTGACTGACTGACACTAACTGACTAACTGACTGACACTGACTGACTGACACTAACTGACGAACTGACTGACACTGACTGACTGACACTAACTGACTAACTGACTGACACTAACTGACTAACTGACTGACACTGACTGACTGACACTCACTGACTAACTGACTGACACTCACTGACTGACTGACACTCACTGACTGACTGACACTCACTGACTGACTGACTGATTCACTGTCACTGACTGACTCACTCACTGACACTCACTGACTGACTGACTGACACTCACTGACTGACTGACTGACACTCACTGACTGACTGACTGACACTCACTGACTGACTGACTGACACTGACTGACTGATTCACTGTCACTGACTGACTCACTCACTGACTGACACTGACTGACACACTGACACTCACTGACTGACTGTTACTCACTGACACTCACTGACTGACACTGACTCACTGACACTCACTGACTGACACTGACTCACTGACACTTACTCACTGACACTGACACTCACTGACTGACTCACTGACTGACACTGACACACTGACTCACTGACTGACACTCACTGACTGACTCTCACTGACACTCACTGACTGACTCTCACTGACACTCACTGACACTGACACTCACTGACTGACTGACACTCACTGACTGACTGACTGACACTCACTCACTGACTGACTGACACTCACTCACTGACTGACTGACACTCACTGACTGACTGACTGACACTAACTGACTGACACTGACTGACTGACACTAACTGACTAACTGACTGACACTGACTGACTGACACTAACTGACTAACTGACTGACACTGACTGACACTAACTGACTAACTGACTGACACTGACTGACTGACACTGACTGACTGACACTCACTGACTAACTGACTGACACTCACTGACTGACTGACACTCACTGACTGACTGACACTCACTGACTGACTGACTGATTCACTGTCACTGACTGACTCACTCACTGACACTCACTGACTGACTGACTGACACTCACTGACTGACTGACACTCACTGACTGACTGACTGACACTGACTGACTGATTCACTGTCACTGACTGACTCACTCACTGACTGACACTGACTGACACACTGACACTCACTGACTGACTGTTACTCACTGACACTCACTGACTGACACTGACTCACTGACACTCACTGACTGACACTGACTCACTGACACTTACTCACTGACACTGACACTCACTGACTGACTCACTGACTGACACTGACACACTGACACTCACTGACACTCACTGACTGACTCTCACTGACACTCACTGACACTCACTGACACTGACACTCACTGACACTTACTCACTGACTCTGACTGACTGACTCTGACTGACTGACTCTGACTGACTGACTGACTCTGACTGACACTGACTCACTGACACTGACTGCCTCGCGTGCTGCAGTTAGAAGGGGTTGAGCACTAGGCTGTGATTATAAATTTAATCCGTTCTGACTTCCGACACAGGATGCAGGAGAAAAGGAGAGAAACTTTTTTTTTTTTCTTACAGCACACATCGGCATTACCTTCCTCCTCAGCGAACAACAGGGAAGGGAGGAGGTGGGTGGAGTGATGCAGCGATTGGCACGGAGGAGGATGAGATCCTCCTACACTGTGCATTCTGGGTCCCTCTCCCCCGGGACGTCACTGTAAATCACAATGAAGCGCCCGCCCGGCATCGGATCGTAGCGGAGAGCACAAATGACAGAGAAATTAATGGCTTTTTACACAGATCAGCGGCCATACATTTTCGGCATATTTAACCCCTTATCGGCCGAAATGGAATAGTCTCATTTTCGGCCGAAAATATCGGTGGCCGAAATTTCGGCCGAAAATATCGGTGGCCGAAATTTCGGTGCATCCCTAATACATACACATATATATATATATATATATATATATATATATATATATATATATATATATATTTCTCTAGCGCTCATTGACAGACGTAGTCCTCGGTGATACACCACCTTCGGGTTATGTTGCCTCCACAGGAGCAGGACTAGACAGGAAATTAAAAAGCTCTGGCCACACCCTAGGGGCAGTCCCAGAGGGTATATCCTCTCTCTCTCTGCCTCAGCAAATCAGTTATTTTCTGTCTAGTTAGGAGTAAGGACCTAGATACCTTGCTGGGATCTTAGGTCCTGGCAAGAATTTTTTTCTTAAAGGATTTTTAGACAGCTTTTTTTCTCCAGTGTTCCTGTGAGATCTTCAAGCAAGAAAGCTGAACTGGGCGACGGGCTGGATGTTGAGATCCGGTGGTCACCCCAGTTCAGCCTACGAGCGCGTGCAGGCCATAGCTCCGCGCTGGGTCGGCCGCGACAAAGTCCCATTAAAAGGACTGAACCCGCGAGTTAAACGTCTCGCTGAAACGCCAAAGACCATGAGTCACGGCGTCCGTATCGGTCGACAGCCCTCCCGCCCCGGTGGAGAGGGGTACTGTCAGGAGTTGGTGCCCGCCTGGTTCCGGTATGGTGAGTAGTATGTTCCCCCTTTTTCCCTGACGGGTTTTGTGGTGAACGCGGGCCCCTCTCTGTATGGTAAGAAAGAGTCCTTTCTATCCTATAACATGTCACAGATCCTCCTACTTTGAGTGTGATTTTATGTGTGCAAAAGCCAGGAGGCTTGGTTTGGGAGCTAACAATCTATTGTATACATGTTTAAAAGATGTAATCTGTGGCATTCTGGGAATCTTATGGGTTAAGTATAAGCTACCTACCAGTCAGAAGCCACGGACATGTAGACTGCCTTCCAAATCAGATCTCCAGCTATTAGCAGGCCTCCCGAACGGCCATGCGGTCCGCCAGGGCCGGTACCGCCAACCACGCCATATCCCCATGCAGAGAGAGTGTTGTGTGCCCTGCAGCACACCGCTATTCAGTATAGGCCGCCGCCATTTTTTTTGCTGGATCGCACGAGCCGCCATTTTGGCGTAGCCTCGTGTCTCCAGCATGGGGGCGGCCATGTTTTAGGTGATCCTACACCTCGTGGAGCTTGGGGGAGGCGCCGGAAGGCGTGCAGAGGGGCGGAGCCGCCTCCTTTCTTCCTGAGCAGCCAGCCAAAAGACTTCCTGTTTGTCAAGACAGCGCTGTAAGCTGTTGCAGTTTAACTCTGAGCATCAAGTGGTGAGCCTGGGGGTCTATCTCTCTCTCTCTCGATCGATAGGGATCCCTAGCAGGTAACACTAAGGGGCTTTTTGTGGCGCTGGGGGTCAGAAAAAAAAAAAAAAAAAAAAAAAAAAAGCTTTTTTCTTTACTTTTGAATTATATTATCCAGGAAGTAACTGGAGTTATTATGGACCCTGCCACACATATTCCCCCACCTGTTTCCCTCGAGGGGGCCTCGGGACCCGCCGGTGCACAGAGTATAGAGTCATTTACAGCAATTTTGGAGTCTATGGTGGCTCGGGTGGAGGCGGCCTGTCAGGGACGGGGGTCAAGGAAGCGACCCCCGCCTACCCCTATACTATCTGACACCTCTGACTCAGATTCAGAGATGGTCACGGCAGTTGCAGGTTCCTCTGCAAGGGCTGTTATCCCAGGTAAAGCCCCCTCAGACAGTGAGGAGGACGCTTCTTCTCTTGCTATAATTCAGGAAGAAGCATTGGTGGACGCACTAGTTGTGGCAGTGCAAGAAACCTTAAAACTTGAGGCTTTACCGGCAGAGGCAACTGAAACAGAAAGGCCTTTTGGGACTAATAAGCCCATCAAGACGGCGAAGGCTTTTCCTGTACCTAAATGTTTTGGTAATCAGATTAAAGGAGAATGGGAGCATTCTAAACGTACCTTTACTATTTCCAAGCGTATTGCTAGACGCTATCCGTTTGAGGAATCCATCATTAAGAAATGGACGGTACCACCAGTCGTGGATCCGCCTATTTCCAGGCTGAATAAAGCCACGGTTATTCCAGTGGAGGACACTTCGTCCTTTAAGGATCCGGTGGATCGAAAGATAGAAGCAGAGTCCCGCACTATCTTTTCTCTGATAGGGTCAGCATTTAGACCAGTAATTGTTATTGGTCTAGTTTCCCAGACACTTACGGAATGGGCGAAAATGGTACGCCAAGATCTTAGGGGAAAAGATATTCCCCAGGAGACATCTGATTTGATGGAACAGATCATACAAGGGCTACGGTTTATCTGTGACGCAGCCTTGGACACTACTCCCTTGTTAGGGCATGCATCTAAGTTAGCAGTGATCCTCAGACGTGTGCTGTGGTTAAAATGCTGGTCAGCTGACCTAGGTTCCAAAAAGACCTTGACCAATCTCCCCTTTCAGGGGAATCGTCTATTTGGGGCCAACCTAGATGAAATCATTAAGGATGCCACTGGGGGCAAGAGCACTTTTTTGCCACAGGCTGCAAAAGCTAAGGGACCTCGCAACAAGCGAGGACCTTTCTTTACCGCCCATAAAGGGCGCCCGGCTGGTACTCCCGGGAAAGGCAAGACTCCTCCAGGAGGGTTCAAGAAGGGCTGGTCGGACAAGCAGAGGACCAACCCAGCCAAACCCGAAGTAAAGGAGTACACAGCCTGAAGGTGCGCCCCCACCCGGTTTCAGGGTGGGGGGACGTTTTCACCGGTATTCAGGACATTAGATCGAGCATCAACCACTACTACCGGTGCGATTCTTCCCTTCCAACATTTAAGTACTACAGGAAGCGGTAGTTACCGTTCCCTGAATAGATCTTTTCCTTTACCTTTTTCTAAGATTAGTCCCGATACCTCACAGGAATCGGATCTGATTGACCAGATAGGCCAAGTAGCCTCTAGTCGGGTGACTTCGGTCCCTGAGGTTCAACCAGAAAAGATCACCTTTCCTGATAACTATCAGGTATCTGATAAATGTGTGGAAACAGAAAACGACCAGACTTTCTCGGATGGTCGGGGCCAGATAGCTCTAGGGACGCCTGGTTCAGATCCAATCAGCGCCAGTGGTCCTAGAAATTCTAGGCTGGCCTCCTCAAGCCGGCCTGGCCGACTTGGACATGTTAGTCGCAGACGTTCCGTGGGAACTTCGTCTCAGGGAGTGTCTGTGGTCTCAAGGACCAATTTACCTTCGTGCTTTACAGTCGCTGGTTTTAATGGCCTGGCCATTGAGACCCAAGTACTGAAGGACAGAGGTTTGTCTACTTCAGTCATTCCTACCCTTATTAAAGCAAGGAAAGCGACTTCCAGCAAAGTCTATTATCACACATGGAAGACTTATATTGCGTGGTGCGAATCTTTAGGATTTCCTCCACGTACCTATTCGGTGTCTCGAATATTGGCCTTTTTGCAACAAGGGGTTGAGCAGAAGCTAGCCTTGAGCACCATCAAGGGTCAAGTTTCAGCATTAGCAATCTTCTTTCAGAAGCCTTTAGCTACCAAATCCTTGGTGCGGAATTTCATTCAGGGGGTGCGGCACCTGGCTCCTCCAGTCCGCGCGCCCTTACCGCCCTGGGATCTTAATTTGGTTTTGTCGGTTCTACAGAAACCTCCCTTTGAAAACATCAGGGAGATTCCCTTGCTTACTTTATCCCAGAAGGTGGCCTTCTTGGTGGCTATTACTTCTGCTCGCAGGGTGTCAGAACTGGCTGCATTATCATGCCAGTCCCCATACCTAGTGATTCATAGGGATAAGGTAGTACTTCATCCTAAGCCATCTTTTCTTCCTAAGGTGGTTTCAGATTTTCATCTGAATGAAGATATTGTACTACCTTCCTTGTGTCCTCAGCCCAAGCATCATCGGGAACATGCGTTGCATTCCTTAGATGTGGTTCGGGCAATCAGGGTATACCTGAAAGCTACGGAATCATTCCGTAAGACGGATTCACTTTTTGTGATCACGGATTGCCCCAGAAAGGGTTTGCCTGCATCTGCCGCGACCATTGCCAAATGGATTAGACAAACGGTGGTACAGGCTTATTCTATTAAGGGTCAGAGTCCTCCGTTCCCTGTTAGGGCGCACTCCACTCGAGCGCTCAGTACTTCCTGGGCCTTTCGCCATCAGGCGTCAGTGGTCCAGGTATGTAAGGCGGCCACTTGGTCGTCGGTACATACCTTTACAAAATTCTATAAAATTGATGTGACGGCATCGGCGGATGCCTCATTTGGCCGCAAGGTTTTGCAGGCCGCAATTTGAGGAGACCGGTGGTCTACCTCGAGGGTTTTTTTCTGTTTGAAAAAAAAAAAAAAAGAAAAATTTTTTCTCTCTTTTGAGTCTCATCATTAAGGATGAGCATTGTAAACTTCTAGTTGGCACCGGTTGGGCCTTCTAGATTGGGATTTGATTTCATTTTCCCACCCCTCAGTTTGTGATACTGCTCTGGGACGTCCCGAAGGTGGTGTATCACCGAGGACTACGTCTGTCAATGAGCGCTAGAGAAAAATGGATTTTTGTAAAATCTTACCGTAAAATCCTTTTCTCTTAGCTCATTGACAGACGTAGTCCCCGCCCCTCTGTTTTTTTGAGTTGGGTTAAAATCTCTAAAGACTGCTTTTTCACATAACTGATTTGCTGAGGCAGAGAGAGAGAGGATATACCCTCTGGGACTGCCCCTAGGGTGTGGCCAGAGCTTTTTAATTTCCTGTCTAGTCCTGCTCCTGTGGAGGCAACATAACCCGAAGGTGGTGTATCACCGAGGGCTACGTCTGTCAATGAGCTAAGAGAAAAGGATTTTACGGTAAGATTTTACAAAAATCCATTTATATATATATATATATATATATGTATACAGTTGGTTTGGGCTGCTCATTCACAAGAATCACATGCAAAATAATGGTACCGCTTTCAGCACCTAAAATCCAAAAGAATCATACCGCCAGGGAGGTTAAAAGCTCTCTTTACACTTACAGGCCTAGCCCTGCCCTAGATACCACTGAGGTGTCTGTCAAACTGCATCTAACTGGACTTAAAGGAACTAGGGCTATGAACAATAACCCTGATCCTGTATTCCAGGACTGTAGTTTAGCTAAATAATTTACATAAGTTTAGCTTCTGCTTTGCTCTTTTGTGTGAATGCCCTAGAAAAAGTAATGAAACAAATTTCCAGAATTGTGCAGAATCTTGTGGCTCAAACCCTTGACAGTAGAGGCTGCGTGTTAGACACCTTACACGTATGCCCTTTGAAGGAGGATGTATTTTTGGGGAGGCACTTGACAAATTCATTAAAGATGTTACAGAAAGGAAGGTTCTACTTTCACAGCACAAGATTCAAATTCCCCTTCCCCAGGAGTCTCTACCTCTTCAAAACGCAGAGCACTCAATCGCTCTGCCTAAGCTTCAGCCCACCAAGTCTTCTCCAAAGTCCTGTTCCCAATAAAGGGGCGCCATCATTTCTAAGAGTGGGGGGACATTTGTTACAGTTTTCGGCTTTCTGGGTCACAGGCTTCCCAAACTTGTGACCTCTTCACAGGTGAACCTTGCGTTTGAATGACCGCTGTGCAAATACAGTGTGGCATAAAATATTGCAATGTCTGCCATTTTATTCTCTAGGGTCTCTGCTAAAAAAAATATAGATAGATAGATATATTATAATATAATGTTTGGTAATGTTTGGGGGTTCTATGTAATGTTCTAGCAAAAAATGTTGATTTTAACTTGTAGGCAACGAGTGTCAGAAAAAAAGACTTATTCTTTAAAGAGGAACTGCAGTCTGCTCACATAATTTGTAATAAAAACATCTTTGCCGTTCTGAAGCTTCCCTCCAACCACTTTGCATATTATTTTATATATACTGTGATTCTGTACTTACCAAATATGCTACACTAAGTCTGGCTAACTGTGGGCAGCTGAAGCTGCTGACTGTTCACTTCCTGGATTTACACACACACACACACACATATTATATATATACATACATACATACATACATACATACATACATACATACATACATACATACATATAGACAGACACACACACACTCTATACAGACAGACACTCACACCACTGCTTGAGTACCCATTTCTCCTCATGGATCTCTGCAGTCTCCTGTTATCTCCGCCATCATCCAGCCCCCTCCAGCTTTGCAGCTCTCATTGACTCTCATCCGACTCACCCTCCCTCCCATGCTGGTAAACTCTCAAGAGAGTCAGAGCCGTGCATGATGTCGTTAGCCTAGGCTTATTACCAGACAAGAAAGTGGGCTGTATAAGGTATTTACTGGCAGAAAAAAATGTTAAACAACAAGGGAAAATGATTTAGTAGATGGAAAGATTAAAAAATTACTCAAGGTCCACTTTAAGTGGCTAAATTGACCTCATTTGCAGACTGAAATGTATCCCTTTGATCTAAAAGAACCCAATGATACAATGTTTCCTTTTATCTCTCAGCGCTGAGCAATGTTGTGATAAACTTTGCCAACTGTTTTTTTTTCTTTGACAACTGTAAGCACGGAACTGCTCTGCACTGTTAAATGAATTGTGGAAATGCCGGAATTAGATCGTGAGGGGGGTTGAATGGACATTGCAATTTTTTTAAGGCTTAATTGTACAGCTCTACTGTGTACACATGCACGTGACAATTGATGTATGAAGAAATGTGATGTACAGTGTCAGAGGTTGCAGTTTTGTGGGATTTTCCTCTGAAAGTGTAGAAGGAAACCAACCCTGATATTCTTACCTAGACACTGAATGTTGTTATGCCTCCGAGGAACATATGCAGGGAATACTGGTAACTTTATTGGGTTATGCTTTATGCAGGCTTCCAGACCGGTTTACAGCTCAATATGTATTGCATTGTTTCTTGAGTACTGACATTGTATTATACACTTAAAATGATATATATGTTTTTATCTTTATTTGAAAGGGAAAGAATGGGTTCGGACCTAATGATTGAAACTGCAAGAAATCCTCAGTGTCCCAAGGTATGTATTTATGTTGCCGATGTTTTCATCCCAGTTGATTTGCTGTGTTCATCTATTTATTCTGTTTTATTTTCTATTGTATATTCTCCTATCCGGAACAAAGCTTCTTTTTTTTTTATATTATTTTAAAAATATTTGCTTCCACTCTATGCTAAAATATATTTGTGCAGCTATTGGTGGAATGTTTTTATTAAAGAGGTTCATAGCCTTTGATGCCACAGCCTGATTTATCAAAGAGTTTTGTGTTGTCACAGCAACGTATTCGCTAGTCGTTCTTCCAGTGCAGCATGGAAAATGAACAGTAATATAATTGGTTGCTTTGAGTATCACAGATAGTTTAGATTTCATGCTCTTTGACAAACATGGGTCATAGAATTGCTGTTTTTTTTCTTTTATAAATAAATCTGTAGCATGTTAAAATTTCAAATTTTAGAAGAAGGTCTTGCAATTCTATCGAGGCCCTTTTTCTACAAATGGTATCCTATAGCAAAAAATCCCTGGCAACACCCCCATAATTTGTATAGAAAATTCATAAGTCCTAATATAAATCAGATTTATAGGCTATGATGTTAAATTGATAATTTATTATAACCTAAATATAACCTATAACTCCTA
Source organism: Pelophylax lessonae (assembly GCF_965119305.1). Taxonomy (NCBI): domain Eukaryota; kingdom Metazoa; phylum Chordata; class Amphibia; order Anura; family Ranidae; genus Pelophylax; species Pelophylax lessonae. Next base: position 239,053,685 of record NC_138771.1, read on the forward strand.
TCTCTGTTGATATCACTTTGAATGATCTTTCTAATGTATGTTTCATAATATATACCTGAATATTGGTGCTCAAACTACATTTCATTTTCATAAAGAACTTACCCTGGTAAGTGATTGCTGAATGCAAATGAACATGTATTTACCCTTAGGCCAGGTTTACACTAATCTGATGCAGTAACACATGGCTATTGCTTTAAAGTAATACTAAATTCTATTTTTTTTTTGTTCTGTTTAACCACATTAAGACTGCCCGCTGCAGATTTACCGCGGCAGGAAGCCCCTCCTGTGCGAACCGACGTAGCCCTACGTCGGTCGCACGCGTGGATCTGGGGGGCGAGCGCAGATGCCGATGCATGGGGTCGGCGGCCGCGGTTGCCCAGCTCCCTGCTGAGAGAGAAGAGCAGTTACCTGTTGAGGTAATATTTTTAGCACCGATTACTGTAGTAATGTCACTGGTCCCCTCAAAAGTGTCAGGGGTCCGATCTTTCCGCCGCAATGTCAAAGTCCCGCTAAAAATCGCAGATCGCCACCATTACTAGTAAAAAAATTAAATAAATAAAAAGGACATAAATCTTTCCCCTAGTTTGTAGACGTGATGACTCTTGTGTGAAATAATCAAAATACACTTATTGTGATTTTTTTTTTTTACCAAAAATATGTGGCAGAATACATATTGGCCTAACATGATGAAAAAAATTTTCTAATTTTTTTTATTGGATAGGTTTTAAGCAAAAGGTGAAAATTTTTTTTTTTTTTTTCAGAATTGTTGCTCCTTTTTTTTTTTTTTTTTTTGTTAATAGCGCAAAAAATAAAAACCGCAGATGTGATCAAATTCCACCAAAAGAAAGCTCTATTTGTGGAAAAAAAGGTCATCCTTTTTTTTTGGGTACAGCGGTGCACGACCGCGCAATTGTCAGTTGAAGTATTGCAGTGGCGTTTTACCAAAAGTGGCCTGGTCATTAAGGGGGTAAAACCTTCCTTAAGTGGGTAATGCGTAGAATGCATTAAGATCAAAAAAACTTCTGCCTTTAGAACCACTTTAAAGCCTGGTGCACACTAGAAGTTTTTCTTCGTTCAACCCAGCGGGTTAAATAAAAAACAAACTGTCAGCTCTGGTCGGAGTCGCTGTACTAACAATCTGAAGTTAGTACAGCAATCTCCGCCACGGCTCCCCTTGCCAGAACACTCTGATCAGCGCTGTCTGCCATTGGCTGAGAGCGCTGATCAGGAGTTGGTCGGCTGCTGGTTTTCTAGCATGCTCGTCTAACAGAAGGCTTCTATCAGACAGATCAACATACACATGGGCTGCATGTCGGCCTGTTTTTATTGAACAGGCAGATGTCTCCTGAAATTCGGCCTGTGTGAACGGGGATTTATGCTGCCCCTTTAGTTTGGTCGGTCTTCCAATGCACAGAACTGTATCAGACCCTTTTTTGGGAATAAAATGCACAGCAAACGCAGCACGTTGTTTTTTGGGGGGTTATTGCTTAGTGTACAATTTTGTGTTTTACTTCTGACATCAGTTTGTGAAGCATTTTTTTTCCAATGTAAAATGTGGTGTCTGAATTTTGAATGGGATAGAACAATAGGCGCTTGCATTTATTGTTGCATTTCGTATTCTTTGCTTTTATACCACGTCAGGATCAGAGGGGAAAACAGGCATTCGTCAGATTCCGTAAACTTGAAATCCTCTTTATTTGGCAGCAAACACAAACAGGCTTTTTCTTCAGCTTTAGCTCAAAGAAAAATAGGTGCAGCTTCTTATCAGCGCAATACACACAGAGCACAGAGGCACAAATGTGCTTCAATTCAGCACGTATCCAGCATGCAAAAAAGGCAGGCTCACCAACCAGGTAAGTTTTGAAGTGGGATCCAGGCTGCACACAGATCTCTTCTCTGGACACCAACAACCCCCCTCTATCGCTCTCTGTTCACCTTGATAATAAGCAGGGCTGTAAGGAAAGTACCGGCCCTCTACAATTGATCCCCTCTTGATTTTTTTCCCAAGCTGACTCTCCACAACCACTATAAGGTCTCATGCACTCTGGAACTTATCAAAACGTCAGTAGAAAGCTGTAGCTGTAGAAGGAGTTTTTCAGCTTTTTTGCAGTAGCGTTTTTCAGCATTTTTTAGCTTTTTTTTTTAGCAAAACTATACTCCCACAAAAGCTTATGGCTCAAAAATGTTGATAAATGCAGAATAGCCACGTTTTTTGGTGTTTTTCAGCGTTTTAAAGCTTTTATCAGAGTTAGAGCGTTTTTACAGTGAAAAACGCCTCTTAAAACCCACTAGTTCTGGGTTTCTTCTACCGCCAGAAAACCCCCCTGCCAAAAACTGCTGATAACAGCCTATGTGTGCATGGACACATAGGATACCATGCTGGGGAGTTTACTGGCTGTAGAAAAAAACATCTGATGCCAAAAACAGCCGCTGTATAAACATCCAGTGTGCATGAGGCCTAAAAATTCTGATGGTATCTCAAATACAACCCATTCTTATCTTAAATTGACCACAAAATTATGACAGATGCAAACCCTGCTCATGAATCGGACTTGTGTTTGTGCTGGAAGCCCATGTACACTAATTTTTAAAGAACATCTAAACCCAAGAATAAAAAATGTAATATATTGCAGCTTACCAGCCTCTAGATGTGGTTGCCTTACTGTTTTATTTCTAAGACAAAGAACAAGTAAAGAAAATACATTCCCTATGATTAAGCACTGTGCTAAATGCATCAAGGTTTTTTTTTTGTTTTTTTTTTGTATGTCCGTTCGTCTGTGCATGTCTGTACACCTTCACAATAAATCTTACAGTCAAGACAAACACGAGAAATTAGTGGTTACATTTTCTCTGAATCTTGCTGCACATACTAGGGCCAGGTATGTTCTGAAAGCAACAGTCCTTGAAACATGGAGTATGTAAGGCTCTGGCCATACATGGGCCAGTTTTGGTCATTTATCCAGCAGGTTGAAAAAAAATAACGGACCTGATTTCTCCATCCACGCATGAGCAGGAATTCTCCCCACTGACAGGGAAATTCCCCGTTGTCAGAATACTTAACCACTTTACCACTAGAGCATTTTGCTGTCTTACGTCTGGGCCACTTTTTGCGATTCGGCACTGTGCGACTTTAACTGACAATTGCGCGGTCGTGCGACGCTGTACCCAAACAAAATTTACGTCCTTTTTTTCCCACAAACAGAGCTTTCTTTTGGTGGTATTTGATCACCTGTGCGATTTTTTACTTTTTGCGCTATAAACAAAAAAAGAGCGTTTGTTTTGAAAAAATAACAATATTTTTAACATTTTTTTTATATGAGATTCCCCCCAAAAAAGATGTAAAAATCTAATTTTTTTTAAATTTTTGGCCAATTTGTTTTCTGCTACCTATGTTTGGTAAAAAAAATTGCAATAAGCGTATTTTGATTGGTTTGCGCAAAAGTTATTGCGTTTACTAACTAAGGGAAAGATTTATATCATTTTTGGTGTTGTTTTTTTTAACGAGTAATGGCGGCGATCTGCGATTTTTTTTTTTTGCGGGACTGCGACATTGCGGCAGACAGATCGGACCCTTGACTGACATTTTTGACACTTTTGGGGGTACCCAATATATATGCTATAAATATGCACTGTTACTGTAAAAATGACACTGGCAGGGAAGGGGTTAATTTTTTTGGAGAGGGAGGGGTTAATGTATGCCTGGTGCTTACTGACGTGTGGGGGGGGAGGTGACTGTGTGAGACAAGGACAGATCGGATGTCCAGCTATGCTGAACAGTCCGATCTGTCACTCCCTGTCACTGAGGAGATCCGCCCGCTCTGTTTACACAGGCGGGTGGATCTCCAAACTGGATTCCCCGACGATCGGGGCAGAGCAGTGGCGATCGCCGCTGCTCCTCCCCTGGCCCGACTCCCGCTGTGAATGAAAACAGCGGGAGCGCGCCTCCGGCGGCACGCGAGCGCCGCCTACAGGGGGAGGAGTCTGGTGACGTAGGTCTACGTCGTCAGACCTACAAGAGCCACTTTGCCGCAGTAGTACTATGGTACTCAGCGGTAAAGTGGTTAAATCGGCACTGCAGCCTGTTGCCTGTGGCCCTGATCAGACAGCTTTTATCCGATCAGGCAGTTGAGTAAAAGTCTTTTGGTGTGCTGCCTTAGCCCATAGCATTCTGGAAATCCTTTGTATTAGATATATATTTGTAAAACAAAGATTGTGCGAAAGTAGTAAAAGCAGCAATAAGACCCCTTTCACACTTGTGCGACTTAGGGCTGCAAAGGCGCATGACAAGTCATACCCTTTAATCTCCAATGAGTACCATTCATATCTGTGTGACTTCAAAGTAGTCCCCGCAATACTTTGGTCCGACTTTGATGCGACTTGAGGTCCATAGACCTCAAGATTACACAGGCATTGCTTCAAGTTGGGTCAAAGTCGTGTGACTTTCAGGTCGTACAAGTGTGAAAGGGGCCTAAAACAATTTTAATCCATATAGTTGTTAAAATAACCGCAGCATTTGACCTAAAGCCATCATAGTTTCACAGTATAAACAGTTTGTTTAATTTCTGTTTTTATTATATGTATACAGGTTGTTGTGTTCTTTAAAGAATAAGTTTAGGGGCATTTTACACCCATATTTAGGGTGTAACTAATATGGTTACGTTTTACGTAACGTTTTGAAAACATCATAGCTGTGCGGAGCTCTGCCCATACAGCAGCATCATTCATTGACAGTTTCCTGTAAAGGTCTCATACATGCATACTGGATGTTCTAAAAATGCCGGTTGTGTTAGCTGTAGTTGTAGAATGAGTTTTGCAACATTTTTGCAGTATCATTTATTAGCGGTTGCGTTTTTTTTTTGGCTTTTTTTTAGCAAAACTATACTCCCAAAAAAGCCTATGGCTCAAAAACACTGATAAATGCAGAATAGCCGCATTTTTCAGTGTTTTTAAGCTTTTATCAGAGTTAGGGCATTTTTAAAGCTAAAAAATTTCTCTGGAAACTCACTAGTTCTTTTTTTTTTGTTCTAACCAGAAAATGCCCCTGCCAATAAACAGCTAACAGCCAATGTGTGCATAGACACATCGGATAACGTGCTGGGGAGTTTACTTGCTGCAGGAAAAAATGTCTGAAGCCAACAACAGCAGCTGTAAAAATGTCCAGTGTGCATGAGGCCTAAATGAATTAACTACAAGTACCATCGTCCACTGCGACAGACAGCTTGTAGTTCTCAATGAACTGCGAGTGCGCTGGTGAGCCCTCTCATAGTTCATTAATTCTTCCTGCTCTTCAGTAACTGCAAACAACTGACTGAGAGTCTGCAGAATCCTGGCCTTGCACCCGTGATTTGCTGATCACGGGTTCAATGCTATACAGGATCCTAAGAAAAAGAAAATAATAAATGCACATTTTTTTTTTTTTCAAATATTTTATTTAGAAAGGCAGAACAGTGGAAAAGTAAACATAGGCATACATAGTAGGAAAAAATACAACAATCCCAAGATGCAAACACCGGCAAGGCAGATTGCAGAATCAAGACAGAGTCCAAATAAGTGCAAAAAATAGAACCATCCCCTGTTCCCAGAAGAAAGCCCTAGGACATCATAGAGAACATAGTATAATAAGGCACCTAAACTTCCATAGGAATATCAGTAAGGCAACAAGACATTCCCAACTGTCACTGTCTGGAATTTTCAAGGTGTCAGTGACACAAGAGGAAAGAAGGCAGTGAGGAATGACGAAGAGAGAAGGAATAGAATGGCGAGAGAAAAAAAAAAGGGGGGGGCAGGATGAGGGACAGGAGGAGGCAACGAAATGGGCGACAAAAAGTGCCACATAGGGCAGGTTTCTAGGCACACATCAGGGACTTCTCCCTATCAGAGAGGACGAAGAGATTCCAAAAACCCCAGATCTTCTCATAGTGCTCACGTCTATGCTGCGCTGTAAGGGTAAGGTCTTCCATCCTGTTGATTTCCTCCACCTTGCGCATGCAATCTTTAATAGCCTGAGTCAATTTCCAAAACATCGGAATGCAGAGCAAATGCAGGAGGATTGATTTTTTTACATTTGGAGATTGGCATGTCGGACAAGAAGGAAAAAGGCCGGAGTGTCCGGGATGGCGCGGTCCGTAAGTTCACCCAAGAGGGCGCGGACATCCTTCCAGAAGTCCCTAAGCCGAGGACACGTCCAAAATATATGTAGCATAGTCCCCACCTCCCTTTGACATCGCCAACAGGCCTCCGACATTTAAGGATAGAATTTAGAATTTACATAGGAGGGAAGGAACCCTATACCACCGAGTAAGAATCTTGTAGTTGGTTTCCTGCAATTTCGTACAGGTTGGGATTTTTAGCGCCAGAGTGGAAACCTTCAACCTCTGAGCAGGAGTCAGTTGCAATTGCAATTCCAGTTCCCATTTCCCGAGACAGGGCAGAGCAAAGCCATCCGCCGGAGTGATCAGAAAGCTATACGTTTTGGACAAAGGACTGGGGAGACAACCTCCTCCGACACAGTAGTCATTGAAAGGCGTAAGAGCCGTGCGTACAGGGCAGGCCGATGGTAAAGAATGTAAAGAATGATCGAGTTGGGCCACCTGCCAAAACCCCACAGCAAAGGCGTCGTCCACCGCCATCAAGGTCTCCATAGATGGCCACCGGTCTGCCCAAACAAAATGGGAGGCCTGGAAGATGCCCCAAGCCTCCAGCCTGCGGAAGGCCAGATCCGAGGTGCCCGGAGCAAAGGCCAGAAGTTCCCAAGCCGAGGACACGTCCAAAATATATGTAGCATAGTCCCCACCTCCCTTTGACATCGCCAACAGGCCTCCGACATTTAAGGATAGAATTTAGAATTTACATAGGATAGAAGGAACCCTATACCACCGAGTAAGAATCTTGTAGTTGGTTTCCTGCAATTTCGTACAGGTTGGGATTTTTAGCGCCAGAGTGCAAACCTTCAACCTCTGAGCAGGAGTCAGTTGCAATTGCAATTCCAGTTCCCATTTCCCGAGACAGGGCAGAGCAAAGCCATCCGCCGGAGTGATCAGAAAGCTATACGTTTTGGACAAAGGACTGGGGAGACAACCTCCTCCGACACAGTAGTCATTGAAAGGCGTAAGAGCCCGGGTGTACAGGGCAGGCGATGGTAAAGAATGTAAAAAATGATCGAGTTGGGCCACCTGCCAAAACCCCAAAGCGAAGGGGTCATCCACCGCCATCAAGGTCTCCATAGATGGCCACCGGTCTGCCCGAACAAAATGGGAGGCCTGGAAGACACCCCAAGCCTCCAGCCTGAGGAAGGCCAGATCCGAGGTGCCCGGAGAAAAAGCCAGAATGGGGTAAAGTGGAGAGGTAGGCGTGGAGATCACAGAATGAGATAGAAGTGAGCGAACGCTTGCTGACGTGATCCCTATCGTGGGGTGGGAGCGGATATAGTGCAACATAGTACCGTCACACCAAGGTGCCCCACCAAGGGGAATGGCAGACTGCGTCAATTTGAGTCGCACCCAAAGCTTACCCGAGGAGTGTCTGCGCCAATCCAATAAGCGGCTAAGATGTTCCGCCTGATGGTATTTCGCCACATCCGGGAGGGCCAGACCCCCAAATTGTTTAGGGAGAGTTTGGTGGGTACGCGAGAGACGAGGCCTCCCATTGCCCCATATGAAGCGTATAAAAAGCGAATGTAAGCGCGTAAAGAAGGCTGACGGGGTTTTGATAGGGAGAGCTTGCAGGATGTACAAAATCTTGGGAAGAACTGTAATTTTAAAAAGGTTACACCTCCCATACCAGGAGCGCAACCCCGCATTCCAGGAATCCAGGAGCTTACGGACAGTAACCAAAAGGGGGGGAGGGAGTTCTGATTATAAATCCGAGACAGATCCGGGGAAATCTGGGTGCCCAAGTACGTAATCGCTGTCGAGGTCCACCGAAACGGCAAAGACGAGGAGAGGTGGTTCAACAGCGGTAACCGTACCTCAACTCCCATCGCCTCACATTTACTGAAGTTAATCTTTAAGTTAGAACACCGACCATAGATCTCCAGCTCTTTCACATTTTTTTTTTTTACCCACAAAGATCCTTGCCATACGTGCCATTATTTATTTCTTTTTTGAAAGGTGAACTTATCCTTTACCTATTTAGAACTGACTTTAGGAACTATATATTTTTTACATTCAATTAAAAAAGTCAGGTTTCCTAGTATTATTACATTACTGCTCGTCTGTGCACAGAAGTGCCTCCAGGACATCATTTTACTGTTAAAGCATCACAGGCCTTCTAGATTTCCAGAGCATTTTCACCAATTACCAACTTGCCATGCATTAGCCTGCCATTAGTACTCTTCCTTCACACATTATTAAATGCAACAAAATATAAATGCTTGACTTTTACTCAGTATCAGGCTCTGCTGTACAGCAGTATGTAGACTGGTAGAGGTAGTCAGGTTGGTGTCCTGCAAGCAAGTGTGCTCACAAGGATAAGCACATGTGTATGCAGAAGAGCAGAAGGATGAGCTTATCAGTCCATTGCTGTTCCCTCACTGTCCTGTCATTGGGGGGAGGGGGCTTCAGGGGCAGCTGCTAAAGCCTTCTACTTCCATGTCCTGCATCTAATCAGAATGAAGCTCCTGGTCCTGCCTGTTGCATGTCTTGATCATACTGTGGGCATGCATTTGCTTTTCTAATGTGCATTTCAAGGATGTAGTAAGGATGCACGGTAGAAGAGCATTTTTTTACCACTGCCACAGGGGACAGGTAACTCACTCCAGCCCTAGGATTCAGACCACCTATCTGCCAGCTTTGTATGAGTTCTCAATTAGGTGTTCACATTTATTTATTAAAAATCATCTTAAAATGAATTGATTTTGTTTTTGGTATTTCAAAGCAATATGTTACCCATATTCTTTCCACGGCTTTATATATTTTTAAATAGTTGTTGTCTACAGTTGTTATACTTTGCTGTTGAATTCTAAAAAACTTGGCTGTTCAGTTGTATATGGCCTTGTTAGAGTTTATTGATTGTGTATAAATATTTTAGTTTGCTGCATGTAATTGCATTTATCAGTCTTTGTGTGGATGTTGTATTGATTTCATTCAGATATAGTTAAGAGCCGTTGGCCCTTTCCAATCATGATTATATGATTAATACTTAATTCAAAGTATTTCAAATTTGAAACCTATTTTATGGCATTTATAAGATTTTGTACAAAAATATGCAATTTCTGTACCCTTTTACTAGCCATTTAAAAATGTTCTTCCATTTGTTAATATAGGACAATAGCTAACCAATTAAATATTGATGAATAATGGATGTCTGCTGAATTCATTGAATAGTTACTTTTGTAATGTGGCTTGTGAAAGGCACAAGGTTCTTCAGAGTATTGATAAGCATTGCTAATTCCCTGTATAGCTACTAATGCTAGTTCTTCAATGCAAAATTGCCTTGGTAAATATAACAAATATGTTACATTTCTTGCCAGAGCATACAGGAGCTCAGCATCATGTCTAGGATTTTATTCTTTCTAGTCATTTAGAAGAATATAAAAACTGAATATTTCTGCTAGCAGTTTCCTCAGAAAAGGCTTTTTGTGAGAGAAGGTTGTTTTCCAGCTTTGAAAAGCATCACTTACCCTTAAGTGGATCAATTATTCAGTTAGCATAATACAACTGTGGGCTGGGGAGTTTATTCACTGCTATGTTCTGCTTTATCAAGTGCTGATGTAATGCTGCTAGGATTCTGTAAAATACAAAGGCCACTTTATAAAATGTTGCATTGCAAAATAGTAATTCGATTGACGGAGGCACCAGACATACTGTTTTTCTGAATGTCAGCCACACTGTGTTTACCACTGGAAAAAAAAAGTTCCTGATGAGTCTTGCTACTGTTTTCCAGAAGATCCCATATTGAGTGGAGCTTTCCTACAGGAAACGCTGGATTTATTATGTGAATTCCCATTTCCGAGTCTTTGTGTACAGTTAGTGCAAAGGGTCAGCGGTGTGAACAACCCATCATTTACGTGAAGTGCACCTATCATTAAATTTCATGTTTTAAAGGAATCAAAAGAGCATGTCAGAATCTTTAAATCACATTATTATTTTTAGTGGGAAATTGGCATGATGTAAAAAAAATGCTTCTCCTTTGTTACTTTATATGACCTAAAGCCTAGGATAAAAGATCACATGGTCCCTGGCTGGCAGAAGCATTGTGGGTGTTCCAAGTCATTGTGTCATTAGAGACGGCTGAGGGCCTATTGTTTTTCAGTCGTGCATACCTTGTCTGGTAGACATGCAATGAGACAGGAGGTAAAACAAGGCATGAAAAGGTAGGACAGCTTGTATATTCAAGGAGCCAATATGGCTGTCCTCATGTACATATATATTATGTATATATATATATATATAAACTGTACATGAAAGCAAAAGCTCTATACATTACCAGCACCTTAAAGGATATCTAAAGCCAAAGCATTGTCTTAAATTAGGAAAGAGATATCAAAAGATGAAAATGCCAGGGTTTTTTGTGTTCATTATCCCATTGGGGAGGATTACCCTCACTTCCTCTCTCAGAAATACAAAAGAAAATTAATGAAAAATCCCTCCAAAGTTAATGGAAATTCCCCTCCTTACACAGTTGTCACCATAGTAGAGCACCAGAGTAACCGTCAACCTGCCGTTCTGGTGACAACAATGCAAATTTGGGTTTCCCATCTTTTTCTAGCTCCAGTAATAATGGCCCTCCGTGATGATGAGCTAAGGTGGGGTGTCTAACCTGTAGCTCAAGACGGCTATAAATGCGGCCCAACACAAAAAAAGTAAATTTGTTGAATTTTGAGGGGGAATTCTTGGTTAAAATGCATTTACACTTCGAAAACACATGCGGCCAAAGAAATTTTTGACAGCTTCTCTTTACTGGACTTATATGTTTTATCTTCCCAAAGAAAATATCCCACTCTTCACAATCACGCTTTATTCATGTCATCAGTTTTCGGCAGCACCTATATATGCGAGCAACTGGTTTCAAGGATGAAGCACACAAAGGGCAAAATTAGAACCAAAATATCTGAACACCTAGAGAATTCATTGAGAGTTGCTATTATATCCATCAAGCCAGATATTGATGCATTCGTTTATCAAGAACATTGTCAAATATCACATTAGTTTTATGTTGCCCTCTTACTTTTTATAATAAAAAATATAAAAAAAAATATTTTATCACAAAATATCTATCAAAATAAATAAAAAAAAAAAATATATCAAGAAATATCTATAAAAAAATAGCAGATCAATATATCATCTATATTAGTGATCATTAACTTGTGACTTGCCAGATATCCTTATTGTAAGTATATTTTATGTACGGCCCAAGACAAATCCTCTTTTTCCAATGTGGCCCATGAAGGTCAAAAGGTTGGACAACCCTTGGCTCCTTAGGCTGAACTGGTGGGAAGCTGTCACATGATAGCAGGCTGCTTGGCCAATCAGCTGCAGCCAGGGAATTTCCTATCCCACAGTCTCACAACACAAGGAGGAAGGTACGCTGGTGATATCATTGAGCTAATTTGGCCACATGGACATATTTGGTTCAGAACCAAATGTGGCCATATTAGGTCACTGATGTCATCAGCATACCCTTCCCTTTGTAATGTTAGACTGTGGGGTGGGGAATTCCATGGCCGTAGCTGATTGGGCTGGCTGCTTGCTATCGTGTGACAGTTAACCATCGGTTTTGCCCAAACCTTAACTAGTCATTAGCACAAGTAGAGAGCAAATCTTTTCAGTGGGGAAACAGACAGCAATAAGAACCTTTAAAATCTTCCACATTTTATCCCAAAAAAATTGCTTTAGATATAATTTCGAGAAAGTAGACCATTTGTAGTATTTATATAAATAAACAAATTTTATAGCTTTACTAACCTTTTTAAAACCTATGTTAAAACCTATAGCTAAAGAGGAGTTCCACTGGTTTTTGTGTTTATTAAAACTCAGCAGTTAGAAAATGTGTAGCTGCTGACTTTTAATAAACACACATTCACCTGTCCCACGATGCGGCCGGCGGGAGCCCCGGTTCTCTCCCTCTGCTCCCAGCAGCGCCGCCATCACTACTGTGGGCACCAGGCTGTGGCAGCTTGCGGCTTCACAGCCTGGTGTGCGCTGTGCATGCCCGAGTCGCACTGCGTGTCCTAAGTGCACGGACAATCTTTTGGGACCTCTGACGTATTCCAGAAGATTGCAGGGAGGGAGGAGGAGAAGAGTACTTCTGCTCAAGCCGCCTAGGTGGCCCGAGCGGAAGTGGGAGCGGGTACCTGTCAAATCTAGGTACCCCTCCCCCTAAAAAAATGGCATGTCAAATGTGGCATGTAAGGGGGTTAGGAGGCCTTAAAGCGAAAGTTCCACTTTTGAGTGGAACTTCGCTTTAATGAGCATATTTAGTAGTACTAGTAGATTGTGGTTGTGTGTCATACTACAACAAAATTAAAAACAAGGCCAGTGTCCAGCAACATGTTTTGTCACCATGTGCGTGACTTTCAAGTGAGCTGATATTAGAACTTTTTAGACACATTTACAAAATAAATTTCACATTTTTATGTGTCCACCTTCATTACCTATAGTTTGTGATAAAGCTGTATACTGAATGTAGCTGATCTTGGCAACTAATTGGTATATGGCTAATGTTGTTTAGTCCTCACTTTAAACATTTTTACATGCTCATGGGGTTAAAAAATGTTTCCCTTGGAAATACAGTGCCTTGCGAAAGTATTCTTCGGCCCCCTTGAACTTTGCGACCTTTTGCCACATTTCAGGCTTCAAACATAAAGATATAAAACTGTAATTTTTTGTGAAGAATCAACAACAAGTGGGACACAATCATGAAGTTCACAAATAAAAAACTGAAAAATTGGCGTGCAAAATTATTCAGCCCCTTTAATTTCAGTGCAGCAAACTCTCTCAAGAAGTTCAGTGAGGATCTCTGAATGATCCAATGTTGACCTAAATGACTAATGATGATAAATTGAATCCACCTGTGTGTAATCAAGTCTCCGTATAAATGCACCTGCACTGTGATAGTCTCAGAGGTCCTTTTCAAGCGCAGAGAGCATCATGAAGAACAAGGAACACACCAGGCAGGTCCGAGATACTGTTGTGGAGAAGTTTAAAGCCGGATTTGGATACAAAAAGATTTCCCAAGCTTTAAACATCCCAAGGAGCACTGTGCAAGCGATATTGAAATGGAAGGAGTATCAGTCCACTGCAAATCTACAAAGACCTGGCTGTCCCTCTAAACTTTCAGCTCATACAAGGAGAAGACTGATCAGAGATGCAGCCAAGAGGCCCATGATCACTCTGGATGAACTGCAGAGATCTACAGCTGAGGTGGGAGACTCTGTCCATAGGACAACAATCAGTCGTATACTGCACAAATCTGGCCTTTATGGAAGAGTGGCAAGAAGAAAGCCATTTCTTAAAGATATCCATAAAAAGTGTCGTTTAAAGTTTGCCACAAGCCACCTGGGATACAAACCAAACATGTAGAAGAAGGTGCTCTGGTCAGATGAAACCAAAATCAAACTTTTTGGCAACAATGCAAAACGTTATGTTTGACGTAAAAGCAACACAGCTCATCACCCTGAACACACCATCCCCACTGTCAAACATGGTGCTGGCAGCATCATGGTTTGGGCCTGCTTTTCTTCAGCAGGGACAGGGAAGATGGTTAAAATTGATGGGAAGGTGGATGGAGCCAAATACAGGACCATTCAGACCTGAGACTGGGACGGTGATTTGTCTTCCAACAAGACAATGATCCAAAACATAAAGCAAAATCTACAATGGAATGGTTCACAAATAAACCTATCCAGGGGTTAGAATGGCCAAGTCAAAGTCCAGACCTGAATCCAATCGAGAATCTGTGTAAAGAACTGAAAACTGCTGTTCACAAACGCTCTCCATCCAACCTCACTGAGCTCGAGCTGTTTTGCAAGGAGGAATGGGCAAAAATGTCAGTCTCTCGATGTGCAAAACTGATAGAGACATACCCCAAGCGACTTACAACTGTAATCGCAGCAAAAGGTGGCGCTACAAAGTATTAACTTAAGGGGGCTGAATAATTTTGCACGCCCAATTTTTCAGTTTTTTATTTGTTAAAGTTTGAAATATCCAATAAATTTCGTTCCACTTCATGATTGTGTCCCACTTTTTTTTGATTCTTCACAAAAAATTACAGTTTTATATCTTTATGTTTGAAGCCTAAAATGTGGCAAAAGGTCGCAAAGTTCAAGGGGGCCGAATACTTTCCCAAGGCACTGTAATCGCCTAATAAAGTTAAAGTCCTTTATAACAAGTTGTTTCTGACTTTTTTGACATTTTTGTATTTTGACTAAATTCTGGTAAAGCACTCAAGGATTTTTCATTTTAGTTTTTGTTGGCTTTTAAGAAAGCTCAGCGAACCTTGTGATTATTGTGTAAACTACTAGTCCCATCAATCCACCATGTAAAAGGGATGAATAAAGGAAGACGTTTCAAATTAGGCCTTTGTGGCAACCATGGCTGCCCTATAGATACAATGGAGAAAAAAGTGTAAACATGAAGGGACAAAGTGTCCCTTTGCACGAATACCAGTTGAAAGCAAAGAGAAAAAGAAAACTAACACTAATACAGCATGTAGGGAGTGGTAAGCTGCACTAATATTATATTTTTGGGTTTAGATATGTTTATATGTGTATTTTCATATTTCTGTACATTAATACAGAGTTTGACCTTGTTTAAGGACACATGGTAAAAAGCATCTGATTTTTCCATCTGTTTTCTACTGGCATTACTTCTAGGCTTTGTACATTAAACTAGGTATGACGTCCTTTTTTTAAGTGAACAGTACTAAACACCTGGCTGTTAGGTGCCCAGGAGCTGGTTCTGCCAGCCTGTGATCACCAGATTGCTGTACACTGCACCTAAATCACTCAAATATTAGTGTAAATGTTAAAGAAATCTATCTTCTACTGCTCAATAATAAAGTATGCATAAAGTGGCACGGTCTATTTTAGAAATATCTCTTCCTACATATTTAATTGGAGATTTACATCAAACTTTGAACCATCACTGATTTTTTCCTCCAGCATCTTTGCCAATTTAGTTAATTAAGCTGTTAATTTGTGACATTTTGAGAAGCCTGCGTTTAAGAGCAGAGCAGAAATGTTAACAAATTTGTTCTATACAAGAGACCTATAGCTTCTGTAGAGTGCTGTCATATTACATGTTGTGTTTCTCTGTTTATAGGTTGCTGCTGTGAGCACCATCGTTAATACAGGAATACCGCCAAAAGCATTTGTGTTCAGAAATTACAATCATTTTCCGGGTGTTAAATCGCATTACTTAGGAGGGTGTCAATATAATCTGTGGCAAGCTATTAGAGCATCTTCAGCAGCACCTGGGTACTTCCTGGAGTATGTGCTTGGAAACGATCTGCATCAGGTCAGTGTGACTTCCATTCAGGTTATCTATTGTATTCTGTATTGTAAATGTTACCATAAGATGTTCTTTCCACTGTGTCACAGAGGTCTGTGTGTGCAAAATTTACTGAATACAGCTTTGTGCCGGTAGGTTGTTGGATAATCTTGGCAGACACAGCCCTGACACATTATTTCTCTCAAGTCTGTGATTGAAGTTGACCCAATCCAATAAAATAAAAGAAAAATCTGAATTGGAATGATGCGACTGCAGCTTAAAGTGGTTGTAAAGGCCCAAGGTTTTTCTTGACCTTCATGCATGAAGGTAAAAAACCCTCTATGTGCAGCCCCCCCAATGCTTACTTGAGCCCCCTCTTGATCCAGTGATGTCCACGAGAGCCTTGCCTCTCCAGGGACTCCCACTCCTGTTTGGCTTTTGGCAACAGTGGGGGCCATTGACTCCCTCTGCTCTCAGTCATAGCCAGTGAGCCAATGAGAAGACAGAGTGGGTGGGGCCAACAACCTGCATGCTGTGGGAGCACCCTAAAGAAGAAAAGAGCTAGGAGATCCGGCATGGGACCTGAGAAGAGGGGGATTGGGGCTGGTCTGTGCAAAACCTCTACACAGTGCAGGTAAGTATAACAAAAAAGAAAATAAAAACAAGGCTTTAATATCGCTTTTAGAGCCCTGGCACTAATAAAATACATTACTGAAGAACAGAATATTGTGCCCTGTGGCTTCACTTGCTTGGGTTTCCATAAAAAGGAGATCTGTGTTACCCATTCATAGAGCAACACCTGGCTCTCTTTAGTGCATCACAACCATCCTTACCCGTAAGAACAGCCCTATGTTCTCTTACGTCCTCCGACAGTCGCCGCCTCCTCTAAGTCATCACTATTGGGTATTGACTTCCGCTCCGCAGGAGTATACCCAATAGTGATGACTTGGAGGAGGGGGTGTTTTTTCATCACAGACACGCAAGCATGATATGGTTTCTGCTGATACTGGGTGCAGTGCTTTACAGGCTCTAGTGTAAAAAAATAAATAAATGCACTTTTTTTTTTTTTTTAAGTAAAACTTACCGTATCCTTTAAAAAAACTCATTGAAGTAAATAAAGTCTAGAGCTTTCAGAATAATCCAAGGTGATTGGTATGCTGTATGTTGCCTTCTTTGCCCTATTAAATAGGCCTGATCAACTTTTACATGAAAATAACATGCAGGCTAAATAAAAGATAACTGCTTGGCAACGTACAGAGCTTTGTTTGGAATTCTTGCAATTTCGTTTGCTATGCACTCCAAAATTTTATGGGAGCAAAGAATTGGCTCACAATATTTTAACTCATTCCTTTATAAAGTTCTAAATATATTTTATATTAACATTTAATTCAGTTTTATTTAGGAAATCCTATATCATGCTTATTTATATTATTATATTTAATGGACCGATATCTAAGTTTTATAATAAATTGCAAAGTTTAAAGCCATTTTAAGATACAATTACTATGCTGCAAATTATTTAGTATTTTGGCACGATTGCTGCGGCTAACAAAAGTCCATTAATTTTTACACCAAATCAAATTCAGTTGATACCACCCTAAAAAAAAAAAAGGTCTTGAGGCTCCTGTTCACTGATGCCAGATCACCTTCACATATGCAGTATACCAATATAGAAAAAGGAAGGCGCATTTCTGGTTCCACTTGACAAAAAACTTGACCTGAAACATTTTGTGTACATATAAACTACAAGTTCTAACCCAGTGTGCATTTATCGGTCTACACTAGTATATTACTAAACCTTGTGCTTTTTCCAGTGACCGGTTAAGCTCTTGGTAAATCTACCTCCTTGCAGTAGATGTTTTACATTTTGAAGTGAAATGTAGCTGGTGGTTGCCTACATCTCTGAATTGCTAGTACGTGGAACAAAAACCCTCCTTGCAAGTAGATGTCTGTCAAGCCAAGTGGGGATCCTTAAAGGAAGTCCTTTCTGTGTTCAAGTACTGACAAACCATCATTTCTCTTACGTCCTCCGACAGTCGCCGCCTCCTCTAAGTCATCACTATTGGGTATTGACTTCCGCTCCGCAGGAGTAGCTAGGCATAAGACTTAGTCAAAAGAACAAAGGCATTTGCATATCCATCATATTTCATCTCTAGCTTGTGAGCCTTTATTGTATTTGTCACATGGGCTTTAAACTCTTTTTAAAGCCTAGCATATATCTGAGACATCATACAACACATACAAGATAATAATTTTACTAAAAGTGATTGTAAAGGCTAAGGGTTCTTTCTTTGCATAAGGGAAAGAAGCCTTCTGTGTGCTGCCCCCCCCCCCAATACTCACCGGAGCCCCCTCTCGATCCAATTATGTGCATGGGAGCCTCAGCTGTCCCTAGTCTCTCTCCTCATTGGCCATTGGCTCCCACTGCTGTAAATCATAGCCAGTGAGCCAATGAGGAGAGACCCATGGGTGGTGCCGAGCCACAGCTCCATGTGTGTTATGGACAGATAGAGCAGGACTCGGGATTGAGCATGTACCAGTGCTCCCATAGCAAGTGGCTTGCTATTGAGGGCACTTGTCAAGGGGAGGAGCCAGGAGTGCCGGTGGTGGACCCGAGAAGAAGAGGATGGGGGCTGCTCTGTGCAAAACCATTGCACAGAGCCGGTAAGTATGACCTGTTTGTTATTTAAAAAAAAAAAAAAGAAACAAAGCTTTAATATCACTTTATACATACAATTTAATAATGAATGTTAGGGATGGGCTCAGGCATGTTTGAATCGTACCCTCCAGGAAGCCGTCACTGCCAATCATAGGCAGCGAGGTATTTCCCAGTCCACAGATGCACACATGCTGCCTATGATTGGTGGTGTGCAGTGATGGCTTCCTGGTGGGTACGATATGAACACGCCTGAGCCCATCATAAATGGGTGTTTATACTGATCATACTGGAGAGAGGTGAGGATAATGTATAAATAACAACCCCTTCTGGAGGTTTCAGGCCTCATGCTCATGACATTTACGCACTGACAAGTCTTCTGGCATAAGGGGTGCTGCGTACTTCCGCCAATATAAGTGAATGGCTGTACATAGCCATCCTTATGTAAACATCAGTCACTTCTGCATCAGAATTTACCAGTGCATAAGCCTACAGAGGAATTCGCCAAACACGAGAGTAGGCAGTTTTCTCAAGATATTTCTCATTTGGTTTTACAATAATTGGCAAAAAAGGCCTATGACCTGCATCACCTTCAACTCCACACTATGCAAAGCAATCTCGCCTTTAGCTTTTTCAGTTAACGGGGGATTAGCCTGAGTGATCAGGCAAAGTTGGGCATTTAGTTGAGGGACAACTGGTTTCTTCCAAGGGAAGTCAACTCTCATGCTTAGAATTATGGAGTCTTTTTAAAAAATTGTATTATATTTCCCTGAAACCCAGAATGTATGACTCCGAGCAGCAGAACATTTTAAGAACAAATGGGGAATCTTTTCTGTTCATCATATATAAGCTCTACAAAAGATAATAGATATAGGAGACTTGTTATAGTTGCAAAAATATCTGTGAGCCCAACTATGAAGGATTCAAAACTCAGCACTAATTTTCACAAAGTTCCCTTGGGTCAGGATATACACTTCCCAGCCACTTAATTAGGTACACCTGTTCAATTGTTTGGTAACACAAATTGCTAATCAGCCAATCACATGGCAGCAGCTCAATGCATTTAGGGATCTAGACCTGGTGAAGACAACTTGCTGAAGTTCAAACTGAGCTTCAGAATAGGAAAGAGTGGGGATTTGATTGTGGCATGGTTGTTGGCGCCAGGCAAGCTGGCCTGAGTATTTCAAAAACTGCTGATCTGCTCATATTTTCATGCACATCCATCTCTAGGGTTTACAGAGAATAGAGAAAATATCCAGTGAGTGACAGTTGTGTGGACAAAAATGCCTTGTTGACGTCCAAGGTCAGAGGAGAATGGGCAGACTGGTTTGAGATGATAGAACAGTAATTCAAATAACCACTCATTACCACCAAAGTATGCAGTATATCATCTCTGAATCCACAACACATCAAACGTTGAAGCAGATGGGCTACATAAGCAGAAGGTAAACACCGGGTGCCATTCCTATCAGCTAAGAACCGCAAACTGAGGCTAAAATTGGCACAGGCGCACCAAGATTGGACAATAGACGATTAAAAAAAAACGCCTGGTCTGATGAGCCTTGATTTTAGCTGAAAAAATTCAGATGGTAGGGTCAGAAGTTGGTGTAAACAACATGAAAGCATGGATCCATCCTGCCTTGTATCAACAGTTCAGGCTGGTGGTGCTGTAATGGCGTGGGGGATATTTTCTTGGCACACTTTGGGTCCCTTGGTACCAATTGCGCATCATTAAAACGCCATGGCCTATCTGAGTATTGTTGCTGACCATGTCGATCCCTTTACGTACCCATCTTCTGATGGCTACTTCCAGCAGGATAATGCACCATGTCACAAAGCTCAAATCACCTCAAACTGGTTTCTTGAACATGACAATGAGGTCACTATACTCCAATGGCCTCCACAGTCACCATAACTCAATCCAATAGAGCACCTTTGGAATGTGGTGGAATAGGAGTTTCACATCATGGATATGCAGCCAACAAATCTGCAGCAACTGTGTGATGCTATCATGTCAGTATGGACCAAAATCACTCAGGAATGTTACACCTTGCTGAATATATGCCACAAAGATTTAGGCAGTTCTAAAGGCAAAAGGGGGTTCAACCCAGTATTAGCAAGGTGTACCCAATAAGGGAGCCCTTAAAATGAAATTGCTGTCCATTCACTTTGTACGTCCACAAAGCCTAAAGGGTAGATCCAGAGATCAGAAATGTTTCTACATTGGCTAGCAGGGGTCCTCAAACTACGGCCCTCCAGCTGTTGTGGAACTACACATCCCATGAGGCATTGTAAAACTCTGACATTCACAGACATGACTAGGCATGATGGGAATTATAGTTCCTGGACAACTGGAGGGCCATAGTTTGAAGACCCCTGGGCTAGAGCATTCCAAAGTATCAAACGATCATGGGACAAACTGCTGGATAGAAAGAGGAATTGGGAGCTCAGAGAACCTCTGTCCTCATTTACTAGTTTACAACCATGCCCCTTATACATGAGTACACCCCTTTACTTTCAGCATAGTAAAAAAAGTTTTACTCTATATGCTAAAAAAAAGAAAGAATGTATTGACCTCTTTTTGTTATTAGTGCCTACTAAAAAGATGTTGCTTTTGCTGCGTTATGTTGGAAAGACATTTTTGGGAAATTTCATCTATATGCAAATTTGACCACACGCTAAATGTTTACTGTAAGGAAGAAAATGGTTTTGTGTCTTTCATTTTCCTATTTTTTCCTAACAAAGAAAGTAGCAGCAAGGGTAACTAGCAATGCTAAACATGTCTTGCCAGGCATTGATGTGAACTGGTTACTATGGAGTCAGAGGACCTCGCTTCCAAATATTACAGCTGTATATGCCAAGTCCTATATCTCTCAATGCATACTGCATTCTGCTGCTCATTACATTGTGTTTAACTGTATCCTAGTCTGAGGAGAACAAAACCACAGTGCACTGATACATGTAAAACAGCACATTTTACTGTTGAGTATTTTGTATTATCTGATCTTTTAGTAAAGTATTTTTGATGTGGCTGAAATGTTTACTTTTTACATTTTTAATTTCCAAATTCTATACAGTATTTCAAATAAGGTCTTTCAAATGACCTCAGAAGAAATTGCCGCTGCTCTGGTTTAAAAAAAAAATGTGCAGTTTAATGCATTTTTAGGTGAAAGTGGTGGTAAACCCTTGCATAAGTTGTATCTGTTTATCTGCAGTCTTCTTTTCTCTACATCTGTTCAAAGTCCAGGATTTTAAACGTTTGTCCAAGTGTTCAGAAAAAAAGGGGCGGAGAGCTGGGGGTTACACTCTGCCGAGCTCAGTGAGGAGAGCTCTGAGAGCTGATTAGAGGGAAGGTACACACCACCCTTCACATAACCCACAGAAATCGAACTGAGGCTACCAATTAGCTGGAGCTCCCTCCCCTGTTGCCTTTTTTTTTTTTTTTTTTTTTTTTGGTTTCAGGAAAACTTTTCAAAAATAACTTATGCAGATAGCAGAGGAACAAAACAGCAGACAGAAATGACACTTTGTGTTCTGGATTGAGACCAGCACACACTATGGAGGGATATGCTTTGTTCATATTTAATGTCTGAGGTTTACAACCACTTTAAGTCTAGGTTGCTCTTGGCAATGGATTATTTTTGTGATTTAAAGCTTAAGATACATGCATGTAAACTGTAGTAAATGTCAAAATATTTTCTGTATTACTAGTAAGGGGTACTGTAGTGTACCCCTTGCTACTAGATGCTTTACTTCCTCCTGTCTTTAGATTTGTAGTTTGGACAAATTGAAGCAGCAACACACATCAGTGTGCTTTGCTCTTCTGTAAACATGATTATTAAATATTGCAATAGAACCTGAATGAAACGGATCTGGTGGTGGCCTTTCTAGTCTGTATCCTGCTGTTGTGGAAATTACAAACAGCTAATGCAAATATAGATATGTGATATTTATATGTATAAATATTTTTTTACTAGCTAAAGCAGGGTTCCTCCAGAGGTTGTTGGGGGTTTCTGGATAAATTCTGCCTCTCCGATAAGTTCATACTTACACCATTGTTTTTTATAGCTATCTGTAAGGGGTTAATTCTTCGCAATGACCACAAGGAACTTTCTTCTCACTTTCTTCTCACTCACCATCACACTAATGTATCATGAGTTGTAGATCTAGAAATTGTTACCAGGGATTCCTTGAGGACGGAAAGTTATTTTAAGACCTCATGCACACAGGGCATTAAAAAAAAAAAAAAAAGGAGCTACAAAGCCACTACCAACGCCAGGAAAAAACGCTTTTAGTAGCTTTTTCCATTGGCGTTATTGTGTGTTTATCTGCATTAGCTTTTAGCAGCATTTCTCTGCCTCTGTTCAAAATCCATAGTCCCCTATGAGAGATGTCTTTGATCCGACTTTCAGCCTATTGATTTGAATAGAAGTCGCATCCAAGCCAGGTCATGATGATCCGACTTGTGGTGCGACTTGTGCTCTGAGGATCTTGAAGGGGAACCCCACGCCAAAAAAAAAATAAAAAAACAGTGCCCCCCCCCCCGCAAGACCATACCAGACCCTTCCGTCTGGTATGGATTTTGAGGGGAACCCCCCCCCCCCCAAGACCAGACCCTTCCGTCTGGTGTGTATTTTGAAGGGAACCCCCATGCAAAAAAACAACAAAAATGGCCTTTTCCCGACAACCGTGGTGGTTGTGGGGGTCTGTGGGGCAGGGGGCTTATTGGAATATGGAAGTCCCCCTTCGATAAATTGTGGCCCCCCCCCACCATGTAAATGAGTATGGGGTAAATGGTATCCCTACCCATTCTTCCAAAAAAAAAGAAAAGGAATGCAGTGTAAATAAATACAAGAGATGGTTTTTAGAAGTCCTTTATTAAAAATCTCCCTCGGGTCTTCTCCCTCAGGTCTTCTCCCTCAGGTCTTCTCTCTCAGGTGTTCTTCCTCCAGTCTTCTCCACCGCTGCTGTCTTCCTCCGCCCCCAACCCAGTCCTCCTCTGATGCTGTCTTCCGTGATTATGCCAGCTCGGCGCTCTGCCGCTTCTATCCAGTGACATCACCAGGACATCACAATGGCCCCCTGACCCGATCCTCTTCTGATGCTATCTCCTGTGATTATGCCAGCTCTGTTCTCTGCGACCCCGCCCCTTGTGACATCATGTGATGAAACAAGGGGTGAGGTCTCCTGGTGATGCCACCAGGTGGCCACGCCCCATGGCTATATAAGAAGCTGCAGAGAGCAGAGCTGGCATAATCACAGGAGACAGCATCAGAGGAGGATCAGGTCGGCGGGCCATTGTGACGACACAAGGGGTGGGGTCTCCTGGTGATGTCCCTGGGTGGCCATGCCCCATGGTTATATAAGAAGCCTCATAGAGCAGAGCTGGCATAATCACGGGAGACCGCATCAGAGGAGGACCGGGTCAGCGGCAGGGAAGACCGGAAGGAGAAAACATGAGGGAGAAGATCGAAGGAAAACTTTTAACAAAGGACTTCTCAAAACCATCTCTTGTCTTTATTTACACTACACTATGTTTTTTTTGGGAGGTGAATGGGTAGGGGTACTCATTCACATGGGGGGGGCTGGGATCGGGAGGCACCTTGTTATTAAAGGGGGCCCTCAGAGATTCCGATAAGCCCCCTGCCTGAGGACCTGCGCAACAACCACCCAGGGTTGTCAGGAAGAGCCCTTGTCCCCATCAACACGGTGCTTTGGGTGGGGGGGGTGCAGAGCCCCCCGTCCCAAAGCACCCACTCACCCCCATGTTGAGGGCGTGTTGTCTGGTATGGTCCAAGGGGGGGGTGCTCGTTCCCTCCCCTTTCCTCACCTGTCAGGCTGCATGCTCGGATAAGGTATCTGGTATGGATCTTAGGGAGGACCTATGCAGTTTTTGTTTTTTGGCATGGGGTTCCCTTCAAGATCCTCAGAGCACAAGTTGGATCATCCGACTTGGATGCGGCTTCAAATCAAACCAATGGGCTCTCATTGGGAACCATTGATTTTTGACATGTCAAAAAAAAACTCCTGACGTGGCTTAACACCGTATCCAGCGTTCAGCAGCATCAGATGTTTTCACAGCTGTAACGCCAGTCCTCAGAACGTGCTGGCCCTGGGGTTTTTTTTTTTTTTTGCAGCTTGAAAACGCCTATGCCACTTACAGCTTCTAAACGCCTGTGTGTGCATGATGTCATAGATTACTGTAAAGATTACTGTTTTTGACAGGTACCTGTTCCCCACTTCCAGCGCCGTCCCTCGGATGTTTGGCCCCTGCCGCCGAGCCAAACCGAATGCGCAATGCGCTTCGCGCATGCGCATTAGGGCCCCGCCTGTGAAGCTGTAAGGCTTCACTGCCAGGTTCCCTCACCGGCAATGGCGGCAGCAGCACCCGACAGCCGATGGAAACATCGACTGCTGTGCCGACATCACTGGACTTCAGGACAGGTAAATGTCCTAATATTAAAAGTCAGCAGCTACAGTATGTGTAGCTGCTGACTTTTAATTTTTGGAGGGGGAGGCTGGACCACCGCTTTAACATAAATTGTTGTCCTCTTTAGATGGTGAGTGGTAATGCTTCAAGAGCTATCCAATCAATGATTTAGGACAGTGGTCTCCAAATTGTGGCCTGGGGGCCAGATATGGCCCTTTGCTCGCCTTTAATCCAGCCTTTGGAGCACTATTCCTCCCAGTGACAATAACAAGGGGTCACCATTCCTTCCACTGACACCATCAGTGAGTAACAACTCCTCTCACTGACACCAACAATAGGGCATTTTTCCTTGACGCCAGTGATGGGACACTTTTCCTCCCACTGATACCAACAATGGGGCATAATTCCTCCCACTGATATAAACAATTAGGCACTATTAGGTACTATTATACCAATGATGGGCCACTATTCCTCCTACTGACTACAGGCACTGACTTTTTCTTTTACTATCACTGACCCTGGGGAATTTTTTTACTTCCTCTGGCCACTTCCCCCCCCCCCCCCCCCAAAGTCTGAAGGACAGTAGACCGGCCCTTTGTTTAGAAAGTTTTGAAGACCCCTGATTTAGGAGAACATATCCACTGCTTCTTGAAAACAAAGATTTAGGCTCCATGTACACGGGACGTTGTTAAAAGTCCCTTTGAATGCTGGAATTTTTAGGACGTTTGAAACGTCCGTTCGGTCGCGTTTGTACCCGCGTTTAGCAGCATTTGCGGGCGTTTGCGTTTAGAAGCGTTCCTAGAGGTCAAAAAAATTATTCCACTTTAAAATGGAAAAACGCGAACGCTAAACACGGGTCATCGCGTTCAGATGCGTTCGGACGCGTCCAGACACGTTCGGACGCGTTTGTGCGTTTGAAACGCCGGGAAACACACGTTCGAACGCAAATAATTGCGTTCGAAAAACAGTCCCTGAACGCAACTGCCTGCAAATGACTGTAAACGACCTGGTGTACATGGACAGATAAGATAAAATGTAGATGGGTTCAGGGGCTTCTGAAAAAAACGCCCAACTGCTCCTAAATGGCCATTTCCAGCGTCCCGTGTACATGGAGCCTTAAGCATAATTTGATATAATCCAGTGCTGGATAATGGAAATGACCCCTTAGGAGCATTAAAGCATTGGTGAACATAGGAAATGATATGCATGTAATTTTAGTTCACAAATGTTCCACAATAAAAACAAACCTTAGATATGACCGGGAGTCAGGTAACAAAACCTATTTTTGGGTCAAGAGGTATACATTAGTCACAAAATAAAATTGTCAGCTGTTTCAGGATGCACTTTTTGCAGAATGATTGATTATCCATTCAATCAATCAAATCATTTGTTTTACAGGCCTTTCAGCCAGTGTGCCTTCTATAATATGGCTGACTTTCTGGCTCATTATCAGTCAGTAATGAACTCTCTGCTTATGTAGGAAAGTTAGCAGACATTTCCTTTAGTTTTCTATAGTCTGTCAAGTGTCCATTTACAAGCACATTATTTATTGGAAAAGCTTTTCAGTTTTTTGGCAAGTTAATGTACAAACAAACCATTCCAGTCCTCTTCTTGCTATTTATTATTGATTGCTCAGTATCCTCTAGTCATAATATGCGGCGTGGGTGTAGAAATACATGCTGTGCTGAAAAGCCGCTCTCCCATGTGATGTAAGAAGTGTCCATTGAGAGGCTGGCATCTTTTAAAATAAATATGGTTTTTAGCATGATTATAGGTTCCTCGTCGCTGGTGACAATGGGAGATTATTAACATAATGTGTTTTAAATTCAAAACGCACACACATTAACAGCTGTGGCTTATTTAACATTCACCACATCTACAAAATATCATTTGCCCGTCACATTTCTGTAGTTTGTTCAGACAGCACATGCTGTGAGATTCAAAACATTTGATGCTTGGTAAATTGGGAATAGAAGCCATCATGTTTTGTGTAAATAGGGCTTGTTACATAAATGTTGGCCTATTTATTCCAGCCATTAGCAATAATTAAATTTTCAGAATCTCTCTAGTTTCCAGGTACCTCGATAAACAGAGAAACTTGCTAAGTATCCTTTTTTTTTTTCTTGGCCCAATTTAACATCCCTTATGTATCCATCACTGCTGTGGTACAAATGATACTTCTCAGCATGAATCACTGGTTAATAATTTATGATGCTCTCTCAAGGTTCTCTTCAAAAGAAATAAAAAGCGGGGACCTGGTCTATGGGGGAGGATCAAAAGGGTGCCATATTTATGCACGGAGAATGCTCATTGTCACACATGATTTGAAAAGTATGAAATATAACAAATTAGCCCAGACGACTAATAGTATTCAACAAGGAGGAAAATGGACTGGTTACATTAAAATGATCATAGAAATGTGTCTTTTGTTCATATTTAAATTGTTGAATTTATCTATTAAATAAGAAATAGGTTTATTAAAACCAGTGACCGCTTGACTGACATATAAACACTTCAGAAAGCAGTTTGCTAGTGTAGTCAGATCCCTTGTTTCATTTTTTCTGTAAATGATTGAGGAGGCCTTATTGTTGACTATAAGAAATAGCTCTGCTATTCCACTGATTTCCTCACCCCCTGTGTACATTATGTAGTCTTTGTGAAAGGTATAGAGTCTACATGCTATGGTAAATATACATTTGAAATTCACCAACCCTGATGTTCAGACTGCCTATCTCCTTTTCTGAGGCCCTGAAATGCTAGGACAGTGTAAACTCCTCCAAAACAACCCATTTGTGGAAAGTGGACACTCCAGTGTATTTAGTAAGAAGTGTGGCGAGTTTTTTTGACTGTGTGCTTTTTTTGCTACAAATTTTTGTAAAATGAAGAAAGTAAGTGTCCATTCACACTACCGCGACTTGTCAGGCGACTTGTCAGCCTGACAAGTCGCGGTCCATTGTGTGCTACAGGAACCGTTCTAATAGGAGCGACACAAGTCGCTCCGACTTAGAAAAAGGTTCCTGTACTACTTTGGGGTGACCTGGAGCGACTTACATAGACATTCATTATATGAAGTCCGTGCAAGTCGCGCCGAAGTCGTGCCGCGTTAGTGTGAACCGGCATTTAATAAAAAGTTATCATTTTTAACAAGTTAATTCTTTACTCAGGGTATAGGCATACTTACAGTTACACCTTCAAAACATTCTTCTACTCCACCTGGAGATTCCACCACATGTGTGAGACTTTCACTGCCTAGATGCATAAATAATGCATCTGATTTACTGACTACCTATGACATTTCTTGAGGCCTGGAGTGCCAGGACAGGAGAAACACCCACAAAATGAACACATTTTGCCAAGTAGATCCTTCCAAAATTCTTAATTAGAGGTGTAGTAAGTCTTTTGAAGATCATTTAACATAGCTTTTTGGAAAATGAAGACATTTTTTTTTTTGTTATTTACACACAGCTGTCAATTGATAAGATATTTCTCACACACAGCATAGGCATACTTAGAATTACACCCTAAAGCCTTCATCTACTCCTCCTAAGTATGAGGATACCACGTGTCAGACTTTTATGGAGCATAACTACATAGAGGGACCCAAAATCCATAAAGCACCTTCGGGCTTTCAAGGGACATAAATTATGCATCTATTTTCCTGACTACCTATCCCAATATTATTGGAGGAGGCTGAACAAAGGGTGAAAAGGAGTCCCTGTCATTGTAGTTGTCCACAGGGGATGGCTAGGACTAGTCTCATCAGATTGAAGTCAGTGGGACATGCAGATGGTTTAGGCTGCAGAAAGAGATGTAGTCCATAAACAGGAAAAGAACTGGCAGTGGGCAGAAATGTGGTCAATAAACAGACCAGGGTCAGTTCAGGTGGCAGGCAGAGGTAACATTGCAAAGGAGTGGTAGTGATCAGGAACACTGTTACTAGCTGCTCTAAATTCAGTGACACTGTACTGATGTGGTGGTGATTAGGGACACTGTTGATGGCTGTACTGGTCTGATAGTACTTAGAAACTCTGTTGCTGACAAACACTGACCTAGCATGGCTAGCGATCAGAAACCTAGTTTATTATTTATATAGCACTTATAATTTACATCATAACTCCCATTCATACATATACATACTAAGGCACATTTTGACAGGAGCCAATTAATCGATCAATATTTCTATGGAATGTGGGAGGCAACCTGAGTACCAGGAGGAAACCCGCACAGCCAGAACATGAAAACTCTGCGCAGGTGTGGCAGGGTTGGGGATTCCAACTGATGACCCTAGTTCTGCCAGATAAAATTGTTAACCACTTAGCCATTGTGCTGCTCAGTTGCTGACTATACTGCTCTGATGACACTGAAACACTGTAGCTGTCAGCACTAGTTTAGTAACACTGTAACTGGTGTGGCAGTGATCAGGGACACTGTTGCTGGATGCACTGTCCTGGTGACACTGGAACTCTTCCGTGGAGATCAAGGGCACGCAGGCACAGGGAAAAAATGCAAACCAGTGCAGTTTGTGCTGATGTTGGAATTCAAATTGATGACCTTAGTGCAGTCAGGCAGAGATGCTAACAACTTAGCCACTGTTCTGCCCAGTTGTTGGCTGCAATGGTCTGGGGACACTGGGACTGGTGCTGTGGCAATCTGGAACACTGTTGCTGGCTGCACTTGCTTTGGTGACACTGGAACTGGTGTAGTAGCAATCAGGAACACTGGTACTGGCTTACACCTGTTTGGGGACACTGGAACTGGTGTGGCAGCAAGCAGGAATACTGTTGCTGGCTAATACAAATATAAATTCAGGTTATCACCCTTATAAACATCTAAATGCAGCTTAGTGAATATGTGCACAAAACACCTTTAACCACTTCAGCTCGGGAAGGTTTTACCCCCTTAATGACCAGGCCATTTTTTGCGTTACTTTGATGAAAAGTTGCACGGTCGTGCAACGCTGTACCCAAATACAATTGATGTCCTTTTTTTTTCCTACAAATAGAGCTTTCTTTTGGTGGTATTTGATCACCTCTGCGGTTTTTAGATTTTGCGTTCTAAGCAAAAAAAGAGCGACTATTTTGAAAAAAAAAACACAATGTTTTTTACTTTCTGCTATAAAATATTCCCAATAAAAAAATTGAAAAAATAATTTCTCTTTATCAGTTTAGGCCAATTTGTATTCTGCTACATATTTTTGGTAAAAAAATATTTTAATTGGTTTGCACAAAAGTCATAGCGTTTACAAACTGCGGGATAGATTTTTCGACTTTTTATTTTTTTTTTATCAGTAATGGCGGTGATGAGGGATTTTTAGCGGGATTGCGACATTGCGGCAGACAGATCGGACCCCTAACTGACATTTTTGACACTTTTTGGGGACCAGTGACATTAATAGAGTAATCAGTGCTAAATATTATGCACTATTACTGTATAAATGACACTGGCAGGGAAGGGTTAACACTGGGGGTGATCAAAGGGGTTAATGTATGCCTAATAATGCTTACTGACAGTAGGGGGGGAGGGCTCTGTGACCGGCACAGAGAGATCAGGGTTTCAGCTTAGCTGAAACTCCTGATCTCCCTCTGCCTGTGTGACAGAAGACCCGCTTGCTTTGTTTTCATAAGCAGGCGGGTCTTCTGTCAGTAGGCGGTCTTTGTGTGACGATTGCAGGAGGCCGGCGGCGATTGCCACCGCTCCTCCTGCTGCCGGACTCCCGCTGTGGTCTTTTTATTGCTGGAAGTCTCTCAAAAGAGCATCCAAAAAAGTAAACTGCAATTTTTGTTTTTAACATGTGCTTCCTGATTGGGAACACCTAACACATATAAAGTAGGTATTCTCCCAATCTACAAACTTGGAAATACACTTTAAGTTTTGCTATTACAGCCTTTTGCCAGCATAGACCTGATTAAAATGAAAAATAAGTAAGTGGTCATTTCAACACATGTATTCAGTTTTTATGGTACAGTCTGGGTTTCTAAAGTATTTCTTATTATTTTGTTATAGGATGGAGGATTGCTTATTAACAATCCATGTGCACTTGCCCTTCACGAATGTAAGTGTTTGTGGCCAGACGTGCCACTCCAGTGTGTGATCTCTCTTGGCACAGGGCGTTATGAAGGTGTGGGCAAGAGCACAGCAACGCACACAAGTCTGAAAGCCAAACTGACCAATGTGATCAGCAGTGCCACTGATACAGAAGGTGAGCATTCACTCTCCAGTGATTTTCTTTGATACGTTTACTGCTTTTATATGCTTCCCGTTTCACATATATGTTACTATTAAAAATAACACTGTGAATCCCCGAAACCTACTAATATAGCCAGCTGCCCCTATAAAATTTACAATAAATGTGATGTAGTATAAACTTTCATAAGTGATAATTAAACACTTATACAAAATACATATTATTTAAAAGTCATTGGTGTTGCCTGTGAAACACAAGTTCAATGAAATAAAGTCCCCAAATCTTCCCCAAAACTTGGAGGCTTACCAGAATATATTGACCCCTTAATTGCAGGTAGGCCAAAAACCATTTTCTCTAAAGAAACAAGTATGCCTGATCTAATGTCTGCTGCCTCCTTCCATCCTGAATGGATCTTATGTGGGGTTTCCACTCCACTTTCTCTTGTCCTTAAGTGTCCGTTCACACTTGTGCAACTTAAAAATCGTGCGATTTCCATTGTGACTACCATGCGACTTTGATGCAATTTGGATGATTTTCCTTTGGTTTCTTCACTTTCTAATGAATTCCAAAGTATCAGAACAATTTAAATTCGTATTCATACTCATTTACTTGGGGTTGGGATCTGGGGGCCCCCTTGTTAAGGGGGGCTTCCAGATTCCAATAAGCCCCCCCCCCCCCACAACCACCAGCCAGGGTTGTGGGGAAGAGGTCCTTGTCCCCATCAACATGGGGGGGGGGGTTATTGCTCACATAATATTATCCAAAACTTTAAATTCATGTGAATATTACTAAAGCTAACCAGATGTATATTATCCGTTTAACAGGAAAGTGAGCCAAAGCCACATTCCAAGTAGTGTGTCTTTAAACCAACCACCAATGGTATGCAAAAAAGGCTCACTGGAAAAATGTGACACTCTTCTTTTACAAGTGAGTCACAAGCACATTAAAGAGCACTGTGTCTTTTAAGCCAACCATCAATGATATACAGATGCATCTCATAAAATTAGA
The DNA here is from genome assembly GCF_965119305.1 of Pelophylax lessonae. NCBI lineage: Eukaryota > Metazoa > Chordata > Amphibia > Anura > Ranidae > Pelophylax > Pelophylax lessonae. The sequence goes on from NC_138771.1 coordinate 239,085,391, forward strand.
ATATCATCAAAAAGTTAACTTATTTCAGTAATTTAATTCAAAAAGTGAAACTCATACATTTTATATAGATGCATTTTTTTTTCTTTTAATTTTGATGATTATGGCTTTCAGCTAGTGAAAATCCCAAATTCAATATCTCAGAAAATTAGATTACATAAGTTTAATAAAAAAATACAGAAATGTTGGCTTACTGAAAAGTATGTCCATTTACAGTATAGTATGCACTCAATACTTGGTCTGGGCTCTACTGCATCAATGCGGTGTGGCATGGAAGGCGATCAGCCTGTGGCACTGCTGAGGTGTTATGGAAGCCCAGGTTGCTTTGATAGCGGCCTTCAGCTCGTCTGCATTGTTGGGTCTGGTGTCTCTCATCTTCATCTTGACAATACCCCACAGATTCTTTAAGGGGTTTAGGTCAGGCCAGTTTGCTGGCCAATCAAGCACAGTGATTCCATGATACCAGGTATTGGTACTTTTGGCAGTGTGGGCAGGTGCCAAGTTCTGCTGGAAAATTAAATCCGCATCTCTATAAAGCTGGCCAGCAGAGGGAAGCATGAAGTGCTCTAGAATTTCCTGATATAGGGCTGCGCTGACTTTGGACTTGGTAAAACACAGTGGACCAACACCAACAGATGACATGGCTCCCCAAATCATCACTGACTGTGGAAAATTTTGCATTTTATTTGGAAATCACGGTCCCAGTGTCTGGAGGAAGAGGCACATAATCCCAAGTTGCATGAGGTCCAGTGTAAAGTTTCCACAGTCAGTGATGATCTGGGGAGCCATGACACAAGTACAGTAAGCTATCAAACCGCGTTTAAGCCTGCTAGTGAAAGTGCAGACTGGGGTGCTCCATAATCCTGAAAGTGGACATTTGGGCAAGTATCCCTGTAGGAAGGGGGCAGTAAGCATGCAGTTCACCTGCTCTGCTGGTGCCAGATTTCATATTTTTCAGCATTGGAGGCTGCTGTTAGAAGGATTCCCCCAAAAAACAAGAGGCACCAGGCTCTTCGGCACTCCAAGGGACAAGAAGGGGTGTTGACAACAGGAAGGAGTTATGTCATCTAGTTGCCCCTTGCATTGAGGGCAATTAGATGGTCTCCCTTTCCCTGGTGAACTGGTTTAAAGGAGAAGTACAGCCAAAGCTAATTTGGCTGTTCTGCTCCTGTGTATCGCAGGAGTGCAGATCGTTCTGCGCTCATGTGACCCATTTTCAGCAGACAGTGGGCTGAAGTCTATCTGCTGACGTCACAAAGCCGGTCCAGGCTCAGGCAAGATCGCAACAATGGAGTTGGGATCAGCCCACATGCCTGGACTGGCACCCAGGTCAGCCTCTCAGCCAGCTGTTGAGAGCCTGAGCCAGCTACTCCAGTCCCCTCCACAGCCCATTGCTCCAGTGAGCAACCCATACTTCTCTTTTAAGGGGCCCTTTGTACCCCTAACCAGTTCATTCTGAATCGGTATGAAATATAAATTAATGGAAAACCAACACGTCTTTAAAAAATGTAAAAGTAACTTCCTGTGACTTCATGTAAAAGTGATTGATATATACTTTTCAAGTTCCAGCAATGTTGAAAAGTGCCCCACAGCAGGTCTCCTTCAGTACTGGGTTCCCAAAAGGGGAGTGTGTGTCCCACCTCCTTACATTTTAGACTCCCTGGTGTTAACCTCTGCAGGGAACTATGAGGAAGTATCTCCCTGGAGTTACTGCTTGGACATCAGTGGCAATATTGGGGCTCAGTCCAAATATGGACAAGTGCATTGCCCATATTTGGACTAGTACCAAATATGGGCTGAGAGATCTAACCTGCCAGCACTCCCTCCAGGGCATCAGGGATACTAAAGATCCCAATACCTGTCCGCATCGGGGCTCTAGTGCTTTGAAAGGGGAATGTTGCCCGAAGAATTTTAGGGTGAATGTTTGGTAAATTGGCCACCAATCTTTCATAAATTCTCCCCTAAATCTCTCAGGATGTGGGAGACCGTTATTTGAATATTCATATATTAACTTTTTGGTTATGGTCCTGTAAAGATTAACATCTAGATTGTGCCTCTCCTTTAATAACCTTTGGGTCATTGGTACACTGTCTAACCCTATTTAAATGAATCCTGACTGCAACCAGTATACGTTTGTATCCTGTCCTATCACATTGAGATTTGAGATTGAGATGCATGTTATGATCAATAATTATGTATGTTCTGTTTAGGAAAAGTAACCTTGAACCAATCAAATGTCTTTTTTTTTTTTGTAAGCACATACAACTTTAATATTGCTATAATATTTTATCACCCCAAAAATCAGGTAATATCAGTGTAGCAAATCGCATGATTTACATAGAAAAATGTGTTGTATTTTGTACAGAAAATCCCTGACATTTAAATGATGTCATATAATGAGCATGTTAATATCCAGGCATAGTTTTTTTTCAGTGGATTCCATTGTGACTGTTTCAGTGTTTCAGGCTAACAATAAGAGTGATGTTGAAGCTATTTTTAATCTGCTGATGTTGTCCTGTCCTGCCGGCTCAGCATATTCAGAAGTTGAGTGGATTGCAGTTCTGAGCATGGCCAATATTTAATTCGTCTGAAACCTTACTCTAGTACGCATTGCAGAGCTGATTCAGGACTCAGCACATTGGCTATTATAAGTGGGGTTTTTTTTTTTTTTCTTAATATTGTCTGTGCTGTAAACAGCATAGCATCGGGGGAGCATATAGAATAAATAATGCACATGTTTTATGCATTAAGTGCAAACAGAAAACAAGTAATAATTGATGCACTGAAATGTTCTTAATTCAATGTGGGCTGGACCCAAATCAGACAAAACAAATGGCAGATGATGGGTGGAAAGGTGAAATCTAGGTGAAAGCTCTACCTGACAGACAGAAAAGAGTCTGCCAAGTGTTTCAGGCCAAGCTGAGCAGTTTTGGGTGAACAAAACCTTTAAAGTGTCATTAAACCCACATCATAAAAACAATCAATAAATTGTGTTTCTCTTACGTCCTCCGACAGTCGCCGCCTCTTCATATTCGTCACATATGGGGTATTAGACTTTGCTCCGAAGGAGTAGCTAGGCAACAGAATATGTTAACAATAAAGCTTTAACATATCCCACCCTCAAGGGGTGGTCCCCTCAGTCAATACCCTCCTACTTCCTGCAACCATATCTCAGTTTTAATGTCTAGCTTGTCAGGAGTGGCTGGCTCTCTCTGTGCTGGGACTTTTTGTCCCAGACTCTTTCTTCTTTTTAATATTTTATTTGAGTTTTTTCTCTACCTTTACTTAGCTGTTGTTTTTGTCAGCATTAGTTAGTTCTTCGGACGAAGAGGATCATGCGGACTGGGTCTCGGGCTGATCCCCCTGATCGCAGGTCGTGGGTCAGTGGCTTCCCAGTCTGCCATCGAGCGTTCAGCCAGGTAACGCTCCTGGCACGGTGAACGACCCATCCCTGTTCGGTGCAGGGATGTTTGGTGAGGTGGCTACCTCACCGGACGCTGTGCGGTTTCTTAACCGCCATTGTGTGCGTCTTGAATTGCGACTCTCCCTGCCTCATGTGCAGCGGCTTGTTCGCCTGTGCGGGTTCCCCACGCCATATGAGGTAAGTGTGTCTATGTGGGGACCTGTCTGTCTGGGGGGGGTCTCAGTCTGGGACTGTGTAACCTGCCTTTAAATCACACTGCTTGTCTCCCTATCTCTCGGCTGCATGCTGTGGGCTGCAAGGGGGGGGGGGAGCTGTATGACACTGTGTGTGTCAGGCTGGGCAGTGTGGGAAGCTGTGTGCTGTGGGGCATGTTTTTAATGGCATGTTGGGGCATATACAGCGATCGCTGCAGCGATCTAACATGTATCCATATAATGGGATGAATTTGTGTGTGTTTTTATGCACTGTGGAGCGGCGGTTTCGGCGCCAAACGACGCCATTTTACCGGCGCCCGCTCCGGCCGCATGGTTTACATGCACGGCGGCCATTTTCTTGTAGCCTCCATAGGCTTACATAGAGCGCCCTGGCAGCATCACTTCCTTTTTCCTGGAACACCGGTCGAGGCAGCAGCAGCAGCGGGGTCTCCTCAGGTTTTATCCTTCTATTCCTGTTGTCCATTGCCTGTATTCAGTCTGTATATTCCCTGTGGGGGTCTCATTGTGCCTGAGTGTGTGCGGTGGGCTGCGCTTACCGCGCTTGCTGAAAGGGGGCAGTTAACCCTTGGTTGTCTGGCGTACAGGGGCAATGGATTCTCAGGAGGGCAAGTTTCCCACAGTATTGGTGGAAAGCCAGGGGACCGCTGTTTCCCCCCCAGGGGGGGATTTAGCCACTATTGTGGCTGGCCTTGCTGCCCAGGTGCAAATGCTGGTGGCTGCTCAATCTACTAAACGGCCCAGAGTTACTCTGTCCTCCGATTCTGAGGGTGAAGGTGATGGGGCTGTTCTGGCAGGGACCCCCCTATCGGGGTCCCGCTCCTCTCTTGATCTAGTGGGGTCTGAGGTAGAGGCTGAGGTTGAGGGGGTTGATAATTCTCCCCCTGGCTCGCCTGAAGAGCTTGCAATCATGGATGAGTTGATTGCTTCCATTAAGCAGACGCTACGTTTGCAGGACGAAGTGTGTCCCCCCGCTGCCTTGGCGGCTTATGGGACGCAGAGAAAACGCAGGACGCCGCAGGTTTTTCCCTGCAATGCTGATTTTCAGCGCGCTGTAAAGGATCAATGGCGCGATCTGCGCAAACCTTTTGCGGTACCAAGTAAATTCAAGCTGCGTTATCCTTTCTCCCCTGCCACTGATGAACGGTGGTGTGTGCCTCCACCAGTGGATCATGCAATTGCGGTTTTGAACAAAGCCACTGCGATTCCTGCAGAGGGATCCCCTGTTTTCCGTGATGCCACGGATAGGAGACTGGAGTCTCTTGCCCGTCATACTTATTCTGTTACGGGTTCTATGCTTAAGGCTCTATTTGCTTCTCTCATGGCGGCCCAGGCGATCGCAAGTTGGACGCAGATGCTTAGGCGCGTCCTAGTGGCCGATTCGGCCTCGGCGGCGACCCTGGACATGGTGGATCAGATCCACCAGGGTGTCATGTATCTGTGTGATGCGGACCTGGACCTGACTCCGTTGGCTGCACGTGTGCATAGCGTGGCGGTGTTGTCTCGCCGCCTGGTTTGGTTGAAATGTTGGTCGGTGGACCAATCTTCACGTAAAACCTTAGCCAATCTGCCTTATGATGGGTCTCGCCTTTTTGGGGAGTCCCTGGATGTGTTGATTAAGGGGATCACCGGGGGTAAGAGCACTCTCTTGCCCCATTTCCCCAAGGCTAAGGGGGCTTCTGGGAAGAAGCATGCGAATTTTCGGCCCCCTCAGGGGTCCTTTCGTGCCTTTCGGCCGCACTACAAGGGCAAACCGTTCAAAGGCCAGGGCTCTCAGAAGAAACCCTGGTCTGGGAAACAGAAGTCCGGCCAATCCGGACCTGCGGCCCATAACAGTTCGGCCTGAAGGGGCGCCCTCACCCAGTTTTGGGGTGGGGGGACGCTTGCTCGGTTTTCTTCAGCCCTGGTTGGCCCGTGTGCGGGACAGATGGGTTCTGGAAATCGTTCGATCTGGTTACAAGATCGAGTTTCTCTCTCGGCCAGCGAGCAGATTTTTTCCCTCAAATCTACAACTGTCTCCAGAGCGCCTGCGGGATCTGCACCTGGCGGTGCGGGACCTGAGGGCTCAGGGAGTGGTGGTTCCGGTGCCTCATCGGGACAGATTTCGGGGGTTTTATTCCAATCTGTTCACCGTGCCCAGAAAGGAGGGCAAGGTTCATCCAATTCTGGACTTGAAAGCTCTGAACCGCTCTGTGCGGGTTCGCAAGTTCCGCATGGAATCCCTGCGCTCGGTGGTGGCTGCCCTGGTTCCGGGGGAATTCATGGCCTCCATCGATTTGAAGGATGCGTATCTTCACATCCCCATATTCGAGGGTCATCAGAGATACCTTCGATTTGCCATTGCGGAGGATCACTACCAGTTCGTGGCGTTGCCCTTTGGGCTCGCCTCGGCTCCGCGGGTCTTCACCAAGGTGCTTGCACCGGTTCTGGCATTATTGAGGGCCCAGGGCATTTCTGTCCTGGGGTATCTGGACGACATTCTGATTCGGTCTGCGACCAGTCAGGGTCTGGAGAAGGACCTGTCTGTCACGATGCAAACTCTGCAGGAGTTCGGTTGGACGATAAATGTTCCAAAGTCGACACTGAGTCCGTCGGTTCGTCTTCCCTATCTGGGAATGATACTGGACTCGGTGCAGGCGAAGGTCTTCCTGCCGGAAGACAAACTCAGGACTCTTCAGGAGGAAGTCAGGTCCCTCAGGGACGTTCCGAACTCGTCTCTGCGGACGTGTATGAGATGTCTGGGATTGATGGTCTCGGCTTTCGAGGCGATTCCTTTCGCGCAGTTTCACACGCGGGGTCTCCAGGCGGAGATCTTGTCCAAGTGGGACGGGCGACCTCAATCTCTGGATCTTCAGATCTCGTTGAGTCATCGCACCAGGGAAAACCTTCTGTGGTGGCTCCAGTCCCCGTTGGTGTCCGGGGGCAAGTCGTTTCGTCCGATCTCGTGGACGATAATCACCACGGATGCCAGCCTGTCGGGCTGGGGTGGTGTTCTGGGCGTTCTGTCCGCCCAGGGGACCTGGTCGGAGGGGGAGTCTTCCCTCCCGATCAACATTCTGGAATTGCGTGCGATAAGGCTCTGTCTTCATCGCTGGACGGACCGGCTGCAGGGCTGCCCGGTTCGGGTGCAGACGGACAATGCCACGGCGGTGGCCTACATCAACCACCAAGGGGGCACCAGGAGTGCCCGAGCGGCTCGAGAAGTGGCCGACATTCTGTCTTGGGCCGAGACTCATGTCCCGGCGATAACGGCGGTTCACATTCCGGGAGTGGAGAACTGGCAGGCGGACTATCTGAGTCGCCAGACCCTGGATCAGGGGGAATGGTCTCTCCATCCGGCTGTCTTCCAGATGTTGTGCGCGAAGTGGGGTCTTCCAGATGTGGACCTGTTCGCGTCTCGCCTCAACTACAAGGTGAAGAGGTTCGTGGCAAGGATGCGCGACCCTCGGGCAGACGCGTCGGACGCGTTAGTGGCCCCGTGGCATCAGTACAGGCTGATGTACGCGTTTCCACCGATTCAGTTGCTGTCCCGGTTCCTTCGCAGGTTACACTCGGAACGCAGCACGGTGATTCTTGTGGCACCGGACTGGCCTCGCCGGTCCTGGTACGCAGACCTCGTGAATCTGGCGGTCGACGCCCCCTGGCGTCTGCCTCTTCGGGACGATCTACTGTCTCAAGGACCGATTTACCATCCTGCTTTACAGTCGCTGGCTTTGACGGCCTGGCTGTTGAGACCGAGGTCCTGAAGGAGAAGGGTCTCTCTCCAGAGGTTGTTCATACCTTGATCAACGCGAGGAAGTCTTCCTCGGGAAAGGTTTATTACCGTACTTGGAAGGCCTATTTTGCCTGGTGTGAGTCCAGGGGGTTTTCACCCCGCACGTACTCGGTTTCCCGTGTGCTGTCTTTCCTTCAGACGGGTGTCGATCAGCGTTTGGCGCTGGCTACGATAAAGGGTCAGGTGTCTGCGCTGGCCGTTCTGTTTCAACGTCCCGTGGCTTCCAACTCCTTAGTTGGCACTTTTATTCAGGGTGTGCGGCATCTGGTTCCTCCTAGGAGGGATCCTTTGCCCCCTTGGGACTTGAATCTAGTCCTATCTGTGTTACAACGTGCTCCTTTTGAACAGATCAGGGAGATCTCGTTGTCTATGTTGTCCAAAAAGGTCGCCTTTTTGGTGGCGATCACTTCGGCTCGCAGAGTGTCGGAACTGGCGGCTTTGTCCTGCAAGTCTCCGTACCTGGTTGTTCATTTGGATAAGGTGGTCTTGCGACCTAATCCTTCTTTTCTGCCGAAACGAGTTTCGGAATTCCATCTTAACGAGGATATTGTTTTGCCTTCGTTGTGCACGAAGCCTAAACATCCAAAGGAGGTGAGATTGCATTCTCTGGATGTTGTTCGGGCGATTAGGGTTTACCTTAAATCGACTGAGTCTTTTCGAAAGACGGACTCCTTGTTTGTTCTTCCAGAGGGTCCTCGGAAGGGCATGGCGGCTTCCGCCTCTACCATTGCCAAATGGATCAGGCAGACCATTGAACAGGCCTATGCCTTGCAGGGGAAGGTTCCCCCTGTGCCTGTGAAGGCGCACTCTACTAGATCTCTGAGTACGTCTTGGGCCTGTCGTCATGGGGCTTCTGTAGCCCAGGTGTGTAAGGCGGCGACTTGGTCGACCGTACACACTTTCACAAAATTCTAAAAAGTAGATGTTCAGGCATCGGCGGATGCTTCCTTTGGCCGCAAGGTTCTTAGTGCGGCTGTTCCCTAGGGTCCCTTGTTGGGGACTCCTGGCTGTTGGGATAAGTTTTGTATCCCCTGGTTTTTTGTCTTTTCCTGGGTTGTTGCTCCTGGTGAGCACTTATTTTTGCTGTTGCCCAGCTGGTTTCCTTCCTTTGGTAAGGTTCCTTTCTTTGATGTGGAGACTGCGTTGCCTTTCGGCGCGGATGCGTTTCCCACCCCTCATGTTTGCACTGCTTTGGGACGTCCCCATATGTGACGAATATGAAGAGGCGGCGACTGTCGGAGGACGTAAGAGAAAACGGAATTTTTGTAAAATCTTACCTGTAAAATTCCTTTCTCTGAGTCCTCCGACAGTCGCCGCCCCCGCCCCTCTTTTGGGGTTTGAATGTATACTCTACTGCTATTCCACTAAAACTGAGATATGGTTGCAGGAAGTAGGAGGGTATTGACTGAGGGGACCACCCCTTGAGGGTGGGATATGTTAAAGCTTTATTGTTAACATATTCTGTTGCCTAGCTACTCCTTCGGAGCAAAGTCTAATACCCCATATGTGACGAATATGAAGAGGCGGCGACTGTCGGAGGACTCAGAGAAAGGAATTTTACAGGTAAGATTTTACAAAAATTCCGTTATTACATGCTGTTGATGAGATTTGTTTTCTGTATTCTGAAAAAACTCCTGGTTGATCCTGCTGCTCTCTATCGCCACCTTCTGTTCATGTCCCCAATTCAGCTAGGGATTTTTCAGCTGTGGTGGCAGCTCTGCACATGATCAGTTTTCAGTGAGTATCTATGCTGAGCATTTCCTCCTTATCACATCTGAGCAGCCCATGTGACTATAGAGTTACACATGTGGGTGTATACACAGTGGTAAATAACAGCCCACTCCCTCCCTCCTTCTTTATGCCCACTAACCAGCTAAACACAATGGGGGCCAGATCTTACATGTAGATTAATGGAAGCTTCACCTCCCTCTTATTCTAATCTTAGTCTAAGACACAGGCTGGAGGGGCGTGACACAGCCTGTCAGAAATCTGCCCACACCATGTTCTTGCCAAAAAAATATTAAAATATTTTGATTAAATATTTACTTGTATAACAATTTAAAACTGTTTTTTGATCTTATTTATTTTTACTCCTTATTCCAAAGGCTGTTTTTTTTTTTTTTTTTTTTTTTTTTTTTTTTACATGTGTCCAGCAGCAGAGGACTAGAAGCATCTCCTGCCCATGTTTCCTTGCAGACAGGCTGGGAATGAGCTGGGTCATGAGATAGCAGTATATTGATTAGGAAAATGGTGCTTAGATGTGTTTTTTTTTTTTTTTATCAAAATAATTACAGTGCCGTCATCCACATACAAAAATAGAATGGACAAAACAGTGTGTGTTCCGTATCACTTTAAAGTAGACCTATAGGCAATTTTTATTTTCACTTTTGATAGAGTAAGGGAGGGCTATAACCTCTGTAAGGTTTATTTTGCCATCATTGTCCCATCGGGAAGACTTAACTTTACTTCTTGTCCCAAAACAGGAATTTAGAGGAAATCCCTGCAAATTAGAGGAATCTCTTGGGGACCCTCAGGGCACCAAAACTTGTGTCCCCATTGGAAGATTTCCCCTCTATTACTTTTCTGGGAACAACCCAAAATCTGGGATATACTTTCACTTTTAACGATAATGGTAAACAGGGCTAATAGAGAGGGCGTATCTCCACAACAGGAACATTGCCTGCAATAAAAACTGAAAAGTGTTCTAATCCATTTCCCTTCCATCCAGAACAAAAAAAAAAAAAAAGTTTGCCTTTAGTTATACTTTAAATGCTTAAAGGTAAAACCTGCATTTTTCACATGTGTTCTTCAGGAGTGCGGTGTGATTTATTTAAAGTGTATGTTAAAGCCTAAGTTTACTCCAAAACAAATCTGCGCAAGGGACATTTATTTATGATCGATACTCCGTGTGCTGCTGTCTACTCCTTTAGTAGCAATCTTTTTTCTTCGGTTACCACCCCAGTGGTTAATGGAACTGGCGAAGCCGGGATAGGTGCTCATCGAAAGTGCCCAACTATGCCTACTCTTTCCTTTCAGCTCCCCCATTCATAGAAGCCATGCTACAGTTTCTGTGAATGAAATATGATCTGTGAATGGAGGAGGGGCAGATGATTGAAAGGTCTTCCCCTTCCATTCATAGATCACATAAGTAATCTGGGATATGGACCATAAGGTTTGTTCTTGGATAGAAAACTGTTTACAGGGGTGTGTCCAAAAGGGTGGTGATAAATAATGTGTACTCTGATTGATTGGTCTTGAGTGGTAAGTGGGGGTTTAATTTGTTCATAAATGATATAGAGGATGGGACTAATAGCTCAATCTCAGTTTTGGCAGACGACACCAAAATATGCAGAGCAATAACTTCACATCCGGACAAATTTTACAGAAAGGCCTGAACATAAAAATGGGGTGGGCAACTACATGGCAAATGAGGTTTAATGTGCAGAAATGTAAGGTAATGCTCTTGGGGGCTAAAACATAAACGCAAACTACTCACTAGGGGGAGAACCTCTTGGGGAATCAAGGATCTAGTACTGACTGAGCAATATCATGCAATGTCAAGCTGCAGGTACCAAAGCCGGCAGAATTTTAGCATGCCTAAAAAAGGGGATATACTCCAGGGATGAAACTATAATCCTGCCACTCTGGTCAGGCCATATCTGGAGTATTCCATCTAGTTCTGGTCACCAGTCCTCAGAAGGGATGTGCTGGAGAGAGTCCAAAGAAGGGCAACAAAAATGGGATTTTTGATTTACCGTAAAATCTATTTCTCTGATGTTCATTATTGGACACATCTCCTGATCTTCTTAACCATTGGGCTATACTGCCCCCTACAGGAGTAGGACAGTAGGTAGAAAAAAGCCTGACTACACCTATGGGCAATCCCAGGGGGTATACTCCCACTCTCAGCTATAGGCACTCAGTTTTGTTACAAGCAGTGTCAGAAGAAATCCAACTGGGGAGGGTGCTGTGTCCGTCAATGAACATCAGAGAAATAGATTTTTATGGTAAGTCAAAAATCCCATTTTCTCTTTCGTTCACTGACAGACAGAGCTTCAATTCTTCAGACCATTGGGTATCATACTGTCACTCTTCAGGAGTAGGACTAGGCAGAAACCTTTTTGGTTACGCCCCTGGGGCAGTCCCAGAGGGTATACCATCATTTCCTGCTGTAGGACTTCCAGGTTTTTTTTTTGCCTAGTCAAGAGTAAGGACCTGGCTCTCTGCTGGATCTGCGGTCCTGGCATTTTTTCCTATTCAAATGGAATTTTATACTTTTTCTTTATTATATTTGTTCTTGTGAGAACTGCAATCAACAGCCGGACTAGGCGACACGCTGGATATTCTAGATCCTTACAGTCTTCCCAGTCTGGCCTACGAGTGCGACCCAACTACTAGCTCCGCGCTAAGTTGGCTGCGACTTAGCCCCACTGGACGGGGCTGACAGGCGAGTGAAACACCTCTTGAGGTCACATAGCCCTGGTCATGACCAGAGTCGCAGCATACCTCAGGCCGCAGCACCCCCATTCCAAGATGGTGCGGTGGACTTCTGGGAGTGGCACCCACCTGGTGACCGTGGTGTGGTGAGTAGTGTGCCCCCTCCTTTCCTGCTGAATTCCCTCTGGGGATGGTAGGCCCACCTGTGTCCTTCCTCCCCCCCTTGTGCTTCCCCCCTCCTCCCTGCGGGGTTCCCCCTAAATTTGGATGCCCTCATCTGGCCCATGTTTGGGGGCAGGAGTAACACTGGGTAGAGGGGGCTACATGGTGCTGGGCTGGAGGAGCGGTGGGTGATGTCCCTGTCGGTCCCTGTTAGGGGTGCCCGTACCTGAGTGCTGTGGGGGGTCCCTAGAGAGTCCCCTCCTGGGGTCTGTAATTTCTTCCCTGGGGTCCAGGGTCTGTGCAGTGTCACATGGTGCTGTCATTTTTCTGTGGTCTCTGTGATTCCCGGTTCGGCGGCCATGTTTCTGCAGTTCAGCGGCTGTGTTTTTTGTTTCCCCATAAACTTGCATTGGCGGCCATTTTCCTATAGTCTGAGACAATGCTGAAGGCTTTGGGGGCCTGTAGTGTCAGATCAGCATTTCCTCTTCCGCTTTCCAGCTCTGTGGCAGATCATTTTGGCACTTTCCAGCTCGGGTGGTGAGACTCTGGGGTTACACTAGCCGCCTTGCAAACCTGCGGCACTGACAACTGATGACGGAAAGCCTAGGAGGCACTAAGTGCCCGAGGAGAGAACATCTTAACAGGGAAAGGAGAAACACAGGGAAGGCAATACAATGTCTTCATTCAAATGGAAGTCAGAGATGACCTTTGGAAGGAACGACAGACAGGGGCGAAGAACCACCTTTTTACTGTGAAGCACCAAGGAAGGTGAACGACAAAACAACGCCGCCAGTTCCGATACTCTGCATGCAGAAGTGATTGCCACCAAAAAGGGCCACTTCCAGGGACAGCGGAATCAGGGGAATCTCCCTAAGATTTTCAAAGGGAGGTTTCTGAAGGACTGACCACACCAAATTGAGGTCCAAAGGTGGCAATGAGGACTGCACTGGAGGAACAAAAGTAAGACCCAGATCGTCCAGTTTTGGGGAAGGAACCAGCGCAGAAAATTCAGAATCCAGCTGAACTCCCTCAGAATTCGTATAGTGATCTCTAAGTTGTCCACCAGAGCCGTAGGGGAAGAAGAAGGTCGTCCAAATAGCCCAGTACTACAATCCCCCACTGACGTAACAATACCAGCATTGGGGCCAACACATTTGCAAAGACCCAGGGGGCGGAGGCGAGACCCAAGGGCAACGCCACAATTGGTAATACTCCTCTCCGCAGCAAAACGGAGGAAGCGCTAGAGTCGGGCACCCATTGGAATGTGCATGGAAGCATCCTCGATGCTGATACAAGCAAGGAAGTCCATCTAAGGAAGGGATGGCATCTCGTGCAAATGGACTCCATTCTGAACTTCCGTACCCGCATAAAGCGGCTCAGAGCCCTAAGGTCCAGAATTGGACAAACCAAGCCCTCCCTTTCGTAGGGCAAGAACGAAAACTCTGAATTGTAATCGGACAGTAGCACTGTGTGGACCCATTGGATGTTCACCAAGAAGGTCCACGGGCCCAGAAACCAGCGAAAACTTCCCCGTCCCCCCCACCCCAGGCACGGGTGAAGGCACACCTCCAGGCTAAAGATGCCTTGTCTGCAGGTCTAGTGAAAAAAAAAAAAAACCTGCTCTCGGCAAGCCAGGCCAGGGCCGCTTGGTACCTCCCAAGGAGGACTTAAAACTCCGTAAAAGCAGGACCACGTCTGCTATGAGGAGCTATTTTCATTCACCCAGGGCAATCCCAATTCGTTGAAGGAGGAAGGCAGTCAGAGCTTCTTAGGAGGCTGGTCTGCAGACAAGCTGCCGTCCCTGGACCAACTGGTCCGCCAACTCAGCCAAGGCAGGGAAACCTGCTTACCCTCTAGGTCATAGTGCAAACGTCAGTCAGTCAGTCAGTGTTTGTAACACCAGGGCAATGGCCAGTACTGGCCTGTGCGCTGAGTCAGCAATAGAGAATATATTGCAGCCACAGCCTCCGCCTTCCTGTCAGCCGCATCCTTAAGATCAGAGATTCCTCTACACGAATCATGGTTGCCCTATCCAACCTGGGGACAGGGGAGTCCACCACTGGTAGAAAAGTACATTTCTGGAGTAGCGACTCCGCAAGGGGTACCTCAGAGGAAGGTGTTTAGGAACCACAAGGGAACGTTTTGGACGCTCCCATTCAATCTGGGCATTTTCGTCAAAATAGGAGGGAGAAGGCAACACTGTTGCCGTGCGAGATGGCTAGTGAATGTCAAAAAAGGGGAACGACAACCTACGCAGCCGCCTCAGCTACACCCTCCATCTGCAAAGTCTCCCACACGGATTGCAATCCGTGCTCAACCAGTGCCTCTCGAGTACAGCTACAGCTGAGGAGGGAATATCCTCACTATCAGACAGGTCAGAGACATGGACTAACCCCACAGGGTGGGCACGTCTGCTGCGATGGAGCCAGAATCCAGGTCTGGCAATTGATGAGGCAGGGGAGGATACAAGGGCGCTACCGGGAAACACAAAAAAGACCCCGAGTGGGTGCTATTGAGGCCCCACACAGAAAAGCACCGACTAAGGCCCCGCATAGGGGGCACCAACCGCTTATGCCCCCTCCAAGGCCCACAGAGGACCCATCGCCTCACTGATGCAAGTAGTCCCACAAGCAGAAAATCCCCTAGGGCCCAACAGTACCACTGGGAACGGTAGAATAATGGCGGCGCTTACTTGCAGAGACCAGGACCACCGCCATAGCGATGCCCATCCAAATTTTTGGACGCCCGGCCGCAAGTGCGTGGATCCGAAGGAAAGAAGGGATGGGCCGAGGTAGCGGAGGGGAGGGTGGATGCCTGGACTGAAAGCGGGAGGTTCAGCCGCTCGCACTAGACCTGCCCCACGGAGCTCTCGGCTAGTAAGCCGCAGCCCAAATTTTTAGCCATCTAGCTGCCAGTGTGTGGCTCCAAAGGAACCAGGACCAACCGAGGCAGTGGAGGGGAGGACGGGTGCCTGAGCAGAGAGCAGGGGCTTCAGCTGCCCTCACCAAAGCTGCCCCACAAAGCATCCGACCAGTAGGCCGCAAAGCCACTGCCTAAATTACCAGCAGGTCCGACTACGTGGAAGTCCGATCACCCGCTCCCCTGGCCTTACATACAGCCCAAGGGAGACCCCCCAGTACAAACAACCCCCGAGAGTAGAGGGGGAACAGCGCACCTGCCAGATGGGACACAGGGCATGTAGAATGCCAGCCCATGAGCCCCCACATGGGGGGGGGGTTGGAGGTGAACACCGGAGGGACCGACCACCCCAGGGAGTACCCGCGCCCCACTCACTATCCGGGAAGGAGGCCATCTACTTACTAGTCCAGTGTGCGTGCGGGTAACACTCCCAAGATAGAACCTCCTCGCCACCAAATTGGGGGGGGGGGGGGGCGTCTGTCGGCCAGGGTAACACTGACTATCGGCACCCGGTCATATGTGTCCCCACAAGGTGTCTAGCTCGCTGGCCACCCCAGTCCAGGATGGAGCCTGTAACGGAGCTCTGGTCTGCGTGCGCTGGCCAGACTGGGGTGACCACTTTTTTAAAAATATCCAGCCCGTCGCCCAGTCCGGGACTTGATTGTAAATTCTCACAGGAAAAATAAAAAAAAAATCTGATTAGAAAAGGAAAAAATTGCCAGGACCAAGATCCCAGCAAGGAACTATGTCCTTACTCCTGACTAGGCAGAAAAAAACTGAGTGCCTATAGCTGAGAGTGGGAGTATACCCCCCAGGACTGCCCATGGGCGTAGTCAAGCTTTTTTTCTGCCTAGTGTCCTACTCCTGTAGAGGGCAGTATAACCCAAGAGATAAGAACATTAGGAGCTGTGTCTCTCAATGAACAAAGAGAAATTAATAAGCGGACTAGAGAACCTTAAGTACGAGGAACGACTACAAGCGCTACATTTTTTTTCTCGCTGGAGAACAGAAGCTTGAGGGGGGACATAATGGCCAATACCTCAATGGTAATCCCAGCGTAGAAAAAACGTTTCAGTCCCAGAGAGTGTAAGAGGACACGGGACCACACAATGAGATTGGAGGAGAAGCGGTTTAACCTTAAGCTGTGCAGGGGGGTTTTCACTATCAGGGCGATAAGGATATGGAACTCTCTTCCACAATTGGTGCTGTCAGCAGGGAGTATTGATATTTTGAATAGGTATAGATGATTGGTAAAAAGGCGCTGGTGATCTTTTTGTGATGTTAAAGAATATTAAAAATTATTTTCCATACAAAACATAAATAGTGTATATATAAATAATCAATAGTAAAGTGCCGGTGCTATCCTCTACTTATGTAGAAAAATTAAATTATTCAAGTGCTTGCTAGTGTATTCACATAATACATTAATATACCATAATAGTGCATATAAAATCAATAAATCCGATTAGTAAAGTGCAAGTGCTATCCTTTGCTTGTGTGCACTTGCACTTTACTAATCGGATTTATTGATTTTATATGCACTATTATGGTATATTAATGTATTATGTGAATACACTAGCAAGCACTTGAATAATTTAATTTTTCTACATAAGTAGAGGATAGCACCGGCACTTTACTATTGATTATTTATATATACACTATTTATGTTTTGTATGGAAAATAATTTTTAATATTCTTTAACATCACAAAAAGATCACCGGTGCCTTTTTACCAATCATCTATACCTATTTATTGTTTTTAACAATTAAAAGGGCAGCAGGTTTTAATATCTTTTTATTAGGGCTAGGCGCCTTCGCCAAATTTTTTTAAGCAATTGATATTTTGAAGACTCCTTTGACATGCATCTTAAAGTGGAGTTCCACCCTAAAATGTAACTTCCGTCCATCTTCTTGCTCCGGGTCACCTGAAAAACAAATGGATTATCGCATTTTTTTTTTTTTTACTTACCTTGTTTTAGAAGATAGTATACTTACCTTACTTCCTCTTCCTCCCTCGGCGGCCACGGCGAGTCATCACTTCCTAGCTTGCAATGATTCCTGGGAGCTGAACGTCATCGCTCCCAGGAATCAATGTGCCTTAAACGGCCCGGACGTCAGTTCCGGTGCAGGCGCCGTCATACCTTGCTAAACATCTGGGCATGCCCAGAAGCTGTGCAGGGATGACGCTGCAGCCCTGGAAGTGACGGCGGGGCCGGTGCAGTGCATCGTGGGACCGAAGAGGACACAGAAGAGAATCGCGCTGGCTTCAAGCTGCCCACACCTGAGATGGCAGCGCTGGACAATACATTTTCAAGGCAAGTATTTCTTCTTACAGGTAAGTGCAACCCGGGACAGTTAAGAGGCTATCCATTGTGGAATGCACTAGCCCTGACTGTCCCGGGGGTATTTTTATGTATTTTTTTTTTGTTTTATGTGGAACTCCACTTTAAAGAACATAACATAAAGGGATATGGGAAATAATTATTGACACTGACAAAAATACACCTACACAGGTTGAACTGGATGGGCTATTGTCTTTATTCAACCTTACCTGCTATGTAACTCTGTGATAAAATTAGGTCGTGGTTTATTGGCATCAAATCGGAAGTAAACCCTTTGATTTAACAGTTAAAAAAACTGTTAAATTTCCGGCACATGCCAGGAATGTAACTATCACATTGGTTGTGCTCTCAACCAAACTGTCAAACCATCCAATGGCTGGTGTCATAACTGATCACATGTGCAGCATCATGGTAGTTGAAGATTAACCAGAGGCCAAGAAGGCAGCTTCCTTAGCAGAAGCGATAGGAGGGTTTACTTTAATATTTAATTGGTCCTTATTGGGCTCTGTGTATTAAAAGAACTGGAGGAATATATATTTTTGTTCATAGTGAGGTGTTTTCTTCTTTTTTCTGACCTGTGACAGTAAAATGGCAGCTACCTGTGATTTACTGGGTTGTGTCTGTTCACTGTACAATGTTCTTGAATGTTGCCTATTTCTGAGTTATGTATTCTAAATGATAAGTGTAAGAACTCATTCTGATGTTAATATTTTGTTTCTCAATAAACACAGAGGTTCACAAAATGCTGGATGCTCTGCTGCCACCAGACACCTACTTCCGTTTCAACCCAGTTATGAATGAAGACGTACCACTGGACGAAAATCGCAAGGAAAAGCTTAACCAACTACAGTCAGACAGCCAGCTATATCTAGATCGCAATGAAGAGAAACTTAAAAAAGCTGCCAAGGTGCTGAAACAAGAAAGAACAACATTTCAGTATATTTGTGACTGGGCTAAATTAAAATCAGTCATGTATGAAGGCCTGCCACTCTTTTCTAAACTGTAAACCTTCATCCATAACAAAGATGTTTTCCAAGAGCTGATCTCTAGTTTCCTATCCATGCTTAACAGCACCAACTGATGGGGGCTGTAATATATATACCATATTATCAGGGTGCTGTTTACATAATCTCTGTTAGCCAGAAGGTAAAGGGATCACTGAGCAGAATACTATATTGACTGATGTCTAGATATAATTGGAAGGTAAAGACAGGATATCATTACTTCATTTAAAGCACATTTTCCATTGGTGGACACTATTTCAGAGAAAATAGGTGTATAAATTGTAAATACTGACTAGCTGACTTTTATTATATTTTTATTGATTCATTGGACTCATGCAGCTTAATACATGATTATTTATTGAAAACCTGTTATTGATTCCCTTTATGTGTGTTGTGAATAATTACCCAGCACGGCATATTCTTGGAATTTCCGTCCTCACTTTTAGTACTACTTTTCTGAGCCCAAAGTGGGGAAAGAAGCATTGAAGACTCCATCCTAATACAGACTTTTCACCTACTAAAAAGAACCGTTGTTTTTTTTTATTATACAAAATGTTGTATAAAATGCAGCTTCATTTCCAGATCATTCCTTTTGTTAATCAGTCTGAATTAGAAATTTACAAGGGGGGGGGGGGGGGGGGTTTGGGAAGGCATCCAGTCTACCCATCAGAAAGTTTCTGCCACCTATAGTCTGCTTAGGGAAATAGCTGGCACTTATGTAAACCACTGGACATTGTAATGCTTTGTTTATATACCAATGCATATTTTCTATGTACGCTCAAACTGTTTTTTAAAATCTACTGCTTGCTGATGTTTCAAGACAGCATGTGGAAGCACATGAACAGATTTTGTGGGAGGTGTATCTACATTTGTTCTTGGCTTCCTGGATGAGAGTATTGACCCGAGGTATCTGCAGGAACATAGTAACCCCTCGTTCCACCCCTCCAAAAAAAAAAAAAAAAATCTGCATGCAATAACGCAGACAGATTACTGACAGATAAAATCTGAGTAGTTGATGCGGAATACAGCTCTTAATGCATTGTATATTCGCCTTTTAAATAAACCTGCCTCTTTCTAGTAAAAAAGGCTTTGACAGGTGGTAGGGCAGCATTTTTATACAGTTTTACCTTGAAAATTGAATGTGTGTTAAATTTTGATAAAATCCAGCTGCAAAGGTTCAAGTTAAAGTGGTTATAAAGCTTAAACACTTTTTACCCTTTATTAAGGTAAAAAATGTCTAGGTGGTAACATCACCCCCCCCCCCCTCATCCCCCCTATACTTACCTGAGCCCTCACTCAATCCAGCACTGTGCCCATTTGTAGCGTCTCTCCCAGCTCTCACAGTCAAATTTTGTGACATAGAAACAGGGGTCTGAGCCAATCCATGCTGTCTTTGTCTATGGATACAGGCAGCATGGCTTGAGATCGAGCCCACAAGTGTGTCACCATGGTGGCACACAGAGAAGAGGAGGAGCGCCAGCGGGGGACCCCATAAGAGAAGGATCAGGGCAGGTAAGTATAGCATGTTTGTTATTTAAAAAAAAAAAAAAGTTGTAATCACTTTAATGCACACTACTATATTTACTATAGATGAGATGGCTTTTTTTTTTTTTTGCCAAGTAGTGCTATGTTTTCACCTTTAATGTAGAATTCAAGGCTAAACCTAACTAATCCTAAAAAATACTACCTCCCCCTCCAATAGTTATGCTGACTAACCTGTATAAGAAAGATCTGTATCCTTGCCTATTTTCAGCCTGCTCAAGTCATGTAATACAGCTCCCCCTGTGTTGGCTAGCAGGAACTGCAGAAGAGAGCAGGGAGTGCCAACAATAGATGCGCAATAGTAAGCCTATGGGTTTTGTTGCCAGCCGTTGTCAAGCGCTCTCTCCTCTTCCCTGAAGCCAACAAGGGAGATCACTTGACCCGGACTAGAGGGGCCAGAAAATAGGGAAATATACAGATCTTTCATGCACATGTTAGTCAGAATAGATGTTAGGAGGGAGCATTTTAAAGATTAGTTGGCTTTATCCTAGAATTCTACTTTAAGTACTAAAATAATTAAGTTACCTAAGTGCCCTTTTGATTTTTTTTTTTTTGTTAGGAAAATTATAGGTAATAACATTTTCTTTTGATGAATTTTGCAATCTCTCCGTGTACTGGAGAAACAAATATCCCTGTATTTCACTGCCCAACTATATAGTTAATAAACTAGACTATTGTCTAAAATTAAAATGATATTTTTGTGCTATATATCCTTTGTTTTGATGAATAATCCAAAGACTGCGACTCCTAACATACACGTGTGCTAGTCTTCCTAAGGTAATGATTGTGGATGTTGAACTTGTAAAATATTATCTATTCCTAGAAACTAGCCTGCCTAATTTCCTGTTATAACTTTTAATATATATTTTGATAAATGTTCTTTCTAAAGCAACCCAGTATTGACTAAGCCGACACACCACAGTGTCACAAGGTACAGGTATCATTGGCAGTAATTTTAGATAGCAGAACAGTTTATATAAACCTGCCAGACATAAATATAAAGATCCTGCTTAAAATAGATGCTACCAGGCATCTTTACTATCCGCTGAAGTGCTCTAACTGGACAAAGGGTGGTGGTTGAGTGTGGCTTCACTTGGGATGTTTAGCCTAGCAGTTGGGGAACTCAAACCCTTTGTAACAAAGGGAAGACCGTTTTAGAGGAAATAGTTTCAGATAGTAAAGAAATTACTTGGCTAATAAAGGTGTTTTTTTTTTTTTTTAAGGTTTAAAATGGCTCAGAGATTTGCTTTAAAAGCCCCACGCCAGGCTCAAGTCCCACCCCAATAGGTGTCAGCCCTGAACTGTTGAAAAAAAAATTCTATTTACAGAAAACTTTTTTTTTTTTGTTTTGGCTGCCAGGAGCAGCACACATATCTGTTCAGACCCAACTTTTAGAATACTGAACTCCAGGCAGATGTAGGACACTAAATAATGAAGCTAACAATCAATACATTATTACATTGTTATTGTAATGCAAGCAGTGTTAGAACCTTAATTTGAATTTGCCTTAGCTTCTTGCAGTCTACTGTAGTCTATACAGCAGAGCTCCGAGAGGGAGAAGCAGTAAGAGGAACTAATTGGGTATGCTCCACTGCAGGGAAGTAAGAAAGGGCAGAAAGATGAGCCAATTCATTTGCTGCTTCTCCTTTTGTTGTCCAGTCACAGGGTATAAGTAGAGAGGGCAAGTAAAAGTGAAACTGCAGCAGAAAACATCAGGTCCCCTTCCTGCTTGACAAGGCTGTGCTGTGGGGTAAATCGCTATAAATGTCAGGCTCAGATAGACAGAAATATAATTCATAATTCATATGGCACATACTGTAAAAAAATGTACTGTATATCACTTTTTTTTGG
Source organism: Pelophylax lessonae (assembly GCF_965119305.1). Classification (NCBI taxonomy): domain Eukaryota; kingdom Metazoa; phylum Chordata; class Amphibia; order Anura; family Ranidae; genus Pelophylax; species Pelophylax lessonae. The sequence continues at coordinate 239,107,055 of NC_138771.1, forward strand.
CTGTTTGCCCGGAGTTCAGCTTTAGGTATTTTTGGCAAAGTGTTTATTTCAGATTCTCTCAAATTATGTACTGTGTTTTATAAATTTGCCACCAAACCATGTATCCCAATAATTGTCAGCTTTTTTTCTCCAAATTTTACCCTGTATTATTTTCTGGTTCAGTTTGTAAGAAACAATTATGACTTTCTTGGTCTGACTGTTTCACTGATATGTGGGAAAAAAATAAAGGAACCATATTAAGCTTCATTTCCTATGGTGTAAATGCTATTTTCTTGGTTTATCAAGCTGTTTGGCCCATTTGATGGTTACTTGTGAGCCGGAGATTTCATTCCTGGTTGAGGGTTGCTTTATTTGGAATTCTTCGACTTCAGTTGAAACCGTTATCAACAGAGGATTATATTGCTTGCTAAGCTTTTCACAAGCAGGCGGAACCCTTAAAGCCATTTAATTCCCCACTTCGGGTGGGGGATTTGGTGGGCCCCCTTGCCGGCCAAGTGGTAGATGCCGGCGGGGATTCCTATCCCTCTCCACTTGGGTGGGTGGCGCTGGACTACCTTCCACACAAACTCTTGTTTACAACAATACTGCACATGAATGACTAAGTATTGAAGACAAGACGACATACGAGCCCAGGTTACACTATATGTCTATGCTTTGTGATCGTCTGTCTTACACCAGGTTGTTACCTGTACTATGTAGTCAGAATTTCTGTCGCTATCTTACGACTGTTTGTAGTATGGTTGTTCCTTATTTTTCATGGCATACCTTTTAACCACCCCCCATCCGCGCTACAGCCTATATACGGCTGCAGCGCGGACTTGAATTTTCGGGAGGCTGTTTTTAAACGGCCTCCCATTGACACGCCCCCAGCGCGCTCCCGCGAGCGCGCTGTGGGGAAAATCTGTGTCGGCCGTGTCCCTTGGACACGGCCGATCACAAATCGTGGTGAATGGCCAATCACAGCGGCCATTCACCACGTGATCGGGCCATCCAATGAGCGATGATCTCATATGTAAACATATGAGATCATCTCTCATCGCCGGCGCTCCTTCCTCACACGGAGCCTGCAGTGTGAGGAAGGAGGGGGAGCCTCACAGCGCCGGGGACACAGGAGAATGTAATCAGGGCACCGATCACCAGTGCCCTGATTACTAAAGGTAAAAATACACACACAGTGCCCCCCCATCAGTGCCCGCCATCAGTGCCCCCCATCAATGCCCACAATCAGTGCCCATAGTGCAGCTAGTCAGTGCCTGCTCATCTAGGCACTGATGAGCACTGACTGGCAGCACTATGGGCACTGAGTGTGGGCACTGATGGTGCTGCCCATCAGTGCCACCCATCAGTGTCCAGTGCCGCCTATCAGTGCCTCCCGTCAGTGCCGCCTCTCAGTGCCGCCTCTCAGTGCCCAGCAGTGCCACCTGTCAGTGCCCAGCAGTGCCACCTGTCAGTGCCCAGCAGTGCCACCTCTCAGTGCTCATCAGTGCCGCCTATCAGTGCTCATCAGTGCCGCCTATCAGTGCTCATCAGTGCGGCATATTAGTACCTCCTCATCAGTGCCCATAAGTGCCACCTCATCAGTGCCCATAAGTGCCATCTCATTAGTGCCCATCAGTGCAGCCTATCAGTGCCCATCAGTGCCGCCTCATCAGCGCACATCAGTGAAGGAGAAAATTTTATTTTCAAAATTTACTCGCAGAAAATAAGAAAAACTTTTTTTTTTTTTTTTTTAATTTTCTGTCTTTATTCTTTTTTTTGTAAAAAATAAAAAACCCAGAGGTGATTACATACCACCAAAAGAAAGCTCTGTTTGTGTGAAAAAAATGATAAAAATTTCATATGGGTACAGTGTAGCATGACCGCGCAATTGTCAGTCAAAGTGTAAGAGCGCTGAAAGCTGAAAATTGGCCTGGATGGGAAGGGTGTTTAAGTGCACAGAAGGCAAGTAGTTAAATAAAGAATTAAAAAAAAAAAAAAAAAAGCCATTTAATATCCATTGCTGTCCCGCTCCTGCCATTCACAGGGAGCTTTGTATCCTAATGAATTTAAAGCTTCTTCTGATTGGCTGAAGCAGAGTTTGTGACATCATCCACCTGCCTCTCTGCCTCAACCAATCAGAGGAAGCTTTGTATTCATTCCTAGAATACAAAGCTTCCCATGAAGAGCTAAGCACCCTTCCGTCTGACTCTATTTTGTTCTTGGAGTGAAACTGGAAGTTCTCGTCCCACTGCAAGACACAGTGCTGTATACTGTATGTAGCGGAGGTGCTCAAACACGCACACCTCTTTGTGCATTTAATAATTTGTTTTGGCCATTTTGGCCCCAATGAGCTATTGAAAGGAGCATTAAACACGGAGTTAGACTTTTTAAACCTATGAGAAAGGTCTGTTTTCCCCACTAACTATTGTGTTCATATGAGCTCTGAGATCACATGAGCGTGTTTGTTGATGCCTAGTGAAACAGAAGGGGTACAAAAATAAAAAAAAACAGATACCTCCAGTACTAACTTACATTGGGGAAGACAAAAATCAATCAAATCTCACATTTTCCAGCATTGTTATCAGTTTTCCTGGAAATCTATCAGCTGGGTTCTCCCTTTGAAGGTAGCTGTAGACAGGAGGGATCACCATCTGCTGCTCACTGTGTGACAATCACCATATAGTTACATAGTGAGGTTGAAAAAAGACATCAGTCCATCCAGTTCAACCTATGATGTGTATGTGTGTCCGCTTTTAACCGTACATTGTATACCCCTGTATGTTGTGGTCTTTAAGGTGTCCATCTAATAGTTTTTTGAAACTATCAATGCTCCCTGCTGATACGACTGCTTGTGGAAGAGAATTCCACATCCTTACCGCTCTTACAGTGAAGAACGCCTTTCCTCTAGTTTTAGTGAGTGGCCACGTGTCTTATTGTATCTCCTTTCTCTGAATAGTTTGTTCCTTATGCTAGGGTCACCAGTACAGTATTTGTACATTGATATCATATCCCCCCTCAATCGTCTCTTCTCCAGAGAGAATAAGTTCAGTGCTTGTAGTCTTTCCTCATAGCTGATGTCCTCCATTCCCCTAATTATTTTTGTTGCCCTTCTCTGGACTTTCTCCAGTTCCAGCACATCCTTCCTGAGGACCGGTGCCCAGAACTGGACAGCATACTCCAGATGTGGCCGGACCAGAGTCTTGTAGAGTGGAAGAATAATCTCTTTATTTCTGGAGTGAATCCCCTTTTTTATACATCCCAGTATTCTGTTGGCTTTGCTTGCAGCGGCTTGGCATTGCATGCCACTGCCAAGCCTGTTGTCTACCAGTACCCCCAAGTCCTTTTCCATCCTAGACTCACCCAGAGGTTCCCCCCCTAGTGAGTAGCTTGCTTTCGTGTTTCTGACGCCCAAGTGCATTACTTTACATTTTTCAACATTAAACCTCATCTGCCATGTAGTTGCCCACCCCGTTATTTTGTTCAGGTCCGCTTGTAAGGTTTCCACATCCTGCATAGAAGATCTTGGCATGCTTAGTTTAGTATCGTCCACAAATACTGAGATTGTACTAGATATCCCCTCCTCTAGATCATTTATGAATAAATTAAACAGGATTGGTCCCAGGACAGAACCCTGGGGGACCCCACTTTCCACCCCCGCCCGATTCCGAGTACTCCCCATTAATCACCACCCTCTGTACTCTCCCCTGGAGCCAGTTCTCTATCCAGGTACTCACCTTATGGTCCATACCTACCTTCCTTAGTTTGTACAGTAAGCGTTTGTGGGGAACAGTGTCAAAGGCCTTTGCAAAGTCCAGATACACCACATCCACAGGCTTACCTTTATCTAGATGGCAGCTTACTTCGTCGTAGAAGGTTAATAGATTGGTTTGGCAAGAACGATTTTTCATGAATCCATGCTGATTACTACTAATAATATCATTTTCATTACTAAAGTCTTGTATGTGGTCCCTTAACATCCCCTCCACCAAAATTTTGCATACTACTGAAGTTAGGCTGACCGGCCTATAGTTACCCGGGATATATCTCGGCCCCTTTTTAAATATTGGTACCACGTTGGCTTTTTTCCAATCAGCTGGCACCATACCCGTCTGTAAACTATCCTTAAAGATCAAGAATAATGGTCTGGCAATCACCTGGCTGAGCTCATTAAGAACCCTCGGGTGCAAGCCATCCGGTCCCGGGGATTTATTTATGTTAAGTTTCTCTAATTTTGCTCTAAGTCTATCTTCTGTTAGCCATGGCGGCACTTCCTGGGGTGTATTATTTAGTTCGGCCTTACAAGCTGGGTTAGTGTAGCCCCCCGATTCTTTTGTGAAGACTGAAGAGAAGAAATGATTTAACACTTCCGCCTTTTCTCTGTCCTCAGTGGCCATATTTCCTTTATCATCTTTTATGGGGCCAATGTGTTCTGGCCTCGCTTTCCTACTGTTTATATACTTAAAGAACTTCTTGGGGTTTTTTTTACTCTCCTCCGCTATATGTCTCTCGTGTTCTATTTTAGCCGCCCTGATTTTGTTTTTACATTTCTTATTACACTCTTTGTAATGCTTAAATGCTGCCAATGACCCCTCAGTCTTGTATTTTTTGAAGGCCTTTTCTTTAGCACTAATATACATTTTTATGTTGGAGTTTAGCCACCCAGGGTTTAGTTTTGCTCTTTTAAATTTTATTTCCGTTTGGAATGCACTGGCCAATCCCCCTGTTAAGTATGCTCTTGAAGCACTCCCATTTTTCCTCCGTGTTCTTTGTTCCCAGGGTTCTATCCCATTTGATATTTTCTAGCAGAGAGCGCAGTTTAGGGAAATTGGCTCTTTTGAAATTCAGTGTCCTTATATTACCCTTGTGTTTCCTATAACTGTAATTAATACTGAAACTTATTGACCTATGGTCACTGTTTCCTAAGTTGTCCCGTATTTCTATATCCGTGAGCAGGTCTGTATTGTTGGTAATCAGTAGGTCAAGTACCGCATTGTTTCTTGTCGGTGCATTCACCATCTGACCCATGAAATTGTCCTGCAAAATATTTAGGAACTGCCTAGCCTTGGCTGAGTGCGCGGTTCCTTCTGCCCAGTCTATATCAGGATAATTAAAGTCCCCCATTATAATGACATTTCCCATCCTTGCTGCCAATCCTATCTGCAACATGAGGTCCGCCTCACCCTCCTCCCTCTGGTTGGGGGGCCTATAGCATACGCCCAATATTACCTTCCCCACCGTGCCTTCCCTTTGAAGCTCTACCAATAGGGATTCTGCCTCGTCCTTAGCTCCATTATTAATATCATCCCTCATATTTACCTGTATACTGTTCTTAATATACAGACATACCCCTCCCCCTTTTTTACCTTCTCTATCTCTGCGATAAAGGGAATACCCCTGAATGGCCGCCATCCAGTCATGAGAGCTGTCAAACCAAGTCTCAGTTATCCCCACAAAATCTAAGTCCTCCTCAAACATCAGCAGCTCCAGCACTCCCATCTTGTTGGCCAGGCTTCTGGCATTGGTATACAAACCTCTTAATTTTGATCGCTTACATATATCCTCATTTGATGTTTTTAGGCTGCTCTCTTGATTTTTTCCCCATACCCACCCTGGGTATAGGAGCTCCGAACACCCTACCGCTAATGCCCCCATTTCTGCCCTCTGAAACTTGCTTTCCACTGGCTAATTCTACATCTGTACCCTCCCCCCGTCACCTAGTTTAAAAGCCCCTCTAACTTTTTGGCCATCCTCGCACCCAGTACGGCTGCACCCTCCCCATTTAGGTGCAATCCGTCCCTATCAAAGAGCCGGTGGCCGACTGAGAAGTCGGCCCAGTTCTCCAGGAACCCGAAACCCTCCTTACTACACCAGCTCCTCAGCCACTCGTTAACTTCCCTTATGTCCCGCTGCCTCTCTGGTGTGGCTCGAGGTACAGGTAGTATTTCCGAAAATACTACCTTGGAGGTCCTAGTCCTCAACTTAGCGCCTAAGTCCCTGAAATCGTTTAGGACTCTCCATCTTCCTCTGCCTATGTCATTGGTACCCACGTGTACCATGACAGCTGGGTCTTCCCCAGCCTCCCACCCAATAATCTGTTCACCCGATGTATATGCTTCCCTTTAAGTGGTATTAAACCCAAAAGGAAAATGTAATATATTTCAGTTAACCAATCTTTCAATGTCGTGGCAGCATTAGTCTTCTTTTTTAGGCTTTTTTCCCTCTTATTTTCACCTGTTGATCTGGGTAGTAACATATTACTAAACCCACAAGAGTAAAATCAGTCTGTATATGCAGTAAAGCATGCTTATTGTACTCCCTGTGGAACCTAAGCGGTTAATCATGTGCATTGTGTAAAAGGGCTGTTTGGTCCTGTCTTCTCTGATCCTCCCCTTCCACGGTCCCCAATTCATCTCCTGACAGTACAGAGCCTTGGGGGCACTCTGCACATGCTCAGGTTGGTGTGTCAGGGGTCCTGCAGCCTCATAGGACAGTCAGAGGGGAATGAAAACTCCTCCTACAAGCTTTAACCAGACACTGATAGAAGTCACAAGACTATGATATATGCTGCTGATGAGAAAAGGTATTTAGCAGTTTATATTTACTAAAATAATTGCATCTCTATGTTCTGTGTACTGTGGGAGACCAGATATAGTGAATGCAGGCTCCTGGGTTTAGTAACACTTTAAGGTGTCTCCACTTTGGATGAAAGAGATCACGAGACACCTTTTATCAGCATCATGGCCAATCTGGGCAGAGGGTAGTGTTAGAATGGACTTAACAAAAAATGAAAGCCAAACCCCAGCTAACACTTTTCAAGCTGTTACAGCAACAATTTTTTTTCCTTTTTTGGATTATTTTTATGAATGAATAAAAGCTGACCATTCTAAGCTCCTTTGTCAGTATTAAATGATGTGTCTCAACCCTCTGACTATTTTGCTGGACAGGTCGGTCTGTTAAAAAGGGAATTGGAAAATAACAGACCTAATGGCAGGATCACCAATTTTTTTTTTTTTAGTGTTTTTGGGTTTAATACCACTTTAAATTCACAACTAACAGTAATACAATGGAATAAATCTTCAACTTTTATTGACAGGATTTGCCCTGGCTTTGTTGCTGGTTGCCAATGACATATTTCTATGGCAGTGTATATTCTTAATATGAAATATTGTCCATGTGTTAAATAAAATGCAAGATGTTTTACTAGATGCGTCTCGCGCGTTGTTTAAAGTTATATTTTTATGTGTGTATGTTTGTTTTAAGAATTACTTTTTGTTTTGTTGTTTGTGTTTTTCTTTCTAGTTGTGTTTTGAATTGCACATGTTTAAAGCACTTGGCGAATGCCCACCCACAATATACTGTGGTCGAGTGGCTGGTGCAGACAAAGCGACGTTCCTGTACGTCGCTGCCTACTGCTGGGTTTATATACATCATAGTTTGTAGGTGCTATAACTTTGACACAAACCAATCAATATATCAAAGATGTAGCAGAATACAACTCGTCCAAAATTTATAAAGAAATTTCTCTTTTTTTTTTTCTTTATTTTTTTTGTCTTTTACATTTTGTATTAGGTATGTTTTGTTTTGAATTACTGTTTTTTTTTTTTTTTTTTTCAAAATTTTTAGTCTATATATATATATAAAGAGGGAGAGAGAGCAAAAAAAAAAAAAAAAAAAAAAACAGTGGTGATCAAATACCACAAAAAAAAAGCTCTATAAGTGTGAAAAAATTATATCATTTTTGTTTGAGTACAGCGTTGCATGACCGCCCGCACAGTTACCAGTTAAATTAGCGAGGTGCCGAATAACAAAAAAATGGCCTGGTTAGGAAGAGGGTAAAATCTTCTGGCGCTCAAGTGGTTAAAAGAATCACATTTTCATACCTTGTAATAGTTATAATAATAATAAACTTTATTTTATATAGCACCTTTAAAGGTAGCTTCTCGAAGCGCTCAATAAAGACAAGAAACCAAAACACAAGAAATACACAGGACAGAAAAAGGGACAATTATGTGAAAACTTGTCTAAACATAAAAGGTTTTAGATTTGCTTTAAATGAGTTTAGAAAAGATGACTCTAAGTAAGCGAATAAAAGTTCAGACAGATAATTGGGTGCCAAGCCACGAAGAGCCCTAAATGTGAGCAAGAGGATCTTAAAGTCTATGCAAAACCTGACAGGTAGCTAGTGCAAGGACTCCAGGATACGGGTAATACTCCAAGGATCCTTGTACCAGACCTAGTGAGGATTCTGGCTGCAGAATTTTGTACATATTGCAGTCAATTAACCTCTTCCGGCCCACGCTATAGCCGAAAGACAGCTACAGCACAGGCTCGCATTGCCGGGAAGATGCTGCTTGCGCACCTCTGCGGCGCACATCAGCAGGGATCTTTGATTGCTGTGTCTTTCGGACACAGCTGATCACAGATCGGGGTAAAGAGCCAATCGTGAGTGGCCCTTTACCATGTGACCAGCTGTGTCCAATCACAGCTGATCAGTGTAAACAGGTTTGCCAGTTATCGGCAGTCCTCATCATGCTGACAGCACGTGAGTAGAGTCAATAACCGGCAAATCTACAATGGGGATATCTACACTGAGAATCAGGGCACTGATCATTAGTGCAACCCAACAGTTCCCACAAGTGCTGCCAAGCTGTACCTATCAGTGCAGTCTCACCAGCGCATATCAGTGAAGGAGAAAAATTACTTATTTAGAAAATTTTACAACAGAAACTAAGAAAAACTTTTTCCCTGACAGACTTCCATGGAGGCATATGTTTGGGTAGCTCCGCCCTCGCTCCTATCCCATAGGACCCCACTCCCATAAGTTTTCAGGCTGAGCCAGAGGCTATGTTTCTTTTTTTTGTCCTCACTCAGGAGGACCATTCTGGTGTTGCGACTGGGGTCTCACGCGGGACAGTTTGCGAATATTGGGAGCGTCCTGTGGTGTCCAAAAGTTCAAGGATGGCAGCAGTAGTTCCTAAATGCCCAGGTAATAGCAGGGTGGTGAATGGCCCACATGGGCAGAAGATTGACACCTGTAAAAACGGAAGCTCTGCCAATGGCGACGGTGTGCTCTACTGTTCCTATCTCTGAGATCTGGGTCGCCCTGCGGATTAGGGTTGCCACCTCATCCTTTTAAACCAGGACACATATTAATTACACAGGTTCCGAGGCTAATATAATGCACATAAGGTGCTAAGTGAGTTTAATTACCACCTTAATCAGCCACAGAATCTGTGTAACTAATGATGTGTGTCCTGGTTTAAACTTCAGCAGCTGCAGTTTGTATTGGGAAGGTTATTTAATAAATGACTGCATGGCTTGAGTAGCAATTGTACATGTTATAATATTTATTTTCTTAACAATATGGATTTTTCCCTTAAAATTACTGAGATTTGTTGATTTCTGCAACAAATTCTCTGCAGCCTTATACATCTATACCTTGTCTGCTCTATGTAGGTTATAGCTGGAGGGGGGCAGTGTATTCCTTACTGATACTGTTCATAAATTGGCAGCCCTTCTGATGGTCTCTTAACCACTTGCCGACTGCCTAACGCCGATCTACGTCGGCAGTCAGCCCCTCACAGGCAAAGTGACGTAGGGCTACGTCACTAGCTTGTGAGGGTCTAGGGAGCGAGCGCGCGCCCCCGGAGGCGCGCTCCCGCGTGGTCACGGACCCCCCCGCGCGTGTGACCGGCGGACCCGATGTCCGCCGGTCACTCGGCGGGGGAGAGGGAGAATGTCAGGCAGCTTGTGTAAACAAGCTGCCTGTCATTCTCCTTGCTGTTAGGATACTGATCACTCGGATCTAGTATGTAGATCCGTTGATCAGTGTCCATACAGCTCAAGCCCCAGCCAATCACAGTAGAAAGCACGCCCCTAGGGATACACACAGCCCCTCCCTCCCAAATAAAGTTAACCCCTTCACTACCAGTGTATTTTTACAGTAACAGTGCATATATATAGCACTGATTACTGTAGAAATGTCACTGGTAACCCCAAAAGTGTCAAAAATGTCAGTCAAGGGTCCGATCTGTCCGCCCCAATGTCGCAGTACCGCAAAAAAAATCGCAGATCGCCGCCATTACACGTTAAAAAAAAAAACAACAAAAATGACAGAAATCTTTCCCTTTGTTATTAAACGCGATAACTTTTGCGCAAACCAATCAAAATACGCTTTTTGCGATTTTTTTTTACCAAACATAAGTAGCATAAAACAAATTGGCCGAAAAAGTAAAAAAATTTTGATTTTTAAATTTTTTTTTTGGGGAATTTCATATAAAAAAATGTGAAAAATATTGCTATTTTTGCAAAATTGACGCTCTTTTTTTGTTTATAGCGCGTGATCAAAAAATCGCACAGGTGATCAAATACCACCAAAAGAAAGCTCTGTTTGTGGGAAAAAAAGGACGCCAAATTCGTTTAGGTACAGCGTCGCATGACCGCGCAATTGTCCGTTAAAGTCACGCAGTGCCGAATCGCAAAATACCCCCTGGTCGGAATGGGGGTAAAATCTTCCGGGGCTTAAGTGGTTAAAGCTAGTGTATGAAAAGCTGACTAATGGACACTTTCTATTAAGCATCTCCAGATCTACATGTTATATGCACACCGTAAAATTGGCCTTTGCTGTTCATGCCTTGGCTGGTAAAACCCTGTATGAATTTAATGTCTTGTTCAGGCATGCAGGTTGCAAATGACCGCAACCATCAGGGTGCCACGGGTAGTCAAGACACTCTTAAGGAGTCTGTTACAACTCTCCCTGTGCAAGTATTCTCTCCTCCGACAATGTCAAGCTTTTCCTTGCAAGACCAGTCAATTGACCATTTTACCTCTCTTCAAACAATTCCTAATATGCATAGGAATATGCAGCTGAGGAAGATCTTTGAGAAGGTTTTTTGTACCTCCTTTCGTAGGCTGCTAGGATGCCTAAAATGGCAGAGGTACCTGCAATGCAATTAGCACTTCCAAAGGAGTGTATTGCCTTTTTTCATATGATGTTTAAGCTAGAAGATCATTCTTCAAGAGGGATGCAAATTGAACAGGACAGAGCAGCAGAATGTCTTAGTGGTCAGCACCTTGCAGTACTGGGTTGCTCAAGTTCCAACCCCAACCGGGACACTTCTACCTGCACTACAGGATGTCAGATTAAGGCACTTATGGGGAAGAAGTTTTCCATAAGGTCGCCTGTTTGGTTGATGTGGCCTTCATCAGCTTAGCCGTATACACTGAGTTGTCATTGGGGGATGCTGTGTCCTTCAGGGGTATACTCAATCAGGATGATTGGGTGTGTCCTTGGGGAGTGTAGCATCTTCTGGTGATAGCCTTGTGTTGGACTTGTCCCTAAGGGCTATATCTGTCTGCAGTTGCAGCCTGGGAGCCTACCTTTACTCTTTCCTCCCTTCCAATGCATTGGAAGTTGGGATGAAGAATATTCCATCCTAAATAATAATTATCACAAGTGGGACAATCTGGTCTACATTGCAAGAGTTTATTCTGCCCCTTCAAGGGCTAGCTTTATGTTGCTGGAAAATAGCTGGGGATGATTCTACAAGTAGAACATTCTTGTCTGCATTGCGAGAGTCTAAACAATTCCCTTAAAGGGCTAGGTTCATTTGATAGCAAATAGCTTGGAATAATTCTACAAGTGGGACAATCTTGTCTGTATTGCGAGAGTCTCGCAGCCCCCTTAAAGGGCTAGCTTCATTTGACAGAAAATAGCTGGGAATAATTCTACAAGTGGGACAATCATGTCTGCATTACGAGAGTCTAGCAGACCCCTTCAATGGCTAGCTTTTTTTTTTTTTTATAGCAAATAGCTGGGAATAATTCTATAAGAAGGATAATCTTGTCTTCATTGTGAGAGTCTAAACAGTACCCTTCAAGGGCTAGCCTCATTTGACAGCCAAGAGCTGTGTTTAGTCTGGCCTCCTTCCCTCAGAGTACATGCCTGCTGAATCAAAGAGGACTGCAGTTCAAGAGTCAGTGTCTAAATCCAAAAGTTTGCTCCTGCATTTCCGGCCCAGTGTCCAGAAAGAATTGAAGAGAGAAAGAGTCTTCAAGTAGTCAGCAAAGAGCTCAACTTCTGGGGGAAAGGTTGCTTACTGGCCTTTTTCATATTTGTGCCACCCATAGATATCTTATGGGTACCTGGTTGCTCCTTTTCTGCTAGGAAGATACAGCTTTGATCTCGGACGGTTGGACCTTCAAGTCAAGCAAGCACTTCAGGCCATGTTGGTCAATCAGCCACCTTCAAGCCTCTGACTGTGACAGGAAGAATCCTTTGCTCCAGCAACAATAAGCAAGTTCTGCTAGCCAACTAACTCTCTAGGGACAGCAATTCAAATTCCACCAGATGTGATTTTAAGAGGAGCACTATTGTTGCTCATAGGGGTGCCTATTTCCAATTCCCAGAGCTGTCTTCTGACATACCTCTCTTTCTACCTGGATTTAGACGTCATGCAGCATATACAGTGCCCGGCCAAAAAAAAAAGTTGCCACCAAAAAATAGGTCACACACACTAATATTTTGTTGGACTGCCTTTAGCTTTGATTAGGGCACACATTTGCTGTGGCATTGTTTTGATAAGCTTCTGCAATGTCACAAGATTTATTTCCATCCAGTGTTGCATTCATTTTTCACCAAATGATGGGAGAGTCGGACCACTGCGCAAAGCCTTCTCCAGCACATCCCAAAGATTCTAAATAGGGTTAAGTTCTGGACTCTGTGGCGGCCAATCCATGTGTGAAAATTATGTCTCATGCTCCCTGAACCACTCCTTTGCAATTTGAGCCTGATGAATCTTGGCATTGTTATCTTGGAATATGCCCGTGCCATCAGTGAAGAAAAAATGCATTGATGGAATAACCTGATCATTCAGTATATTAACCGCTTGCCGACCACCGCAAGTACATTTACTGCGGCAGTCAGCCCCAACTGGGCAAAGCGACGTAGTACTACGTCGCTCGCCCAGGAGTCTGTAGGGGGCGAGCACGCGCCCCGCCCCGCTCGTTCACGGCCATCCCCACGCGAGTGACCGGCGGCTCCGATGTCAGCCGGTCACTCGCGATCTCCCGCTGGAGAGGTAGAAAGGCAGGCGGCTAATGTAAACAAAGCCTCCTGTCATTCTCCCTGGTGTAACTGCAGAGATCATACGATCTTGCTATGTAGGATCGTATGTCTCTGTGGTTAAATCAAAAGCCACACCCCTTGACAGTTAGAAGCACACCCCTAGGGACACACTTAACCCCTGGATCTCTAATAAAGTTAACCCCTTCCCTGCCAGAGTAATTTTTACAGTAACAGTGCATATGTATAGCACTGATTACTGTAGTAATGTCACTGGTACCCCCAAAAGTGTCAAAAAGGTTAGTCAGGGGTCCGATCTGACCGCCGCAATGTTGCAGTCCCCCAAAAAAAATCGCAGATCGCTGCCTTTACTAGTTAAAAAAAAAACAATAAACAAAAAAATCTTTCCCTTAGTAAACGCAATAACTTTTGCGCAAACCAATCAAAATTCGCTTATTGAGATTTTTTTTTTGGGGGGGGAATTTCATATAAAAAAATTTGAAAAATATTGTTATTTTTTCAAAATTGACGTTTTTTGATTTATAGTGCAAAAAATAAAAATCGCACAGGTGATCAAATACCACCAAAAGAAAGCCCTATTTGTGGGAAAAAAAGGACGTCAATTTCATTAGGGTACAGTGTCGCATGACCGCGCAATTGTCCGTTAAAATCACGCAGTGCCGAATCGCAAAATAGGCCCTGGTCTTTGAGCAGCCAAATCCTCCGGGGCTTAAGTGGTTAAGGTAGTCAGCTGACCTCATTTTCTTTGGGCACATGCAGTAACTATCCAATAGGATGTATGCTTAGTTTAGTTAGTTGCTTAGTTAATTCCAGGTGGCAAATTTTTTTTTTTTTTTTTTGGCCGGGTAGTGTATGTCTGCTGGTTGGGTTCTCAATCTACTCCTCCTCTAGACAAGAATTATGGGCATATATACTGAGGGGAGTTCTCAGAACCCTACAAGAGTTTGGCTGGCTAGTCTTTCAAAAAGGGTCTTTTGATTTCTATGCAAATCCTTGTGTATCTGAGAGCTTAATCCATCACGGTTCAGGATAAATAGTTTTTGCCACTAGAGCATACTGGTGGTGATGCTGGGTATTCCTGACTTTCCTTTCTTCGCCTGTCAGTATCTCAATACCTGATGATCAGGACCATGGTCTCTCTCATCCCTATATTGAGGTGTGCTCAATGGAAAAGACCTCCTCTCCTAAAAGGTTTTTTTTCTCCAATGTTGATCATGCACCCAGCAATTCATGTCAGGCAGATGAAGCTGTGGATGCTGGCACAGTAACAAATCTGTGCTGCTGAGTTATTGCCAGTGGAACTCCCCTGTCAGGAAGTTGTTTTGCCAGTAGAACTCCCCGGTTGGTAAGTTAGTTTGAACACTCTGGTTTTGTGGCCAGCTCTTTCATGCTCTCTTTGCATTTTGTCATCTGACAGGCTTTTTAGTCTCCAGTGAGGCTGAATAATTTCACAGTGGTGTCCTGCATCAGTGGCAGGTCAGAACCTGCAGGGTCAGTCCACTCAGAAGATGTAGAGATGACTGGGATCTGGACGGAGTAGAATCTTCCTTATCTCTTTTAAATCGACATCAAATTTCTGGGAAGAATCTATATTCTGTGGCCCTATTGGGCAATAAGTGATTCCTACATACATGTCCCTCCTAGTGGGTTTTATCTCTGGACAAGATTTCAGAGTTAAATCTGATACCATCTTCTTACTGTTATAAGCTGAAAAACTTTTCCCTAAGGGCCTGGGCCAAGCCCTGGGTGCTGATGCTGTGTCAGATCAGTAAAGGTCTCACAAGCCATATGCTTTTCAGTTCGATCCATAAACGTTTTTTTTGGGGGGGGTTTGTTTCTAAAACCGTGGCAATGTTTGCAGTAATTCCCTATTGGACAAACAGGCCTGGCTTCCTGCCTTTGATACCGGGGTATTGGATTGAAGTCCTTTTTCTCAGATGAGATCTTCTGTCGTAAAGAGCAATATTCCATGTTTGTTCATCTTTTCCACTTTCTCATCCTGGCAGGAAGAGACTAATCTGGCATGGCTGTTTCTCTAAGCTAATATCTATAAATCCTACAAAAATATTTAAATAGAGCTTGTTCAGTTTGGACTACTTTGTTTTCTTTGCTTCAGTCCTCTGGTCAGGTGCATTCCAGACTTCAACAGATCTTAAAGCTCTCCTAGAGGGCAGATCTCTGCAGTCCCTGTCATATCCAATATCTTCTTGGTAGACTATCCTATGATCATCCAATACTTTGATGGGGAGTTGCATATGAGACTAGAAGGAGAACCAAGTCTCTCTAGGCAGGGTTTACTTCTTGCTCTGGGCTTTCTTGCTGGCTCCAGATGAGATCTGTTTGCAGTTCAGCCTGGGTAAAAACTAAGCTATGAAGACATGCACTCTAAGGGCTAGCTCTTCAGCCAGGAAGTTTGCCAAGATCACAGCTTCAGGCTAGGAAGGATCCCTTGGTGATTTACAGGTCCAGATGGGATTCCCTCAAGTCCATTTGGAGTAAGGACTGAGCCATGATTTCAATCTCTCTAGGTCTACATCGTTAGCAGGAACTTTGGCCAGAATCAGGGCTCTTAAGGCCCCTTGACAGCTTGCTGCTCCAGGTGAAATCTCAGTTCAGATTTAAAGCGGAGTTCCAGCCATTTACTCACCTGTCCAACGGTCCAGCGATGCGGCCGCCGGAAGCCTCGATCCTCTCCCTCGGCGCCGGCATCACTGCTGTGGGCACCCGGCTGTTACAGTTTGCGGCTTCACAGCCGGGTACCCACTGCGCATGCGCGAGTCGCGCTGCGCGCCGTGATTGGCCGGCAATCTTCTGGGACCTCTGACGTGTCCCAGAAGATTGAAGGGAGGGAGGGGGAGAGGAGAACTTCCGCTCAGGGCGCCGCGGCGCTCCGAGCGGAAGTGGGAGCGGGTACCTGTCAAAACTAGGTACCCGCTCCCCCCCCCAAAAAATGACATGCCAAATGTGGCATGTCGGGGGGTCAGGACTCCCTAAAGCGGAAGTTCCACTTTTGGGTGGAACTCCGCTTTAAGTAAAGTCTCAGTCATAAACGCAGCCTTTCTATGGGTTCTTTTCCTCAGTCTGGAGATTGCCAGGATCTGTGCCAAGAGGGATCCTTGTGGCTTACTGCCCAGTACGGGTAGTGTTTATATCCATACTGGGCGGCAATCTGAGGTGGCTTCAGCATTCAATAAGAACAAAGGATTTGTTCATCCCATATGCCGGACCACCAAGAATGACTGGTTCCACGCAATGGTTATTAGGATTTTTCAAACATGCTCTCAAGCTACTGTTTTGCTTAGACTTTTAGGCCATGTTTGTCACTCTCTCTAGCAGAATCAGCAGGAAGGAGATGTCATCCAGAATTTTTGCTGGATGGGTCATTCCAGCTAGTCATTAGGCTTATAAAGTTTGGGGCTTGGTTCCTATGGAAGCAGTCACCACACACTTATCCAGGAGTGTGTAGGCTTTGTGGGCTCCCTGTGAAAGGGTGCTAGGAGTAGTTGGAGGATGATATATCTTCCATTAAAGCTGTTCTGGTTCTTTGTGGGGTGTAGCTAACTTCCTTATGCTGCCAATACCTATCCCTAGGGTTTGTTGGCTATGACTGAAACCCTACTTTCTCTTTCGTTCATTGACGGACACAGCTCTTGATATTCTTAACCATAGGGTTATACTGCCCTCTACAGGAGTAGGACTCTAGGCAGAAAAAAGTCTGACTATGCCTATGGGCAGTCCCAGGGGATATACTCCCTCTCTCTGCTATAGGTACTAGTGCCTAGTCAGGAGTAAGGACCTAGTTCCTTGCTGGGATCTTTGATCGTATATGGCCGGGTCTCGGTCCGAGTAGCAGCATTCCTCCTGGAAGACAGCCCCCCATTTCAATGGAGAGGGGTTCTGTTTGTCTGGAGCGGTGCCCTCCTGTTTCCTGGTATGGTGAACAGCTGTCCCCCCTCTCCCCCTGGAGGGTTTTGGGGTGGATGTGGGCCACTTCTTGGGACTGTCGTACCTCCAGGGTTCCTCTCCTTCCCATCAGGCACCCCCCTCTTGTCATCTGTCCCCCATCCTACCCCCTTCCCTCTCCACATATGTTGTGGCTGTTTGGGTAGTCTGATCCACCTCCTCGGTTGAGGGCAGAGCGCTATGCTGACGATTGGTGCTGGGGGGGTGCTCTGCCGGCTACCAGACGATCGACTGTGCGGGGGGGTTGTACTTGTAGGGGGCTCCTGTCAATATTGACACTTTGGGCCCAATATGGACATTTTCCCTTAGGAGAGTACTCACTTTTGTTGCCAGCGACTTAGAGGTTAATGGCTGTGTGTTGAGTTATTTTGAGGGGACAGCAAATCTACACTGATATACAAGCTGTACACTCACTACTTCATTGTAGCAAAGTGTAATTTCTTCAGTGTTGTCACATGAAAAGATATAATAAAATATTTACAAAAATGTGAGAGGTGTACTCACTTTAGTGTGATACTGTAAATAGTGTGATACTGTAAATGGCTAATACCTATAAGGGAAGGGCATTATGCAACTTAAGTCACAGCTGCACAATTTGGTTTTTATCTACAGGATACCTTTACCGACAGTTTTTTGGCATTTAACCCTTTTTTTTGGGAATTAACCCTTTAAAGTGGTAGTAAACACTACTTAGACACTTGTACCTACAGGTAAGCTTATAATAAAGCTTATCTGTAGGTACAAGGAATATCGCCTAAATAGTGTGGGAGATAGTCACGGTTTCTGCAGCTGGTATTCTCACCAGCGCATGCACTCTGAAGGGACGACGTACTCATGCCATCACTTCAGAGCTCTGTGTCGCAGATGGGACTCCCATGCGCATGCACGGAAGTAACGTCATTGCGGCTCGACCACTTAAAGGGCCGAAGCCCTTAAACCTGTAAGGAAGACTGGGTGAAGATGGTAGCCCTGCCAGTAGTGACAGCACTCTGCTGGAGGGCTTAATTTTAAGGTATTTCATAATGTGCTGGTATGCGATGTGTACTAGCACAATATGCCTTAACTTGAAGTGAGTATTTTTTTTTAAATTGCATACTTGTTGTGGGTCGCTAACAAGCTGGCAGCTAGAAAATGTAGGCAATGTAATGCTCTCAATAGAGTTTTCCTTTAAAAAAGAAAGCCTGCTAAGCTTTTCGTATGCCATAGCTAAGTAAGAGCTTTTCAGGCTGCGTTCACACTAGCTGCAGCCACGGCTCACAGCAAGGGTCCAGGGCATCCCTGTTCTTCCTTTCAGGTGTGATTCTGGTCCAAATTTTTGCCTGAATTTGGAGCTAAAATGGATCAGAAGATGCACAGAATCCTTTTCCAGTGTGGACCGGGGCCACCCAGGAGCTATGTGAACTGGCTGTATTGAGAGCCAGTCACACTCTCCTGTGCTGCGAATTGGATGCAGGGAAACTGGCATCCAATTCTCGTAAACGTGAACCCAGCCTTAGAATAGTTTTTTTAGGGACTTCAGTTGAGATCCATATGCGCTGACCTTCCATTACTTGTAAAGTAGATAAACGTGGTTTGTTGTGGATTTTTTTTTTTTTTAATTTCAACAAATGTTTTGGTGGCGATACTGGTATCTTGCTTCAAAACCTTGCAGTTTCGTAAAGAGTTTAGGGTGCAGAGTTTTAGCCCCCATTCACACTAGGGCGACTCACGAGGCGACTTGTGTCGCCCCAGGTCGCCCCAGGTCGCTTGACATGACCAAACCAATGTAAATGAATCAGTGCCGTCTTAATTGCCGCTATTAAGGTCGCTCCGACTTCAGAAAAGGGTCCTGTACTACTTTCAGGCGACCAGTGATCCGACCTGTCCCATATACTTCAATGGGAGTCGCCTCCTTATCTTAATTGAAGCGACCTGTAATCCGACTTGTCATCCGACTTTGCTAAAAAATGGCAGTGAACAAGAAAAGAGCATAATTTTCTTGCAGGCATTAGCGGTCATTTTTTTAGGCAGGCATGTCATTTTTTGGATTTCGTTTCTGGGGGGTCTAAAAAGTGTCCCTGTCAAGTTTCAGCTCTGTAGCATGTCCAGAACCCCTAAAAAAAAAACATTTTTCTTTTAATTTTTTGTAGTGTCTTTACCAGCTGTCTTTTATACTTGCAGGCATTCATCAGCGGTCATTTTTTTAGGCAGGCATGTCATTTTTTGGATTTCGTTTCTGGGGGGTCTACAAAGTGTCCCTGTCAAGTTTCAGCTCTGTAGCATGTCCAGAACCCCTAAAAAAAATCATTTTTCTTTTAATTTTTTGTAGTGTCTTACCAGCTGTCTTTTTTTCTTGCAGGCATTTAGCGGGCATTTTTTTAAGCAGGCATGTCATTTTTGGGATTTCGTTTCTGGGGGGTCTAAAAAGTGTCCCTGTCAAGTTTCAGCTCTGTAGCATGTCCAGAACCCCTAAAAAAAAACATTTTTCTTTTAATTTTTTGTAGTGTCTTTACCAGTTGTCTTTTATACTTGCAGGCATTCATCAGCGGTCATTTTTTTAGGCAGGCATGTCATTTTTTGGATTTCGTTTCTGGGGGGTCTACAAAGTGTCCCTGTCAAGTTTCAGCTCTGTAGCATGTCCAGAACCCCTAAAAAAAATCATTTTTCTTTTAATTTTTTGTAGTGTCTTACCAGCTGTCTTTTTTTCTTGCAGGCATTTAGCGGGCATTTTTTTAGGCAGGCATGTCATTTTTTTTATTTAGTGTCTGGGGGGTCTAAAAAGTGTACCTGTCAATTTTCAGCTCTGTAGCATGTCCAGAACCCCTAAAAAACAGCATTTTTACTATATTTTCAGGAATACGGCTTCTCTGCGGCTGGCTTTTTTTCTTGCAGACATTTAGCGGGCATTTTTTTAGGCAGGCATGTCATTTTCTGGATTTAGTGTCTGGGGGGTCAAAAAAGTGTCCCTGTCAAGTTTCAGCTATGTAGCATGTCCAGAACCCCTAAAAAAAAATCATTTTTCTTATAATTTTTTGTAGTGTCTTACCAGCTGTCTTTTTTTCTTGCAGGCATTTAGCGGGCATTTTTTTAGGCAGGCATGTCATTTTTTTTATTTAGTGTCTGGGGGGTCTAAAAAGTGTACCTGTCAATTTTCAGCTCTGTAGCATGTCCAGAACCCCTAAAAAACAGCATTTTTACTATATTTTCAGGAATACGGCTTCTCTGCGGCTGGCTTTTTTTCTTGCAGACATTTTACGGGCATTTTTTGGGTGTCTTTGGAGGCATGTGCTTCTTAAAAATTATAGGAAAAAAGCTCTTTTTTTTTTTTTACGTTTCTGGACAGACAAACAAAGCTATGTGAGACACACAACACTGCACACATGGGAAAAAGGAAATATGTAAAAAAAAAACACAGGAAAAGGAAATTAGGTCACAAGACATCAGATTGTGATTGGCCAAATAAAAAGTTGCCTCGCGATTAGGTCGCGTCAAAGTCGCGCTAAGTCGCGCCAAAGTCGCGTCAAAGTCGCGCCAAAGTCGCGTCAAAATCGCGTCAAAGTCGCGCTGGAAGCGACGCTACTTTAGTGGTAGCGGCAGTGTGAACCAGCACTTACACTGCTCAAAAAAATTAAAGGAACACTTTTTAATCAGACTATAGCATCAAGTCAGTTAAACTCCTGGGATATCGATCTGGTCAGCAGAGGGAGTTGTTAATCAGTTTCAGCTGCTTTTGGTGTTATTGAAATTAACAACAGGGGCTCTAGAAGGACAACAATGAGACAGCCTCCAAAACAGAATGGTTTTACAGGTGGAGGCCACTGGAATTTTTCCCTACTCATCTTTTCTGAATGTTTTTTAATTGTTTTGCATTTGGTTAGGGTCAGTGTCACTGCTGGTAGCATGAGGCGGTACCTGGACCCTATAGAGGTTGCACAGGCAGTCCAACTCTGAGGTCTGTGCGTCCCTTCATGGATATACCTCTCCAGACCATCACTGACCCACAACCAAACCAGTCATGCTGATTGATGTTACAAGCAGCATAATGTTTTCTGCGGCCTCTCCAGACCCTTTCACATCTGTCTCATGTGCTCAGGGTGAACCTGCTCTCATCTGTGAAAAGCACAGGGCGCCAGTGGCAGACCTGCCAAATCTGGTGTTCAATGGCAAATGCCAATTGAGCTCCATGGTGGTGACCAGTGAGCACAGGGCCCACAAGAGGATGTCGGACCCTCAGGCCACCCTCCTGAAGCCTTTTTGTGATTGTTTGGTCAGAGACATTCACACCAGTGGCCTGCTAGAGGTCATTTTGTAGGACTCTGACAGTGCTCATCCTGGTCCTCCTTGTACAAAGGAGCAGATACCGGTCCTGCTAATGGGTTAGGGACTTTTTACGGCCCTGTCTAGCTCTCCTAGAATAACTGCCTGTCTCCTGGAATCCCCTCCATGCTCTTGAGACTGTGCTGGTAGACGGAGCAAACCTTCTGCCAATGGCATATATTGATGTGCCATCCTGGAGGAGATGGACTGCCTCTGCAACCTCTATAGGGTCCATGTATACATGTAGTGACATTGACCCTAACCAAATGATGAGTAGGGGAAAAAATGTCAGTGGCCTCCACCTTGGCTCCGCTGTGTGCTGTCTCGCCAGGGGATCCTACAGGGACGCTGCTCGTCACTGGGTGGATGAGAGCATCCGAGCACCATCGGCCAGCTAAACTCAATTCCTAATCAGACTATTGATTGAGTCCCTAATTCGGTAAGGTATATAACCATCACTCCATGCGGTCATGCAATGCTGCATGGAGCTGATGGTCTCATGAACAAATGGTGATTCCAAACAATACAGGTACTATTTTGGGACACATACTATATCTCTTTTTTCTGGTTCAAACATTTTATTGGAGAACAAAGTAAACAGGTAACAACAATTTGGTAAACAGAGTGACAAGATAAATACAAGCCAGATGCGCGTAACAAAATAACGGCTACAATAACCATGGGTCAAACTTAGGAGTAGGTGGAGAAGAGGCAACCAGGGGGGGCTGTGGTCAGGACCCTGCGACCAGCGTAGCCAACCCATAGGCACCCCATAAAGGGAACACTCTGTGCCCAGGTGGGAAGGCGCGGTCAAGCAGCAGACAAAGCAAGGGTGAACAAAGCCCAGTAGCACGTGAGAAGAAATAAATGGGTGCGATAATCCACATGGTAATGCAACTAGACGGGGGAAACAGAGGATACAATAAGTAAAACCAGGAAAAGCAGGCCAAACCAGGGAGCCTGCGGGGTGCACTCTGTAGTTCATGACAGGCTCAAACAGGTGTGTTGTTGGTACCAGAACAAATCACGTAGGGAGGTGGAGTAGGAAGAAAAAAGGGGGGGGGAGAAAAAAAGGGGGGGGGGGAATGTTCGCCGGGGGGGGCAATGAACAGGAAGTAGTAACCAATAAGCCTCAGGTTAACATCAGGGCAGTAGGAGGGAGGTGTCGAAATTGGAGGGAAGAAAATGGTCAACCCAAGGTTGCCAAAGTTTACTGTACTTGTCTATTTTATCCATTAGAACCGCCTCAATTTTGGCGTGTATCATGGCGGTGGTGACCCGCTGCTTGACCTCAGGCAAGGAGAGGTGCGGTGACTTCCATGCTCTTGCAATGGTTTGTTTGGCTGCCGTGGTGACTTGGAGGAATAATTTGTGCTGAAATTTAGATACAGGGTCTGGCTTCACATTGAGTAACGCGAAGAGGGGGTCAGGTGCGATTGATTCAGCCATCAAGGTAGAGAGGACTTGGAAGACAGCTTGCCAGAAGGTTTTTACTAGCGGGCAAGTCCACCAGATGTGCATGTGCGTGCCTGCCTCCAGGCAGCCTCGGAAGCATGTGGAAGAGTGGGAGGGTAGGAATTTCACAATGCGTGAGGGTACCAAGTACCACCGCATCAGCACTTTGTAATTGGTTTCCAAGGCAATTATATTTTGGGAGGCTGCTTTTGTCACTTGCCAGATCTTAGCCCAGTCTTCAGTATCTAAGGAGGACCCCAGATCTTGTTCCCATTTAGCAGTATAAGTGGGAGGGGTGTTGTCAGGGGAGTCTGTGAGATTGGAGTACAGTTGGGAAATGAGGCCCCGGGTGTGCGGGTTACGGTGGCAGGTATGTTCGAAGGCAGTCATGGTGGGCAGAGAAGAGTCAGTGCGGATGCAATTGGCGTAAAAGTGTTTTAGTTGGAGGTAGCGGAAAATCTCAGAGCTCTGTAGGTGGTGGGACTCACAAAGCGCAGAGAAAGGTTTGATGGTGTCGGATTCTTTCAGAGTGTGTGCCCGAAGTAGACCAGCTGACGTCCAGTGTCGGAAGGACGAGGGGGATTCCCAGGCCGGGAGAAAGGATGGGTTGTGTAGAAAGGAAAGCAGCGGGTTATGTGGAGATTGTAGCTTGAATTTAAATTTTAGGGCGTCCCAGAGGCGTAGGGAGTGGCGCATGATGGGATTAGAGATGGACTTCCGATCGGAGTGAGTAAGCCATAACAAGTTAACTACAGAGAAGGGGTCGCATTCAACCGTTTCCAGGGATACCCAAAGAGGGACTTCACAGGTGGCATGCCACTTGGGCAGCTGGGCCAGCTGGGCTGCCTGGTAATATTTGGTAAAGTGTGGGAGGCCAAGGCCACCTCAGAGTTTGTGGAGAAAGAGTGTTCTGCGGGGTATTCTAGGTCTAGACTTGCCCCAGACGTATGTGAAGGTGCGTCTCTGAAGCTGGCGAAGGTAGTAAGAGGGGACATTAACCGGGAGCACCCGGAAGAGATACAGAATCTTAGGTAGAATGGCCATCTTAGCGACAGTGATGCGCCCCATCCAGGCTAGGGGTATGGAGGACCAAGATGCCATCAAGTTCGTGAGATGACGAAGCATGGGGGGGTAGTTAGCCGAAAACAGCTCCAGCGGGTCCGCCGTCAACTTAATCCCCAGGTAGGGTAGGGAGTGCTGTGCCCAGGAGAAGGGGAGCACCGCACGTAGTTGTGAAAGGAGAGAAGGGGGCAGAGAAACATTGAGAGCACGCGACTTACCGGGGTTAACAGTCAGGCCTAAAAGGTGTGCGAACTGGGACATGGTAGCGAGGAGGTTGGGTACGGAAATGAGAGGGGACGTAAGGAACAAGAGGATGTCGTCCGCGAAGAGACACAGTTTGTGGTGGAAGCCCCCAAATTCAAGACCTTTTATGTCGGGGTTGGCGCGGATTTTGTGTGCTAGGGGCTCTATTGCTAGTGCGAAGAGGAGGGGTGATAAAGGGCAGCCTTGCCTAGTGCCAGACCGAATCGGGAAGGGGGATGAGCGGAAGCCTGCATAGCGGACAAACGCTGTTGGGGAAGAATAGAGCGACGATATCCAAGAGAGAAAGTGAGGGCCAAAACCCCATCTGTGTAATACGGTTTGTAAGTAAGACCAGGAGAGAGAGTCAAATGCTTTGCTAATGTCAAGGGAGACAAAGCAGGCAGGGATGTTACGACGACGTGCGAGATAGGTTAGGTGTATAGCCCTGCGAACGTTGTCTCCGGCTTGCCGGCAGGGAATGAAACCGGTTTGGTCCTTATGGATTAGGGAGCCTATGATCGGGTTAAGGCGTGTAGACAGTATTTTGGCCATCACTTTGACGTCTATATTTAGAAGAGAGATTGGGCGATAATTGGACCAGGAGGAGTCATCTGTGTGTGGTTTGGGAATCATAGAAATGGCCGCTTCCAAGGAGTCTCGGCCAAACGTATGGCCTTTGAGTATTGAGTTGAAAGCATTGGAAAGCATTGGGGTCAAGAGTTCGGAGAAGCGTTTATAGTAGGAGGCGGTGAAACCGTCGGGACCAGGTCGTTTGTGGAGTTTAAGGGCTTTAACCGCCGCTTGAATTTCCAGATCAGAAATAGGCTGTTCCAAGGTTTCCCTGTGGGTATCAGACAGGACAGGTAAGGCAATATCGGAGAAAAACTCAGAGAGTTGGGAGTCCGTTGGGGTTTGGGAGGAGGAGTAAAGCTTGGAGAGCTGGCGTCGGAAAGTGTCAAGTATTTTGACGGGGTTGCTAGTGTGGGTTGTGGGGGAGGTTTGCAAACGAATCGGTTTGCGGGCAACGGCGACATTGCGTAGGGAGAGGGCGAGGAAAGTGTCCGGTTTATTCGCTTTGCAATAAAATTTATGACGAGTACGTCTGAGTTGTTTGTCAGCCGCGTCTGTAAGGAAGAGATTCAATTCCAGTGTAGCCTTGTCAAAAATTAGCTTGTTTGCAGGGGTGGGGTGGGCCTGGAAGCTGCGGTGGGCTTGATTAAATGCAGAATCCAAGGCTTGATAGGTGAGGCGGCGTTCCTTCTTGCGTCTGGATGCTAGGCTAATGAGAGTACCCCTGAGCACGGTCTTGTGCGCTTCCCAGATGGTGAGTGGGGAGACATCTGTGGTGGTGTTGTGAGCGATGTAGTCTTTGATCGCAGTTGCAATCTCAGATCTGTGAGAGGGATGGGCAAGCAAAGTATCATTCAAGACCCAGGAGAATGTGTGTTGTTTAGGGATCAGAGAATCAAAAGAGGAAACCACAGCAGCGTGGTCAGACCAGGGAATAGGTATGATCGTTGAGGCTAGGAGGGAGGGGGAGGTGGCCGCTGGGACGAGGATATGGTCTATGCGTGAGAAGGTATTATGTGGGTGGGAGTAGAAAGTGTATTGCCTCTTGGACGGGTTATGTTCACGCCAAGTGTCAACAAGAGAGTGATTGTGGAGCAGTTGCTGGAAGGAGAGGCGGTGTGGGGATGGAGACGCTGTGGCGGGGGACTTGTCTAAGGACGGATATAAGACCTGGTTCGAGTCACCACATAGAATGGTCGTACCTTTTTTGTGTAGTTCCACGACTTGAAGAAAATGTGTAAGGAAGGAGCTGGAATTGGTGTTGGGTGCGTAGTATGAGGCTAGGGTCACTTCCGTGTCCAGCAAGGTGCCAATAAGGATAAGGTATCTACCTTCAGGGTCCGCTATAGACGAATGGAGCGCAAAAGGAGTGGTCCGGTGGAAGGCGATCATCACCCCTCTCTTCCTGACAGCAGCTGAGGCTGTGAAGAACTGAGGAAAAGAGGCAGTTAGGAAGTTAGGGGTATGGGAGGAGGAAAAATGAGTTTCCTGTAAGCAGGCGACATGCACATCAAGCGAAGCCAGTGAGCGAAAGGCCTTGCGGTGCTTTTGAGGAGAGTTAAGGCCTTGGACATTAAGTGATAGAACATTCAGGGTGGCCATGGGTCATTTGGGCGAAAGCAGCAAAACGGAGGAGGCAAAAGCATGAGTAGTGGAGCCCCCCGGCGAACAGGGAAAAGGGAGGGGGAAGACAGAGGTAGCAGAGAAGAGGGAGTACACAAAGGGGAGGAGGGAAACATAGACACTATAACAAATAAAGACATTTGTAGAAGTAAGGAAATTAAAGAAAAAAGAAAAAACCCTTCCGTTCGTGCAGGGGTTGACCCACTACACGGAGGGGAGGAAATCACCTCAGGAAGTCTCCAGAAGGAGGGTTCCGGAGGAGAGTGGAGGCGGCAGTGACAACTGACCAGCGACACGACCGCCTAAAAAAAAAATAGTATGTAAGATGTATGGTGGTGACCAGGGGAGGAAACAGGTTCCATTAGCATGGAATGACAAAAAAAAAAAAAAAATTGAAAAATAATTATAGGAGCGTTCCAGATAGTCCAGAGTTCAACTAGGCGAGAGTTCATCGTGTGGTAAGGCTCCGACATCATAGTTGAGAATAGTGGAGAAGAAGAACAGGTGCTAGTTCCATGCAAACAGGATCCAAGTGTATAAGTAGTAGGCAGGGGGGAGACAGCAGAGTCTCACACGGAAAGACTGAAGAAGTAGACAGACCAAGGGGTCCAGGAGGTAATTGATAGGCATAGATTCAGTCCATTGAATCAACAGGGGGTGGTAGCGGAGATGAATGGCGACTTCTCTTCGGGGTGGTGGAAGTGGAGGAGGTCGGCTTCAAAGGGGATCCGGAAGCCGAGCGTCTGCGTTGCGGGGGGGGGGGGGGGTGCAGGAGTGGATGGTGGGGAAAGCAAATGGAGATCTTGAAGGAGACGCTGGAGTTCTGATGTGGTCTTGCAGGTGTGTTTGCGGCCTTGGTGGGTAACGCGTACAGAGAATGGGAAACCCCAGGAATAAACAATATGGTGCTGTTGGAGGGTTTGCAGCAGGGGTTTAAATTCTCTGCGTTTAACGATGGTTGCTTTACAGAGATCTGTGAAGAGTTGGTAATCATAACCCTGAAAGTGGAGTGATTCCTTATGCCTGGCTGCCTGCAGGAGCTGCTCCTTGGTTCTGTAATAGTGTAATTTCGCTATTATGTCTCTGGGCGGGCCGTCAGGTTTGCGCGGGGCCAGAGCCCGGTGGACCCGGTCCATTTCAAGGCGTTCTAGGGGGATTGAGGGAGAAAGCTCCTGGAAAAGAGCAGTGACAGTGGATTGGAGGTCCACCACCGTCTCAGGTATCCCTCTAATCCTGATATTAGAGCGTCGGGCCCTATTTTCTTGGTCCTCCAGTTGGAGCTGCAGGGTCTGATTCTCCTCCCGGAGGGCTTCCAATTCCTCAGAGTGATTGGAAACATTCACCTCAAGGTCATCCGTTCTGAGTTCCAATTCGGCCGTGCGTTGGCCCAGTTCTCTGATCTCCCTGGTGAGCTTATCAGTTATTTGGTCAGACGTTTGCTTCAGGGCCTTTTGGAGGATAAGCTCAAAGTGTTGGAGGAGACTGGGATGTTGGGGATCATGTGGACCAACCCCTTGGGTGTGTGGTATATCTGAGTCCGATTCACCTTCGTCCGGGTGGAGCTGGGAGAATCGGGCGGTCTTGGAGGAGCCGGTGCGGGATACAAGTGGTGGCGCCATTTTGGAGGAGGCTCGTACTAGGACGTCCCGGATATTGCGGCTTTTAAGCTTAGATTTTGCACCTTCAGAGACCATGCTTAGACTATTGGTGTTTATGGGAATCGATGGGACAGGTGTGGGCAGGTTAGGATGCGGCTGGTCACCGATGCTAGCGGCGGGGTATCGCTGGTCAGAGCGGAGCTCAAACAGACATGTCCGTCCTGCAGAGTCCGCGCATGCGCACCCACTCGGTCACATATGTCATACTATTGTCCACAAATGCTGAAAGTGATAGATGGTCTGTTAGGGTAGCAGGTGTTCTCTCTCCTGCCAAGTAAAAGAAGACACTCCAAGCAGGCTATAATGTAGAGAAGTACAGATAGGAAGCGTGGTGGCACTGTGGGAGTTGGCAGCTTCACATGCAGAGCAGAGAGGTGTTTGTGGCTAGGGTCTGCAGAGTGTCAATAGTAATGGAGCAGTCTGTGCAGGGAGAGGAAGGGCTGACTGTGGATCGGGAGTAGTGAGTCACTGGGGGAGCTGGGAGCAAGCTGTGTGGAGAAAGGCTGGATCTAAAATGGCGGCTGGCCGCAGTAGGCTCGAGCCAGGATGCAATCAAAAATGTAATTCCCTGGAGGCGTTGGGGTACAGTGGGGGACCCAGAGGGCCTAATCCGGCCAGATAGATGGCAGATGGCAAGCACAGTCAGTCAGGCAGGCTCTTACTAGGGCGTGGTGGCGGCGGTCCCCTTAGTAGGCCGCGGGTCTCGCCGCGGGTCAATCCGGCCTCCTGCTGAGGAAATGGCGGTAGTGCCAGGGGCCTCCAGGGGTGCCCAGTCGGGGGGGATGGTGTGGCCCTCAAATCAAGCCCTCAAGGGCGCGGATGGAGGCAGATGAGAGCTCCGGCGGTCCGGAGCGGTGGCGGCAGGCTCCGTGTAGGCCGCGGGTCAATCCGGCCTTCTACTGCGAAAATGGTGGCAGTGCTGGATGCCTCCAGGGGTGCCCACTCAGGGGGGATGGTGTAGCCCCCAAATCAAGCCCTTAAGGGCGTGGATGGAGGCAGATGAGAGCTCCGGCGGTCCGGAGCGGTGGCGGCAGGCTCCGTGTAGGCCGCGGGTCTCGCCGCGGGTCAATCCGACCTTCTGCTGCCGAAATGATGGCAGTGCTGGATGCCTCCAGGGGTGCCCAGTCGGAGGGGATGTTTTATTCAATACGGCAAGCCCTCAGTATCGTGGATGGAGGCTGATGATATCTCCGGCGGTCCGGAGCTCCAGGGAGAGCGTCTAGCGCGGTCTACTTCCGGGGGCGGGCCATCATACTATATCTCTTTTTATTCTATCTTTAACACTGCGGGGGCTTCATTTCTCAGTTGGAGCTCATCCCCCTTTGTCATAAACTTTGCTTTTGCAAAAGTAATATCTAACTCTTCTCTGATACTAAGTACTCTTGAAACATCTATCTTTCCCATAAGTACCTTCAGAATTCACCTTTTTATAGATTCTCCCAACTGACTGATGCCTTTTTGAGCAGCCGTCCTTTCAGAGTCCTTGTGTATGCAGCTTTGTCTCCATTTGCTGATTCACCTACCAGGGGGTCCATATGTGCACTGGTTTACCCAGCAGAAGCCACCATATTCCAGTCAGCTAAGATGTGCAATATATTTATTTGAATGTTGTAAGTACAATTGCAGCTTATGTAATGTTTAGACAGTGATAATACTCTACAGATATTTTTGTCAATTTGTGTTGCTAAAATGTGATACATATGATCATACTTACTAATATAATGTGCAATAAAACCTTGGTTTGTGAGAATAATTCATTTCAGGAAACATGCATGTAATCCAAAGCACTCTTACAGTGGGTACGGAAAGTATTCAGACCCCCTTAAATTTTTCACTCTTTGTTATATTGCAGCCATTTGCTAAAATCATTTAAGTTCATTCTTCTTCCTCATGAATGTACACATAGCACCACATACTGACAGAAAAACACAGAATTGTTGACATTGTTGCAGATTTATTAAAAAAGAAAAACTGAAATATCACATGGTCCTAAGTATTCAGACCCTTTGCTGTGACACTCATATATTTAACTCAGGTGCTTTCCATTTCTTCTGATCATCCTTGAGATGGTTCTACACCTTCATTTGAGTCCAGCTGTGTTTGATTATACTGATTGGACTTGATTAGGAAAGCCACACACCTGTCTATATAAGACCTTCCAGATCACAATGCATGTCAGAGCAAATGAGAATCATGAGGTAAAAGGAACTGCCTGAAGATCTCAGAGACAGAATTGTGGAAAGGCACAGATCTGGCCAAGGTTACAAAAAGATTTCTGCTGCACTTAAGGTTCCTAAGAGCACAGTGGCCTCCATAATCCTCAAATGGAAGACGTTTGGGACGACCAGAACCCTTCCTAGAGCTGGCCGTCCGGCCAAACTGAGCTATCGGGGGAGAAGAGCCTTGGTGAGAGAGGTAAAGAAGAACCCAAAGATCACTGTGGCTGAGCTCCAGAGATGCAGTCAGGAGATGGGAGAAATTTGTAGAAAGTCAACCATCACTGCAGCCCTCCACCAGTTGGGGCTTTATGGCAGAGTGGCCCGACGGAAGCCTCTCCTCAGTGTAAGACACATGAAAGCCCGCATGGAGTTTGCTAAAAAACACCTGAAGGACTCCAAGATGGTGAGAAATAAGATTCTCTGGTCTGATGAGACCAAAATAGAACTTTTTGGCCTTAATTCTAAGCGGTATGTGTGGAGAAAACCAGGCACTGCTCATCACCTGTCCAATACAGTCCCAACAGTGAAGCATGGTGGTGGCAGCATCATGCTGTGGGGGTGTTTTTCAGCTGCAGGGACAGGACGACTGGTTGCAATCGAGGGAAAGATGAATGCGGCCAAGTACAGGGATATCCTGGACAAAAAACTTCTCCAGAGTGCTCTGGACCTCAGACTGGGCCGAAGGTTTACCTTCCAACAAGACAATGACCCTAAGCACACAGCTAAAATAACGAAGGAGTGGCTTCACAACAAATCTGTGACTGTTCTTGAATGGCCCAGCCAGGGCCCTGACTTAAACCCAATTGAGCATCTCTGGAGAGACCTAAAAATGGCTGTCCACCAACGTTTACCATCCAACCTGACAGAACTGGAGAGGATCTGCAAGGAGGAATGGCAGAGGATCCCCAAATCCAGGTGTGAAAGACGTGTTGCATCTTTCCCAAAAAGACTCCTGGCTGTATTAGATCAAAAGGGGGCTTCTACTAAATACTGAGCAAAGGGTCTGAATACTTAGGACCATGTGATATTTCAGTTTTTCTTTTTTAATAAATCTGCAACAATGTCAACAATTCTGTGTTTTTCTGTCAGTATGGGGTGCTATGTGTACATTCATGAGGAAGAAAAATGAACTTAAATGATTTTAGCAAATGGCTGCAATATAACAAAGAGTGAAAAATTTAAGGGGGTCTGAATACTTTCCGTACCCACTGTATATTAAAGTGAATTTCCCCATAAGAAATAATGGAAACTCCCATTTATTCATAGGTCCTTCAGTTTTATAACCCATATATAAAGATTATAGCAATGTGATAGGTTGTGTAACCATAAAATGTCCATCCACAAATGGCAGCCTCCACAAGGGGATTAGAAGCAAAATCCAGCAGGAACTACGGAGTATAAAAGAGAAGAGAGGCACCTCTAAGTGTAGCAATATGGTTCCATTTAATGAAGGTTCAACATTTAGCAACTCACATGGTTGATGATTAAAAGAGGCACATCTAAGTATGCAGGCATCTGGGATAAAGCAGTCTACAGTTTTGACAGATAAAGCAGTCTATAGTTTTGACATAACGCTACTTATATAAAAAGACATCGCTTGTTTATCAAGTCAACATTTATAAAAAAAATTTTGCTTGTCTTGCAAAATGCTCTCAAACCAAGTTACTCTCAATCCAAGGTTTTACTGTACTTACATTTTAGAAAAAATAGTACCCATTTGACAAACCTCTGAAGAAAGATTTCCAAAACATGTCAGGTGTCTACGCAAGTGTCCATGGAGTCTATCCCGATAGTTACTCATGGGTAGCCCTATGTTTGCCATGTTCCTTTTTCATCAAGGGTATTCAGTTGTAATTTCTTATTCTTTGTATATCATTCATATACAAGGTTTTGACTTGATGTTGTGCTCTGATTAAAAAAGTATTCCTTTCATTTTTTTTGAACAGTGTAGTATTTTACATGCAACCTATATTTCAATTCAAAACCGAGTCATGTTCTCAGCTTTCTCATAAAATAACACTGAGCTGATCATTGCCTAAACAGTGTAAAGAAACTGTATCTTTAGGTGTCTTTAAATAGCACATCAGTAAATCTTGTGATATTACAGAATATACAGTAGCTACTATTGAGGCTTTGGAAAACACTGGACAAGAGTTATCTCTCTGACTTAGCAACAACTCTATCTAAAATCTACTGAGCAATCTTGACTAGGGTCGAGGAGGTTAAAAGCAAGTCTTTTTATTCACATCTACAATTTCTCTGCTTGCTAGAGATTTCCCTCTATGATATTTAATAGTCTGACACATAGCCCAGGCAGATCAATGTTTCCTTGGCCACCTCCAGACCAATAAACCTTTGTCAGAAAATGTCCCTATAGGCTGGAATGTGGAAATTTACAGCACAACATTTGGCACAAGTAAAGTTCTATAGAGATTTAAAATGTGACTCCAGTTTTGATGAAAAAGTATTCCCCTCTAGATAAATGATGTGCATTGCAAGGAATTGGGAATACTTCTTTCAACACTTATATCTTTCTGTATCTGGACTTTTTCTCAAATTTGGCAGCCCTTGGTGCAGTGGATCACTTTTCTGAGGGCAGCTGACAAGCACCTGGGAGACCTTCAAATGCCACAGCACCACACCACACCACACCACAACCATATGCATTGCACACTGTTGCCCCATTAACTTGAATGTGTCTTGTTCGGCGGTGGTGCTGCCCCGTGGATGTGACAGGGTTTTTTTTACTTTTGCAGCAGCATTTGTTAGGCCCTGAGCAGGTGCATGTCCTTGTTCAGGTGGGTAGTCAGGGCTCGGTAAACCCATGGCTCAACCACCTGCCACACGTCTGAACCAGCCCAGCTCAATTAAGAAGCTGCTCTTTTGCTCAAGCTGATTTGTGAATGGAAGGGTCTATCGCTTTTATAATAACCTTGTGTAGTCTCAGTGTTCTACTCAAAAAATCTGCATCATCTTTATCCCTTTAGGTTAGGATGCACTTTAGAGGGTATTAAAAGCCTATTATGCACTAACTGAGCTAATGGAGTGTGCTTTGACTAGG
The DNA here is from genome assembly GCF_965119305.1 of Pelophylax lessonae. Lineage (NCBI taxonomy): Eukaryota > Metazoa > Chordata > Amphibia > Anura > Ranidae > Pelophylax > Pelophylax lessonae. The sequence goes on from NC_138771.1 coordinate 239,140,268, forward strand.
AAAGGGGGAGTCTTGCACTTGAGAGCATGAGCTTGACTGATGGCCTGCCAAATCCACTTGGTAATCCAGTGAAAGAAAAAGCAGACTGTTCTCCTGTGGCCAATCACACAAGTAGAAAAATAATAATTTTGTCTTACCCTTCCTTGGAGTACATTACAAGACACTGAAGCACTGGTGATACTGCTACCTTCAGGAGAATTTGACACTGGAAAGCAAAGCTGTATGTACAGTCTAGTAAACTGTAACTCCTTCTGCTTTCCAGCATGCCTCAGTTTAGGAGGCATGTTAAGTTTTGGAGTTTTGTTAAGGACAGAGGGTAGGCACCTATGTCCTGTAATGTACCCCAAGAAAATAATTTTACAGGTAAGACATAAATCCTATTTTCTTAGTTGTACTTAATGGCACACAGATTGTTATTCTAAAATATAAGGATGTCCAAAAGCAGTCCACCTGAGAGGTGGGCAGTAGAAAATGAAAGGCTACCAGGCCCACAAGAAGAAAAAAAAAACAACAGGTTAACAAGGGTGGCTCCAGGGAGCTTGCAGTACTGCTTGAAGAACCTTACAACCAAAGCAGGCATCAACTAAGGCTTGAACATCCACCAAGTAAAGCCTAACAAACGTGAGAGCAGAAGACCATGTGTCAGCATTGAGAAACAGATGCTGGAAAAAGCCCATTATGTGCTAACTGAGCTAATGGAGTGTGCTTTGACTAGGAAAGGGGGAGTCCTGCACTTGGGAGCATGAGCTTTACTGATGGCCTGCTGAATCCACTTGGTAATCCAGTGAAAGGAATAGCAGACTGTTCCCTTGTGGGATACCTTCAGGACTGACAGAGAGTTGGAATGAAGCTGTAGCTCAGAGATATAAAATGCATACCACCTCCCCCCACCCCCTTTTTTTTCTTTTTTTCTCTCTCTTCCTCTCTCTCTCTCCTCTTTCTCCATTTCTTATTTGTATTGTTTTCCCTATTTCTTTACCTCTTTGCAGATTAATTTATTCTTTCATGCCAGGTTTTTCCAGGGTAAAATAATTATCGCGGGGTACAGAGGCTCTTTAGTGCCGGTGTTGGAGAAAAAAAAAACTTGTATCACATCCAGATAATGGAAAGAAACCTGTTTAGGAGCAGGTCAGGGAGATTGTATAACAATGCCCTGCTTAGGGTGAAAAGGAGAAACCAGCTTGAAAAGAACAGAGGCTCTGGACCTGAAAACCACCTTGTCTTTGTGAAGCACAAGAAAAGGTTCTTAATAGGTTAAGGCCACCAATTCAGAAACTTACCATGCAGAAGTGGTGGTGTCAAGAAAGGCAGAAAATAGCAGTTTTTAGCCAGACATGAGTCGGCAGGACACCCAGGGCTAACATGCTTGCACCTATGATCTGCCTTGGTATAAGTGTGAGGGATATCCCCTAATGGTACTCGCAATACGCTGCTCAGCAGGAGGGGTTAGTGGCACCTGTAACAGTCTTGAGAGAAGCAGGGAGCCCGGAAGAAACATCCCAGAGGATTACTGGTGCAGTTGAGAAAAAGGCCAGCAGAGCTAGATCAAAATGGTGCACTGAAGCACAGGGTGTCAGGTATAAGCCCTATGTAGCAATCTTCGCCCATCCAGCAAGAATACCGCCGAGGAGACTTCAGGTATTGTGTAATGGATGTAATCAATGGTTATAGTGAAATGCCTATTTCACCTTATGATGCATACCGTATGCCTTATGTATATATATATATATATATATGTTACAGCTGCAACATATTTCCTTACTCAAAATGGCTGCTAGATCACCCCTCCCTTCATCTGAGCAATGTGGAAACAAAGATGGCAGCTGCACAGAAGACAACACCCAGACAACACCCAACAAGATAACATTCCTAGGTTGGAGGGAGTTTACCTTATAATGGATATGACCAATTAAGAAGCAAGCAGATAACATTATGTTTATCTACGTAGGAGCTCATGACACTAACAACAATATATAACCCACTCACGCTGTAGAAATAAAGCAGAAGTATCTTATCTCTGAACTTGGCGTCGGTGTACGATTTTTCTCTGTGTGTGCACACATCGTATCAAAATTAGGCCAGGGGCCGATATAATCTCAGACGGTTCTGCTCCGATCCAAAACGATTGAATTCGACCAAACAGGTGGACATTGGACCTGTAGAGAACTCTGTTTCTAACTCATCATTTTTCACCACGTGTCCAGGTGAGAGGCAAACAGAAGATCCAGTGCCCAGAGACGACATTACAAGTTAGCCCCGCATCTTTTTCCTCTCAATGTCCGAGTACAGTTCCCCTAGACAAAACCAAGAAGTAACACATTTGAAAGCTGAAAACAGGAGCCCAAATAGCCCGGGAACAACTGAAGACTTTTAATAGAAGAAAAACAATTCTTCCTAAAAAGTGAAAAGGATTTGATTCTTTTTGAGCCGAGAGAAGATATCCATTCTTCTGGGGATGCTAGCAAAAGACTGAGGCATGCCGAGAGTGGGAGGGGTTATACTGGACTGTCCTTACATATTTTGCATGCTAGTCCAATTCTCCTGAACATGGCAGTATAACCTCTGTTTCAGAAAAACATCCTGTGTCCTGTGTACAATTCGGAATCGAGATTACTGCAAACATTTTGCACACCAATGATATAGAGAATGCCTTCAGGTTATTGCAAGGAGGCAAGATTTTGACAATTTTATATCAATGCTTTCAGTTTGAAATGGAAAGATACTTTTAAAACACCAAATTACAAAATAGCAATTCTGAAGCTTGTATCTTTTAAAAAGAAAAAACCAAAATAAGTCACCTAAATGATTGTAATGGGAATTTATTTTTTAATAGCAAACAAGTGATGCCTGCTTTGTGTAATGGTTTTGCACAGGGCAGCCCAGATCCTTCTCTTCTCGGGGTCCCCTGCCGGCAGCTTGCTATGAGGGCACTTGTATGGGCTTAGCTTCTGAGCTGCACTTTGTGTGTCCATTGGCACACAGTGCAGCTTGGCCCCAACACCACTCCTTCCTCAGTGGCTGTGATTGACAGCATCAGGAGCAAATGGCCTTGGCTGCTGCATCAGAACCAGTGAGGAGAGAGAAAGAGAGCAGTGATGCTGCTCTCATACACAGCGCTGGACAGGCATCAGGCTCAGGTAAGTATGGAGGGGGGGGGGGGGAGAAACACATAGAAGGTTTTGTACCTAAAAGAACATGTAAACCCAACACTTTTATATTCCTGATATGTGCCTATGACTATACCATGTGCTTGTATAAGAAAGTATCCTGTTCTCTTTGTATTGCTACCTTTGTGTGAAATCCGTGATGTTCCTGCGAGTCCTCTGCTTTCCTATCAAAAACTGACCATGCTATGCATAAGAGAACAGCATGGTCTCTAGCTCTCCCACAATGATCAGACTTTGACATGCCTCCCCTGCACAGTCATTCACAGGGAAGACCAGTGTGCTGCTATTTCTCCACCCTATGCAGCTGAGAACAGAAGGTATGTGATCACTTTCAAAAAAAGGGTAAAAAAAAGTTTTTACAAGTTTTTTTTTTATATCGATATGCAAATGTTTTACCTTTCATTTCTATTTTAAACTGCTATACAAGGTGAGGGTTTACATATACACTATATCACCAAAAGTATTGGGACACGTAGGGTTCAATATTGAGTTGGCCCATCCTTTGCAGCTATAACAGCTTCAACTCTTCTGGGAAGGCTGTCCACAAGATTTAGGAGTGTGTCTATGGGAATGTTTGACCATTCTGCCAGAAGCGCATTTGTGAGGTCAGTTGCTGATGTTGGAGAGAAGGCATGGCTCGCTGTCTCCACTCTAATTTATCCCAAAGGTATTCTGTCAGGTTGAGATCAGAACTCTGTGCAGGCCAGTCAAGTTTCTCCACCCCAAACTCGCTCATCCATGTCTCTATGGACCTTGCTTTGTGCACTGCTGCGCAGTCATGTTGGGACAGGAAGGGCCAACCCCAAAGTGTTCCCAAAAGATTGGGAACATGAATTTGTCCAAAATGTCCTGGTATGCTGACACTTTATTAGTTCCCTTCACTGGAAGTAAGGGGCCAAGCCCAACCCCTGAAAAACAACCCCACACCATAATCCCTGCTCCACAAAATTATTTGGACCAGTGCATAAAGCAAGGTCCATAAAGACATGGATGAGTGAGTTTTGGATGGAGAAACTTGACTGGTCTGCACAGGGTCCTGACCTCAACCCGACAGAACACATTTGGGATGAATTACAGAGGAGACTACGAGCCAGGCCTTCTCGTCCAACATTAGTGCCTGACCTCACAAATGCTCTTCTGGAAAAATGGTCAAAAATTCCCATAGACACATTCCTAAACCTTGTGGACAGCCTTCCCAGAAGAGTTGAAGCTGTTATATCTGCAAAGGGTGGGCCAACTAAATATTGAATCCAACATACTAAGACTGGGATGCTATTAAAGTTCATGTGTGTCCCAATACTTTTAACAATATAGTGTACTTTTTTTGCAGAGAATGCCTTTAGAACCACTCTAATACCCTCCAGAGTGCTTGGGAGAGGGTTTCCTTTAAATCATCTTAGGGGGTATAAAAAAATGTTTATTTGTGGTGTGAAATGTTTTGATCTGTAAAATAAAAGTAAGCATATTCTTCTGTTATGTTCTAAACTGAACAGAAGCAGCATCCCATGAGACATTATAACCTGTAAACACTTTAAAAATCAATATACAAGGTCCACTTAAAGCTCCTAATTCAATGCATGAAGAACAGAGCTTGGTAAATAAAATGACTAATGTAAAAGGGATTCCTGAGAAACCTACAAAGTCTGCATGAAACAAAAATAACCCACTCTTTATAATGGATTCTGCAAATCCGTAAACACCATTTTCTTCAACTATAATACCTGAGGGAGCCAAGGTAAAATGCATCAAAACTGCCTCGGTGTGACTGACAAGTGTTAGATTGTTTTATATCAATTAATGTGTAAACTTATTTGATTCTGTTGGGCTTATTTCATATAAACTACATCAAGGTATATTTACAAGCTTTAAATACTTTCACGCAGGGAGCAATGGTGTAAAGTAACCCCTTATAGATCTTATAGAAATTGACTTTTCTTTATCATCTATCGAGATGCATAGGAATGTAGTAATTCTTGGACATATGTATATGCAGCTGCCTTCAGCAAGTGGACACTGGCAAACAGAAAAAACATTGAAGGCCAGCTCCTAAATAATCCCACCCCTAAAGTGTCCATTTTTGTTAGTGTCCTAGGAGGTTGGACACTTTGCTGAGGATAAGTCTAGACACTATTTTACTATTGTTTACTGATTTTGTTTCTTCTACTAACTTGATGGTTTTTCTCTTCTATCAAGACATTTAACCTCTTTGTGCCTGCGCTATAGCGGAAGGACGGCTACAGCGCGGGCCTGATTTGCCCGGACGGCGTCCATGTACGTCCTTCTGTGCTTGTGCTGCTTGCACGCCCCCTGCGGGCCGAGGGTGGCGCGCTTTGTGATCAGAGAGTCCATGAGACTCGGCTCATCACAGATCAGGGGAGAGGGGATGATCCTGGCCCCTTACTACGTTACAAGTTACTCACTAGGGGGAGAGCCTTTGGGGAAATCTAAGATAGAAAAGGACCTGGGGGTCCTAGTAGACGACATGCTCAGCAATGTCAAGCTGCTGCAAGCAAAGCCAACAGAATATTGGCATGTATTAAAAAGGGGATTCACTCCAGAGATAAAACTATAGTTCTCCCACTCTACAAGACTCTGGTCTGGCCGCATCTGGAGTATGCCGTCCAGTTCTGGGCACCGGTCCTCAGGAAAGTTGTGCTGGAACTGGAGGATCTCAGCTATCAGGAAAGACTGCAAGCAATGAACTTATTCTCTCTGGAGAAGGGACGTTTGAGGGGGGATATGATATCAATGTACAAATGCCGTACTGGTGACCTTAGCATAGGGAACAAACTATGCAGTGAAAGGGAATATAAAAGGACTTGTGGCCATTCGCTAAGTTTAGAAGAGAAGCAGTTTAACCTTAAACTGCGTAAAGGGTTCTATACCGTCAGAGCGGTAAGGATGTGGAACTCTCTTCCACAAGCAGAGGTATCAGCAAAGAGCATCGAGAGTTTCAAAAAACTATTAGATGGGCACCTTAACTACCACAATATACAGGGGTATTGGAGGTACTATTGACATAAACACACACACACTCATCATAGGGTGAACTGGATGGACTGCTGTCTTTTTTCAACCTCACTAACTATGTAACTATATAACTATGTACGTGATCAACTGTAAGCCAGTGACAGCTGATCACGTAATGTAAATACAAGCAGGTAATCTGCTTTTTTCCCCCTCACGCTGATACCGGCTTGTGTAAATGGGACATCGGTCCCACTCATGGAGAGTCACTGTCGCCTTTCAGTGCCCATCAGTGTGAAAAAAATATCTTTCACAACAATACATGTATAATCCTTGTCAAGCTAAGGATATACATACAGGTATGTATCTCTCCAGACCAGGAACAGATTAAATTATAAAGATAGGTATGAATTCCATAGCTGTTGATATATATAATATCAATCCAGCAAAATTCTAAACCACTGGAAGCCTATGTGTTAGACAGATAAAGTTGCTAAACTGCCCCATCATATATCAAGGTAAAATATATATATTCTCACAAATCCACTCCACTAACAAAACATATATGGATGATATGGTTGGCAATATACAATAATCTAGCAATATGCGAAAGTGCGAAACGTGTTGAGCCTGAGCTATAAAACAGACGACAAGCATTGGAATTGCCTTACCACCAGCTCCTACTACTCTTGAACTCATTTTCCTGGAAAACCACTGACTATTGCCAGGCAAGTCATTATGTGAGCCTTGTTACATTCAGGCTGTGAGAGAAAGAGAAGCTAGAGTCCCTGGTCAGATGGGTGGTTCAAGAATCGCTTAAAGATTTGTATTCTGTCCTTCGGTGGACGTGCCGTGTCCCCCTTCAAGGGACAAATTTATTGAGCTGGGTCCCTCACAACTGAGTCGTTTCTCAGAGGATTCCCCGGACAGTGAGGATAGGGTGGATGACCCAGACACAGGCTTTGCTTTTTCCCTAGTACCCCCACTGGTTAAAGTGGTTAAAGAAGCCTTGAAGTAGGAGGAACTGGTGGAATTGCCCTAGAAGCAAAAAAAAAAATACTTCAAACATCCTAAAAAAGAGCGCTAAAATTTCCCATTTTTGGGTGAGCTTGGTAAGATCGTCACTGACGAGTCTGCCACTATAGTCGATGTAGCCTTGATGAGATTGGTGAAGCACATCACCCTTCCACTAGAGGATTTAACATCTTTCAAAGACGGCCTTGACAGGCAAATTGATACAGATCTCAAGAAGGTTTATATCACAGCAGGCATGGCCTGTAAACCAGCTATGGCCCTTGTGACTATGTCCAAAGCAATGGAGGCTTGGACAGATAATTTGGATGCAACCCTGAGAAGTGTATCCAAAAAAGTGGCCAGAAGTTCAGCTATTAATGAACTAAGGCTGGCGTCGGCTTTCCTGGGGGAGGCCTCTATCGACATTATCCGCCTGGTGGCTCTGGTCATGCTCTCTTCCATTATGTGCAAGTGCGCTTTATGGCTGCCTTCTTGGCTAGCTGATCCTGCCTCTAAACAGGGATGGTGTAGGATCCCCTTTGAGGGTTCCTCTCTCTTCGGCAATAAACTGGATAGTGCCATATCCCGTGCCACGGGTGGCAGGTCGGGGTTCCTGCCCCAGGATTGACACCTGCTGGACCAGTAGAGGGTTCAGTGAAGGCAGAGCTCAGTGCAATGGGATGTGCGCCTCTATAGGCCTGGTTGTGAATTCAGGAAGACCTGGAAAAGAAACCTGTCGACTGGCCAGAAGTTTCTGCAAGGAGCATCTTCAGGCGGTCGGGAAGCCTCTAAGTCCTTTTAATATTGGGCCTGTCCAGGCGGCTCTAGTGGGTGCTTGCCTGCTCCTTTTTTTTTTAAATCTGCGGGGCAACCTTGATCAGGGACCACTGAGTCGTCAAAACGGTCTCCAATGGTCATGTCTGGGTATTCAGCAACCCTCCTACACTCCGGTTCTTACCTACTACCCTCCCACGTTCAGAAGAGAAGAGGCAGATTCTTCTATCATATGTGAATTCACTGGCGACTAAAGGTTTCAAGGTGTTTACTCGCCTCTCTTTATGGTATTGAAGAAAAACAGCTCCTGGAGACCAGTCATAGATCTAACGCACTTGAATTCCTTCATCTAGAAAGAGAAATTCAAGATGGAGTCCCTTTTTTACGATCCCCCAAATGGTACAGCCAGGAGACTGGATGGTGTCCATAGATCTGAAGGATGGTTTCTTCCACGTCCTGATAGCGAAAGTTTTCCAGATGTTTCTTCGCTTCGTCCACGGCAAGAATTTATGAAGCATAGGCTTCAGGTCAGGAAGTACATTCTCAGTGGTACTGTGAGGTACTGTGGTGTCACTGAGTTGTGCTGCGGACCGCACAAAACTTTTATGCAAATATTTTCTGTATTTTGCTAGATATGCACTCTATGGGTGAGCTCTTGAGTCTGGCAACTGGTCATTAGACACTGCATTGTGGCTGGTGACTAACTCTCTTAATTCAATTTCTTAAGGATCAACTAAACCTAGTGTAACTATTGCAAAGAAGTCAGGCTACACATACCGTCACAATCTGGACTCAGGCCAGTGACTGTAGCAGTAGAGAGGTTCACGCAGTTTAGTTAGTTGCTTAGTTATATCCAGGTGGCAACTTTTTTTTTGCCAGGCAGTGTACAATACAATATTGTACAATACTCATATGTCATTAGCATCTCAGATTATATGTGCATAAACATATTATAGGCATTTAAATAGTTATGTGTCATTATGTTGAAGTGATGCTGCAGTTGACACTAGCAAGTGCAGATTTCTGGTGTGGCCACACGTAGGCTGTCTCATTTGTGCTGTAAGAAATCTAAATCGTATGTTATTTTGTGTGCATGCAAACGCACAATAATTATTATTTCTTTAAAGGAAATGAAACAAAGTCCAGCCTGCCAGCCCTTGGAATGTTTGCCAGCCTAGGCTAGCAAATAGCAAACCTTTTGATGAGGACATTAGGAACAAGCCCATTTTTCTAAGCCTCAATTTATTTGTGTATTTATAAATATAAGGCTGGGCAATATAAATTAATACTGTATGTTCCAATGGTAAGACAAGGTGCTACAGCATCCAAGCAGACGACATCAGCTGTGAATGAGGCTAAAGAAAAAGTCTACCTGTAGCCGCACATGTAAAGAGTCCCATCAATCGGTAAAGTGTGACAACCTCAGCCCGGGCTCAAATCAGGCCACGCCCCAACATGTTTCGCTCCGCCCCTCTGAGCTTTACCATGGGGAAACCACTGCTATGAATGCTGGTACAAGCTCTCCCCAAAGCCGACACTCATAGCAGTGGTGATCAAGGACTTGTACCCTTTTCGAAGCTTGAGTAGCTCACATATTGATTCCTTATGGGTCACTGTAAAGAAAAAAAAGATCATAGCTGAAGTATGGGGCTACCATTGCTGCTCAGTTTTTTAAGGGTGAATGCTTTGAGGCTGCCGTCATAGCTTTCCCTTAAATTTTATTCAAACTCACTTCAGCAAAATATTTAGCCTTGGTTGCATTTATCGCCTTGCAGTAGTTTCCTGTTCTTGTCATATTGTTCTTTGTGTTACTGAAATAAATAAACTATTTCAGCTCCCTGTATTTTTGTTTTTACATTAATAGTCACAACCTCCATCCACAAGACTCAAGCAATATTTTGTACCAGCAAGATTTAGTCCATCTGCAATTCAGCTGTACACAGAATAATTACACTAAGTAGCACCATTATTCAAGTTTCTATTATTATGATAAATTCTGTGTACAAGTTATGAAATAAAGGACAGATGAATCTGCTATTTTTTATACAGTTAGTAGAATATTTATGGAACTGGTAATATCGGCTGAGAGCCTAAATACGAATGCCTGAATGTGTTAGAAAAGTATGACAGGTGATTATGATTTACCTACAACTTTGTACAACCTTAACAATGGGCATACAAAAAGTATACTTAAAGTCATATTCCACATTTTGTAAATAATGAATAAATGCACCTATATTTAAAGTATAACTAAAGGCAAAACTTTTATTTTTATTTTGGATAGAGTAAGGAAGGGTTATAACTCCTGTAAGGTTTGTTTTTGCTCTCTTTGTCCCAGTGGGGAGATTTACATTTACTTCTGGTCCCATAGCCAAAACAGGAAGTGAGAGGAAATCCCTGCAAATTAAGGGAGTTCCTTTGGGAACCCCAAGATCACCAGAACTAGTGTCCCTGTTGCAAGATTTCCCCTCTATTACTTTTCTGGGGACCACACAAAATGTGGGATTTTCTTTTCTTTTTCTTTCACTATCAATGATAAAAGTAATCAGGACAAATAGAGAGGGTGAATCTCAATAATGGGGGACACACAGCAATAAACACTGTCAGGTCTTCTAATTCCTCTCCTCTTTATCCAAAACAGAAAAAATAAAAAATAAATAAACATTTTGCTCTTATTAATACTTAAAAAAAATGAATGTATTTTTTGCATTGAAGCCTGCAAAGCATTGCAACTGCAATCATGCACTCCATGGAGAACCAACAAGCCCATCTGCTTCAGTGGTAGGCAGAGAGCATGTTTAGGTGACCCCCATATGATTATATAGAAGCAGTAATGCTATAGGTAAAAGTCAGCACAGCATTACATTTATTCAGTGTGTTGTTTATTCTTGCCATTAGGTTTTCCATTAATTGCACTTCTTATATATGTTTTTTTAAATCCTGCATAAAAGGGAATGGAGGGGGGTTGTTTTCATTTGGTAGTGATTAAATAACGTGTTGTTCTGAGGATGTAGGAAAGGAGCTTTTTCACATTCCTTTTTACGTCTTTAATTGGGAGTCCCAGTAAGTGTGTTAATGGGTTCAAAGTTATCAAAGATTCTGCAATTTATAAAAGTAGGGAATTGACTGTAGAACTACAGGTTATAATAAAATGAGCCTACTTCTTTTTTTTTTAAACCAAACAAACGTTTATTGAGTTAAGCACTGCATATAAACATACAATAAAAGACATCATCAGAAAGTCGCATAAGTACAATATCACATAGTCAAACATTTCAAAATACACACTGTGCAAAAAGCATGGTTGTAAAGTAAAAATAGGGAAAGAACATATTACCGCCATGTTCAGAACAGGGGCAGAAACTTCAGCAAGGCAAAACATATAATAGGCCATGGGCGCAGACTCAGCGGAACAGTTGCATTGTAGTGACAGAAGCACAATATTCCCATCCCCTCCTAAGATTCGCATGTGTCGGGGGCCTCCAGCCACCTATCCCATATTTTGTTATATCTCTTGGGGCTATAACCTATTAACATACATGACCTTCTTAAAGGGCAGGGTGGCACCAACTGCCGCCTTCCAAGCTGATAAGGTGGGGGGTGTAGACTGCATCCACTTCAGGGCTATCATTTTCCTAGCAGTGAATAAGGTTTCCCGGAGGAATTGAATCATGTGTTTGTCTGCGTCAACCTGTAATGTTCTGGTACCTCTGGTACCCTTGTCTCCATATTTCTCCTTTCCTAATTGCGTCCCATCTTGTGTAACAAGGGACGCATATACCTTTAAGACCGGATGACATCATTGCCGAGCGCCGCTATGAGCGGCTATTTCAATCGCCGGTTTGCTCTCACTCATCGCTCGTTCAACCGCCATGGTTGGAGCGTCCCGCTGTCTGAAGTCAGCATACCAGTTCAACACGTTCCTGTATCTCGCTACCTGAACCTGTTTTCGGATCCTGTGTCTTGCCACCCGATCACCCCTGGCATGCTGTCTTCACCTTCACCGCATGTTCACCGCACCTACTCCTGTGAAGTCGGAGCTGCTGACATTCTCCCTTGCTGAACTGAAGCCGGAAACCTCGCTGGTGATCCGTATCTCGCTACGGGATCACCCCTCTCCAATGGACACTGTTACTCCTAAACCTATCTAAGTGATAAGTACCCCGCAGGGGATTCTTACTAACCAATCTCCTACTGTCATCTACTGCAATTACCAAGACTATCTGTATCTATCTATTCACTATCATCTGCATAGACTGTTAGCTCTTGGGACTACCTTCAACTATCCTTGCACTAGGTTACTCTGTCTAAGTATACTCCATCTGTGTCCTCTTACCATCTGCACTATACTTGACATCAGAACCTATCTGCTTTACCATCACCTGCAACTCTCCTAATACTACTTCTAGTGCTCACCATACAATAGCCTGTCTCTCATCTATATATCCTCATATATTCTATCCCTCCATTAACATCTATTAATATATATATGGTATATAACAGGCTGTACACGGTGATGAAGTCCTGAGAGTTGGATATGTTTGTTCAACAGATTCTCTACAAGGCTACTGAGTGTAATAATTCTGAAGCTGTAAATCCATCCACTAACAAAAACGCATGAACGTTACAGATTGAACGAGCCTTAAAAAAAAATATGGATTCAGCAGAATTATCCACTCATGTACTACAATTAAAACAGCAAGTAGATGCATTGATCCTTGCGCTTACAGAGGTACAAAAGGAAAATCAGACCTTGAGACAGCAGCTTGGCCGTCTCACACAGCCTCCTGCTGCTCAGCCCCGTGAGCCTAAGATAAACCCTCCTATAGTGTTTTCTGGTGATCGGAGCAAATTCTGTGAATTTAAAAACGCATGTCAATTGTTTTTTTTTGTTAAAACCTCTAACCTACACCACTGACCAAATTAAGGTTTGTAACATCATCTCCTATTTAACGGGTGAACCCCGGGCCTGGGCAGATGCTCTCTTTGAAAAGGATGATCCACTCCTTAATTCTTATCCCTTATTTCTAGCACAACTTGCTAGTTTATATGAAGACCCCAACAAGCAGAGTACCGCTGACACCCAATTACGGGCCTTAAAACAAGGAAGGAGACCTGTTGAAGATTTCGTGGCGAATTTTAAAAGATGGTCCCCTGATTCAGGGTGGAACGACACATCTTTGCGAACGCAGTTTAGACTCGGCCTATCTGAGGCCGTTAAAGACGAGCTCGCCTGAGCTGATTTACCTGGCACTCTAGAGGGACTGATACAGACCAGTATCAATATTGACAGACGACTACGAGAAAGAAAGGCTGAGAAGATGGGCTCACCATTTTCCAGTCCTTCTCGGATGTTGCCTGCTGACCCTACTCCTATGGAAGTAGGAATGATACGTCCACCTCTGACCCTTTCTGAACGTGCCAGGAGGAAAACCGAACATCTTTGCATGTACTGCGCATCCCCGAATCATTTGGTAAACGGCTGTCCTCTTGTCCGCAGAAAAGAGGGTGAGTGTTCAAATGTCTTGCTAGGGGGACTCACAACTTTCTTTTCTAATCCCTATCTTTTTGTTCAATTAACATTGCAGTGGGACCAAACTAGGATCACCACCAAGGCTATGATTGACACCGGATCTTGTGGAAACTACATTGACATTTGTTTTGTCTCCCTTAATAAAATACCTATTGTTTCAAAACCCAAACCTGTCTCCGTTAGTTTTATTAACGGTACCCCTTTATCCTCTGGTCCTATCACCAGTCAGACACAGGCACTTCTTGTAACTGCTGACGAGTCTCATGTGGAGACCACCACCTTTGATGTATTAACTTCACCACATTTTCCAATCATTTTTCCCTGGTTACACATATATCAACCAATCATCGATTGGAAAACAAGAACGTTAGCCTTCTCTTCTCACTATTGTGAGACGACGTGTAAACTCCCCACACATGATAGGATCCTGTCTGTACTGCCGGATGACATTATTCCTAAGTGTTATCAGGATTTATCGGAGGTTTTCCTTGAGAAAAACGCTCAAATGCTACCTCCCCATAGGGACTATGATTGTTGTATCGATTTACTCCCTAATAGCAAGTTGCCTTTCGGACATGTTTATCCTCTCTCACAGGATGAACTCTCTCATCTTAAGGAGTATCTGGATGAGAACTTGGCAAAAGGATTCATCCGACCTTCTACTTCCTCCACTGCTGCTGGGCTCTTCTTCGTCCGCAATAAGGACTCTAGCCTTAGGCCTATCATTGATTTCAGACAATTAAATGCCATCACAATAAAGGATCGTTATCCTTTACCCCTTATTCCTGAACTTATCGAACAGGTGCGTGGGGCTTCTTTCTTTTCAAAATTGGACCAAAAAGGGGCATACAATTTAATTTGAATCCGTAAAGGGGATGAATGGAAGACGGCATTCAGAACCAGATACGGACTGTTTGAGTACCTTGTAATGCCATTTGGGCTATGTAATGCTCCCGCAGCCTTCCAACGGTTTATAAATGAGATATTCCGAGACTTGCTTGATGTTTGTGTGGTAATATATTTGGACGATATACTTATCTATTCTCATTCCTTACCTGAACACATAAAACATGTGAGACTTGTGTTGTCAAGACTACTTGCACATAACTTATATGTTAAATCAAAGAAATGTTTGTTTCATAAAGAGGAAGTACTATTCCTAGGGTATATTATATCTAAAAGTGGAATCAAAATGGACATGAGCAAAATATCCTGCATTCTGGATTGGCCTGTGCCAACCACTCGCAAAGCATTACAAAGGTTCCTAGGATTCTCTAATTACTATAGGAAATTCATTAAGAACTTCTCTGCGATTGTGAAACCTCTCACACAACTTACAAGCACGAAGAAACCATTTAATTGGTCAAAAGAAGCAAATGGAGCATTCTCTCTACTGAAATCAAGCTTTACTACTGCCCCCATACTATGCCATCCAGACCCATCCCTTCAATACATCTTGGAGTTAGATGCGTCTAATATGGCAGTAGGAGCAGTTCTCTCACAACGACCAACAAACACCTCACCTCTTCACCCTGTTGCTTTCTTTTCAAAGTCATTAAGTAGCCCCGAGGTGAACTACCCAGTAGGTGAGAAGGAGTTATTAGCAATAAAACTGGCGTTAGAGAATTGGCGACATCTACTTGAGGGCACTCAATCGCCAATTCTGATATATACTGATCACAAAAACCTTCAATACCTTCAGACTAATAGAACTCTTTCCCACCGGCAGGTACGGTGGTCGTTATTCTTTCTGAGATTTAATTTTTTAGTGACTTACACGCCCGCAGACAAAAATAAAAAAGCGGATGCACTCTCACGACTAGCCGAGAAAGATTGTACTGAGGTTCCCTCAGTTCCTATAATACCACTTGAACGTATTATCGGAGTCGTTCGCTCCCTGAAGGAGGAGATTTTGCACAGCATAGGATTGGATTCACCTCCACCACAGCTAACTACTGACGCAGAAGGCTTCCTCTACTACAACGATAAATTATACATACCCCCTACTATGCGAACCAAGATCTTAGAATTGTCGCATGATGTACCTATGGCAGGACATATGGGTATGACTAAAACTCTCAATCTACTCACTAGGCAATTTTGGTGGCCAGACATGAAGACAACCGTAAAAAAGTTCGTTTCATCTTGTGATATCTGTGCAAGGTCTAAAATTGACAACACGAAACCATCGGGGTTACTTTGTAGTTTACCGATACCCCAGGTTCCGTGGGAAGTGGTATCCTTAGACTTCATAGTGGAACTACCACCTTCCAAAGGATTCAACACCATCTTGGTGTCAGTGGACCATCTGACCAAGATGGCACATTTCACTCCTATCCGAAAACTACCTTCATCCAAATAAACAGCGGAATTACTTGTGAAACATGTCTTTAAGTTACATGGTATTCCAAAAACACTGCTGTCTGACCGTGGTTCACAATTCATCTCAAAGTTTTGGCTAGCTCTATGTCAGATACTGCGAATAGAGCGTAACCTTACTTCTCCCTACCACCCTCAGACCAACGGACAGACAGAGAGAGTTAACCAGTGCATTGAACAGTACCTGCGCTGCTATACTTCGTATCTACAGGACGATTGGGCAGATCTCCTCCCGCTGGCGGAATTCGCCTATAACAACGCTACTCATAGCACTACTAAGCAAAGTCCGTTTTACCTGAATTATGGGTTTCATCCCACACTCCTTCCTCCACGTATCTTGCCATCAAGTAATCCAGTGGCATCTGATTATCTTGCCCAGATAAAGGATTCTCTGGGATTACTCAACAATACCATATCCCATGCTCATAGCCAACAAAAAAAGTACTACGACCTCCGTAGGAAACCCTCTCCCCAATATGCCATTGGGGATCTTGTTTGGCTTTCTACAAAAAATCTGAGACTAAAAATCCCTAGTAAAAAACTTGGACCTCTATTTCTGGGACCTTTTCCAATAGAGAAGCTTATTGGAAAAGCTGCAGTACAACTCACATTGCCAGTAGACCTCAAAATACATCCTGTCTTCCATGTGTCTCTACTGAAGCCCCATGTTCCTAACCAAGGAATAAGGCCTACTATCTCACCTCCACCTCCTGTACAAGTGGAGGGCGGAGAGGAATTTGAGATAAAAGAAATTTTGGATTCCCGTTTTAATAGAAGAAGACTCCAGTATCTTGTACGATGGAAGAACTATGGGCCCCAAGATGACACCTGGCTGGATACCTCCGATATACATGCCCCTAGACTGATTCGCAATTTCCACTCGAAATATCCGGAAAAAACAGTTCTAGAGGCCTTCCTGAGCCGGCCTTAAGGGGGGGGTACTGTAATGTTCTGGTACCTCTGGTACCCTTGTCTCCATATTTCTCCTTTCCTAATTGCGTCCCATCTTGTGTAACAAGGGACACATATACCTTTAAGACCGGATGACATCATTGCCGAGCGCCGCTATGAGCGGCTATTTCAATCGCCGGTTTGCTCTCACTCATCGCTCGTTCATCCGCCATGGTTGGAGCGTCCCGCTGTCTGAAGTCAGCATACCAGTTCAACACGTTCCTGTATCTCGCTACCTGAACCTGTTTTCGGATCCTGTGTCTCGCCACCCGATCACCCCTGGCATGCTGTCTTCACCTTCACCGCATGTTCACCGCACCTACTCCTGTGAAGTCCCCCACCCCCCACCCAGCCCAACACACACCCCAACAAGTGTGGGCATGTGGCGAAGCCCCCCGGGACCAGCCAGAACCCCACATGCCCATGAGGGCGAACAATCTCCGAAGAGGGGTCCCATTCCTGGGACACAACAGTGAGCATAAGTCAATATAACACAATTGCATAGCACCCGTGGTGGGTATAGAGGCCTCCCGGCTAGAAGGCAAAAAAAAAGAACTGGGAATAAAAAAAACAAAATTTCAAAAAGGTCCGTGTCGGCTAGGCAGACAAGTAAAAAAAAGGGGGGGGGGAAATGGGTTTGGAACATGAGGAGTTAATGGATATGAAGCAGGACGGGGGCACCCACAGGAGGGGTACAGTCCAACGGCAATAAGCAGACAGTTAACTGGGGGATGCCCCAGCCCAAGCGTCCAAGGCATGAAGGGTACGGGAGGAGGGGGCAAGGAGGGAGGCCATAGGAGAACATATCAGGCCGAAGCACATACAGTCATCCTGGGAACACTTGGGCAGGGAAGGGTCAGGAAAGGTAACTCACGGCAGGCGATCCGGCCAGGCTATTGCCGCGTCCGGGTCCTCAAAAAAGTGTACTCTGTCCTCACCAACCACCCGCAGCCTGGCAGGATACAGCATTGCGTATTTGAGGTTGCGGGTCCTGAGACGGCGCTTAACCTCCCCAAACTGACTTCGCTGTTTCTGGACTTCCGCCGAGAAATCTGGGAACGCCATAATGTGATGGTTGTCCAAAGGGATATTCCCACGCTCCCTGGAGAGCCGGAGGACCGCATCTCTGTCCCTAAATTTCATAAACCGAGCAATAAAGACCCGGGGTGGAGCGCCTGGGGGTGGCTTTTTCGCTGGCATGCGGTGCGCCCTTTCCACAACAAACGCCTGTGAGAATGCCTCTCTGCCATACGATTTTACCAGCAGCTCCTCCAAAAAGGTGGCAGGGGAGGCCCCCTCTGCAGCCTCCGGTAATCCAATAAAGCAAACGTTATTACGTCTGGCCCTGTTCTCCAAATCGTCCTGTTTATGTAGCAAGTATTGTATATCCCTTGCAGCCTGCTCCGCAGCGTTTTGGATGGGGGGTAAATCGTCCTCGGGATATGCGTCCCTCTGCCTCGGTCGTCCGATCACGCAGCTTCTGAAAATCTTGCCTGAGCAGGGAGATGTCGATCTTAATCTCCTCTATCTTCGTGGTTAGGGACGCCTTGCAGTCTGTAATGGCAGCCAGAATGACCGCTTGATCCGTAGCCTGTTTTGCCACCGCGGGAGCAGAGTGGGACGGTCTGCCATTTTGGGCCTCCATGCTCCCTTCCTGGCGCCGGAATTTCTCCAGCTTCGCTGCCGCTTCGGAGGGCCGTTTCGGCAGGGACATGACCAGGGCAGGATAATGCTAGTGTCCGGTAACCGGGGGTGAGTTTACTGCTCGAGTAAGTATTCACAGGATCAATGTAACGGATATCAGCCGGGAGAGCCTCGCTGAAACACGTCCGCTCACATGAGTCTTCAGGCCACGCCCCGAGCCTACTTCTTAGTTGGCTTCAGAATAGATTGCTTGCTGTGGGACATATAGAGTGGAAATGTTCTGAGGCCCTACATTGGTCTTAATAATGACAGAAGGCATCAGACCATTGGATCATGGTGAATGCTGCAGGGACCAGTCTTGGAACACAGAGGAGGCTAGGGATGATCAGATAAGTAAAGCTGCTTTTTTTAGTTCCCTAGGCATAAACATGCATTAATCCATGCAGAATTTTTCCCCCTAAGAACAACTTTAGGTGTGGATGCTTTGTGGATATAGTGGCCTCTGATGACTGATTTTATGTGTTTCTTAGATTGTGCAGATGTAGGGGACTGAGTTAGGATTCTCCAAAAAGTATGTAATTATTGCCTATTGTAAGCAAAGTTTTGTTTGTTCAGGTTTCAGTAAGTAGTCATTTAGACACAACCAGTTGCATTTCATAGTGGGTTTAAGAGGTTTAGCAATAGGCACATGATCCAATGAGAAGATGGGTAATTGTCAGGGTTACCTGATCTGAGGCCGAGGTGCTGAGAGGGCTCCCCTTGTGGCTCAGTGCGACACACACCTGGAGATGGTACAGAGGGTGTGGCGCCCCAAGTGGCACGGGTTACCAGCTGCAGGCAGGTAGGTAGAACCAGGAGCAATCCAAGAGCGAACAGGAACAGGCTGGAATCACCGCAGGGTATGAGTCTTCAAGGGCTCTAAAGCAGACGGGCTACCTTGTGCCGAGGAATAGTCTCTAGTAGCGGAGACAGGAACTGGCCGAGGTCTGGATCTAGAGCAGGCAGCAGGAACCGTGGTACAAGCCGAGGTCATGCACTGGAGACAACCAGAATAGTCGTGGTCATACACGGTAGGTAACAGAAGCAAGGTCAGTGGGAGAAGCTGAGGGTCAAACCAGGAGCAGGAGATCAAACGGAATCAGGAACAAGCCGAGGTCACAACAGGAAATCCAAACAGGAAGCACAGGAACACAGGAAGCTGAGAGATAATCCAGCAATGAGTCTGATCCTATGGCCACCTTTTATAGGCCATTTCCCTGACAGGCCAGCAGAGGGCTGTGTCAGTTGATTCAGGAGCATCCATTGCTGTTACTGGCAATGTTGGCAGTTCTCCTACAGCCATTTCCCTGACAGTAATATTTGTAATCATAAGTCTCAAAATGAGGATATTGGAAAATAAGTACTTGATCCTAGTGTGGGCGGAGAGGTTTGGATAGGAAGGTGTATTGATTTCTCTTTGAATGTAGTACATGACAGGCATTGAAGGGGCTGTTTTCCTGGAATAACCATGTGAAGTGGCAAGATTGTCAAGATGTAGGAGAAGGGGCAGATGAGTCCCGCAGGGGTAGTCAGTAAGCCTATGGGTTAATAGGTGAATTGTCACCACTCAATAGCGAATAAGAATGGTCTAGAGTGAACAGTGCAATAAAGTAGTTTTGAAGGCAGAAGGTTTTTTTTATCTTAATGCATTTTATGCATTAAGATAAAAAAAAACCTTCTGTGTGCAGCAGCCCCTAATACTTACCTGAGCTCCATCTCAATGTTGCACAAGAGGCTCAGCTGTACAGGACTCTCCCTCCTGATTGGCTGAGACACGAGCGCCATTGGCTCCCGCTGCTATCAATTAAAGTCAGTTCCACTCAGAACAGGCCTTGCCATGGTTAACCAAAGAAGTTGAGTGCACGTGCTCACGTCATGTCTAGAGGTTGTCTTTGGGAAATAGATGTATGAGAGCTGCCAGCATTGCTGCGAAGGTTGAAGGGGTGGGGGGTCAGCCTGTCAGTGCTCAGACCATATGCCGCACACTGCATCAAATTTGTCTGCATGGCGCTCACCCCAGAAGGAAGCCTCTTCTAAGGATGATGCAGAAGAAAGCGTGCAAACAGTTTGCTGAAGACAAGCAGACTAAGGACATGGATTACTGGAACCATTTCCTGTGGTCTGATGAGACCAAGATAAACTTATTTGGTTCAGATGGTGTCAAGCGTGTGTGGCGGCAACCAGGTGAGGAGTACAAAGACAAGTGTGTCTTGCTTACAGTAAAGCATGGTGGTGGGAGTGTCATATTCTGGGGCTGCATCAGTGCTGCCGACACTGGGGAGCTACAGTTCATTGAGGGAACGATGAATGCCAACATGTACTGTGACATACTGAAAAAGAACATGATCTCCTTTTATTTGGAGACTTGGCCCAAGGGCAGTATTCCAACATGATAACGACCCCAAACACACCTCCAAGACTACCACTGCCTTGCTATAGAAGCTGAAATATACTAATTGCCTGGCTATCTCTGGCTTTGATACATTCTGAGTCCCTGACTTGAAACAAGTATACAGGAAATTAAGTTAGAATTCCCGATCTACATACTTCTTCCTTTGAAGCCATTGGTTGAGCATGACAAAGTTACTAGCATGAGTTTGTATAAAGGGTTTTATTTATGCAAAATGAGGTGCAATTTACTTTTCAAGCTTGTTTTAAATTTAAATGTAGCATATACCGTATCTAACCAAAATATAAAAGCATTGCTGTGTTTGGTGTTTTCCTTCTATATGGGCTATATTTGCAGTATTGGAGCATTTGATAATGTTTATAAAGAAAGCCATTTGGAACTTTACTTAACTGATAACTATAATTAAAAAGTGACAGGAGTTATGATACTACAAAAATGAAAACAATGTAAGAGTGAGAACAAATCAACATTTATTAGATGGAAGCTGTCAGAGACATTGTTCATTGCTATGGAAGTTTTACTTCTAAAGTTCCAATTTATGTACTTTCAAATTGATTTTTTTTTTATCTCGAGTCAGTGGTATCTTCATTTTTCATCTATCTCACTCAAAGGAAAAGTCAGGTCTCAAATTCATTTTCCCTTTTTTTTTTTTTACTGTGACTAGTGTTACACGGTTGTCGAGATAGAATGAAACATGTGAATCAACAAAAAGATACATTTATTTCAGTTTACTGCCACTAAAAAAACTTCCATTGTATGTGTATGATTTATGACTAGGAACAACAGCCAAAAATAGTTTCAGTTGTAGATTATTATTTTCAGTCCTTGGTACTGTTAGTGCCTGGTGTTCGCCTTTAACTAATATTATATGATAATGTATTACAAACTTTTAAATACCTTCTAATAAAATGTTTAACTGGCTGCTCTACAATATTAAAGTAGATCTTTACTAAGGGGAAAAAAGGATAACCTGTCCCAACTGGGTTTATGTACGTATCTAAATATTACATTTTTACATTTGTGCAAGCTTGCACATGATATATTCACATAGTTAGAAAGGTTGAAGAAAGACACCAGCCCATCCAGTTCAACCTGTGTAAATAAAGAATTCCCACATCTTTCTCTATTGTGTCCAATGGGAAATACATCTATTCTTTGAAGGTATCTTCACTCTTCACGGATACCACTAACTGTGTAAGGGAGTACCACATATTTTGTTACCACTTTAACAGTAAAGAACCCCTTATGCAGCTTAAAATTAAACTACTTCTCATACAACTTCATTGTATGGCTACATGTCTTCTTTAGAGAATTTAGATGAAACAACAGTCACCATTCATAGATTTGCATATTGAAATATTACCTTTTAAGTGCCTCTTTTCCAGCGAGAATACTTTATTTTTTGTAGGTGTTTCTCACAACTAATGTCCTGTTCATTTTGTTGATTTCCCTGAGCTCTCTTCAGTTTAAGGACACCTGAGAACTGGTGAACAATTATTTATATTTCCTGTTTTGTTTTTTTTTACTTGTCTGCCTTAACCCAATTGATAAAAACAAATGGAATGGAATTGACCTTAGTTTGCAGACATTTTTGTCCCTTCTAATACAAGCGTTGAACAATACATCCCGAAATATCCATCTTTCTTGCTTGAACTTCCTTTATGAGGGTGACATTATTCCTTCTTCATGGTCCCACTGTACATGGGAATGTAGCCACTCGCCTTGGTGCTCTGAAGACATGGACTACAGTAATATATATGCCGATGCAGCCAGCGCCGGCATGTTAAAGTAGAGAAAACCTTCAAATGACACAAGCACCATGCCCACAGCACCACTCACTTCCTTCTCATCCACATAGCACTGGCCCACTTCAGAGTTGAAGCAGAACCAGCTACCTCCAGCTGAATGAAATAAAGGATGCGTGTGGAGCAGAATCTGCCACATAATCTGGCACATTGACAACTGCGCTTTGTAGTTTCAGGTGAGTGGTGCACGCGACCAGGAAAAAGACAAAACATAAAAAAACATTGTACTCCATACTCATTCACATGGGGGGGGGATTCCAGATTCCGATAAGCCCCCTGCCCGCAGACCCCCACCACCCCCGCCCAGGGTTGTGGGGAAGAGGCCATTGTCCCCATCAACATGGGGACAAGATGCTTTGGGGTGGGGGGCAGAGCCTGGTATGGATTGGGGGGCTCTCAGTGGCTTCCCTGAGCGCACAGAAAATTTGGGTGTTCGGCAAACACCTGAGCGGGGATTGTTCAGGCCGAACTTATGCTGGCCTCGAACTGTTCACCCATCCCTATTCTTGAGGCCCTGAAGAGCCAGGAAATAACCACACTTTGGAAAGCAGGCCCTCCAATGTTCCAATGTATTTACTAAGAGGTATAGTGAGTCTTTCAGGATCACATTTTTTGCCACTAATAACTGGAAAATGTGGAAAGAAAACACTGGATGACAAAGATTTTACTTTCTGATCACTTTTTTGGTGTATCTGTTAGATTTTTTGGCTGCTAATCATGAAAATAACCTGCAATTAATCACATACCATTTTATAGAAATCTTCTGTTTTTGCAATTTGCAATACCTGTTGGCTTTGCTGCACACATGAAAGAAACATTCGTAAACATGGAACTGTTGTAGAAACATATCCAGTACACCAAGTACATCTGGAATATCTGTGTAGTAGTGTAATGGCTTTGGTGCTTGAATTGCACTTTGAATATACAAGTGCTGTTGTTACATATGCGAATAGGACAGCCATGCAAGACAGTCACAGTAGATTCAAAAGAAATGACCACTGCGAATGAATTTGGTTCACAGACAGAAAAATGTGGCACATGAACCATTTGTGGAACTAACAAAGATATTTTTGCTTTCCCTTCACATAAAACGAATACTAATGAAAAAATCTAATGAAATCGATAAACAAGGAAGGTGAAAGTTTTTCATTTTTGACACAAATGTTTCTAAGAATAATTGATGCCAAAAATAAAGGAGGCATTTTTGTTGGTCTGCAGATCAGATATGTCATCATTGATAAGCAATTCGAAGATCTGTTAGTGAGGCCAGAGAAAATAATCTGGAATGTTTAAAAAATGTGGTTTAGAATTTTCTTGGCAGCCAAACTAAATTCAGCTGGTTGACATACTTATTACAGCACACAAGACCATAAAGTGCAATATGTCCCTGAAGATTCATTTTCTGCTTTCACACTTGGAATTCTTTACTGAAAATCTAGGTGCAGTTAGTGATGGGTACGGTAAAAAGTTTCACCAGGACATTGCTACAATGGAAAAGCAATATCAGGGCAACTGGAATTTATCAGTGCTGGCTGACTTTTGCTGAACACTGCAAGTTGCACCAGGCACTGATTACAAATTAGCAGCAAAACACTTTTAGCACTGTTGAACTCACGTTGCATGCAGAAACATTATGCAATTATATACAATATAGCCATTAAAAGTTAAAATCTTATTTCTCAAGATTCCTACCTATGTAAAACAGTCATTCTGTAATTATATTTGTGTTCAGATGAAAGGGTCTAGCATAATCATGAAAGATAAATATATTTCTAACACACAGTATGGTTAACTCTAAAACACATTCTACTACTCTGCTGAGTATGGGGATGCCACACGTATGAGGCTTTTTCAGAGCCTAGCTGCATAGAGTGCCCCAAAATCCAAAGAGCACCTTCAGGCTTCCAAGGGGCGAAAACTATGCATTATTTTCCTGACTACCTATTACATTTTTCACCAGGCTGTACTACACTGCAAGTGCTTGCTCACTGCAATTATGTAGGATGTTTAGAGCTTGGGGACACAGCACACCTGACTTTTTTTTTTTTTTTTATCAGGGACCCCATTATCCTCTGAATCAGTGGTGGCTGTTAACAAATCTTGTTTTTTAACTTTTACAACCTTACTAGTGTACATTGTTTTGGAAATTTTTGGCAGCGATTGCACTGGTACCTCATGAAACTGGGACTGGTGCTGGCTGGTGAATAGGACACTGACTCTGGCGAACAATGGTACTACATGACACTGTACTGGTGTGGCTGGTCATTAGATTACTGGTGCTGGCTTACACTGGCTTTGGTGACATTGGCGTGCCTAGCGATCAGAACAGTGTTGCTAGCTTACAATGGCTCTGATGACACTGTATTGGTGTGACTGTAGTCAGGACACTTTTGCTGGCTTACACTGGTTTTGCTGGCACTGTACTGGTATGGCTAGTGATAAGAACACTGTAGCTGGCAGGCACTGGTCTGGTGACACTGTAATGGTTTGACTAGTGAGCAGGACAAAGTTTCTGGCTTACACTGGCACTGGTTACACTGGCACTGGTGTGGCAGCAATCATAAACATTGTTGCTGGCTGCACTGGTTTCACTGGCACTGGTATGGCCTGCAATTAGGAATGTTTGCTCGCTTACATTGACAATGGTGACACAGTGATGGGTGTGCAAGCAATCCGGAACACTATTGCTGGTTGCCATCAGGAACAATGTTGCTGGCTTTCACTAGTCTGGTGACATTAGGACAGGTGTGGCTAGTGATGAGGGACACTGGGGCTGGCTACACTGGCTTTGGTGACACTATGACTGGTGTGGCTAATTATCAGGAGCACTGTAGCTGGGACACTGTCATATGTATTGCTGCCAATCACGGTAAGGAATGCTATGTTTCCTCTGACAGCCAATTGATGTGTGAGTGAAAACAGAGAGCTGGCTGTAAAACGCAGCCTTTGTTTACATATTGGATCACTGTGATTGGTCACAGTGATCATGTGGTACTGGGCTAAATTAATTGGCTTTACGCTCTTGCTTTGTAATCTGCTTGGTCCAGTTGACACAGCCATCACAGAGCATTGTCACGCATGTGCTATAGGGCATGTGCAAGCACAGCAAAGGGGAGACCATTTTAAAAAAAGCTTTCCACCTTCAGAAAGCAGCTGTCTGGTGTTGGACAAGTCGGTAATGTTTAGGTCATACATAGAGGAAGGAGAAGGTGAAGGGGTAATGTACAGATCACACAAAAACAGCATGGAGATGAGATGTACAGGAGAGGATCCCTCCTTTCCTGTACATCTTATCTCCCTGATGTCTCTTTGTGATCTGCACATTACCCCTTCACCTCCTCCTCCTTCTGTAAAAGGGTTAAAAAGGTAATCCCACAGTCAATTACAACACCTCACTGTGAATCTGCTGCTACTTCTGCTGATCCCTTTATCCACTAATCTTCATTCGTAAATCCTAACTTCCTCTCCTTCTTCTATTGTGAGAGAAATGGGAAGGCCTCTCAAATGTAAGCACTAGAGTGTTCACATTCATAGTGGCTGTGATTGGTCATCACAGTGATTACATGGTAAAGGGCCCCCCTTATTGGATCTGTAGATTGTCTGTGATCTGATCTCAAATTGCAGCCAATCACAGGCCAATTTACCATCTGCGTTTATTTTCTGAAGTGCCTTTTATAAATTACATGCCAGATATACATGTCCACCATGCTTTAAAATGTACCACGGTAGTAAAGGAATTAAAGTCCTCTTTTTAATTCATGCCCTTATTTGCTTATATAGCTATAAATAAAGTATTCTGGATAAATGCATCTTCGATGTTCACAACAGAAGCTCAGAATTTCTTTTATTTTTTTATTTTTTCTGTTACTTTTTATTGCAACAGAATTTTGTCAGCCTTCCAGCCCTCTAATGTAAACATACAGCAGACCTCTCGCTGTTAGAAACTAACTGAAACCTGACTTTAAAGTGTTTGAGATAATCTTTGATGATATTTTGTATAAATTTACACACACAATTGAAATGCACCTAAAACTGAAAACCATTATAAAAAATAAACACTGTAAAATTTGGTAGGTACAGTATATCATCTATACTGTAAATGTAAGAATTACAGCATATAATCTAAAGTTTTGACAAATGAGAGAAATTGAAATAAAACATATGATAAAAGACACAGAAAGAGGCAGGGGCTACCCTCAGAGAATAACTGCAAAGATCAGAAGATCCACAGATTAGTTCAAAACAGACCTGTAATTTGCTAAGAGTGATTACAGTGTTCTATGGCAAACTGAAACAATAAAAAATATATTTTTTTCTTTCTAAATGAATGCTGTCGATCCTGCAGAAGTACACCATTCGTTTTGGTTTCTTCTATATAGATGTTCAATTCTACAGCAGAAATTTGCATGATAACTTAAGTTCCCAGTGCTATTTTGTACCTTCAGTGGCTGTTTCTACATCTAATTTAGCATTTTTTATTGTAACAATTTAAACAGCTGACAGACTCTGTGGAAACATGCTTCTTTACTGCTGTATGTCCAGTACTTCTTAACCGCTTCCATACAGAGCAGTTAGACCCCCTTCCTGCCCAGACCAATTTTCAGCTTTCAGCACTCTCACACTTTGAATGACAATTGCTCAGTCATGCTACACTGTAACCAAACACATTTTTTATCATTTTTTCACACAAATAGAGCTTTCTTTTGGTGGTATTTGATCACAACTGTTTTTTTTTTTTTTTTTTTTTCGTGATATAAGCAAAAAAAGAGCAAAAATTTTGCAAAAAAAAAACACTTTTTTTTAGTTTCTATTTTAAAATTTTGCAAAAAATTAATTTTTCTTCATATATTTGGGCCAAAATTTATACTGCTACATATCTCTGGTAAACTTAACCCAAATTAGTGTATATTATTTAGTCTGTGTGAAAGTTATTGAGTCTAGAAGCTATGGTACCAATTACTGAAAATTGATCACACCAGATGTACTGATGGCCTATCTCCTTTCTTGAGGCCCTGAAATGTCAGGACAGTACAAATACCCCCCAAATGACCCCTTTTTGTAAAGTAGACAGTCCAAGGTATTTAGTAAGAGGCATGGTGAGTTTTTTGAAGTTATAATTTTTTCCCACAATTCTTGGGAAAATTAAGAAAATTTTTTTTTCTTTTTTTTTCCCAAAACGTTGTCAATTTATAAGCTATTTCTAACACATAGCATGTACACAGCAAAAATGACACCCCAAAATTCATTCTGCTACTCCTTCTGAGTATGGTGATACCCCATGTGTGAGACTTTTACACAGCCTGGCCACAAAAAGAGACTCCACGTCCAAGTAGCACCATAAGGCGTTTTAGGAGCATAAATACACATAAAACTTTCTTACTACCTATCACACTTTTCAAGGCCCTAGAGCACCAATACAATGGAAAAGTCCACAAAATGACCCCATTTTGGAAAGCAAACACTCCAACGTATATTCTATGAGGCATTATGGGTCCTTTGAACATGTCATTTTTTTCCACAAGTTTTTGGAAAATGTGGGAAAAAAATAAAAACTTTTTTTTTTTTACACAAAGTTGTCAATTTATAGGATATTCCTAACACATAGCATGTACATAGCAAAAATGACACCCCAAAATACATTCTGCCACTCCTCCTGAGTATGGCAATACCACATGTGTGAGACTTTTTCACAGCCTAGCCATATAGAGGGGCCCAACATCCAAGGAGCATCATCATGCATCCTAGCCACTTGCCTAGGCCTATTTTTGACATTTGGTGTTTACAAGCTAAAATCAGTTGTTTTTGCTAGAAAACTACTTAGAACCCCAAAACATTATATATTTTTTTTAGCAGAGACCCTAGAGAATAAAATGGAGATTATTGCAATATTTTTTATCACACCGTATTTGCGCAGCGGTCTTCCAAACGCAATTTTTTGGGAAAAAATTCACTTTTTTTAATTAAAAAATAAGAAACCAGTAAAGTTAGCCCAATTTTTCTCCATAATGTGAAAGATAATGTTACGCTGAGTAAATAGATACCCAACATGTCATGCTTCAAAATTGCGCACGCTCACAGAATGGTGACAAACTTTGGTACTTAAAAATCCCCATAAGCGACATTTTAAAAATTTCTACAGGTTGCTATCTTAGAGTTACAGAGGAGGTCTAGGGCTCAAATCATTGCTCTTGCTCTAACGATCGCGACGATACCTCACATGTGTAGTTTGAACACTGTTTACATATGTGGGCGGGGTTTCCGTATGCATTCGCTTCTGCGCGCGAGCTCACAGGGACAGGGCGCTTTAATTTTTTTTTTTTTTTTTTTACTATTTATTTTATTTATTATTTTTTATTTTTACACTGTTTTTAAAAAAAAAAAATTGATCATTTTTATTTCTATTACAAGAAATGTAAACATTACTTGTAATAGAAAAAGGCACGACAGGACCTCTTTTTTGTGAGATCTGGGGTTAAAAAGTCCTCAGATCTCACAAGTACACTAAAAGATAGAAAAAATAAAAAAAAAATAAAAAAAAAATTAAATAAAATGAAAAAAAAAAAGGGACCTTTAAACTGGTTGCTAGGCAACGACGTTTGCCGTAGCTCCGGTCCTCCAAGACCATAGAGTCGAGTGAGGGCAAGCTTGCCCTCACTTGACATCCTGTCTGTGAGGATCCGGGACCGGATTGTTTTCCCCGCTGCCGGCGGGTCCGGTAAGCGGGGAAAAGGACCAGAATGCGGCGGGAGGGGGGGGGCACCTCTTTCGCCACCCCGGAAGGGTGATCCCGTGGCGAATCCGCCGCTGGGACCACCCTTATCGGAAAGCCAACCGTCCACCGTTTAAAAAAATACCAGGGTTATGGCAGCTATCTGCTGCCATAACACCGGTATTTAGGTTTAAACGGAGGACGTATATAAACCTTTTTGGACTTAGACATGGTGGCTGTATGAAGGGTGACAGGTACTCGGGTACTTTGCTGGGCAGGTGACAGGTACTCTGGTACTGATGAGCAAGTGGCAGGTACTCGAGTACTCCGATAGGCAGGTGACAGGTACTCGGGTACTCTTATGGGCAGGTGACAGGCAGGTGATGGGTACTGATGAGTAGTACTGATACTGATAGGTGATACTGATACTGTACTGATGGGTACGGATGATCAGTACGGATACTGATAGGTGATAGGTACTGATGGGTACTGATGAGTACTGATGAGTAGTGATGGGTACTGATGAGCAGGTGGCAAGTACTCGGGTACTTCAGGTGTTAGGTACTCTGATGAGCAGGTGGAAGGTACTCGGGTATTCTGATGGGTAGGTGACAGGTACTCGGGTACTCTGATGGGTAGGTGACAGGTACTCGGGTACTCCGGTGATGGGTACTCAAAGTACCAGAGTACCTGTCATCAGAGTACCCGATTACCTGTCATCAGAGTACCCGAGTACCTGTCATCAGAGTACCCATCATCAGAGTACCCGAGTACCTGTCATCAGAGTACCCGAGTACCCGTCATCAGAGTACCCGAGTACCTGTCATCAGAGTACCCGAGTACCTGTCATCAGAGTACCCGAGTACCCGAGTACCTATCATCAGAGTACCCGAGTACCTATCATCAGAGTACCCGAGTACCTGCCATGAGAGTACCCGAGTACCTGTCATCAGAGTACCCGAGTACCTGTCATCAGAGTACCCGAGTACCCATCATCAGAGTACCCGAGTACCTGTCACCAGCCCATCAGAGTACCTGTCATCAGCCCATCAGAGTACCCGAGTACCTGTCATCAGAGTACCTGATAAGCTGGTGACAGGTACTCGGGTACTTTGATGGGCTAGTGACAGGTGCTCTTTATTGGGGGGGGGGGCAATCAGTGTGGTTGGGTGCACTGTACTTGGTAACTAGCTGTTACCACAATCTCCTCCTCACACAGGATCAGTGTGTGAGGAGGAGAACACGGTGACAGCTAGTTACCGTGTTCTCTGATGACATTTGTGACCGGCTGTGATTGGACACGCCCCCCCGGGGGGCGCACATTAAGGAAGGAACGAGCGGCTCGCGCTGGAGCCGCTCATGTGATCGGCTGTGATTGACACAGCCGATCACGTGGTAAACAGCCAATTTCATTGGCTGTTTACCTTGATCGGGGTTGGGCTCAGTCCGAGGGACGAGCCTCACCCCCGATCGCTGCGCTGCGCGCCCCCCCGGATCGAGAAAGGATTTGTGCCGACGTCATTTGACATGGCGCGGTAAGGAAGGGGTTAAAGTAGAACTATAGGCACATTTTTTTCTCATTTTGGATAGAGTAAGGGAGGGTTATAACACTTGATATATGCAGTATCTCACAAAAGTGAGTACACCCCTCACATTTTTGTAAATATTTTATTCTATCTTTTCATGTGACAACACTGAAGAAATTACACTTTGCTACAATGTAAAGTACTGAGTGTACAGCTTGTATAACTGTAAATTTGCTGTCCCCTCAAAATAACTCAACACACAGCAATTAATGTCTAAACCGCTGGTGACAAAAGTGAGTACACCCCTCAGTGAAAATGTCCAAATTGGGCCCAATTAGCCATTTTCCCTCCCCGATGCCATGTGACTAATTAGTGTTACAAGGTCTCAGCCTAAGGTCTCGGCCTAAGTGAAAATGTCCAAATTGGGCCCAAAGTGTCAATGTTTTGTGTGGCCACCTGTATTTTCCGGCACTGCCTTAACCCTTTTGGGCATGAAGTTCACCAGAGCTTCACAGGTTGCCACTTTAGTCCTCTTCCACTCCTCCATGAGGACATCACAGAGCTGGTATATGTTAGAGACCTTGCGTTCCTCAACTTTCTGTTTGAGGATGCCCCACAGATGCTCAATAGGGCTTAGGTTTGGAGACACGCTTGGCCAGTCCATCACCTTTACCCTTAGCTTCTTTAGAGAGGCAGTGGTCGCCTTGGGGGTATGTTTGGGGTCATTATCATGTTGGAATACTGCCCTGCAGCCCATTCTCTGAAGAGGAGATCATGCTGCACAATGAACCTTGAATTCTGACATGGGATTACGCAAAGAAAGGGCTCACAGAGGGTTTTCACAAATCCAAGGCCAGCTGGAACTGAGGCCAGGTTATTCATCACTGACATGACCACATCACATGCCTCTCAATGACATCACTCTACCCATACCTCACCTTTAGGCTACAATCTCTGCACACACCCCACTCTCTCCCATATCTATCTTTTCCTCACAACATCCTACCATACAGGCATCTAACACACTCTTACCGCATACACATGTCCCCTATGCAAACATTGACCTTCTCAATTCACCTACTGACTTGTATCCTTTAAGTCTCTGTCGGGAGATGACACCACATCTCGACCCTCCTCACCAGGTTACCCACTCTCCACACAGTGGTGTCCAGACCAAACAAGATCAAATTAACAGCTACATATTTTCCTCACCACTGAACCAAGCCGGACACACCGCTCGATTGGTTCGGCGGTATTCTCAGACAGGGTAGTAAAATCTCCCCTGTCGCCGAGTACTCCCACCATCCCTAGCCTTCCCAACAAATCCCCCCATCCCCCCCCCCTTTTTTTTGTCCCCTGTTCACTCTCCTCCTTCTCCACTAGCTCCACACTCTCTCAGCTCTACAGAGTCAGCTACCAACCCCCCAGTGCTAAATTATATATTCCATCCAACCCAACATGCCACGCCCTCCTACAACAACGCAAGCCCTACCTTTAAAAGTTATTTCCCTTAATGCACAGGGGCTTAACATACCCGAGAAACGCACTCAAGTCCTTATGTCAATGCAAAAACAGAAAGCAGATATTATATTCCTTCAGGAAACCCACTTTTGCTCGGACTCCATTCCTAAACTGCACAATACCCGCTACCCACAGGCATATCATGCTACCTACCACTCTTCTAAATCTAGAGGAGTGTCTACTTTAGTAGCTAAAAACTGCCACTTTCAACTACTCGACTCTCTCATGGACAAAGAAGGCAGGTTTTTATTTCTCAAAGGATTAATAAATGGAAAACACTACCCCTTGGCCAACATTTACGCTCCCAATCACCAACAAGTTTCCTTCTTTCGAAACCTCACTCTCCAACTAACCGCCTTCAAGGAAGGAACCCTAATTCTAGGAGGTGACTTTAATGTTGCCTTAAACCCATTGCCTTATAAAGTCCTCGCCCTTGCCTTTTAAAGCCCTCTGACTCTTTCCAACAAGTCGCCTGACAAGTCGCGCTAGTGTGAATCGAGTCTAACTCTAATATTGTTGTTATCAGTTTCTACAACAAAACCTTTAACTGATAGACCATCACCAGCTAATGATATGACTTTATAGTTTACTAGATATTGAATGAGTGCTCAAATAGGAACGCATTTCACATTGTTACGATGTTCCACCTCAACAATAGTCTACTCTTCGTTTATACATTCATTCCCAGGCTGAATGATAATGAAACTGAACTTACCAGAACATTAGACTGTGTTGCCCCCCAACCCAAGACACAGTTTGTTCCCAAAAGGGTTGTCCATTGGGGGCGGCCTGCACTGTCAAAATAAGATTTCTGTGAATCCTTATTATCTGGGAATCATTTATCTCTCACTCAATATAGTTGTTTCCTACTAATGTCTTCACTACCATTTTCGCTTTCATCCTTGTAAATGCACGATGTACACCTCACTGTTTGTATTATTATGCTTTTTAACCATTCAATAAAACTTTTTGAAAAGAAAAACAATTGTAAACAAAAGAAAAAAAATTGCCCAATTCCGCCAGGGGAAGGGAGGAGGGGTGGAGAGGCTCTTCCGCGGAAGGGTGAAGGTCTGCTTTAAGACAGGGGGGATACATTAATAACATTCTACCAAATAGTTCAGGACAGTGTTGGATGTTGAAAGGGGATTACAAATTACAGATAAAATAATTCACAATGTTATTGATAAGCTTTGATTACAATCATTTTTGTTTCTTAGTTCTGGAAAGAGTTGATTGTCTGCAGAATATCATCATGAGACATTGCAGAAATGATTTGTGTTTTTAGAGACTTGATTTGATTGGCTGATCTAGTTCCCAGGCATTCAGAGAAAAATGCAGAATTGCAGTAATGAATAGTGATGTTAGATGAAGGGATGTACTGTGGCTGATTAAAGAAATCTGGAGAGTGCAAAATCTGGTACGGCTGTGCATGGTGACCAGTCAACGTCTTTCTTCAGCTTGTTCAATTAAGCTTTGAGAAAAAACCTGGAAGCTGATTGGTTTCTGCCTGGCAGAGGTACTTGAATCACAGGTGTCTGAACAAGTGTGTATTTCATTATTCGTATAGGTTTGCTGTAAGATACAAATACA
Organism: Pelophylax lessonae; assembly: GCF_965119305.1. NCBI lineage: Eukaryota > Metazoa > Chordata > Amphibia > Anura > Ranidae > Pelophylax > Pelophylax lessonae. Next base: position 239,174,297 of record NC_138771.1, read on the forward strand.
GCATATAATGTAGGTAGAGAACATAGTTCTTTTATTTACATTTGTCACCATGCCACCAACGCTAAAAAGCACGAAGAATTAAATCAAAATCTTTGTTTTAAGGTTGTCATTTTTAAAAAAAAAATTAAGGTGTCATTCAAGTTAGCACTTTCTGTAAAATGAATTCTGTCTTAGCATTTGCTATATTCTGTATGCCTAGGTGATAATAATTGACTCAAAGGAATGCAGTATATACTACAGTACAGTTTTCTTATCAAATCATTTTCAATTTTTTACAATTTTATGACTTGCAGATGTACTTAACTTGGTGATTAATCAGACAAAGACAGTTTTCAGTTTTTTTGGTATATCTGGTGGTCTATTGTCTCTTCACTATGCTCACTATGCTCCCCCTCCTGGAGTGGTCACCGTCCTGGGCAGACCCCTGGCAAGCTCCCTGATACTCACGGACACTGTTTTTCCTCAGGTTGCTCTGCCACTTGCTCCACTGTCAGTATACACAAGAACTCTTGGTTCAGCACCACACTTCCATTGTATTGATTTTACTTTAAATGCAATAAAACATTAAAACAAATGACTTTTACTTGCTAAAGAAGCCCTTTACAAAAAATATTACATTACCTAATTCATATAAATATATTATAGACTATAAACTAAATTAGACCCATCTATTATTCTGACATTTGTCCAGTCAGTTTGTGCCATTTAAATAAAACCATATTTTCTACAGGTTATTAGGATAAATCAATTCACCATTCTGTTAAGAAAGAATTAGCATTCACTGTAACATGTGATGCAAATACATATCCATAGTTATATGGTGGACAGCCATTTCCAAACAAAATATCAGAAAAATGAATTTGTTTGCACTTTATACAAAGTTGTAAGTTTGTTGAATTTCTGTAAATAGAAAATGCATGTACTTGTGTCCATTTGCATTACCTGGTGCACATGTATAGTTAGTCCAATATGTTTAGTAAAAATAGTCTGTTGGTGAGTAGCCCTCCATATTCTAAAACAGAAGATGTTCAAGCTGGATATCAAAGGCATTAGGCCTATACCTGTACCTTTTTCTTTCTCCTGTGGCGTCAAGAAGGTTTGTTGTGGTGCTTGCGGTCAGGAAGAGGGTTGGGATTTACTGCTGGCCATGTTTATTGAACATCAAACTAAAGTAAAAATAAAAAAAAAAAAAAACAGCGGTGTCCGGGGGTCCGTGTCGGGGCTTCGTTCTAAGGTAAGTAATACATAATGAGCTAGTATGTGATGCATACTAGCTCATTATGCCTTTGTCTTGCAGGTTTTTTTTTTTCCCAGGTTTAACTACTTAAAAAGTGTGCAAAACCAATATATCAATAACTCAGTAATAAGCCATCTGTAATCCTAACTCATTATAAAAGACTTCATAGACAATATACATCAAACTAGGTGGTGAAGTGTCCATCACAGAATAAGCATGGTAAAAGAGAAAAGTAGAAACCAAGCAAGGGCCACCAAAATGGAGTAAGTGAGGAGTGGATAACCAGTTGGAGGACCCTGGAGATTCTGGAGTCTGCGGTCTTTTGTTTGGTGGCCCCTGATTGGATGGTTTCCATGCTGTTGATCTATAATTTAGAGATCATTACCATTTAGTAAGGCAACTGGCAATATTGATTTCAAAATGGTTTGGGACTTTGGCACGTTGAATTTCACCTATTTTCAGGATTTCACAAGTTTTAATTGTGTTCTGTGATGGACACTTCACCACATATTTTGATTTATATTGTATATGAAGTCTTTTATTATGACTCCGAGTTATGATGATATATGACTTATTACTGAGCTATTGATATATTGGTGGTTTTACACACTTTTTAAGTTTTTGTAAGGATTAGAAGGCCCTGACATTTAACCCATCAGACAAAGGAAGTAGATGCATATCACAGCACCAAAGCATTCTAGAGTGTTTAAGCTTAAAACACACCCAACACCAGAGGTACCTATGTGCTGAACAAACCGGCTTAGGTAGCTATTTTCAGGTTTACTTTAAACCAGTGGTCCTCAACCCTGGCCTACAGGGCCCACTAACAGGCCAGGTTTGCAAGATAACTGAAATACATCGCAGGTGATATCATTTGCTGCTCAGTGATTGCAGTGCTCTAGTCTGCATCTCCCCAAGGTAATACTTAAAACCTGGCCTGTTAGTGGGCCCCGAGGACCGGAGTTGAGGACCACTGCTTTAAACCATCTCAATGAAAGCTGTGCCATGTGAGTACCTTTTCACAACCTTTTTAATGCAGAAATAACCTTTCAGTCTCAAGTAACTCCTACAAATAATTTCTATATCTACAGCTCATAGTACATTAGAGTGGTTGTCACTGGGAAGATTGCTCATAATATTTGTGGTCACTTGGAATTATCCCCCCCCCCCCTTACAGATAGTTAAAAACAATCATTGGCCTAAGTGGGAAGTTAGAACTCCTAGCAACCTCTGGAGGAACTCTAGAGCTCCATGGAACACCAGTTTAAGAAGGCTGCTCTGGAGGCATCATCGCTTGGCTCAGATCCTCAATTCTATCATATGCTTGATCTATTTATGACAAAAATCATAAAAAGTAACTATTTATAAGTAGTAAAATTCTAAATAGGATCATTATAGCCATTCAATACATACCATTATTGCTAAACGCATTAGTATAACAATCATTAAGAAATCAGCACATATGAGCATATAGTGCTGTGTAGAGTTTTGAAGAGTTGTTAAAGTAGAACTGAAGCCTCATCATTTTGCTGCATAATTAAATAACACAGGTAAATTAAAAAATGTTCTGCCAAAAAGTGCAGAAAGACATGCATAAAGTTTAAATTCACATCCTTGGTCTTCTTCCTTTCCATTACATAAACTGTGAGGAACATTCTTTTTGAACCTAATCTCAAGTCACCTGACCATAGTATTCGGGACTACATGCCCCATCAGTGTTTGCACTGGCATACTATATATGCATGTGTGCCCCTTCATTGATGACACTGCACTGAGAAGATGTAGGGCTTGTCTTCTGTTTGTCTTTATATCGGGATACACGTGTCAGAGTAGGCAGCATCCTCACATCAGCATGTACTTTTTTTCCGGGAGTGCACAGTAGGGGGGCTCCATAGAACCCTGCTTGAGAAAAGAGCCACCCTAAAACCAGAAAGGGTGGCAGTGATGAGGGGGGGGGGGCTCAATAAAACTATATGGTAGGCAGGGTATGAAACACAGTATGAAGGGGCAAACTCAGGGCTGCAGTAAGAAACCAAGGGGCCCCATACAGCTAACCTGACAGGGCCCCTACCCAAACAAATACAGTTTGCTATGCTTCCGTTATGAATGAGCCCAGTGAGTGATCGGTACCAATCACTCATTGTGTTCATTCAGGAAAGGAAGGGGTTGGTAAATATGACATATTTACTGGACTCTTCCCCCACTCTCCATCCTGAAGAATCCTATTGTGTTCTTGCACCTGCCGGGGCCCGGGGGTAAGGAGAGAAGGGAAGCTGGCAGCACTGCCAAGGAGAGGAAGCACACAGGGGGGCCTGGCAGGTGAAAACTTATGGTGCACAGGGAATTTGATCAGTGTGGTGGTGGGGGGGATTACTGGAACCGATCCCCTGTATGGCTCTCTCTGCAGAAGCTGAAAGCCAGTAGGTGGGAGATGAGAAGAAGCCAGCTCTTAGCTGCTGCAGAGACAGTCCTACAGGGATAAGTTAACCCCCCCCCCCCCCCACCATGACAATCACCCTCCCTGCCCACACTGAATTCACCTTGCTGCCTGGGCCCTCCTCCTGGCCCGGGCCCTGTGCAGAAGGACTGGTGGTACCCCTTTATCTATGGCCCTGGGCATACTAACTAAGTGTCTACATGAGCAGCTCAAACTGCAAAGCAAAAAAAAAATTGAGGGCTTAATTTCACTTTACATTTATAACGTTTTGGGGAATTCTGAGGACTTTTGGACAAAACAAGAATACATATGTTTGCGTTTAGTGTTTAAGTTTGGAGGACTTTTGAACAAAACCTAAAGTCGCATAGTTCACAAAGTCACACAGTTAAAGCACATTAGTGTCTACGTTTAGAGGAATTTTGTAAATAGCAAGAAATCACACAATTAAATTATTATATTCCTTCCAAGAGAAGGGACATGGAAAACAGCAGATGTAAAACTTGTTTGTGGGTTTTTTTTTTTGGCATTTTGCAATCAACTGTTAGAAAAAAATCCAAGAAAGTGTTGCAATACATGTGTTTAATGGTGCTGATGTCCTTAAAGTGATACTCAGCTTTTTAAAGAAATTTCAGAAGCTGATTTAATCATTTACTGAGTATACAGCTTCTTTATCTTTTAATTGTTGCTTGTGTTCCAGGTTAAAGCCTAAAACAGCCCATAGATAATTAACTTTCCTTCCACCACAGGTTGATGGAATGAAAACTGCTCAATTTCCTCACTAACACAGCCAGTGTTGATGGAGAAATGCCTCCAGCAGCACTATTGTATCCTGGGGGGGGTGGGGGGGGGGGTTGTAGGGAGCCTTCCTAGCCAGCAGAACACAATAAATACTGCTAGCAGCTATAGCCGGCAGTGGTCGCATGTAAAAAATCTGATAGGCTGATTGTACCCAAGTTGATCGATAGATTGACTTACAATAAGCCTACCCATAGATGGATCGAATCTCAGCCTGTCCCTGCTGAACCAGCCAAATTTCGATTCATGTATGGCTGGCTTAAAGAGGAAGTAAAGTCCCCCAAATAAACCGAGAAAAAAAAAATCCCTGTAAAGAGAAAGGCATAATGAGCTAGTATGCATCACATACTAGCTCATTATGTAGTACTTACCTTAAAACGAAGCCCCCGCCGTGCCGCAACCTCAGTGACAGGACGGCGCCATGTCCGGCCGTCCTGCTTCCGGGTTCGCGTCCTCCGGCCATCTGATTGGCCGGAGGCGCGATTACATCACTCCCACGACTGCGCGCGGGAGCCGCCGTTCACGGCACTGAGCTCTGAAGGAACGGCACGGGTGGCCGTTCCTTCAGAGCGCCTGCGCCGATGACATCATCGGCAGTATGCACTCTAAATATCTCCTAAACGGTGCAAGTTTGGGAGATATTTATAGCACCTATAGGTAAGCCTTAATATAGGCTTACCTATAGGTAAAAGTTTGTGAGGTGGGTTTACAACCTCTTTAAAGGCTTTTTCTTTCAGGAAAAAAATGAGCGGTTTTCTCCATCCAAACAAGCAAGGTAGATGGAGGAATCCTCCTCACTAAGACACTGCATTGTAACAGCGGGGACTCTCCCAGCTGTCAGAATACACTGATAAGCGCTGATTGGGAATCATTTTCCAACAAGCCCATTAGACAGAAGTTGATTGTTTGAATGACTCTTGTTGGGTGAAAGCAGCCACACATGGATTGAAATTCAGCCAGTTCAGTATGGATCAACTTAAGTAGAATCAGTCTGCCCATAGATGGATCATATCTCTGCCGGACCCTACTGAACCAGCCACATTTCAATCCAACTACCGGCAGCTTAAGTCTGTTTCCTTTCACCTTAAATATTTATGTGATGTCATCCATCCGCCTCCCCATATCAGCCAATCAGAAGAAGCTGTGCATTCTTTTAAAAAAAATTCAAGGCTTCTTTCGAATGGCTGTGAATCATTCAACTCCATTAAATGTTTCCTCCGGCAGCAGACAGGAAGTTGCCCATGATGCTGCCGAAACAAAGCACTGCATAATGTACTGTGTGTAGCTGATGCTGCTTCTCTGATAATACTGCACTGACAGAGGCAAATCAACATTTTGCTATTTGTATTTTAAAGAAAACCATTGTACACTGTAAAATTAATGTAATCCATTTTATTCATTTTACTGTAAATGCAATACAACATTAAAACAAATGACTTTTACTTGCTAAAGAAGCCCTTTACAAGAATTATTATATTACCTAATACATGTAAATATATTATAGACTATAAACTAAATTAGACCCATCTATTATTCTGACATTTGTCCAGCCAGTTTGTGCCATTTAAATAAAACAATATTTTCTACAGGTTATTAGGATAAATCAATAAAACCAAATTAATGCAGCGCTAGCAACAAATTACTACAAAAAATTACAAATTATTTAAATTGAAACCAATCTATATCATGTGAATACAATATGTAATAATAAAATATATTAATCACATTAAGGTGCATAAATTTCTATAGAAATATTTTAAAGTGCATATTTAAACTAGAATATAAACATTCAAAATGTGAGATTTAAAGTGCAAAAATGGTGGGATAAAGTCCTTATTGATGATCCAAAAAGGTGCCAAAGTGCCAAGTAAATAAAGGTGCTTGTGAGGTGAAGGTGCCCTCTTGGTTCCCCACTCACCGGAATTAGATAGTATAAAAGCCCTTGGTTTTATTGCACATTTGCCCAGGATCATGTATGGAATTCCTCCGATGTGTCCTCCGTATGGAAATCGTTCCCGATAACACCATTAAAAGAAAAGAGGGCCATACATCGTGAAGTACGTAGATATAATTTTATTCCCCAAAATACGATTAAATACTTACAAGATCAAAGGATAAAAATGGAATATAGCATACAAAGCAAGTGGCGCCGCTCTTGGCGTGCGTTCCACATACAGGAAGTTCCCGACCGGAAATGACGTTACGTCCGCAACCGGAAGTGCGTCAACGCGTTTCGCCGTCACACACAGCGTCTTCAAAGGACATCACTTCCTTGTAAAGCACTATACAAGTGCATGTGATGAGCAGATTGTATTACACACAGCGGTCTCGACCGCAATGGATGGCAGGTGACGTCACCGGCCCCTCCCCCTTCGCACGCGTTACGTCCCACTGCACGGGACTTCCTTATGTTAAGAAAGAATTAGCATTCACTGTAACATGTGATGCAAATACATATCCATAGTTATATGGTGGACAGCCATTTCCAAACAAAATATCAGAAAAATAAATGTGTTTGCACTTTATACAAAGTTGTAATTTTATTGAATTTCTGTAGAAAATGCATGTACTTGTGTCCATTTGCATTACCTGTATGTATAGTTAGTCCAATATGTTTAGTAAAAATAGTCTGTTGGTGAGTAGCCCTCCATATTCGAAAACAGAAGATGTTCAAGCTGGATATCAAATGCATTAGGCCTATACCTGTACCTTTTTCTTTCTCCTGTGGCGTCAAGAAGGTTTGTTGTGGTGCTTGCGGTCAGGAAGAGGGTTGGGATTCACTGCTGGCCATGTTTATTTAACATCAAACTAAAGTAAACATAAAAAATAAAAAAAACATTTGATTATATAAACTTTTTACATTTTTATTTATGATATACTTTCCACTTTAAGCACTTTAATATGTGGACTGTTTTTTCCACCGTTGCACTATTTTGAGCACTTAAAACTTTTGCACTAGTGAATATTCATATGAATGTTATTATTTACACTGTGAGTCATGTTTGGGATTCTTTAGCATTGTTTGAGTCCTGCACTATATATATTTTTATTTTAAAAAGAAAAGTTGAGCTAAATCAATAAATGTAAATCATAAAAATGTGACATTCAATAAATAACATAGTGAAAATATGACCATAATTCATCAAAGTGAAACACCAGTGAAGTGAAGAGTATCTTCAAAAGTATTCCTTCCTCAGACCCAAAGTGAAGATTCTCCACCAAGTTAAGATGGCCTCTTACCATAACAAGGAGACCTGTAAAGGTCAACAAGATCTATGGTATAACCCCACCAGGGCCTCTATTATGTTGAGGAAACCCGGATAAGTAATCCTGAAGTTGATATCCACGCGTCCACCTCTGCACTTATGGAGATGTCATTCCCCATAAAAAAACGAAAGTAATCGCCATAGTGTAAAACCTTAATATTTATTATAGAGAGTATAAAATATTGCACTTACAGCAGATATAGAAGAATGCGCACATATTATTAAAGTAGATGCCGGCCAGCTTCTCAAACACACCCGTCCTTCCTGCACACTGTGCACGATGACGTCAACACGTCGTGAACTGACGCGTTTCGTCACAGATGACGCCGTCCATTTATATATTTTTATTTATTTATTTTTTAAACGGCTTATTGTCCATCCAAAGTGCAGCGAGGATGGCAGGCAGCAGCAAATGGAGTAAAATATACAGCCAGGAAGAAAAGCAGGCAGAAGCAAATAAATAAGCATATAATAGTACAACCATAAGCTGCTTGCCCTTCCTCAAATCTTTTCTGAGGTGGCACCTATTAGACAGTCTGGAGTAGAACATCGGCTTTCCTTTGCTGTAGATTGTGTATGATGTGCTTTTGACAATTATATACAAAAAGTTTACTTAACTACCTCCCATCCGCGCTATAGCCGAAGTACGGCTGCAGCGCGGACTCACATTTTCGGGAGGTCGTCTTTAAATGGCCTCCCAGACACAGGCTCGCCGCGCGCTCCCGCGAGCGCGCATCGGGGAAAATCTGTGTCGGCCGTGTCCCTTGGACACAGCCGATCACAGATCGTGGCGAATGGCCAATCACAGCGGCCATTCACCACGTGATCGGACCGTCCAATGAGAGATGATCTCATATGTAAACATATGAGATCATCTCTCATCGCCAGTGCTCCTTCCTCACACAGAGACTGCAGTGTGAGGAAGGAGAGAGCCGATCAGCCGTCGGGGACAAAGAAAAATGTAATCAGGGCACTGATCACCAGTGCCCTGATTACACAAGGTACACTAAACACACTAACTGCCCACCATCAATGCCCACAGTGCCCGCCATCAGTGCCCCCCATCAGTGCCCACAATCAGTGCCCATAGTGCTGCCAGTCAGTGCCCATCAGTGCCTGCTCATCTAGGCACGGATGAGCACTGACTGGCAGCACTATGGGCACTGATGGTGCTGCCCATAAGTGCTCATCAGTGCCGCCCATCAGTGCTCATCAGTGCCACCCGTCAGTGCCCATCAGTGCTGCCCGTCAGTGCTGCCTCTCAGTGCCCAGCAGTGCCACCTCTCAGTGCCCAGCAGTGCCGCCTATCAGTGCACATCAGTGCCGCCTATCAGTGCTCATCAGTGCGGCATATTAGTACCTCCTCATCAGTGCCACCTCATCAGTGCCCATAAGTGCCACCTCATCAGTGCCCATAAGTGCCACCTCATCAGTGCCCATCAGTGCAGCCTATCAGTGCCCATCAGTGCCGCCTCATCAGCGCACATCAGTGAAGGAGAAAAATGTATTTATTTTCAAAATTTACTCGCAGAAAATAATAAAAACTTTTTTTCAAAATTTTCTGTCTTTTTTCTTTTTTCTTTTGTAAAAAATAAAAAACCCAGAGATGATTAAATACCACCAAAAGAAAGCTCTATTTGTGTGAAAAAAATGATAAAAATTTCATATGGGTACAGTGTAGCATGACCGCGCAATTGTCATTCAAAGTGTGAGAGCACTGAAAGCTAAAAATTGGTCTGGATGGGAAGGGGGTTAAAGTGCACAGAAGGCAAGTGGTTAATATTGTTATTAAACAGGAATTATATAGAACCAACAGTTTTAGAAACAGTTTACAAAATAAAACGAGAAAGCACAGTTACAATACAATTTAATAAAAGAGGGTTAGGAGGAACTTGCTCATGAGATCTTACAATCTAAAGGAAAGGACAAGTGATACAAAAGATATTAACTGTGTGAGTTTTTCGAGAAAGTAAAATGCAGTTGTTAGGTAGAGGTATGAGTTTTCAGGGATTGCTTAAAAGCAGACAGGGTAATAGATTGCTTTACAGGTTGAGGTAGGGAGTCCCAGAGGATTAGAGAGGCTCTGAAGAAGTGCTAGAGGCAAGCACAAAAGGAGGTTATGAGGGAGCTACAGAGCAGAAGGTCCTGGGAAGATTGAGATGAGGTTAGTGATGCAGCTAAAGACACAGCTGAGGATGGCTTGGAAGTAAGCTGTTAATATTTTGTTGTTTAATTGTCCAATGACTGGGAGCAAGCGGAGGAATTTGCAGATAGGGGCAACAGACAATGAGTGGCTGATAAGGTGGATATGCCCGGCATGTTTACATACTTACAATTATTTTTCACTTTCGCACTTTTCATATACTGTATATATACAATATATTACCAAAATATTACACAAACATGAACTTTAATGGCATCCCAATTTTAGTCCGTAGGGTTCAATATTGAGTTGGAGAGTGTGTATGTGGGCACTTCCGTAGGTTGGGGCCCTGGATCCAGCAGGTTGTATAGGTCTACATGAACCCGGGCAGCACCTGGGAGAAGAAGCGGCTCTGTAGAAATATGCAAGAGAACAGGGCGCCTCTAAGTGCAGTTTAGACTATTTATTGGAGCATAAAAGGTTAAAACCACTTACAAGAAGTTATAAAATGAAGGCCAAAGGAAGAAGCTGAAGTGGATCTGTACCATGTTTTCAGAACCAGCGGAGCCGATGCTCGGTAATCCAATGTCCGGGAGGCTGCTTCCTGTATCGGCGTACATACAGCGTGGCCAGACTTCCGGTAACCACGCTGGAACGCAAGCAGCCGGTGTCAAGTGCGGGTGGTTGGTAACATGTTTTGGAGCATGCGCGACTCCTTCATCAGACCTCCGCCCGCTGAAGATCTATGGATATATAAAGGCAAGTGACTGGTGTCATAAGGGCAGAGATTGGTGTCATAAGGGCAGAGATTGGTGTCAGTAGAGCAGTGACTGGTGTCATAAGGGCAGAGATTGGTGTCAGTAGAGCAGTGACTGACATCATAAGGGCAGAGATTGGTGTCAGTAGAGCAGTGACTGACATCATAAGGGCAGAGATTGGTGTCAGTAGTGCAGTGACTGGCATCATAAGGGCAGAGATTGGTGTCAGTAGGGCAGTGACTGGCATCATAAGGGCAGAGATTGGTGTCAGTAGAGCAGTGAATGGCATCATAAGGGCAGAGATTGGTGTCAGTAGAGCAGTGGCTGGCATCATAAGGGCAGAGATTGGTGTCAGTAGAATAGTGACTGGCATCATAAGGGCAGAGATTGGTGTCAGTAGGGCAGTGACTGGCATCATAAGGGAAGAGATTGGTGTCAGTAGACCAGTGACTGGCATCATAAGGGCAGAGATTGGAGCCAGGGCAGTGACTGGCATCATAAGGGTACAGATTGGTGTCAGTAGAGCAGTGACTGGCATCATAAGGGCAGAGATTGGTGTCAGTAGAGCAGTGACTGGTGTCATAAGGGCAGAGATTGGTGTCAGTGGAACAGTGACTGGCATCATAAGGGCAGAGATTGGTGTCAGTATAGCAGTGACTGGCAACATAAGGGCAGAGATTGGTGTCAGTAGAGCAGTGACTGGCAACATAAGGGCAGAGATTGGTGTCAGTAGAGCAGTGGCTTGCATCATAAGGGCAGAGATTGGTGTCAGTAGAGTAGTGACTGGCATCATAAGGGCAGAGATTGGTGTCAGTAGGGCAGTGACTGGCATCATAAGGGCAGAGATTGGTGTCAGTAGATCAGTGACTGGCATCATAAGGGCAGAGATTGGAGCCAGGGCAGTGACTGGCATCATAAGGGCAGAGATTGGTGTCAGTAGAGCAGTGGCTGGTGTAATAAGGGCAGAGATTGGTGTCAGTAGATCAGTGACTGGTATCATAAGGGCAGAGATTGATGTCAGTGGAACAGTGACTGGCATCATAAGGGCAGAGATTGGTGTCATTAGAGCAGTGACTGGTGTCAATAGGGGAGAGATTGGTGTCAGTAGAGCAGTGACTGGCACCATGAGGGCAGAGATTGGTGTCAGTAGGGCAGTGACTGGTGTCAGGGCAGTGACTGGCATCATAAGGGCAGAGATTGGTGTCAGGGCAGTGACTGGCATCATAAGGGCAGAGATTGGTGTCAGTAGGGCAGTGACTGGCATCATAAGGGCAGAGACTGGTGTCAGCAGGGCAGTGACTGGCATCATAAGGGCAAAGATTGGTTCCAGTATAGCAGTGACTGGTGACCTAAGGACAGAGATTGGTGTCAGGGCAGTGACTGGCATCATAAGGGCAGAGATTGGTGTCAGTAGAGCAGTGACTGGCATCATAAGGGCAGAGATTGGTGTCATAAGGGCAGAGATTGGTGTCAGTAGAGCAGTGACTGGTGTCATAAGGGCAGATATTGGTGTCAGTAGAGCAGTGACTGGCATCATAAGGGCAGAGATTGGTGTCAGTAGAGCAGTGACTGGCATCATAAGGGCAGAGATTGGTGTCAGGGCAGTGACTGGCATCATAAGGGCAGAGATTGGTGTCAGGGCTGTGACTGGCACCATAAGGGCAGAGATTGGTGTCAGTAGGACAGTGGACAGGGTCAATAGTTTTTATTTGAATTTTGTGTCAGTAGATCAGTGACTGGCATCATAAGGGCAGAGATTGGTGTCAGGGCTGTGACTGGCACCATAAGGGCAGAGATTGGTGTCAGTAGGACAGTGGACAGGGTCAATAGTTTTTATTTGAATTTTGTGTCAGTAGATCAGTGACTGGCATCATAAGGGCAGAGATTGGAGCCAGGGCAGTGACTGCCATCATAAGGGCAGAGATTGGTGTCAGTAGAGCAGTGACTGGCATCATAAGGGCAGAGATTGGTGTCAGTAGAGCAGTGGCTGGTGTAATAAGGGCAGAGATTGGTGTCAGTAGATCAGTGACTGGTATCATAAGGGCAGAGATTGGTGTCAGTGGAACAGTGACTGGCGTCATAAGGGCAGAGATTGGTGTCAGTAGAGCAGTGACTGGTGTCAATAGGGGAGAGATTGGTGTCAGTAGAGCAGTGACTGGCACCATGAGGGCAGAGATTGGTGTCAGTAGGGCAGTGACTGGTGTCAGGGCAGTGACTGGCATCATAAGGGCAGAGATTGGTGTCAGGGCAGTGACAGGCATCATAAGGGCAGAGATTGGTGTCAGTAGGGCAGTGACTGGCATCATAAGGGCAGAGACTGGTGTCAGCAGGGCAGTGACTGGCATCATAAGGGCAGAGATTGGTTCCAGTATAGCAGTGACTGGTGACCTAAGGACAGAGATTGGTGTCAGGGCAGTGACTGGCATCATAAGGGTAGAGATTGGTGTCAGTAGAGCAGTGACTGGCATCATAAGGGCAGAGATTGGTGTCATAAGGGCAGAGATTGGTGTCAGTAGAGCAGTGACTGGTGTCATAAGGGCAGATATTGGTGTCAGTAGAGCAGTGACTGGCATCATAAGGGCAGAGATTGGTGTCAGTAGAGCAGTGACTGGCATCATAAGGGCAGAGATTGGTGTCAGGGCAGTGACTGGCATCATAAGGGCAGAGATTGGTGTCAGGTCAGTGACTGGCATCATAAGGGCAGAGATTGCTGTCAGGGCAGTGACTGGCATCATAAGGGCAGAGATTGGTGTCAGGGCAGTGACTGGCACCATAAGGGCAGAGATTGGTGTCAGTAGGACAGTGGACAGGGTCAATAGTTTTTATTTGAATTATGTTTTTACAATTTTTTTCAGCAGAAAAGAGAAATTTTCTTTTAATTTTTATGTGGTGAAATATGAGGGGTCTGAATAGGGGGGATACACGCCACACTGGGTGATGAGGGTGTGCCCAGGCACCCCTGCCACACAATGTGCACATGCCTATAAGCAAGGATTTTTCTCCAAGCTGACTACAGAAGAGGAAATGAAGGCAGGGATAGAAGGTTTTAGGATTATTGCTCTGATAAGGTGTTTGGTGTGAGGGTTCATTAGTGTGTGACACGGATGAGGAGCATACTATTACTATATATGATGAGGAGCATACTAGTACTATATATGATGAGGAGCATACTATTACTATATATGATGAGGAGTATACTATTACTATATATGATGAGGAGGAGTATACTATTACTATATATGATGAGGAGTATACTATTACTATATATGATGAGGAGTATACTATTACTATATATGATGAGGAGTATACTATTACTATATATGATGAGGAGGAGTATACTATTACTATATATGATGAGGAGTATACTAGTACTATATATAATGAGGAGGAGTATACTATTACTATATATGATGAGGAGTATACTATTACTATATATGATGAGGAGGAGTATACTATTACTATATATGATGAGGAGTATACTAGTACTATATAGGATGAGGAGTATACTATTACTATATATGATGAGGAGTATACTAGTACTATATATGATGAGGAGTATACTATTACTATATATGATGAGGAGTATACTGTTACTATATATGATGAGGAGTATACTATTACTATATATGATGAGGAGTATACTATTACTATATATGATGAGGAGTATACTAGCACTATATATGATGAGGAGTATACTAGCACTATATATGATGAGGAGTATACTATTACTATATATGATGAGGAGTATACTATTACTATATATGATGAGGAGTATACTATTACTATATATGATGAGGAGTATACTATTACTATATATGATGAGGAGTATACTAGCACTATATATGATGAGGAGTATACTAGCACTATATATGATGAGGAGTATACTATTACTATATATGATGAGGAGTATACTATTACTATATATGATGAGGAGTATACTATTACTATATATGATGAGGAGGAGTATACTATTACTATATATGATGAGGAGTATACTATTACTATATATGATGAGGAGTATACTATTACTATATATGATGAGGAGTATACTGTTACTATATATGATGAAGAGTATACTATTACTATATATGATGAGGAGTATACTATTACTATATATGATGAGGAGTATACTAGTACTATATATGCTGAGGAGTATACTAGTACTATATATGATGAGGAGTATACTAGTACTATATATGATGAGGAGTATACTGTTACTATATATGATGAGGAGTATACTATTACTATATATGATGAGGAGTATACTGTTACTATATATGATGAGGAGTATACTATTACTATATTTGATGAGGAGTATACTATTACTATATATGAGGAGGAGTATACTATTACTATATATGATGTGGAGGAGTATACTATTACTATATATGCTGAGGAGTATACTATTACTATATATGATGAGGAGTATACTATTACTATATATGATGAGGAGGAGTATACTATTACTATATATGATGAGGAGTATACTATTACTATATATGATGAGGAGGAGTATACTTTACTATATATGATGAGGAGGAGTATACTATTACTATATATGATGAGGAGGAGTATACTATTACTATATATAATGAGGAGGAGTATACTATTACTATATATGATGAGGAGTATACTATTACTATATATGATGAGGAGGAGTATACTATTACTATATATGATGAGGAGTATACTAGTACTATATATGATGAGGAGTATACTATTACTATATATGATGAGGAGTATACTAGTACTATATATGATGAGGAGTATACTATTACTATATATGATGAGGAGAATACTGTTACTATATATGATGAGGAGTATACTATTACTATATATGATGAGAAGTATACTATTACTATATATGATGAGGAGTATACTATTACTATATATGATGAGGAGTATACTAGCACTATATATGATGAGGAGTATACTAGCACTATATATGATGAGGAGTATACTATTACTATATATGATGAGGAGTATACTATTACTATATATGATGAGGAGTATACTATTACTATATATGATGAGGAGGAGTATACTATTACTATATATGATGAGGAGTATACTATTACTATATATGATGAGGAGTATACTATTACTATATATGATGAAGAGTATACTGTTACTATATATGATGAGGAGTATACTATTACTATATATGATGAGGAGGAGTATACTATTACTATATATGATGAGGAGTATACTAGTACTATATATGCTGAGGAGTATACTATTACTACATATGATGAGGAGGAGTATACTATTACTATATATGATGAGGAGTATACTAGTACTATATATGCTGAGGAGTATACTATTACTACATATGATGAGGAGTATACTATTACTATATATGATGAGGAGTATACTAGTACTATATATGATGAGGAGTATACTGTTACTATATATGATGAGGAGTATACTATTACTATATATGATGAGGAGTATACTGTTACTATATATGATGAGGAGTATACTATTACTATATATGATGAGGAGTATACTATTACTATATATGATGAGGAGTATACTAGTACTATATATGATGAGGAGCATACTAGTACTATATATGATGAGGAGTATACTATTACTATATATGATGAGGAGGAGTATACTATTACTATATATGATGAGGAGTATACTATTACTATATATGATGAGGAGGAGTATACTATTACTATATATGATGAGGAGTATACTATTACTATATATGATGAGGAGTATACTATTACTATATATGATGAAGAGTATACTTTTACTATATATGATGAGGAGTATACTATTACTATATATGATGAGGAGTATACTATTACTATATATGATGAGGAGTATACTATTACTATATATGATGAGGAGGAGTATACTATTACTATATATGATGAGGAGTATACTATTACTATATATGATGAGGAGGAGTATACTATTACTATATATGATGAGGAGTATACTAGTACTATATATGATGAGGAGTATACTATTACTATATATGATGAGGAGGAGTATACTATTACTATATATGATGAGGAGTATACTATTACTATATATGATGAGGAGGAGTATACTATTACTATATATGATGAGGAGTATACTAGTACTATATATGATGAGGAGTATACTATTACTATATATGATGAGGAGGAGTATACTAGTACTATATATGATGAGGAGTATACTATTACTATATATGATGAGGAGTATACTGTTACTATATATGATGAGGAGTATACTATTACTATATATGATGAGGAGTATACTATTACTATATATGATGAGGAGTATACTATTACTATATATGATGAGGAGTATACTAGCACTATATATGATGAGGAGTATACTATTACTATATATGATGAGGAGTATACTATTACTATATATGATGAGGAGTATACTAGCACTATATATGATGAGGAGTATACTATTACTATATATGATGAGGAGTATACTATTACTATATATGATGAGGAGTATACTATTACTATATATGATGAGGAGGAGTATACTATTACTATATATGATGAGGAGTATACTATTACTATATATGATGAGGAGTATACTATTACTATATATGATGAAGAGTATACTGTTACTATATATGATGAGGAGTATACTATTACTATATATGATGAGGAGGAGTATACTATTACTATATATGATGAGGAGTATACTAGTACTATATATGCTGAGGAGTATACTATTACTACATATGATGAGGAGGAGTATACTATTACTATATATGATGAGGAGTATACTAGTACTATATATGCTGAGGAGTATACTATTACTACATATGATGAGGAGTATACTATTACTATATATGATGAGGAGTATACTAGTACTATATATGATGAGGAGTATACTGTTACTATATATGATGAGGAGTATACTATTACTATATATGATGAGGAGTATACTGTTACTATATATGATGAGGAGTATACTATTACTATATATGATGAGGAGTATACTATTACTATATATGATGAGGAGTATACTAGTACTATATATGATGAGGAGCATACTAGTACTATATATGATGAGGAGTATACTATTACTATATATGATGAGGAGGAGTATACTATTACTATATATGATGAGGAGTATACTATTACTATATATGATGAGGAGGAGTATACTATTACTATATATGATGAGGAGTATACTATTACTATATATGATGAGGAGTATACTATTACTATATATGATGAAGAGTATACTTTTACTATATATGATGAGGAGTATACTATTACTATATATGATGAGGAGTATACTATTACTATATATGATGAGGAGTATACTATTACTATATATGATGAGGAGTATACTATTACTATATATGATGAGGAGGAGTATACTATTACTATATATGATGAGGAGTATACTATTACTATATATGATGAGGAGTATACTAGTACTATATATGATGAGGAGTATACTATTACTATATATGATGAGGAGGAGTATACTATTACTATATATGATGAGGAGTATACTATTACTATATATGATGAGGAGGAGTATACTATTACTATATATGATGAGGAGTATACTAGTACTATATATGATGAGGAGTATACTATTACTATATATGATGAGGAGGAGTATACTAGTACTATATATGATGAGGAGTATACTAGTACTATATATGATGAGGAGTATACTATTACTATATATGATGAGGAGTATACTATTACTATATATGATGAGGAGTATACTATTACTATATATGATGAAGAGTATACTTTTACTATATATGATGAGGAGTATACTATTACTATATATGATGAGGAGTATACTATTACTATATATGATGAGGAGTATACTATTACTATATATGATGAGGAGTATACTATTACTATATATGATGAGCAGTATACTATTACTATATATGATGAGGAGTATACTATTACTATATATGATGAGGAGTATACTAGCACTATATATGATGAGGAGTATACTATTACTATATATGATGAGGAGTATACTATTACTATATATGATGAGGAGTATACTATTACTATATATGATGAGGAGGAGTATACTATTACTATATATGATGAGGAGTATACTGTTACTATATATGATGAGGAGTATACTATTACTATATATGATGAGGAGTATACTATTACTATATATGATGAGGAGTATACTATTACTATATATGATGAGGAGTATACTAGCACTATATATGATGAGGAGTATACTAGCACTATATATGATGAGGAGTATACTATTACTATATATGATGAGGAGTATACTATTACTATATATGATGAGGAGTATACTATTACTATATATGATGAGGAGGAGTATACTATTACTATATATGATGAGGAGTATACTATTACTATATATGATGAGGAGTATACTATTACTATATATGATGAAGAGTATACTGTTACTATATATGATGAGGAGTATACTATTACTATATATGATGAGGAGGAGTATACTATTACTATATATGATGAGGAGTATACTAGTAATATATATGATGAGGAGTATACTATTACTATATATGATGAGGAGTATACTAGTACTATATATGATGAGGAGTATTCTATTACTATATATGATGAGGAGTATACTATTACTATATATGATGAGGAGGAGTATACTATTACTATATATGATGAGGAGTATACTAGTACTATATATGATGAGGAGTATACTATTACTATATATGATGAGGAGTATACTATTACTATATATGATGAGGAGGAGTATACTATTACTATATATGATGAGGAGTATACTAGTACTATATATGATGAGGAGTATACTATTACTATATATGATGAGGAGTATACTATTACTATATATGATGAGGAGGAGTATACTATTACTATATATGATGAGGAGTATACTAGTACTATATATGATGAGGAGTATACTATTACTATATATGATGAGGAGTATACTATTACTATATATGATGAGGAGGAGTATACTATTACTATATATGATGAGGAGTATACTAGTACTATATATGATGAGGAGTATACTATTACTATATATGATGAGGAGTATACTATTACTATATATGATGAGGAGGAGTATACTATTACTATATATGATGAGGAGTATACTAGTACTATATATGATGAGGAGTATACTATTACTATATATGATGAGGAGGAGTATACTATTACTATATATGATGAGGAGTATACTAGTACTATATATGATGAGGAGTATACTATTACTATATATGATGAGGAGGAGTATACTATTACTATATATGATGAGGAGTATACTATTACTATATATGATGAGGAGGAGTATACTATTACTATATATGATGAGGAGTATACTATTACTATATATGATGAGGAGTATACTATTACTATATATGATGAGGAGGAGTATACTATTACTATATATGATGAGGAGTATACTATTACTATATATGATGAGGAGGAGTATACTATTACTATATATGATGAGGAGTATACTAGTACTATATATGATGAGGAGTATACTATTACTATATATGATGAGGAGGAGTATACTATTACTATATATGATGAGGAGTATACTATTACTATATATGATGAGGAGGAGTATACTATTACTATATATGATGAGGAGTATACTATTACTATATATGATGAGGAGTATACTAGTACTATATATGATGAGGAGTATACTAGTACTATATATGATGAGGAGTATACTGTTACTATATATGATGAGGAGTATACTAGTACTATATATGATGAGGAGTATACTGTTACTATATATGATGAGGAGTATACTATTACTATATATGATGAGGAGTATACTGTTACTATATATGATGAGGAGTATACTAGTACTATATATGATGAGGAGTATACTGTTACTATATATGATGAGGAGTATACTGTTACTATATATGATGAGGAGTATACTAGTACTATATATGATGAGGAGTATACTGTTACTATATATGATGAGGAGTATACTGTTACTATATATGATGAGGAGTATACTAGTACTATATATGATGAGGAGTATACTGTTACTATATATGATGAGGAGTATACTAGTACTATATATGATGAGGAGTATACTGTTACTATATATGATGAGGAGTATACTGTTACTATATATGATGAGGAGTATACTAGTACTATATATGATGAGGAGTATACTGTTACTATATATGATGAGGAGTATACTAGTACTATGTATGATGAGGAGTATACTGTTACTATATATGATGAGGAGTATACTGTTACTATATATGATGAGGAGTATACTAGTACTATATATGATGAGGAGTATACTGTTACTATATATGATGAGGAGTATACTATTACTATATATGATGAGGAGTATACTGTTACTATATATGATGAGGAGTATACTAGTACTATATATGATGAGGAGTATACTGTTACTATATATGATGAGGAGTATACTGTTACTATATATGATGAGGAGTATACTAGTACTATATATGATGAGGAGTATACTGTTACTATATATGATGAGGAGTATACTGTTACTATATATGATGAGGAGTATACTAGTACTATATATGATGAGGAGTATACTGTTACTATATATGATGAGGAGTATACTAGTACTATATATGATGAGGAGTATACTGTTACTATATATGATGAGGAGTATACTGTTATTATATATGATGAGGAGTATACTAGTACTATATATGATGAGGAGTATACTGTTACTATATATGATGAGGAGTATACTAGTACTATGTATGATGAGGAGTATACTGTTACTATATATGATGAGGAGTATACTGTTACTATATATGATGAGGAGTATACTAGTACTATATATGATGAGGAGTATACTGTTACTATATATGATGAGGAGTATACTATTACTATATATGATGAGGAGTATACTGTTACTATATATGATGAGGAGTATACTAGTACTATATATGATGAGGAGTATACTGTTACTATATATGATGAGGAGTATACTGTTACTATATATGATGAGGAGTATACTAGTACTATATATGATGAGGAGTATACTGTTACTATATATGATGAGGAGTATACTGTTACTATATATGATGAGGAGTATACTAGTACTATATATGATGAGGAGTATACTGTTACTATATATGATGAGGAGTATACTAGTACTATATATGATGAGGAGTATACTGTTACTATATATGATGAGGAGTATACTGTTACTATATATGATGAGGAGTATACTAGTACTATATATGATGAGGAGTATACTGTTACTATATATGATGAGGAGTATACTAGTACTATGTATGATGAGGAGTATACTGTTACTATATATGATGAGGAGTATACTGTTACTATATATGATGAGGAGTATACTAGTACTATATATGATGAGGAGTATACTGTTACTATATATGATGAGGAGTATACTATTACTATATATGATGAGGAGTATACTGTTACTATATATGATGAGGAGTATACTAGTACTATATATGATGAGGAGTATACTGTTACTATATATGATGAGGAGTATACTGTTACTATATATGATGAGGAGTATACTGTTACTATATATGATGAGGAGTATACTGTTACTATATATGATGAGGAGTATACTAGTACTATATATGATGAGGAGTATACTGTTACTATATATGATGAGGAGTATACTAGTACTATATATGATGAGGAGTATACTGTTACTATATATGATGAGGAGTATACTGTTATTATATATGATGAGGAGTATACTAGTACTATATATGATGAGGAGTATACTGTTACTATATATGATGAGGAGTATACTAGTACTATGTATGATGAGGAGTATACTGTTACTATATATGATGAGGAGTATACTGTTACTATATATGATGAGGAGTATACTAGTACTATATATGATGAGGAGTATACTGTTACTATATATGATGAGGAGTATACTATTACTATATATGATGAGGAGTATACTGTTACTATATATGATGAGGAGTATACTAGTACTATATATGATGAGGAGTATACTGTTACTATATATGATGAGGAGTATACTATTACTATATATGATGAGGAGTATACTGTTACTATATATGATGAGGAGTATACTAGTACTATATATGATGAGGAGTATACTGTTACTATATATGATGAGGAGTATACTAGTACTATATATGATGAGGAGTATACTGTTACTATATATGATGAGGAGTATACTGTTACTATATATGATGAGGAGTATACTAGTACTATATATGATGAGGAGTATACTGTTACTATATATGATGAGGAGTATACTAGTACTATATATGATGAGGAGTATACTGTTACTATATATGATGAGGAGTATACTAGTACTATATATGATGAGGAGTATACTATTACTATATATGATGAGGAGTATACTGTTACTATATATGATGAGGAGTATACTAGTACTATATATGATGAGGAGTATACTGTTACTATATATGATGAGGAGTATACTGTTACTATATATGATGAGGAGTATACTAGTACTATATATGATGAGGAGTATACTATTACTATATATGATGAGGAGTATACTGTTACTATATATGATGAGGAGTATACTAGTACTATATATGATGAGGAGTATACTGTTACTATATATGATGAGGAGTATACTGTTACTATATATGATGAGGAGTATACTAGTACTATATATGATGAGGAGTATACTGTTACTATATATGATGAGGAGTATACTAGTACTATATATGATGAGGAGTATACTGTTACTATATATTGTACCCTAGTAGAACGTTCTTCTCAATCCACACCACTCATACAGGTACATGACGGTCCCTGCAACCCCTAACCTCGGGCACGAGCCTGGCTGCTTCTGGAACAGATGGGAGCACGAGCCTAGGCCATCCCGTGCTCGTCCCCGCGGCTTGGCGTGAGCGCGCAGAGGATGCTGCTAGTCTGAGCTGAGGCTGCAGAGGCGGCTGTGTGAGCTGGGGAGGACAGAGCATCATTATCATCCTATCCATCCCAGGCAGCAGAGACGGGGGAACGGGCGGAGAGGAGCCCCTTGGTGGAGGTAAGGAGTGTGCCCATACACTGTTCTATGAGGGGGGTGAGGAGACCACAGACCCCCCCACCCCTGGGACTCCGCTCTCTGCTCGGCAACAGATGCATTTTGCGGTAATCGGTTTATTCCTGGGCTGGCTCAGCATTGGGGATTCTGCAGTCACGTCTCACCCAGACCCATAACTTTATTCATGTGTCAGTGCAGGGACCCAGCACCCCATTATTACCACCCCCCCCCAATCACTGCACCCCTACCCTGAGCCTGTGTGTGTCTATAGGTGTCATCACATTGCTGCAGGATCAGGGCCCATGGCAGGTGCTGCACTGCATCCTCCACACCCCCTTCCCTTATTACACCAATATTCATATATTACACACATTCGCTGCATTCCTTTTCTTTTTTAGGCTTTCGCTTTTTTTCTTTTTTTCACCTGGAGATCCTGCCAGTAAGTCTGTTGTTTTTTCAACAGAACAGGCTGTGCTGCCAATGTATCAGAGTGTTAAGACAAACCATTTACAACTGGCAGGGGTGCTTACAATAATCAGCTTTTATTTATTCATGTAAAACCCTTACATTAGGGGTGTCAAACTCAGTTTCATGGGCCACATCAGTAGTATGGTTGCCCTCAAAGGGTCGGTTGCATCTGTAGGACTAGATGTCCAGAACATCTCACCCCTCTTACATTAGATGTCAAGCGCCCCCCCCCCCCCCCCCCCATCAGAAGTCATAACCCCCCCCCCCCACACACACACACACACACACTCCCTTACATCACAGTGCACCCCCTCACCATGTGCTGCTGCCAGTAAGAAGCTAGGGGTAGAGCTGCAAAGCAGAAAGTGCAGGGTCTGGAGGAGGACCAGAGGAAGGCTGGAGTCAGAACAAGCTGTGCTGCCAATGTATCAGAGTGTTGAGACAAACCATTTACAACTGGCAGG
The DNA here is from genome assembly GCF_965119305.1 of Pelophylax lessonae. Classification (NCBI taxonomy): domain Eukaryota; kingdom Metazoa; phylum Chordata; class Amphibia; order Anura; family Ranidae; genus Pelophylax; species Pelophylax lessonae. The sequence goes on from NC_138771.1 coordinate 239,198,876, forward strand.
GGTGCTTACAGTGATCAGCTTTTATCTATTCATGTAAAACCTTTACATGAACACCCCCAGAGATTCACAGAGAGCAGTGTGAACTGCCTGTGAGTCCTGTGCGATGTGGGAACCCTCACAGGAATCGCACCAATGTAAACCCAGCCTGAGTCCCGGTTGACACTGGTGCGATGCGGGAAACCCTGCGGATCAGTGCTGGTTCTCACATCGCACCAGAGTCGCACACTGAGATCTGCAAACCAATGGGGGTGCCATTGTAAAGTTGATGACACCCCCAGATTGGTTTACCGATTGCAGTTTTCTTTTTTAGGCTTTTGTTTTTTGTTTTTTTACCCGGTGATCCTGCCACTAAGTTTGTTGTTTTAGGCTGTCCTGCCAATGTATCAGAGTGTTGGGACATACCATTTACAACTGGCAGGGGTGCTTACAGTGATCAGCTTTTATTTATTCATGTAAAACCTTTATTACCTTTACATGGACACCCGCAGCGGTGCGCAGGGAGTAGTGTGAACTGTCTGTGAGTCCTATGCGATGTAGGAACCTGCACAAAAATTGCACTGGTCCCCACATCGCACCAGTGTAAATCCAGCCTGAGTCCTGGTCTAAACTGGTGCGATTCGGGATACCCTGCGAATCAGTGCCGGTTCCCACATCGCACCTGAATCGCACACTGGTTCACTGAGATCTGCAAACCGATGGGGTGTCATTGTAAAGTTGATGACACCCCCACATCGGTTCGCAAATCGCAGTTAGTTTTCTTTTGTAGGCTTTTTTTTTTTACCTGCTAATCCTGCCAGTAAGTCTGTTGTTTTTCAACAGAACAGGCTATCCTGCCAATGTATCAGGGTGTTGGGACAAACCATTTACAGCTGGCAGGGGGGCTTTCAATGATCAGCTTTTATTTATTCATGTAAAACCCTTATCCCCCTCAAAAAATGTTGCTGTGATGGATTATAAGGTTTAAAAAGCTTGAATTTGTTAATGTATTTGAGGGCCGGGTCACACTGGTGCAATGCCAGACATCGCATGTGATTCACATCGCATTGCTGTGCACATAATATGTGATGTCTATGCGATGCAAACTCAGCCATACAGTTTGTATAGCTGAAATCCCATCACATTCAGACCAAAATGGTGCAGGACCCTTTTTTTGGTCCAGACTGGAATCGGATCACATGGGTATTCAGACTCATGCAATCCGATTCTTGTCCAATTTCACAGTTCACACTGCGTTCTGCGAACCGATTTGGAGGTTTCATTAACTTTACAATGACACCCCCTGCGGTTCGCAGAGAGCAGTGTGAACTGCTTGCAAGTCCTATGCGATGCAGGAACCGCTGGTTCCCGCGTCGTGCTAGCGTACACCTAGCCTAAGTCACGATTCTCACTGGTGCCATGCGGGAAACCCTGCGATTCAGTGCCCGTTCCTGTTTAAAAAGCTTCAGTTTGTTAATGTATTTGAGGCTGGGTTCACCCTGGCATTGCTGTGCACATGACATGCGATGTCTGTGCGATGCAAATTCAGCCAGACAGTTTGTATGGCTGAAATTGCATGGCATTCGGACCAAAATATTGCAGGACCCTTTTTTATCTGCACTGGTTGCTTGGATGTTAGGACCCATGCAATCCGATTCCTGTCCGATTGCACACTGCGTTCTGCAAACTGATTTGGGGGTGTAATTACCTTTACATTGACACTTGCAGCGTGGCGCAGAGAGTAGTGTGAACTGCCTGGGAGTCCTATGCGATGCAGGAACCCACACAGGAATTGCGCTGGTTCCAGCAATGCACCAATGTACACCCAGCCTGAGTCCCGGTTCACACTGGTGCGATGCAGGAAACCCTGCGATTCAGTGCCAGTTCCGGCATCCCAAACGGTTCACACTAACATCTGCGAACCGATGCGGGTGTCATTGTAAAGTTGATGACACCCCCACATCGTTTCGCACATTACAGTGCGATCTTTCAAATGGTGCAGGAATCTGATCACATAGGTGTGAGCACCCATGCGATCCGATTCCAGTGCAGACCAAAAAAAGGGTCCTTCACCATTTTGGTGCGAATGCGATGCAATTTCAGCCACACAGTTTGTATTGCTGAAATTACATCGCACAGACATCGCATGTGATCTACACAGAAATGCAATGCGAATCACATGCAATGTCTATCATTACACAAGTGTGAACCCAGTCTAAATCTTCTAGTACATCTAGCAGACTGACAATGGTGCTGTGCAAAGGTGCCTCCTGTGCTTCTTCATCCAGAGTGGCACTCTAATACAGGAGGTGTGTTACTGGCCAGATCAGGTGAAAACAGAGGGGAAAAGCCTAAAAAAAAGAAAACTAAGGCCTGGTTCACACCTATGGTGCTTTTTTCAGAAACACACTACAGTCTTTTTAGCCCCCATTCACTTTGGAGCGATTTGTCATGTGATTTGACAGATCAAAACGCATGACAAGTCACATCCTATTGCTAGCAATGGCACTGTTCAAATTGGTGCAATGTAGAGCTGCACGATTAATCGTTAAAAAATCGCATCCTCGATTCACCCCCCTCGCAATCTTGGGGCTCTTTCACACGGGCGGTCCGATCAGATCCGCCTGTCAGTTTTTTAGGCGGATCTGATCGGATCCTCCATGCAGCTCTATGGGGCAGCGGGTGTCAGCGGAGGTCACCTCCGCTGACACCCGCTGCCATCCGCATCCGATCCTGTGCTGAAATCTGGACGGATGGAAACCCTATTTTTCCATCCGTTCAGTAATCGGAGCGGAGCGGATCTGATGAGAGCGGACAAGCGCTCCGCTCTCCTCCGATCCCCCATAGAGGGCAGCGGGTGCTGAGACACCTCCCTCTCCGCTCTGCAAGCGGAGACGGAGCTGTCATCCGCCCGGCTCAGCGGGGATCGCGGATCGATCCCCGCTGAGCAACACGGATCCGCCTGCGGAGGCGGACCGTGTGAAAGAAGCCTTAAAAGGGAATGTCCTCCACTCTTACAGAGCTGTTCTCTGCTCACTCACAGATGTAAAAAAAAAAAAAGAGCCCAGGCAAATGTTTATCAACATTGTTAAGGCTGCGAGATAACTATAAACACAATGTTTTACAATGTATCTTTTCTTTCTTTAAGATCAAAGGAATTCACTTCTGTCTGTAAGTGAGGGCAGTTTAACCTCTTAAAGACTAATGCTGGCCATACACGCACAGAATTTCGTCCGAAAATGGTCGTTTTAGGAAAGATCGTTTGAAAATCGGACCGTTAGTGAACACAAGTTTACCGACGATTTCGATCGTGTGCCCGGCTAATGTCGATGGATCCATAGCGAAAACTTTTATCGTTTCTACGAAAGTTTTTATGTGTATGGTAAAATTAAAACGAAAATAATATTCTGACTCATATTGCGCATGTTATCGAACGATCATTATGATCATGAAAACGATTATGTAAAAGAATTTATTCTGTAAGTTAGTGGCCAGTTCGCTTTCGACCGAAGAATAATCGTTCAGTCTGCAAACGGCCGAAATTCTGTACGTGTATTGCCAGCATAAGGCCCCTTTCACACTTGACTTGTCATGCGATTTGGGACTGCAAAATTGCATGACAAGTCCTTCTCCATTATTTCCAATGAGCCCCATTCATATCTTTGTGACTTGAAGTCACACCGACTTTGAAGTAGTCCCTGCACTACTTTGGAACAATTTTGATGCATTTTGAGGTCCAAAAAAAATTCAAGGCCAGTCAAACTTGCGTCAAAATCGCGGCAACAAAGTTGTAAAATCGTGTGACTTTGAAGTCGCACAAGTGTGAAAGGGGCCGCCTTTTTCTGACACTTGTTGCTTACAAGTTAAAATCAGTATTTTTTGCTAGAAAATTACTTGGAACCCCCAAACATTATATGTCATTTTTTTTAAGAAGAGACCCTAGAGAATAAAATGGCGATTGTTGCAATCTATTATGTCACACTGTATTTGTGCAGAAGTCTTTCAAACGCAGTTTTTGGGGAAAAAAGTACACTTTCATGAATTTTCAAAAAAACTAAACAGTAAAGTTAACCCAATTTTTTGTATAATGTAAAATATGATGTTACGATGAGAATTGTGAGAGTCGTGATCTTTATTCTAAGCAAAATAATCGTGATTCTCATTTTATCCAGAATCGTGTAGCTCTAGTGCAACGCCAACTTTTGCAGTGCCGCATCAATTTGAAAAAGTAGTACTAATACTAGTACTACATGCACTAGTACTACATGCACTAGTACTACATGCACTAGTTTTGGCAATTTCAGGTGCAACTTGAACAGACATCTGTGCATGAAGCCTCATAGATGTCTACAAAGTCGCACTGAGATGCGGGTTTCAGATGGAGTCGCACCATTTCAAAGCCGCAGTCAATGGCAACAGGGGCTTAACATGGTTTCCTATTGGACACATTCGCATCTATGCTTTTTTCAGCCACTGCGTTTTTGAAAAGGGTCAGGGACATTTTTTTTAACGCAAAACAGTGCTTTTTTGGTTCAATAGACTTGAATGGAGAAGCTGCAGAAAAGCATGTGGTGCGTTTTTGCTGTAATTTTGCCGCGATTTGCGTTTTGCATTTTTTAATCTGCCCATCAACAAATTGGGCAAAAAAAGTATTAAAAAAAATGCAAAACACAAAGCGCGGCAAAATCACGCATGCAAAAAACACTGCAGAAACAATCAAAATCAAACTGTATAGGTGTGAACTGAGCCCAATGCAGCCACCATATCTAATGATTGGTAGGCTGTTATATATTACATTTTTTGTTTAGGGTTTAATACAGATTTAGGGCCAGTTCACACCATATGCATTCCAGTGCGTTTTTTTTTTTTTTTTTTCATCAAAAACACATGGAAAGTAGGTTATATGGTTTCCAATGGCATAGTTCACACCAGTGCAGTCAGTTCCAGGGCGTTCCAGTTCCTGAAAAAAAAAAAAAAAGAAAAGGAACACATGCTACATTTTTACAGGTTTGGACTGTACTGGGACGTGGTAAAATTAATCAAAAACGCACTGAACGCATAAAAAACACACCAGATAGCAGTACAGTTGGAAAAAAAAGCATGAGCAATGCATCCGGAAACACATCAGTATCGCATCAGAAGGTGTCAAAAAAGCTTTAAAACCTGCATGCAGGTGTCCCCATGGAATTCCCATAATTTGCATGGATTTCCTCTCACTTCCTGTTTGGCTATGGCTATTGGGTCTCTGCAATGGAACACAGATGGCAAAAAAAAAATCTGACGGGGTATAACCCTCCCTTGCTCTATCCAAATTGGGAACACAAGTTTTGCCTATAGTTGTACTTTAATCCTTGTCTATGTTTCAGTATAAGCTGGTGCCATGACCACTGCCCCAGGTTTCCTGTTTCAGGGTGGCTCCTTTTTTCCTGCAGCATCTTATGGAACCACCCTTGCTTGCAGAGACTAGAGTTGTGTCTCCCTACAATAGAAACACACAGCCCTATAGCCCAGGATGGCAAGGCATTCCTCTGTCTCTTCTCTCCTCCCTCTTTTCCAAGCTAACAAATTGGCACCAGACTGCACTGTCCATGCAGGCAGGTTCAAACAGGTGGCTGGGCCGTGGCTTTACCACCCACTTAAAGCATACTATTTTGCCAGAGGGAGCTGTTTAATGCTTTGCATTGCAGAAAATTCAATGTGACATGTCAAGTTGACAGACAGGTCAGTCTCGCCCATTCAAGTCAATGGAGCCATGCAGTTGTGCATTTGTCCCATTAAAAACTGCAAACACATAAATAAAATAAATCAAATTAGACATTCAGGAGACGGCAAGATCACCACTTAGCTTAACCGCACTCTGAAAAGTGATCCGCCATAGGAAAAAGTGTGATAGTAAAGTCGTTTTTTTCCTAAATCAGATGCTAGTTTCCTCCTCTAAACGTCCTTTTAAAATGTCCCACACTCATGCGACTCAGCGGCTAAGCTGGGTCATACAGCTCAGGTTGCCCTGTTTAGGGTCATCTTTGTGCTTATAACTTTCAGGTAGGTTTTATTAAATAAACAGAACAAAAATGTACTCACATTTTGCAGGTGCTTTAAGTGCACCAATCATAAAAACATCTTTAGTAACAATAAAAAGTGATGGTGATCTGGTGGGAATGGGGATCCTCTGTACACTGCTTCCTTTCTGACTGGAATTGGTTGTGATACCATCCAGGCCCCTCCCCTACGTGCTCGAGACAGGGTCACCGTGTCTTCTAAGGGGGAAATGATGTCACCTGGCTCCTCCTAACGCGTTTGGGAGGAGCCAGGCGATGTCACTTCCGGTCTACGGCAGCTCTGAATTTCCTCGCTGTTTTTATTCTGGGACCCCTCGGTCCAGGTTGCTGTTACATCATTACATATCAGCGTTAATGTAATTACTATTTTATCTTATTAAAGTTATTACCTTACATACTACACTATGGAGACCCGGTTTTATTTTATATGGGCGGAGAAATATCTACAATGTAGTGAATCCTTAAAACCCTATGATTGTTTATGTGAACACGCTATAATATTACTCCTTAAGGTGAGTGGCCATTGCACTTAGTGTTGGGTGTCGGTTGTTGGGAGACTGCACTGTTGTCACTACAATTTTTGGATTACTTTATTCACGGAGCAAATGGACTCTTTTCATCACTATTTATTTCATCACTATTATTTGGAACTACCATAGGTTTGTTTAGGACTAATGCCCCGTACAAACGCGTCGATAGTTGGCCGTGAATTTTCGGCCAACGTCCTATCGGCCGATTTTCGGCTTGTTAGTATGATGCTTTCGACAACCGACTCCGACTTTTCGGCCGAAAAAAATCTGGTGTGCAGGCTATAAAATTTTTGTTGGCCGTCAACACAACGGCCGATTTTCCGTCAGTCAGTACAGATTTCGGCAGACAAAAATCTGATGAGCAAGACTGGGCATGCTCAGAGAAGAAAAAACACACGGAAAGTAAACCAGCACATGACATCACTTCTGAAGTAGATTTTTGTTGGCCGAGAAAATTTGTGTGCAGTCTAGAGCACATTTCAACCAACACAACAACACTGGACAAAAGTCGTCCGATCGGTCGGCCGATAATCGTTGCGTGTGTACGAGGCTTAAGATTCATCAGATAGGGTGCACTTTATATTACAGATTGTATGGCTGAATTTGCATCGCATTCAGACACAACACGCACAGGACCCTTTTTTGGGTCCGCACCAGAATCAGATCGCATGGGTTTCACACCTATGCAATCTGATTCCTGTCTGAACTGACAGTTCGCACTGCAATATGCAAACTGAGCTGGGGGTGTCATTAACTTTGTATTGACACCCCCAGTGATTCGCATATCAGTGTGAACTGCCTGCGAGTTGAATGCGATGCAGGAACCCGCAGTGGATTGGCAGGATTCCCACATCGCACCAATGTGAACCGGGTCTCAAAGTTGTGTACAATCGCTGGGGTAAGAATTGTAACAAATAGATTACCGGGGAATGTTTATTTTATTGTGCTTAATGTGTTAGAGTAAAAAACACTGAGGATAAAATACTGCTTTCAATAACTATGGCTGTCAGGTCGCTTCATAGAGCCCAACCTTGACAAGATGCTTGGTTCATGTCAAGTCGCTGTGCTTCAATACAGAGCCGGCAATGTGCTTTATGTATGCTGGGTGCAGATGACTGTCAGGCTGGAAGAGCAGGAGCTCAGCTAGAACTGTATCTTTCCTTCTGCTAATTTATGTGTACTACACTGATGAGCCACAAAAACCAACACTGCTTTAAATATCAATTTTAATGCTTGTTTGTGTTTGCCCTTTAGTTTACAGCTTTTCAAAGGTTATGATTGGAAGGCCTTAGGGCACTGATACTGCCGGAAAATGTCTGTGTTGTGGAGCAAAGATTTCATATTCATTACGACTGAATTAAAGTGGCAGAATGAAAAATGACAGATATGATGCAGTCTGGCAGTGGCATCAACACAGCACTCTGTTTCCTGTAACCCACCCCAGTTTTATCACCTGGTAATCTGTACAGCAGGTCTGTTATCTTTCAGCATCCGGACCAGGCTGTCCAGCAAATGTAGCATTAGAGGGTTGTCGTTTAACACTAATATGGGTGGTCACAATGGTCAGATTTTATTATTTGATGTAAAACCTTTATTCCAAAAGGTTACAGTAGTTGTAAACCTCAGATATAAATATGAACATAGCATATCCCTCTATAGTGTGTGCTGGTCTCAGTTAAGCAGTGGTGGCTGGGGATAAAAATTTTGGGGGGCACAAGCAAACCCCTCCAAGTCCTTACCGGCAAACGGAGCCTCCAGCCTGGGCTGTCACAGCTCCCCTCAGTGCTGTATCTTGGCCTAGGCCTACAAGGCCCAGGCCTAGGGCGGCACTTTGCAGGGGGGCAGCAAAAAAGCTGCACACCACATGAAAAAAAGCAGCCTCCTCCCGACTCCCATGCGAAAAGGGTCCCTGCTGGCTTACGCTACACTTTTAGTTTAGTGCCAGTATTATGGGACGAATTGGGCCAGAGGGCAGGGTCCAGGAGGCAAATTAGTCTGGCACCCCCATAAAGCAGTCACACTGCTATCTGCTGGTATGATAGGCTGCACTAATGGGCACTGATAGGCTACACTGGTGGCCAATGATGGGGCTGTACTGATAGCCACTGATGAGGGCACACTGATATGTTGCACTGATAAGGCTGCACTAATGGGCAGTAATGAGGCGGCACTGATGGGCACTGATGAGGCTGAACTTATGGGAACTGATAAAGCTATGCTGATGGGCACCGATAGATTGTGGTTGTGGTCTGTGGTGTACAGATGACAGGGTGGGTCATAAACCGGAAGGGGGTGTGGCATTTACAGGAAGGGGTGGGCCATATTTAAATTTGGGGGTGCGCAAACATAGTAAGGCCTAGGGCAGCACAAAACCTAAATACACCACTGGCTCCCCTCATACCTGGTGGCTTCCGTTTTCCAAATCTTCAGCCTTCTAAATGGGTGGGTGGGGGGGGGGGGGGAGAAGCTGGAAGTGATGCAATGGCGGATTTTAATTCGCTAAAATCAAAAGTTGGAGGGTTCAGGGTGTATTGGAAGGTTCAGGGCGCAGTGCTCTGCACCCCAAGGACAACATAGAACAAACCAATTAGACTCAGGCTCTAATCACGTGCTAAAAATTGACAGACCTGATAGACTTCTATTAGTCCGGCACAGTGCACGGCACAGACATAGAACAATTTTATTTTTAAATAAATGATGACATGACTAACATTTTATGGATGTTAAAAAAATGTTGTTCATTTTATCATTTATTTAAAAATAAAACTGTTCTATGATTAGCTTTCCTATTGGTTTTAAAACTTGGGGGTGGCATCCCAGCGCCCCTTGTGGACTGGCCGCCACTGCAGTTAAGACCACTAAGCCTGGGTTAACACTATTGTCATGTGGGAACCAGCGCGATTCCAGTGCCGGTTCTCGCATCGCATCTCTGCAAAACTGTTTTTTTCTTTTTTTCCGCTCAATAGACTTCAATGAAGAAGCTGCAGACAAATATGCAGTGCATTTTTGACGCTATTTTGCGGCGATTTGCGTTTTTTAATCTGCCAACAACAAATTTGACAAAAAAAGCATAAAAAACGCAAAATGCAGCGAAAAAGCAGCAAAATCGCAGTAAAAAACCTGCAAAAAGCACTGCAGAAATGCTGCGACTGCCACATGGTAAATCATGCTGCAATTGCAGCGAGCTGCTTTTTTGGGCTACAGCGCCATGCGGTGCGATTGTAGCACGATTTACCATGTGACAATCACAGCGTGATTGGGGTGCTATTAAGGAAGTAGTGGCATTGCAGACACAACCTTCGCTTTGCAGCGATTTTAAATCGTGGGTGGAATTGCAGTGATTCCGCTCCACAATCAGGTGTGAATGAAGCCTAAAGCTGGATACACACTATACAACTTTCTTAAGATTTTTTCCTTTAGGGTCCTTTCACACGAATGATCCGATCAGATCTGCCTGTCAGTTTTTTAGGTGGATCTGATCAGATCCTCCAGGCATCCCTTTTGGGCAGCAGATGTCAGCGGAGAAATGTCCGCTGACACCCACTGCCATCCGCATCTAATCCGGTCCTTGAGATCCGGACAGATGGAAACCCTATTTTCCATCACTCCAGGGGATTGGATCGGATGAGAGCGGACAGGCGGTCTGCTCTCATCCGATTCCCCCATAGAGATGCATGGGGCTCTGACACCTCCCTCTTCGCACACAGCGGAGAGGGAGCTGTCACCTTCCTGCTCAGCGAGGATCTGTGTATCGATCCCCCGCTGAGCAGCACAAATCTGCCTATGGAGGCGGACCGTGTGAAAGAAGCCTTCGATTTACCAAAGCCATATAATATGAGGACAAATCTAAACCCTTTCAGATTGTATGCAATCAGGCAGGCCCTTGCACTACATCGTTGAAGGTAAATCTAAAGGAAATCTAACAGCAAAAGTTGTATAGTGTGTATCCAACTTTAGGCTAGGTTTATCTATGCTGTGGGTGCAGGGATGCATCTCAATTGCATGCATTCCAGCATACAGCTGCACACAAAACACTGTGGTTTAGAGGAAATGTGCAGGGGTGTCTACATTGCTCCTTCATTGATACAGTGGAGGGGTGAGGGTAGCCATCCTAAGGCTAGGTTCCCGTCAGTGTAAATTGCACGCATTCCCACACCTGCATACAGCTGCAAACAAAACGCAGTGCTTTAAAGAAAACCTGCAGGGGTGCCATTAACTCTTAGGGGTGACCTCACGCACTTAAAAACACAGTGCAATATTCTGCATGCAGAAATGCATCATGTAATTTCTGTGTGATTGCATTTTAAAAAAGGTGCAGGGACCTTTTCTGTGCAGGAAACGCAGGCCCATGTAGACGCAGCACGCAGAGCCACATAGATATGAACTAGGCCTATAAAAGGAGATGGGTTACTGGCAGGATCATCAGGTGAACATGAAGAAAAATAGCCTAAAAAAAAAATTAATCTAGCATCAACATCTGGTGTTTTTGGGCGATTTTCTGCTCTAAGGCTGCGATCACATCAAGCCTTTTTTTTTTTTTTTTGAGCACTTTTCTGCTCTAAGCCTTAACTCTAAGGGCACTTTCACATGGGCGCTCCGTATGTCCGCAAATCATCCTATTTTTTTGCGGATGATTTACGGACATAATGTAAGTCAATGGCATTGCGGATGTCAGCGGATGACCATTCGCTGACATCCGATTTTCCTCCTTTCAGTTCTGTTCCGTTTTTTGGAACGGAACAGAACCCTATTTTTTCCTCCGTTAAAAAAACGGAAAGGAAGCAAAATCGGATGTCAGCGGTGTCATCTGCTGACATCCGCAATGCCCATAGACTTACATTATGTCCGTATATCATCCGCAAACGAATGGGATGATATGCGGACCTACGGAGCGGATGACACAAGTGTCATCCGCTCCGTGAAAAAAAAAAAAAAGTGCCGGAGCGGATCGCAATGCGGTCCGCTCCGTGTGAAAGGAGCCTTAAATGCCCAACAAGACAAATCCATTAATTTCACTGGCCCCTGTTCACATCATTTTTTCACTGGTCACTTGTCAACCTAAAAACGCCTGCACAAAAATGCTACAAAAACGTCTGAAAAAACACCAGTAAAAATAGCAACAACTAGATGTGAATGGAGGGTTAGGAAGCTGCAATGTATTATATTTTTAGGCTTCGCTTGAATTGTGTAGAATCCTGGATACCATGGAGCAGCTATAAATAATAATTGTGTGTATTTACTAACAGTACAAAGAACAGTGATGATGTGTAGCAACCCCTAGCTATTAACTAGAGATTAGCTTTATTGATGCCAGGCATTTTTACCGTAAAGTGCATGAATAGCTCATTTTAAGAATTTGGATGGAGCAGGAAAGAATTAACACATCTGATTATTTTTAGCTGTCTTTGTCCTGATAGGGACATTTCCCCTAATTTCCTGTCTTGGAGATGGACCAGGAAGTGAGAGCAAACCTCCACAAAGTGAGGGGTGTTCACTGTCACAATTGGATGATTCCTCCTTCCCTCCTGCTTTGGTGACAACTCTGGAATTAAGGATTTTCTCATACTTTGGGAATGGTCTGCAGGACAAATAGAGGGGTGATTCTTTCCAATGGGGACACAGACCGCAAAAAAAAACTTGACAGAGGGTTTAAAGAATATGTAAACTCAACATTTCATATTCCTGATATGTGCCTGCTGTACCATGTACTTGTATGAGAAAGTATCCTGTTCTCTTTCTATTGCTTCCTTTATGTGAAATCCCTGGTGTTCCTGTCAGCCCCTCTGCTTTCCTATTAAACCGGTAGTATACTCCGCTTTTTGACTTTTACCTACAGGTAAGCCTATAATAAGGCTTACCTGTAGGTAAAATTAATATCTCCTAAACCTGTACGGGTCAGGAGATATTCACCCTGCATGCAGCCACTGACACCAGCGGCACATGCTCTCTGAAGGTCTGGCGTATCTTGCCGGACCTTCAGAGCTCCTTGCCGGAAAGTGAACTCCCGTGCGCGTGCGCGGGAGTGATGTAAATGCGGCTCCAGCCACTCACATCGCCGGAGCCGCCGAACCCGGAATAGACGCTGAGGGAACATGACAGCTCCCTCAGCGGTGTCCAGGCTACTGTGTCGGGGCTTCATTCTAAGGTACGTATTATATAATGAGCTAGTATGTGATGCATATTAGCACATTATGCCATTGTCCTGCAGGGTTTTTTTTTTTTTTTCTTTTTTTTGGGGGATACAACCACTTTAAAGACTTACCACACTAAGCAGGATATCACACTGGGGTCAGTTGTCTAGCTTTTCTGGGAACTCAGTCTGCTCTCCTCCATTGATCAGACTTGTCCTGACACCCCCCCTCCCCCCAGAGCCTTTCACTGGGAAGTTCAGTGTACTGCTGCTTCTCCTTCCCCAGGTCTTATGCACCTGGGAACAGAGGGATTGGAATCATTTATAAAAGGAGGGGGGGGGGGGGTGTTTATAATGGTTTTTTTTTAGATCTATATACAAATATTTTGCCTTTTTTTTTTTTTTAACTGAGTGGGTTGTTTTACAAGGTGAGGGTTTACAATTACTTTAACCCTTTCCAACTCTATACTAGAGCTGCATAAATAATAATTAAAAGATCGTAATCTCCATTAAACCCCCATCACAATCTTAATCCAGCATTTCCGCGATTCATGTAACAATTGCACAGCAGTTCTCTGCTTACAGCAATAAAAAAAGCAGACAGCAAGGTTTATCAGAACATTGCTCAGCTGAGAGATAAAAAGAAACATTGTATCATTTGGTTCTTTTAGGGAGATCAAAGGGATGAACTTTGGTCTGCAAATGAGGTCAGTTTAACCACTTAAAGACTAAGCCCTTTTCTAAAACTTGTTGCTTACAAGTTAAAATCAGTATTTGCTAGAAAATTACTTAGAACCCCCAAACATTATATATATTTTTTAACAGGGACCTTAGAGAATAAAATGGGAGGTTGTTGCAATATTTTATGTCACATAGTATTTGCGCAGTGGTCTTTCAAATGCAATTTTTTGGGGAAAAAATACACTTCAATAAATTAAAGCGGTAGTATACCGCTTTTTGGGATTTTTAACTACAGGTAAGCCTATAAAAAGGCTTACCTGTAGGTACAATATCTCCTAAACCAGCACAGTTTAGGAGATATTTGTGCTGCATGCAGCCGCTGACGCGATCGGCGCATGCGCTCTGAAGGTCCGGCGGACATTCAGAGTTCCTTGCCGGGAAGTTTCCCGGAAAACGCGTGGGAGTGACGTCATCGCAGCTCCGGCCAATCACAGCGCCGGAGCCGCCGAACCCGGAAGAGACGCAGAGGGATCATGTCCGCTCCCACAGCGGTGTCCGGGGGTCCGTGTCGGGGCTTCGTTCTAAGGTAAGTGTTTCATAATGAGCTAGTATATGATGCATACTAGCTCATTATGCCTTTGTCTTGCAGGGTTTTTATTTATTTATTTATTTTTTTTACTTTGAGTATACTACCGCTTTAAAAACTAAACAGTAAAATCAGCTCATTTTTTTGTATAATGTAAAAGATGATGTTACGCCGGAAAACATGATCTTTATTCTAAGCAAAATAATTTGTGATTCTCATTTTATCCAGTATTGTGCAGCTCTACTCTATACAAAACTTAAAACATATGTTCTTCTTTCCCCTACTCTTTAATGCATTCATAATGCCCCCAAACACCTACCTGCAGTCAATGGTCACTGGCTGCATAATCAGCACAGCCTCCCTGAACTTCAGGGTTGTAGAGGAGGGTACTGAGGGTCATGGAGGGATTGGCTCTTACAGGCGTCAATCAAATTGTTGGGAGGGAGAAGGGGTGTGACTTGCCAGGGGCTGTGCGGCTGTACTCTATACAGCGGTATATATATATATATATATATAAACATTCGTATAACGCATGGCCGTATTCCAAGGATAGAAAATATTTTGTTTTTATAATATGTCCATACACTCTCCAAGTATGAGTATTGTACACGTGAGTACAGCCACACTCAGCCATCAGGCACCAGTATGAAAGATCCTATACACTGTCAATATAAATTTGTTAGTTTTAGTTTTGACAAAACAATGTGCAGTAAATTTTGTATAATGTTATTGTTTTGTCTAAAGATTGTTACAATGTGTCCTTTTATATATACAGTCTGACAAATAGTTGTACTATGTGATCCCTGTGATACCTGTTTAATGACCTGTTTATAAATTCATGATTGTAGAACTGATATGGATACATAAAGGTAAACTGTGGCTGAATGTGGCTCTAAGTGGCGTGTGACAGACGTCATCTCTGATGCTGATCAGTAGAGATGCACTTGTGTCAGACACACATCATCAGCATAATGGAAGATCCTCTTGTCAGACGGTTCTCTGTTAGCCATGATAAGACTGACAGCACAATGGCCTGCAGTCTATAGCAGAGTGTACTCTTTTTTGTGTCTTCACTTAATGGAGACCACAACTTGGAAGAAGAGCCGATTCATGGGAAAAGTCTTGTCTTATCCAGCTCATCACAAATGGATCTGATGTCTTAGAACTGCCCAGAACTGAGCTAATAAAGCTTTATCACAAAATCCAGTCCTATTAGTTTACAACACCAAGATAACTAGTCAGTGATTTATTATACAGGATTTATTTAGCTCCAGTGCTTTAAAAATAATGGAAGACAGTAAAGTTACAATACAAGGGAAATAGGAGAGTCCTGGTCCTAAAAGCTTACAGTCTAAAAGGGAGAATCCACAGAGATTGCTCTGAATATATGACAAGTATACTGTACATGGCAAAAGAAGTATAGAGCCTCTCCTGGGGCTCTTATCTCATTGTTGTTATATTGCCAAGGCGACAGGCTCAGTATAGATTGCTAGGCACAGTGACATATTGATTGGTTCTCATAACTGGATTTATGACGACAAGTATATTACCCGAAGGTAGCTAGCATGCTGCATTCAAATATTATTTCCATAAGGAAGACTTTATTATTAGCATGGATAGCTAATCAGAAACAGTATTATAGGTTTATATTGAAGGCTGATTCACACAGGTATATAAAATAGCGCATTTAGATGTGTACAGTATATAGTTTTGGACGCATATAAAGTGGTTGTATACCCCCCTGTAATGTTTTTACCTATACCAAGGCTTACCTATAGGTACTGTAAATATCTCCTAAACTATGCTCCTAATGATGCACGTGACGCGAAACAGCCGTAGAGCTATTGAGGCATGCCTGAGGTTCAGCCTCCACTTTAATATCCGAGGCGGTGGCTCCTGATGTAAGTGACTAGATACATTTTTGCCTTTTTCATTTGGTTGGACCTCTTTCCATTGCTTTTATACTGCCATTTGGCAGTGTCATTTTAACTATTTTGGGATTTTGCATTTTTTTATTAAATATTTTTTGTATTGATTACTACACTATGAGTATCTCTATATTTTTTATTTGGCTGCCCATATTCGCTTAATTGATGCCACGGTTCCCTATGAGGAGACTCTCTGTATTGGCCAATCTCGCTCTTTGGGACCGAAAAGGACCTAGACACCAGTAGCTACATGCGCTATTGCTGTCTTATCATTTGGACTGCAACTAGCTCTGGTGAGTGTTCACTTTATATATATATATATATATATATATATATATATATATATATATACACACATATAGTGGAGGACAATGTTCACGGGTGTCAATATAAATTTTTTTGTTCTTTACACTTCCTTGTATTCGATTTATATATATATTTTTTGGACTCACATTAGACTTTTTTATTATATTTAATCTAGTTTGAGTGCTGCAACTGTTTTATATTCATTCCTTGGGTGTATGTATATTTTGCACTATTTTGCTAGCAGCTCTAGTTTTCTCTTTTATTTTTCTAGAGCGCTGCCATTTTTTTATTACACGAGCTCCTAAACTTGCACTGTTTAGCAGATAGTTACATTGAATGCAGCCAATGACGTCATCGGCGCATGTGCTCTGAAGGAACGGCCACCAGTGCCACTTCTTCAGAGCCCTGTGCCGCGACCGGCGGCTCCCGCTTACATGCAGGCGAGTGACATCACGCGGCTCCGGCCAGTAGCACAGCCGGAGTCCGCAGACCCGGAAGGAAGATGGGTGAAGATGGCTGAGGCCTCCAACCGGGACCACATGGGCTTCGTTTGCAGGTAAGTGTCACATAATGTGCTAGTATGCGTTGCATACTAGCACAATATTCATTTACTTTCCAGGTAACAAAAAAGAAAAAAGAAATATTCCAGGCTTTACTTCCTCTTTAAAGGCAGCACTATAGGAATCATTGGGTCTACAAAGAAAAGGAGCATATTATTTAGCAGCGTAGAGCAAGCAGGACACAGCTGCATCAGAGGCCCTACATATCTGCAGATTTTATATGTGGGAAATGCATGTAAACTCTTATACATGTAAAGTCATTAGAAGAATTGTTTGCATCTAAACGCATCTAACTGCACCTAAACGGGAGTACTTAGGTGCTAGCTCTGCCAGCAAGAGCCTGGGTTCCATGCAGAAAATACGCATATACTTGTGTGAATGAGCCCCTATAAAGTGTAATCTTTTTTTATATACTGACCATATTCAGTATGTGTATCCTAGAGCACCTAGTCAGGCTATTTATTTTGCCTGAAAAATGTTGCCCTAGATTCCATCCCTCCAGTTTTAATAAATCAGCTTATTTTCTGAGCAGCCTGCAGGGGGTTATGTCATAAAGGGCATCGTCATCTAAACTGATGGAAAGAAAATACATCTATCTTCTTCACAGACATCAGCTTTATGCTTTTTCTAGCAAAGAAGACAATTTCATTGGTTGCAATGGATGACACAGACACTATTCCTTTTTTGTGTTCCATACTTTACCCTAGATAAAATGAAGAAACTCTTGTATTATTTCCTCCCTGTAGAAACCCTCTATAACCCCTTGTTACAATGACTCTTTGCTGTGGATTTTCAATATCTACAACAGCTTCTGATTAATTAAAATTGAACCTAAAATAAAAATTTAAGAGCAAAGCTTTTTTTTTTTTTATTTTTTTTATTTTGGGTTCAGTAAAGAGGGGGGGGGGGGGTTATAACACTCATTCATTTTTTTTTTTTTTTTTGTGTCCCATTGGGGAAGTTACCCCTCAAGCCAAAACCGGAAGTGAGAAGAAATCCCCTGTTGTCACCAGAGTCACCAGCATTAGTGTCCCCATTGCAATATTTATCCTCTTTTTATTCTCACTGATAATGATAAAAAGGATAAATAGAGAGGGTGAATCTCCCTAACATGGGCAAATCCAGAAATCAACGCCTGGTGGGTGTTCTCACCCCTCTCCACTCTATACAAAGCATAAAGTATTTTTAAAGGCTGAAGGGTTTTTACCTTCATGGCATGCATTCTATGCATGAAGGTAGAAAAACCTTCTCTGTGTAGCATCACCCCCCAGCCCCCCCCCCCCCCCATTATATACCTGAGCCCGATCTTCCTCGGCTCTATGGGGACTCTCCCTCCTCATTGGCTAAGACAGCCTTGGGAGTCATTGGCTCCTGCTGCTGTCAATCACAGCCAGTGAGCCAATGAGGAGAGAAAGGGGTGGGGCTGAGCCTCTGCTCTATTTGTGAATGGGCGTGCAGAGCCACGACTCAGGAGCGAGCTAGCTCGGGTGCCCCCATAGCAAGCTGTTTGCTCTGGGAGCACTTGGCACGAGTGCAGGTGGGGGACCTGAGAAGAAGAGGATCATGGCTGCTTTGTGCAAAAACACTGCACAGAGCAGGTAAGTAAAACATGTTTGTTATTTTTTTTTTAATTGACTTTAGTAACACTTTAACTGCATTGATCCAGACCTCTTTGCAGCCACTTTGGGGGGGATTGAAAAATCTAGTGCAGCTGTGCATAGTAACCAATCAGCTTCTAGGTTTTATTGTCAAAGTTTAATTGAACAAGCGGAAGTTAGAAGCTGGTTGGCTACCATGCACAGCAGCACCAGATTCTGAGTGCTCCAGTTTTAGTAAATCTCCCTCTTTGTGTCTACCTGCAAGTACTCTAGCAACTGGTGCATGTCATTCCTCAGGGGTGGGTTTGCTGATGGTAACAACTTTGGGCCATGCCTGTACAATGTTCATAGCATCTTGTAGTCTCTATTGGAAGAGCATTTGACAGGGTTACAGTGCAGAAGAATATTTGCAAGGCATGGACAGAGCATTGTTAAGCTATAACAGGAAGTTCTGAGAAAGGAACTGTATGGCAGGCTCAGTAGGTGATATTATGAAAGTTACATATTCTAAAATATTGAAAATGACTTTAATATAGTGAAGATTAAACACATTTTTTTTTTTAAATTGGGTTTACATTTACTTTAGCTAAAATAGAGTGAAAGTGATGTCCCTTTTCTGGAGTGATTAATGTGGCAGGGACATAGGAATCACTAAAGTAGGCAAAAATGCTAAGTGGCATTATAACATTAGAGACTGTCATTAGCACTGGCTCAGAACATCTTGCAGCCTTTTGCTGTTTAGACAACCCCATGTATTCTATAAGCTGGGAGGAAAAAATATGAATGCTCATCCTGTAGTCTGAGAATATAAGCAGTGTCTTATAGACAGGTGACATCATATGTCATGCAAATAGGGTGGCACAAGCATAGATTTCTGTATGTGGAGAGCACAAGTATGACCCTGACATCCATGCACACTACCCACACTCTTTAGCTGTACATAGTCCCATATTAAAGTTTCCTGTTGGGTAAAAGTGCTAGATACTGGTATAGGGAACATGATCACAGCAGTTACAACTGTCACTTGGCCTATGTTCTTTGGGGGGCCTGGACAAGTCATATCCACATTCCTCTAGCCTGTATCTCAGGGGTGGGCAAACATGTAGTTCTGTAACAGCTCAAGGGTCACTGTTTGCCTATCCAAAATCTATGTAGTGCACATTAAAGGATGAACGCCACGTTTTTAAAAAATTTTTTTTACTTATGCAGGGGTGTCAAACTCAACTTCGAGGGCCGCATCAGCATTATGATTGCCCTCAAAGGGCCGGCTGTATCTGTAATGCTAGATGTCCAGAGTATCCCAACCCCCTTACATCAGATGTCAAGAGTTCCACCTCCCTTACATCAAAATGCACCCCTTACCTTGTGTTGCTGCTTGGAAGAAGCTGGGGCAGAGCTGGGAAGTAGTAGGTGCAGGGTCACGAGGAGGTCCAAAGGAGGGCTGGAACTCTACTGCAGCTCTAGGAGAGGTACAAGGGCCACATTAAATGTCCTTGAGGGCCTGATTCAGCCCGCGGGCCTTGTGTTTGACACATGTGCTCCATAGGAACAAACTGATCTCGTATGATGCTAATCTTAGAACTGTAACGGGACAAGGGAAGAGGATGGCCTGGTAAATGAAGGGACCCCCTCCCTGTCCTGTATTCTGTGAATGGAATACAAGGCGTTTTGTGACTGGACAAGGAGGAGGGAAGGGAAGGTCAAAGATTGGATCCCTTGAAATAAACATCTACTGTATATCTTTTCATCTCTGCAGCATTAGAAGTATAGTATGCCTGTCCATTCTGGCATGAGTGAGACTAGGATTGCATTGATCCAGGCCTTGAATTACTGTCATTAGTGGTAGCGTGTTTGTATCGAGCACATGTAGAAAAAAAAAAAAAACATTTTCCCGGAATACAGCTTTATTCATAGATGTTTCAACACAGACTCAAACTTTGCAATCAACAGTTAATCCCAGACTGAAGATCTTACCTCATTACCCAGACTTCTATAGTTTGAAGTGTAAGACAACCCATAATCAATAATTTAGGATGCTGGAAAATTATTACACCTACAAAGTCATATGGCCTCTCTAAGTTTGGATCCTCCATACCACATTGGTGTGGTTTGTTGAGTATAATCAGAGATTCTGTGAAGTTTCTCTAATGGGAATGTTGAACATCACCCTTTTCACTTTTCATTTTATGAAATATAAAGCTTAAAGCCTAAATGTGCTTAGTTCAGATTTGGGAAGGGTTGGAACCTCTTCAGATTTTACTGCTGTCTATGATCCCTTTGGAGAGATTTCCCCTTACTTCCTGTTTATTTACCAGAACAGTATATAAATTAACATTTCTTATGAGGACAAAGGCTGCAATGAAGTAAACGTTAGTAGAGTAAGGCCCGCTTCACATGGGCGCCTGTTTCGATTAGCAGGGGATCTGTCTGCTGATTAGAGCTGAGTGGGCGAATGACAGGTCAGTGTCCGCACAGTTTCTGCAGAGCGGACATGGAGACAGCCCACTATACTCTATGGGCGGACACCCCCTATCCAATCTGCCTACAGGAGGGGAGAACAGATCCCCTTCTGTTTGTTTTTAGCAGATTGGATCTGATCAAGGTAGGTGGGTGTAAGCAGACACAAGTCCGTTTACACCCACTGATCCATAGGGGTGAATAGCACGTTCGATCAGGTCCTCTTGAAAAACTGATAGGCGGACCTGATTGGAACAGTTGTGTGAAAGGGACCTAAGGAAAAGTCTAGCATGCCATACACTGTACAACATTTGTAGGTGGCCCTGCATCCCCCCTCTGGCCCAGCTTGCTTTGATTGATCATTTTAAAAAGCTGGGTGAAAAATTGGAAATTTGGCAGCGGAACAGTGGCTGCATCCAATCAGATGCAGGTGCTATTCAGGTATTTTGACAGTCAGCAGGACTGGTACAATAGCCACAGTGGGCTGGCTGTCAAAGTATAATAGCCACAGTGGGAGGTTCGCCCATCTGTGCTTTATAGTGTGGATGGAGGAAGCTATTCGATCTTTTTACTTTCAGCTTGCAGGCTGAACAAAAAAAGCCTATCTGTGTATGTGCAGCTTTGGAACCACAATAAGTGTCTGTTCACGTATATGTGATGCGGGAAGCCTGCGAATCCACTGCAGGTTCCTGCATCGCATTCAACTCACAGGCAGTTCACCCTGCCATATGTGAATCACTGGGGGTGTCAATACACAGTTAACGACACCCCCAGATAAGTTTGAATATCGCAGTGCGAACTGTCAGTTTGGACGTGAATCGGATCGTATAGGTGTGAACACCCATGCGATCTGATTCTGGTCCAGACCCAAGTAAGGGTCCTGTATGCTTTGTGTCCAAATGCGATGCAAATTCAACTATACAGTCTGTATGGCTGAATTTGTATCGCACAGACATTGCATGTGATTTGCAGAGTAGTGCACTCCGAATCACATAAGGTGTCTGTCATCGCACATATGTGAACCGGGACTTAGTGTGGTTCCAAGTATTTGCAGTGGGAACAAAAATAGCAATTTAAATATGAGAGAGATTCTAACCCTTTTCTTTTCTTTACAAATCTAGAAAACAATCTTTTTTAAAGTCTGGCAATCCATAGCTGTGAAAGATCATAGCACATATTTCTAGAGGAACGTCACCCTTTCAAATGAAAACATCATTTTCTTATGCTGTAATAATATACTACAAGCACAGTGGATCCAGTGTTGTCCTCTCCCTTCACACCAATGTATTGTTACATAGTTACATAGTTAGTCAGGTTGAAAAAAGACACAAGTCCATCTGGCTCAACCAATAAAAAAAAAAAAAAGCAATAAAAAAAACCCTACCATACAATCCCATATACACAATCCTATACCCGCAATTGATCCAGAGGAAGGCGAATAAACCCCAGCAAAGCATGATCCAATTTGCTACAGCAGGGGACAAACTTCCTTTCTGATCCTCCAAGAGGCAATCGGATATATTCCCTGGATCAACTTTACCTATAAATATTAGTACCCATTTATATTATGTACACCCAGGAAAGAATCCAGGCCTTGTTTAAAGCAATCTAGTGAGCTGGCCAGAACCACCTCTGGAGGGAGTCTATTCCACATTTTCACAGCTCTTACGGTGAAGAAACCTTTCCGTATTTGGAGACTAAATCTGTTTTCCTCGTCTAGACGTAAAGAGTGCCCCCTTGTCCTCTGTGATGACCTTAGAGTGAACAACTCAACACCAAGTTCACTATATGGACTCCTTATGTATTTATAAATGTTTATCATATCCCCCTGAGACCCCGTTCACACTGGGACGACCTTTCAGGCGACCTGGTCGCCTGACAGGTCGCCGTAGGTCGCCTGCCATAGAGAAGCTGTGGACCCGTTCTAATAGGAGCGACACAAGTCGCTCCGACTTAGAAAAAGGGTCCGGAGATTCTTTGGGGTGACCTGGAGCGACCTGCATTGACTTCAATGATATGAAGTCCGTGCGGGCCACTCCGAGGTCGCGGTGCGAGCTGCGCACCGCGACCTGTGAGGTCGTCCTGGCAAGTAGCGTCGCCCCAGTGTGAACGGGGTCTTAATCTCCTCTTCTCAAGAGAGAATACATTCAGTTCCTCTAATCTTTTCTCATAGCTGAGGTCCTCCATGCCTCTTATCAGTTTGGTTGCTCTTCTCTGCACTTTTTCCAGTTCCCCAATATCCTTTTTAAGAACTGGTGCCCAAAACTGAACTGCATATTACAGATGAGGTCTTACTAATGATCTGTACAGGGGCAAAATGATATCCCTCTCTCTGGAGTCCATGCCTCTGTTAATACAAGAAAGGACTTTGCTTGCTTTGGAAACAGCAGCTTGGCATTGCATGCTATTATTAAGCTTAGGATCCACTAGAACACCCAGATCCTTCTCCGCCATGGATTCCCCCTGTTCTACTCTCGCTAGTGTGTATGCTGCACGCATATAGTTACAAGGCCCGCATCCCTATTTTCGTTTTTATGTCACAGGAGACTGTCCCTTCCTAGTTCTTGCTGCCAGCCCCCCCCCCCCCCCCCCGTGACACAGTTTGATTTACTAAAACTGGAGAGTGTAAAATATGGTGCAGCTCTGCATAGAAATCAGATTTCATGTTTTAGGGCTCATGCACACAGGACATTTTTACAGCTGCTGTTAAGGGCGTCTTTTACTGCCTCTAACTGCCCCTCTATGTTAAAAAACATAAAAGAAAGGCGGCGCACGCATCTAGTGCATTACCCTTTGACACCTTCTAAAGAGCCTTGTCTGCCCGGGGACTCTCCCTCCTCATTGGCCCCTCCTCATTGGCTGAGACAGCAACGGGCGCCATTGGCTGCTATTGCTGTCAATCAAAGTAATTGAGCCAATGAGGAGAGAGAGGGCGCAGGGCCGAGCCGCGGCTCCCTGTCTGAATGGACACACAGAGCAGCAGCACAGCTTAGATGCCCCCATAGCCAGCTAATTGCTGTGGGGGCAATCGGCAGGAAGGAGGGGCGGGGAGGGCTGGCTTGGGACCCAAGAAGAGGAGGATCTGAGCTGCTCTGTGCAAAACCACCGCATAGAGCAGGAAAGTGTACCACGTTTGTTATTTTTAAACAAAAAAAACCCAAGACTTTAGTATCACATTTATTCTCTGCATTGTGTAAAAGGATATTTGATCCTGTCTTCTCCGATCCTCCCCTTCTTCCATTGTCCCCAATCCATCTGCTGTTAGTACAGAGCCTTTGAAGTCACTCCACATGCTCAGTTTGGTGTGTATTGCTGGAGAGTTTTTTTTTTTCTTGCTAGGGTGCATGTGATCAGCAGAGGGCCAATCAACACTGTCCAGAAAGAATGTCAGGAGTCATGCACCCTTAAAGGATGATCAAAGTAGAATGAAAACTCCTATGAGCTTTAACTAGACACTGATAGAAATCACAAGACTGATATATACTGCTGAGGAGAAAAGGTATTCAGCAGTTTATATTTACTAAAATAATTGCATTTCCATGTTCTGTGTACTGTGAGAGACCAGATATAGTGAATGCAGGGTCCTGGGTTTAGTAACACTTTAAAAGTTTACAGAGGCAGAAGATACTGGCAAAGATTCTTACCCTTTGGGCTCCCCTTAAAATATATATTTTTTTATTGCTGTGTGTTTTTAAAATAAAAAGATTGTATACTTACCTGCTCTGTGCAATGGTATTACACAGAGCGGTCCCTTACCTCCCCTTATGGCGTTCCCCGTGGGCAATGTCTGTTGCTTTTTCTTCCGAGCGCCCCCATATTAAGCCTTGTGCTATTGGGGCACTAGTGTGGGTGTGCTCCCTAGCCGGGCTGTGTGCATCCGTAGACACGCACAGCGTGGCTCAGTAACGCCCCCGTACCCTCCTAACAACATTTGACTAACATTGGCTCCTGCTACGCTCAATGAAGCCTGTGCATACAGGAAGAGAGGAGCGGGGGCTGCTGGCGGGGACAGAGCTGGATCTCAAATGGTGTCATGTAATTGTTTGTTTAGGGATTGGAAGGGGCAAAAAAAAAGTAGTGTGACATTTTTTACCCTAATGTAGGGAAGGCATTATGGTATAACCAGGGCTTTTTTTCAGCGGGAACGCGGGGGAACGCAGTTCCGGCACCTCCGGCCCTGAATGTATGTAATGGCAAGGAGTGCTGGGTTGTGCTACACTGTCTATTGATGCTGGCTGCTGAGGAACCTATTGTTGCTGGAGGGGATCTTTTCCTGCAGGAGGATTTATTGCTGCTGGGAATATCTAATGTGGCTGCTGGGGGATCTATTGTCTCTGGAAGAGATCTCGTTTTGCAGGGGGGGGTCTATTGTTGCTGGGGTGGGTCTTATGTTGCTGAGAGGTCAGTTGTTGCTGGGAGGGATCTACTGTTTAGGCAGCAGTCTATTGATGCTGGCTGCTGGGAGATCTGCTGTTGCTGCTAAGGGCCCATTGTTTCTGGCTGGATCTATTGTTGCTGGGGGATATATTGTTGTTGGCTGCATGGGATCTATTTTACTGCTTTTTTGTTATCATTAACAAATTCCATACTAATTACTTAGTACCACAAATGTTACTTTGTTCTGTATTTTCTAAAAGGGATGGTACTGGGAGGTGGGTAGTGGGTGGAACCAAGGAACGGTTCACGGAGGTAGGTAGGGGGCGGAGACAAGGGGTAAGTCCAAAAGAGGGAGTTCCTGCACCTATTCTCTGAGAAAAAAAGCCCTGGGTATAACATTTATTAATTTATACCTGCTCGTTTTTGCCTAGGGATGAGGAGAACAAAGATATACTTACCTAATCCTGATCCTCTGAGCACAAGACTGGTCCCTGCTGCTCCCCCCCCCCTCATGCTAGTGGTCTTGTACATGGACTGTTCCTGATGTCATCGCCTCCATAAACCTTCTCTGTACTTGAGGATGGCAAGAACAGTCCACCGCTGGACGTGGGGAAGCATTGTTTTCTGGAAGGATCGGGTAAGTATATATTCTTCCGGTGCGCTCCTGAACAAAACAAGCAGTTAAACCTTTGCAGTGTGGTCACAGCCCCGCTGCATGGGAGATTTTTTTCCCCCCAGAGTTCTTCTTTAAAAGTTCTATTTACTGGAATCCCTTTAAACAAGAGGTGGGTTGCTGCACATTATAATAGACATTAGCCCTTTACAAACTCTTTTCTAATAAATCCAACATTTATTAAAATATATTGCCATTCAATTCATTTCCTTTTCATTACAGACAGTTTTTAGTGATATAAAGTTAATTAGCATCTTAGAATTGCACTGCCCCAGTCACCTATCAGATTTAGACTTTCCATCATTCTTTTCACACATTTTGAATATTCTAGCTTTGAGTTAGTATGAAAAACTTTGAAAGTGATCAATGGTTTTGTGCAATATTGAAAATATTTTAAGACCTTAGGGATGGGGTCCATTACTGTAAAAGCAGGTGTTTTCTTCTGCTCCCAGGTTCATATAAGATTGCTAATAAAAATGTGTTTTGTGCAGGTGTGAGATACGTGAGCATCCCTGGCCCTGAGATAATCCATTCTTGTGTTCCCCTCTAATTAATGTGTGCTGAGCACTGGAAATGATCCCAGTATAAATAGCCTGCTTTCATGTAGGTCTTGCTGTTTTGGAAGTGCTAGATCACTGTCACTGACGAACTTTGCTGATCTCACACAAAACTTAGTGGTGTGTCTGAAAGAGAGCAAAGATCTAGGTGACGCAGACACGATGGCTTCTTGTACGGTGGAGGAAATTCTGGATTGCCAGGGAATTTGCTGAAGGTTTGTCCCTCATTGTCTGTCATTTGTCTGTCACAGTCTGCTGCCTGCATTGTCACGGACTATCCCTCAGCCTTTGGCTTCTTCATCTGGCGAACTCCTTACCTGGAACAACTTTCTCCCCTTCTCTAGCATGGCAAGGTGGACAGGTGACAGTTCAAGAAACCATGAGACTAAGGGGGGGGGGGGGGGGATTTACTAAAACTGGAGAGTTACAAATCTGGTGCAGTTCTGCATAGAAACCAATCAGCTTCCAGGTTTTATTATCAAAGTCTAATTGAACAAGCTGAAGTTATGCACAGCTGCACCAGATTCTGAGTGCACCAGTTTTAGGGCTCTTTCACACGGTCCGCCTCCGTAGGCGGATCCGTGTTGCTCAGCGGGGATCGATCCGCGATCCCCGCTGAGCCGGGCGGATGACAGCTCCGTCTCCGCTTGCAAAGCGGAGAGGGAGGTGTCTCAGCCCCCGCTGCCCTCTATGGGGGATCGGATGAGAGCGGACCGCTTGTCCGCTCTCATCAGATCCAATCCGATCCGATTACTGAACGGATGGAAAAATAGGGTTTCCATCCGTCCAGATTTCAAGCACAGGATCGGATGCGGATGGCAGCGGGTGTCAGCGGAGGTGTCTCCGCTGACACCCGCTGCCCCATAGAGCTGCATGGAGGATCCGATCAGATCCGCCTAAAAAACTGACAGGCGGATCTGATCGGATCGCCCGTGTGAAAGAGCCCTTAGTAAATCTCCCCCTAAATGACATTTTATAATATTTCTGAAAAGGCAAGGGCACCATGATGTGTGACACTTTAAAAATACGAAGACTGCTGCAAATCACCAGAATCTTAGAGTATAGTGATTCTGCAAAGTACAGGAGGGGAATTATGGAAAATATGGTTAAAAGTGGCAAATTGTTTGATTTTTTATAGAATACTTCCCAAAGGAAAATTGGAAAATTGTTACAACAAAGACAACACAAGATCACAGCAATGAACAGGACAAGATACAAAGACACAACAATATTACCAAAAACAGCCATTAGCACCAAATAAAACAAATTAAAACTACACTATAAATAAACCATCCATACATTTAAAATACAATTTAGAAAACAGATTAAAATAACAGAAAATTAAACTACCAAAATGCAAACTACCAAATGCAAATATTCCAACACTTTCTCTAACATTACCCCAAATAATAATTACCATAATACCAACATACTATAAAAAACAATATAAAATCCTGATCATAAACCAGAATTAAATTTGCACTGGGAGATCAGTCCTGTTTTGTGCGCAGAGAGTGATGCCTTATCCATGGGAACTCGTTTTGAACGTTATTGTGCTGTGATGAGTGATATGTATATTGTAAATTGCAACACTGGCAATGAAGAATATTACATAAGGTATACATGGAACATTTTACTTAGGATGTTATTGTCAATAAGATCCTGACACCTCAGTATATTCCTGCATTCCTATGCAACTGGCTTTAAAGTGATATTAAAGGCAGATTAAAAAAAATAAATACCAAACATGTCATACTTACTTGCTCTGTGCAGTGGTTTTGCACAGAGCTTCCCCGATCCTCTCCTTTTAAGGTACCCAGCCAGCGCTCCTGTCCCCTCCCTCCTGTTAAGTGCCCTCCTTAGCAAGCAGCTTCTTTTGGGGGCACTGGTGCGAGTTCGCTCTTGAGCCGCTGCTCTGTGCGTCTAATCAAACACATGGAGCATGGCTTGGCCCTACTCCCGCTGTCTCCTCATTGGTTCACTGGCTGTGATTGACAGTAGTGGGAGCCAATGAGGAAGAAGAGAGCTGGGAAAGCCGCTGCTCTCGTGCACATTGCTAGGTTGAGATTGGACTCAGGTAAGTATTGGGGGGGCTGCTGCACATTTTTGAATGCATGAACGTAAAAAATATTGTGCCTTTTCAACCACTTTTAGTTTTCTTGAAAATGAGCACTTAACACTTATCTCTCCCCAACACGTAATCCTATTGAAATAAACAATGAGTACATCACTTTTTTAAGATATCTTCTGCTACAAAAGCGCATAGGGGTCCTGGATCTGAACCGATATCTGCATCGCAAAGAATGAAAGAAATCAGTAAAATAAAAGACAAAGAAGCAAAAACGACATACAATTAACCCCTTCCCAGAGACATAACTAGAACCTTCAGGGCTCCATTGCAAGAAACCATGAAGGGCCCCCTGGACCCCTGGCCAGTGCCCTTCCCTTTAAGCCTGGGGCTCTTCCCACTGATCCTGGGTCTCTTTACTTTCATTGCGGGGCCCTTTATTACGGTCCTACAGCGGGACCCTTTCACAAGTTCTGCACTGGGCCCCCTTCCTGCCATCTTGGGGACTCCCCACGGTGGTGGAATGCCAGGGCCCTGTCGCAAGTGTGACCTTTGCGATCCTGGAAGTTCACCCACTGGTGTCAGTAGTTTTTATTTTTTGGTATTTTAATTGTATTATTTTTTATCATTTTATTTTATTTTTTTTAAATGTCACTGACTATGACTCTGTCCATTCAGAAAAGAAGAGTTACATATTTACCGACCCCTTCTTGGTTCTCTATTGTGACACATCCCCTGCAGCAGCCGGCAGGAGAGGGAAGGGAGCACAGTAGGGGGGGGGGGTGGACCAGGAGAGCACACAGGGGCCCAGAGGCAGCAAAACACAAGAGAACTGGATAAGAGGAGTGGCGGGGCAGCATACAGAGGAATCAACCCTTCTCCATTTTCCTCCTGCAGCTACAGGAGGAAAAAGGAGGACATTGATTTCTCTACATGCTGCCCCCGCCACCCCTCCTATCCAGGTGTACAGGGGAGCCACACGGGCCCCCTGGAGCATGGGGCCCGGTTGCAATTGCAACCCCTGTAATTATGCCCCTTCCCCCTCCCATTAACAACCCCTCTTTAGTTTCCTGCAAAGCATAAAAATTCATACTCATTTAGAACGCATTGGTGCTCATGCAGCATCTGCACCAGAATCAATTAGAACTTTTTACATTTTAAAAACTACACTAATAGCATCATATAACAATATAGGTACATGTGTACGTAGATACAGAGACAAGACATTTTATTGAATGATATAAGACGAACGCAAGTTACTTGCCAGGGGGGAGAACCTCTGGGGGAATCCAGGATTTAAAAATATTTTGGGGGTCCTGGCAAATCACAGGCTCAGCATTGGAATACAATGCCAAGCTGCAGCAAGAAGAATATTAGCATGCATTAAAAAGGATATTTACTAAAGCGATAAATCTATAATTCTATCACTTTACAAAACTCTGGTCCAGCCGCACCTTGAGTATGCCATCCAGTTCTGATAAGTAGTTCACAGAAAGGATGTGCTGGAACTGGAGAGAGTCCAGAGAAAGGCAACAAAGCTAATAAAGGGACTGGATGACCTCAGTTACGAGGAACTACTACAAGCATTAAACTTATTCTCCCTGGAGAAGAGACGCTTGAAAGGAGATATGATAGCAATATACAAAAATCTTAATAGTTATTCAGGTCCCAAATGAGTCCTGCAGCACGTGCAGCTTTCTCCAGGCATGTGTAAAGACGGCTGTGGTGCAATTTCCAAACTTTTGCTGTGTTTATTCATGTGTTGGAAATCTGTGCGTGAGAACATGTGCTGAAGGGCTCTGAAGGACCTGAAGGCCGGCCAAAGCACATCTGGACATGTACCGTAATAACGACAATGGCTGCACCAGAGGGAAGGGCAGAGCCAAGCAAAAAGAAGAATGAAGTTCCTCTTTAAAACTAAAGTTTCAGTATGTCAATTGTTACATAGTAAAGCCCCATACACGCGTAGCAATTGTCAGCCGTAAATATTCGGCCGCCGAACGATCGGCCAATTGTCGGCTTGTTAGTATGATGCTTCCGACAACCGACAGCGACTTTTCGGCCGAACAGAATCTGTTGTGCTATAAAATTTTTGTTGGCCAACACCAGAACGGCCGATTGTTCGCCAGTCAGTACAGAATTCGGCCGACAAACAGCAGATTAGCAAGACTGGGCATGCTCAGAGAAGAAAAAACACACGGAAAGTTAACCATCACATGACATCACTTCTGCATTCGGCTGTTGTTGGCCGACAAAATTCGTGTGCAGTCTTTAGCACTTTTCAACCGACAGGACAGCACCGGACAAAAGACGGCCGATTGTTCGGCCGACATTCGGTACGTGTGTACGGGGCTTTACATTGGTCCATCTTGGAAAATGATCAGCCAAATAGCTGTTGCATTCAATCAGATGCAACCACTATTTGGGTATTTTGACAGGCTGCTTGGCCAGGTATCAAATTAAAATCGGCTCAATGGGAGTTTGTCCATCTGGGCTGTATAGCATGGAAGGAGGAATCTTATTATTTTAGTATCTGATAGTAACCCACTATCAGTGTATGACCAGCTTTGCCGAACAAGCTGAAGATAGAGGGTTACTATGCACAGCTGCTCCAAATTCTGTCCTTTTCACTTTTAACAAATTACCCCATTCTGTTTACCGTTCTGTAAACATGGGTTCTTCTATATAGGCAATCCCTGAGTTACATCTGACTTATATAGGACTCATACTTACAAACAGAGGGAGACAACGGGAAGTGAGAGGACATCTACCACTAGGAAGGGAAATTCACTCCTGTAAGAGTTATTATGGGAAAAAGGTGTCTCCACTGAAGCTTTATCACTAATCCTGGCTTTAACCACAACCCAAAATATTCAAAATCCAATTGTCACAGGGACAAAAAGTGAGGTGTAATCTTCTGAACAGGGACACAGACAGCAAAACAAACATTACAGGGGTGGTAAGCCTTCCCTATACTATCCAAAAAAAAATTATTTTGGCTGGAGTTACACTTAGACAGTGTACCTGTTAAAACTTACAAATGTGATGTAATAACAAACCTAAAGTACCTATCTTGTTTGTAACTCGGGGACTGCCTGTATACATATACATGGGAGGCCCCTGAGGACTCACTCTAGTGTGTAACATGTTGGGTGGAGCTTGACACGTAATGCTACGTCGGGAGCCTGGGTGGCGGCGTTAGATGTGAGTGCTGGCGGTTCTTCTTTTTTACATGTTCATACGTTTGTTTTTTGTTTCTTACGATATATCTGTTTTAACTGCATACCTACTGCATACTACACTATATGGCACCTTTCTATTTATTGTCTATGGCATGTGACAGATTTTAACTTGAGCGTTGCCCCCTGGAGGATTTCCAAAGGAGATTAAGGCTGTTCCAGATTGATACCTGCGCTCCCACCCACATAGGCTCTGTTGCTGCAAAGACACCTGGTACCATTTGTGGTGGTGAGTGTGCATTAGATGTGGGTGGAGGCTGGCAAATGGTTGTCACGTTTTCACTTGGAGTGGCACTATACACATGGGTGTTGTGTTCATTGTAGATTTGTAGCAATATTATTCTGTATGGTTTTCTCTCTTTTTTGACATACCCAGAGTTCCAGTTAAAAATCTCTTCTGCTGCACTTAATTGGGTAATCTGGATTTCTGGTGAGCGAGCCATCCAGATTATTAAAAAGTTTTGAATCTAATTTAATAAAACTATGAACTTTGCACAAGGGGTATGAGAGATGATTACGGTCACGGGCGCCTACACAGGTTGAACTGGATGGACTATTGTCTTTATTCAACCTCAACTACTATATGTAACATTTACATTTTTAATTTAAGCTTTTATATTTTATTGATTTATAGTGCTGCAATTTCACATATATCTTTATCACGAAAGGCTTGAGTATATTGCCTTTATTGCTAGCAGCTATTGCATGGGTGCATATCACTGATTTTCTTTTGTTTTCAACTGTGTTTTCTACCCCCTTACCTTTCAGGCCAGGTTCACACTGCTCCAACATGGAAGTTACATGACTTCCGATCCGACTTTGCCCTGCAACTTCATGTCCGACTTCCATGCAACTTCAATGAATAGGATCCGACTTTTGAGACAATTGTGATTTGTCCTTTAACCAATCAAAACAATTCCTTGCTTCTGGTATGGAGGAAACCTCAGGCCAAACAAATTTTTAAAAAATGGTGTGCCCCCCCAACCCCAAATCTATACCAGACCCTTATCCGATCAAGCAGCCTGGCAGGTCAGGAAAGGGGTGTGGACGAGCGAGCGCGCCCCCCCCCCCTTGACCATACAAGGCCAGATGCCCTCAACCCCACCCCAAAAGACCCTCTACCCCAAAGCACCTTGTCCCCATGTTTATGGGTACAAGAGCCTCTTACCGACAACCCTGGGCAGTGGTTGTGGGGGTCTGCGGGCTTGGGAATTATTGGAATCTGGAAGCTTCCTTTAACAAGGGGGCCCCCAGATTGCGGCCCCCCCATGTGAATGAGTAACCTACTCATTCACCAAAAACAAAGGAAGTGTAGTGTTACAAAAAACAAGAGACTGTTTTTGACAAGTCTTTTATTAAAAATGAATAATGTCCCCCATTGTAGCTCCAACGTGTCTTCTTTCTCCTGTTCTGCCACAGCCCTCCTCTGATGTCTTTTTCCTCCAGTCTTCTCCTTTGGTAATGTATTCTCCCTCCGGTAAAGTCTTCTGCCGCCGCTGACCCGCTAAAAAACCCCCAAAAAACTATCCTCCTCTTTTTTATCTATAGCATGTCGGTGGCAGCAGAAGACCTCACTGGAGGAAGAAGACATTAGAGGAGGGAGAAGACATCAGCGGAGAGAAGACTGGAGGAAGAAGACATTAGAGGAGGGAGAAGACATCAGCGGAGAGAAGACCGGAGGAAGAAGACAGCAAGACAGCTGTGGCGTAACTGGAGAAAGATGACTTGTTGGAGCTACAATGGGGGAGAATACAAGTGCCCTTCCAACACATTTGACATAGGTCCACTGTTTTTTTTTTGAATCAAAGTCAAAGTTTATTAAACCAAAAAAATTTACAGCAAATATAAAAAACACAGGTGATAAATGCAGTACTGTCGACCATATCTGAGTAACATAGACATAAACAACAAAAGAAACCCCCCCCCCCAAACAAATTCCCATTAAAAAAAAAAAAAACTGCCATGGGGACCCCCACCCGGGCCACAAGGGCCCATCCAAGCCTCACCATGTGACTCAACACCCAGCCAGTGCACACCGTGTAGCAAAACACAACCTCATCTACACGATATGAAGAGTGGACTCCTAGATAGCACATGTCAGCGACGACTGTAGCCATCTATCCCAAATTTTATTGTACTTAGCAGGACACCCCCTACCAACATAAATCAGCTTCTTATACGGGAGGGTAGCATTGATGTCAGCAATCCACGCGGTAAGGGTACGAGGCGAGGACTGCAGCCAGCTGCGAGCTATCAGCCTACGGGCACTAAACAACGTTTCGTGAATAAATTTCAAAGAATTTTTGTCAACTTCTAGATCTGGGAACAAACCTAGTAGGCATTGCCTAGGGTCTAAAGAGACCGGGGAGCCCATTTGGTCATGTAGGAACTGAAGAATTTGTTGCCAGAAGCCATTAATACGAGGGCATTGCCAAATTAAATGCTCAAATGTCCCGGGAGACAGGAGGCATTTGGGGCAATCAGGGGAACGGGAAGGATCAAATTTTCGCCATCCTGACAGGTGTAAGATAGCATCTATGTAAAATATAAGTTTGTGTCAACCTGTCAGACATCTTGGGAGACACCAATTTACCCACCTCCAGCACCTCACTCCAATCATCATCATCCATGTCACCAGCACAGTCTACCCAGGGGGCCTTAAGAGCATAGGCCAACTGCGTCGACGAGGGGTTAAGAAGCATATCATAAAACATCAGTTGCCGTGGGTTGTCCCCCTTCGCGACCAGCAGAACATCCAAAGGCTGCAAATGGGGACAAGCATCACCAAACTGTGCAGAGAAGGCGTGGCGCAACTGAAGAAATCGGAAAAACATAGAATTTGGTAAATGGAACTCAGCCTTCAGCCTGTCAAACGATTTGAGGCGACCATCGTGGAGCACATGGGACAAGAGATAAATGCCATGCTGTATCCATATCCTCGGGTCAGGGATCAGCAACAGCTCACTTAGATGCCTGTTGAACCACAGGGGTGTATCGTCATGGAATAGAGGGCACCCCAATTTCACCACTGCCAGATCCCAGACATAGGTCCACTGTTATCACTATCAGGAAACCATCCTGAGAAATGCCAAGCAGGCATTGCAGGAGTGCATACATGTAGACAGAAAGTGAGTGCAAAAATGCTGCAGGAGTATAGCAGCACTGGAATACAGCAATAGATGGAAAAAACTAAAAAATGTTTTATTTTTAAAATGGCAACTGTTTATGATACATGATGCTTTAGCAAATGAAATGTTACGCAGATAGGTTAAGCAAACTGAATTGGTAGGTGCCGCTCAAGACTCCACCAGGTCCTCTTATGTAGCAACCGCATTGGGGTGCAGACAAGGTCAGAGCTCGTCCCAGCTCTAGGCATCTGATGGAAAAATCCTGGAAGTTGCACATCTCTGCAAAACCCCATAAAGTGTATGACAGCCTCAGCTTGGGCTCCAATCTGGCTACACCCCCAATGCACTTCACCCCTAAAGAGCTTAGTCACGGGGAAGACAGATAGGTGTTACTCATACCTAAAATGGACAAAAAGTAATGTGTGCAGTAACCCAAAAAGCAATCTGAATTTTTACCTGTTAAAGGTTTACTTTTTTAATAAACTTTGCATATTTTGTAGGCTCTCTGACTTATGCTGCCCATAGACATCATAGGAACGTGTAGGCATGATCTGACACCATCAGGTTAGCAAATCTTCAGAGTTCTGCAGAGTGTTTCATAAAATTGAAAGATTGGTTGGAAAAAAACTGAAAGATCCTTTGGCTATCATCTTATGTCAATGAACAATTTTAGATTTAGAGAGGTCATGTAAATACTACCCAGCTACTTAATGTCTTTGAATGTGTCTTGAACTTACAGACTAACTATATTCTGTCCTGAGAAATGCACACACAATGGTTTCTATGCTCAGCCAGCAAATGTCTTAACATGATGTTATAGCTAAACAAAAGACCACTGTCCACTAAAGGACATTTCCAAAGTATGCTTAACACTTTAATGAATAGGTTCAATTCCCTGCCATGTCAAACTGGGCTGTTTTACAACAATTTTCTATTGACTGTACTGGCCAAAAAATATACTGCAAGTCCATTGTACTTTTAGGATGCTGGTGGACTTCTGTACGCATGAGCTCTCTGCAAAGTTCTACAGACATTAGAATTGTTTTTTGTTTTTGTCTTTTCTTGGACATGCTGGTACTGATAGATTGGTCCACAGAATCCTAGCTGATATAAACTTCCTTGTGTTACTATACAGATTGCTGAACATTGCTATTACTGTTGATAAATGCCAGTTGGCATACCTACATTTGGTATCTAGTGTTTCTTACATACCGCAAAATATACTTTAAAGTGATGCTACACTCTGGTTTAAAGTGATTGTAAAGTCATGTTTTCTTTTCTATAAAAATAACAAACATGTTATATTTACCTGCTCTGTTGCAGTGGATTTGCACAGAGCACCCCTGATCCTCCTCTTCTTGGGTCCCTCTTCTGTGATCCTGGCCGCTTCCTTCTGTTCAGTGCCCCCATAGCAAGCAACTTGATATGGGGGCATCCGAGCCGAGTCACAGCTCCCTGTGTCCATTCAGACACAGAGCCCCGACCTGGCCCCACCCCTCTCTCTTCTGATTGGCTAACTGACTTTGATTGACAGTAGCGGCAGCAAATGGCAGCCAATCAGGAGGGAGATCCTCAGACAGCTGAGACACTTGTGGACATCGCTGAACAGAGAGGGACCTCAGGTAAGTATTGGGTGGGGGCTGCTTATTGTAATGCATAGAATGCATTAAGTTAAAAAAAACACTCTGACTTTACAACCCCTTTAAGAAAAAAAATGATATTCAAGTATGTATTCTTGACTCTAAAAAGTACCTTCTGTTGCTCTCAACCTCCTCCAAATTAGATTTGTAGTGTGCACAGAGTAGTGCACATGACCTCAACTAAGATGCACTGATTGTTCCAAACAAACGGAAATGAGGGGGAAAAGGAAGAAGAGCTCATATTGTAACAAAGAGGCAGAAAAATAATACAATAAATGATTTCATGAAAATAGAAAACAGCGTCATTAACTACTTCCCATCCGCGCTACAGCCTATATACGGCTGCAGCGCGGACTCACATTTTCGGGAGGCCGTCTTTAAACGGCCTCCCAGACACAGGCTCCCCGCGCGCTCCCGCGAGCGCGCATCGGGGAAAATCTGTGTCGGCCATGTCCCTTGGACACAGCCGATCACAGATCGTGGTGAATGGCCAATCACAGCGGCCATTCACCACGTGATCGGACCGTCCAATGAGAGATGATCTCATATGTAAACATATGAGATCATCTCTCATCGCCAGCGCTCCTTCCTCACACGGAGCCTGTAGTGTGAGGAAGGAGGGAGAGCTGCACAGCGCCGGGGACACAGAACAAATGTAATCAGGGCACCGATCACCAGTGCCCTGATTACTAGAGGTAAAAAAAACATACACACAGTGCCCACAGTGCCCGCCATCAGTGCCCCCCATCAATGCCCACAATCAGTGCCCATAGTGCTGTCAGTCAGTGCCCATCAGTACCTGCTCATCTAGGCACTGATGAGCACTGACTGGCAGCACTATGGGCACTGAGTGTGGGCACTGATGGTGCTGCCCATCAGTGCTCATCAGTGCCGCCCATCAGTGCCACCTGTCAGTGTCCATCAGTGCCATCCGCCAGTGCCCATCAGTGCCGCCTATCAGTGCCCATCAGTGCCGCCCGTCAGTGCCGCCTCTCAGTGCCCAGCAGTGGCACCTCTCAGTGCCCAGCAGTGCCGCCTATCAGTGCTCATCAGTGCCGCCTATCAGTGCGGCATATTAGTACCTCTTCATCAGTGCCCATAAGTGCCACCTCATCAGTGCCCATAAGTGGCACCTCATCAGTGCCCATCAGTGCAGCCTATCAGTGCCCATCAGTGCTGCCTCATCAGCGCACATCAGTGAAGGAGAAAAATTTATTTTCAAAATTTACTCGCAGAAAATAAGAAAAACTTTTTTTTTTCAAAATTTTCTGTCTTTTTTCTTTTTTTTTGTAAAAAATAAAAAACCCAGAGGTGATTACATACCACCAAAAGAAAGCTCTATTTGTGTGAAAAAAATGATAAAAATTTCATATGGGTGCAGTGTAGCATGACCGCGCAATTGTCAGTCAAAGTGTGAGAGCGCTGAAAGCTGAAAATTGGTCTGGATGGGAAGGGGGTTTAAGTGCACAGTAGGCAAGTAGTTAAAAATCGGGTGTTTGTGGATGATTTTTGGAGAATAAGGATGTTGGTTAGTGTCACTTTAACATTCATGCATACCCCTGCCACCATCCCACTACCTGGGGCCTAAGGAACCTATCATCAGGCCTAAACATTATTTCATGGATACTGTACTTCAGATATACCA
This sequence comes from Pelophylax lessonae, assembly GCF_965119305.1. Lineage (NCBI taxonomy): Eukaryota > Metazoa > Chordata > Amphibia > Anura > Ranidae > Pelophylax > Pelophylax lessonae. Next base: position 239,237,014 of record NC_138771.1, read on the forward strand.
GGGGTCACTAACCTTTTTGGCTGAGAGAGCCACGAACACCACATATTTTCAAATTCTGTGAGAGCCATACACTATATTTCAGGGGTTGGGAACCTTTAACTACATAAGGACCGGAGGATTGTGCTGCTCAATGACCAGGCCCTATTTCACGATTCGGCACTGCGTTACTTTAACGGACAATTGCGCGGACGTGCAATGCTGCACCCAAACAAAATTGACGTCCTTTTTTTCCCACAAATAGAGCTTTCTTTTGGTGGTATTTGATCACCTGTGCGATTTTTATTTTTTGCGCTATAAACAAAATAAGAGCGACAATTTTGAAAAAATTACAATATTTTTCACATCCTTTTATATGAAATTCTCAAAAAAAATGTAAAATCAAATTTTTTTAACATTTTAGGCCAATTTGTTTTCTGCTACATATTTTTGGTAAAAAAAAAAAATCGCAATAAGCGTATTTTGATTGGTTTGCGCAAAAGTTATTGTGTTTACTAACTACAGGAAATATTTGTAATTTTTATTGTTTTTTTTTGATTTTTTTTACTAGTAATGGCGGCAATTTGCGTTTTTTTTGCGGGACTGCGACATTGCGGCAGACAGATCGGACCCCTAACTGACATTTTTGACACTTTTGGGGGTACCAGTGACATTACTACCGTAATCAGTGCTAAAAATATGCACTGTTACTGTAAAAACAGTAGCAGGGAAGGGGTTAACATTACTGGTGATCAGTGGGTTAAATGTATCCCTAGGGGCGTGATTCTTACTGTTAGGGGAGTATGGCTTGTGAAGTAATCACAGAGACATGTGATCCTATATAGCAGGATCACATAGCCTCTGTGATTACTACAGGGAGAATGACAGACGGCTGTGTTTACATCAGAGATCACGAGATCACGAGTGGCCGGCGGCCATCGGAGCAGCTGGTCACACGCACTGGCTTCCAAGGTAACGAGCGGGAGCGCGCCGGCAGTGGCGCACGCTCGCCCCCTAGTGTCTCCTGAGCGAGCGACGTTACATAACGTCGCTTTGCCCAGGAGCGGCTGCCTGCCGCAGTAAAACTGCGGAGGGCTGTCATTATGTGGTTAAGTAAGTAACGCAGTGACGAATTGCAAAAAATGGCCCGGTCATTAAGGGGGTAAAACCTTCCAGGGCTGAAGTGGTTAAAGGAGCTGAAATATTAAAGTTGACTTCCCCTGTTCACACTAGTGCGATTTTGCAGGGCACGACAATCGAAAGGAGCAATAACCTTAGCGCAAACAGAAAGTGGATGTGTAGCCCATATGTGCCAAAATGTCAATGTCTGGGGAAATGTTATAAAAAAATTCCACTGTATATACAGCTGCAGGCCTGCAGCACTTCTTCAGTGAGGGTATTGGGAGCCTCTGTAAACTGTGAATAAAAGATAAAAAAGGTGTAGGCTAGCCTATAATATTTTGCTTTCTGTGCTTCCCTGTCTCTTTCTGAAAGAGTATTTGCAATTACTTGAGACAGGGGGATGCACAGAACGCAAAATATTTACACCGACGAGTCTGACTGACTGACCTGTCGCTTCAGGACCTCCCTCGGCTCTACGCTGAGCCCGCGCTGCCGCCTGGAGAAGAGGGAGGTGGCCGGTGGTGGATGGAGTAAATTTAGGAGCGGAGGAGGAATTTGACCATTGCCCTCGCTCTCCCGCAGTTACGTGATGACGCTGACGTCACGTGACATCACTGGTTGCTAGATGCCAAGCGGCATACTAGCAACCAGTGTGGCCGCAGCGCCCAGGGGGTGTAGACTCGACTTGGGGCTAATAATGATATACTGTACTCATAGCAGGAGACCCTATTTGTCTGCGAGTCAGATGCAGCCATCAAAAGAGCCACGTCTGAGGTTCCCTACCCCTGAGATATACCAGTGTGTGGAATATACAGGACTGCAGTGGGTTGGGTTAATTATGGATCTGAATATCTCTAATGGAAGCTAGTACAGAGAGAATTCCGTGACTCGAAAAAGTTCATGGCTGCCCTCAGGCTGGAAAAAAAGGATTTTAATGTCCTTCATGGTACAAAGAATTTTAGTTCATCTGATTTTAAATTGTGATTGCATTTGTATCAACCTTAATTTTATTATAACTCTTGACAACAATGTTTGGAATGTTTAGAATGTGCTGAAATTGTGTTGTTTTCTTACTTTTCAGAAATAATCACATTGTTTGGGCAGTTCTGACTTAAAGTTTTGTTGTTTTTGACTTAAAGTTTTAGCAACTGAACCAAATTTAGGTAGATGTAACTAGTTGTATGTAGACCCCATATGCTCTAAGAGGCTTGCATTCTATCATGACATTTTCTGTCCTTGGTGGAGAACAATTTGCAGTCATTTCTCCTGGTGGTTTTTACCCCACATACTGAGAAATTTCCTGCCTATTCGATGAAAAACGTCTAAATCTGACATAAAAATCAACCTATTTATGGCCAACATGATAACTCCACTTTTTTTGCTGGGATCCATTCAACCTAAAAAGATTAGTGGCACTATATCCCAGGGAAGACTATTCATCCTGTAAGGATTCACCATGGCATTTACATTCATGTAAAGAGAGTCACCTGCATGACTCTGCCTTGGAGCTTCGGGTGTTCCATCCATCTATGTACAGTATGTTCCACCAAATCCTGTTGCATTATCTAGGACAGTGTCAACCTTTTTTTAGTCAATGCACCCTTTAAAATTATGGACAGTCTCAAGGCACCCCATTATAAAATGTAAAAAAAAAAACTATTCGTTTTACATAATACATCAACATCCACACACGTAGGACACCTTTTCTTGGAGATTTATTCTTCCAAATCCAATACACTTTTGCACACTGGTACTCCAATGTTTCTGTTCTCCCAAAGTTTGTCTCCATCACTCAGCTAATGTGATCCCAGTGCTGGCAGAGAGGGGCAGGGGAGGGTCAAACAAGGATGCTATGCAGACGACTGACATCCTCCATATTAACTGAGGATGCCATTGGTCATCAGCACGCCGGCTGTAATGGTGCACAATAAAAACCTGTGACTTAGCGTAACTAAAAAGGCAGGCTTCATCCACAGGCCGGCTTGTATACAATTTTTGAGCAATTTTTAGGCATTTTGCCAAGGTACCCATGAAGAAACCTCAGGGCACCCTGATTAAAAAAGGCTGGTCTATGAGATAAATCATAAAATAACCCCCCATAATAGTGAATCTGGAAACTCAAACACGGATATCTCACAGTTAGAGATACAGCTGGTTTGACTCTCTAATATTTGCCAGAAAATAAAATATATGATTTGGAGAGCCAACACTTTATTATTTGAACTGTAATAATATCGGATTCCGTTTAGGGTGAGCATAGGCTGGAAAATGATTATACATGGCCATGGACTGCCAAATATCGGTCTATGTATAGGGCATATAAATGTAATAATGCCCCCCCCTTCCCCCACATACACACCGTCAGAGGTATTCCTTATTGTATTCCTTTATTTCAGCAACAGCCTGATTGTTATACAGTAAACAGTGCTTCAAATTTGGAGCATCATTAATTTTCCTCCGGTTGTGTATGACCACCTTAACCTATTGGGGACCACGTAACGCATATACGCAGGAGCAGGGATGGTGGGCCTTGGCACCTACATGCCACACATATGCAGGCATGGCTGCCAAGGTTTCGGTCCTGCACACTCCCAGCGCAGTGACTGAGCTGTCACACAAAGCTCCCAATCCCTGTGTATGATATAGAACTAAAAGGACAGGTTCTGCCAGAAAGAGGTTAAAGAAATAAAAAGTCACTCAAAAAAGAACTGTTGTAAAGCACTGAATAAAACTGCATTGTGTTATTCATTAAAAAATAGATGTTTCCCCTTACTTTGTCTGTGCTGTTGACTTCCCTAAGACTCTTTATATATACCAAATGGATGTGTTCATGCTACAACATTGGCTAAACATCGTAGTTTTAGGCCTCATTCACATAAGGGTTGAAGAGCGATCCCTGGTGGATCTGTTTAAGGAGGGCAGTGATATGTTTACTCTACACCTCCTATTTTCACCCCTTAAAGCCTATACACCCGTCCTGCATCCACATTGCCCCTTTCACGTGACTGGGCTGTGACAGGGGGCATGATGCAACAAGAAGCACAGCAAGTGTACAACCCCAACTCAACTCATCTGCCTGTTTTTAGAACCCCCCCCCCCCCCAAGTCACAAGTGTAAACCTAGTCTTCAATGTATTGACTATGACAGAATGTGCAGCTGATATGGGCTGTTTCACACTGATCAGTTTTTCTTCTATTTTTGCGTTAAAAAAAAGCCGAAGAAAACCACATAACCAATACATCCTATGAAACACTTCACACTGGTCAGTTGTAGGTTCGTTTTGTTTTTCAAAGTCCAGCAAGCAAGCTGCATTTTTTGGTGTGTGTTTGGTGCAGTAAAAAAAAAATTGCACCAGAAACGCGCCAGTACGAACATATTTAAAACAGGATTAAAAAGATTACATTTTGACATTTGGAACAATATGTTTTGTTAAATTTTTTGGGTTTAGATGCACTTCTGTTTAGGCAACATTCGAACTGCGGCAACACCCTTGGTAATTTTTTGTGCATTTGTATGTACATTTTTCAATCGTGTTGTCTGAAGTGCTTCAAAACCTGACATCAAGATTCCCATTATATTCAATGGCCCTTTTCACACCTAAGCATTGTGACACTTGAAGCTTGCCACTCGGAGCATGAAAAAGTACACGAGCATCTTTGGGACAGAATTATACATTTTTGGTAAAAGAAAAATAATTATCCATCAAAGGAGTGCCTTAAACACACAAAAGCACACCTAATGTGCATTTTTCATGTAATTTCTCGCCTCTCCTACACCTAGTGACTAGCTTTCTATTGGCTAAAACAAAAGTGTTCAAGACAGAAAATGACCAAAAAAAGCCCACGTGTACAGACACACACATAAAAGTGCCAAAATTGTCTAAAAATGTTCATGTCTGAATGGGGCCTTGTGTGTGTTTTTCAGGTGCTTCTAATGAATTCTGTTGGGGCAAAAAATGAGTGAACATGCCCCAAAGAAGCTTCTGTGCTTTCTGTGAGCATTGAGTGACATCACATTGCTCAGATGTGATTGGGCACAATCACATGAAAATCTGAGTGTCGACCATTGACGTGCTTCTGGAAACGTGTCAAACCGCTCAGGTGTGAATGGGAGCTTAGTTTAGACCAATGTTTCTCAACTCCAGTCCTCAAGTACTCCCAACAGGTCATTTTTTCAGGCTTTACATTATTTTGCACAGGTGATTTGATCAGTTTCACAGCCTTAGGGCCCTTTCACATGGGCGCTCCGTATGTCCGCAAATCATCCTATTTTTTTGCGGATGATTTACGGACATAATGTAAGTCAATGGCATTGCGGATGTCAGCGGATGACCATCCGCTGACATCCGATTTTCTTCCTTACGGTTCTGTTCCGTTTTTGGGAACGGAACAGAACTCTATTTTTCCTCTGTTAAAAAAACGGAAAGGAAGCAAAATCATCCGCTCCGTGGAAAAAAAAGAGAAAAAAAAAGGGACCATAGCGGAGCCAAAAAACTGATCGCCCGTGTGAAAGAGCCCTTAAACTGGATACACACTATCCAACTTTTGTGGTTAGATTTCCTTCAGATTTACCTTTTCTATGTAGTGCAAGGGCCTGCCAGATTGCATACAAAATGAAAGTGTTTAGGTTTGACCTCATATTATATGGTTTTGGTAAGTCTAAAGGAAAAAGTCTTCAGAAAATCTTATAGTGTGTAAGCTCCATTAGTAATTACCACAGTTGTTTCATCTGAGCGAAATCCTGAAAGCATGACCTGTTGTGGGTACTTGAGGACTGGAGTTGAGAAACATTTTGTTTAGACCAGCCTTTCTCAAACTTTTCAACACAAAGAAACCCTTTAAATGACTTTCCAGTCTTAGGGAACCCCTGCTAAAAATTACTATATCTAATATAGTCATTATTACATTTCTTTTAGATTTACCTTCAACTATGTAGTGCAATGGCATGGCTGATTGTATACAAGTGTTTAGGTTTAACCTCATATTATATGGTTTTGGTAAATCTAAAAGAGAATTGTACAAGAAAATTGTATATTGTATGGCCAGCCTTACACTTGAGGTCAATGGGAAATATTACCCCCTTACAGATAGCTAAAAAGATCAATGATGTCAGTGGGAACTTATCTGAGAGGCAGAAATCGCTCATTGCTCAAGGAAATTGCTCTGGAGGAACTCTACGGTCAGGGCCAGATTAACGTAGGGGCTATTGGAGCTGCAGCTCCAGGCCCCTACCTTTTATATAGGCCCCGGGTTGGCCATATTCACTGTTACCGCTCTTCTGTCACTTGTAAACACAGAAGTCTGGCTTCTATGCTCGCTTCCCCAGGCAGCTCCCTCAGAACCTCCCCACACAGCACGAAGGCCGGACAAGGAGGGACAGTTGCCGATGCATGGATGTGTTTATGGGCTTCAGAGACAGCATCCCATGTGGAATCAGGCATGCATGGCTGCACCCTTCCTCCTCTGGGTGCATGCCAAGGCACGGCCCTTAAGGCCCTTCAAAATCCTCAGCACCAAGCCCATGATGCTCTTAATCCGGCCCTGTCTACGGTTCCATGGAACCTCAGCTGAGAAACCCAATGTAGCATAAATACACATGGAATTATAAAATATTTAAGTAAAACACAACTTCCACCATTCATTACTTGTCTAGTACATCCTTGTGCTTGCACGGTTATGTTTTCTTATTGTAACGGAATGTTTGTATTAAATACTGTATTTTTGTAGGAAAGTTTCTTAGAAGGGCGTTATATTTTGGAAGCACAAGTTGTGCTCTAAAGTGATAGTTCTCTGAGCCAGCTTTTCATTAGCATGTAAAACATTTCATGTCACATTGATGACCAAGCAACTAATTGGTTAAGAGCTGACAATATAAGGATTTGCATACGAATGTGGTCTAGTGTTTGCAGAAAAAGGCTGGCTACAGAGTGCAAAAGTTTGCCAGTGAAAGTAAATGGAAGAAGCTGTTTTTGTATTCTCTGCAGATGCTACCCAAGTGCAAATATCCTTCTCCAGTGGCACAGATATTTTATTTCTTTTCAGTTAAGTATACAGAGCAGGAGCCCTCCTGTGATGGGTCATCTCCTCCATCCTTTGTAAGTCTTGCCTTTGCCAAATATGATCAAGCTTGCAAATTATAATGCATTTTCTGCAAGGCAACTTGGTGACGTTCTATTTAAATCTTTTTATTTGCTGCATTTTAAAAACTGAGGACTGTTTTCACAAAGTTTTCATTTTTATACGCTATGTAGAGATGGAACATCATAAAATAAATTGATATTTAAGTTGGCAAATCGTTCTATAAAAAGACACGGCAAACACAGATGCTCAGCATCTGAATAGGCTGCAAATTTCTTGGTATTGTTCCCCAGTCTCCTTTATATTTAACATTTCCTTTTCTTCTTGGGAATTCTTGCCTTGGAAAATCATTGAAAAAAAAAAAACAGGACCGTGCTCAGTACTTGTGATCATGTTCTGCACTCCAAGGACGAGAAAGGGTCTGAATAGTTGTGGTGAAGTAAGAGCAGGACAAGAATAAAACCCTTAGCCCATTGAAGGCTGGGGAATACTGTGGGAGGTCATGAGCTATGAAAGATGTCATGAATCTGAAACCCTCTTCAGTGGGCTTAGCTATTCAAACAATGCAGCATACATCATTTTGGCTGATAATATTTCTCATATTTTCTCACACTCTCGCAGCAGACGAGAAACTTTTTTTTTTCCCTAATAAGTAACCAGTTGCAAAAAACAATTTATTGTTGTGTTCAGTCCTGGCCTGATATATTGTGGTGTAACAGGGACTGTTTATAAAGTGCCTTATGGAGCATGCCAGTAGATTTTTCACATAAATGTATAAAAAATAAATTGGCTTAATTGAACACTAAGGCTGGCCATACACTAGTAGATTTTCAAACGAATGTTCGTTCAAAAATTGATATAAAAATTCTCAGTACATTCTGCGGCTTGATGAATATCGTTTGAAAGTACTTCAATATTTTGTTTGCGTTTAACATTTGATTTAGGAACTAATTGACTTTACCAAATGAAAACCACATTCACTGTTAGAAATTAATTTGTTCAAGAAAAAATGTCCATCCTGCGCCTTCAAATTTTCTCATCACTGCAGTCAAAATCAAATATTGATTTGACCCCACTAATGATTAGAGAATTGAACGTGCATTCTTAAAATGAAACATTATGAACATAATACTACTAATGTAAAGCCAGCTTAGGCCTCTTGCACACGATACTCCTGTTTGAGCATCTCGCAGCTTGAAAAAGCTCAGTACAGCTTTTTTTTTTTTTTTTCTGAGCTAAAATACAGCCCGTTGAAGAGGTTGTAAACCCCTTTTGCTTACGTTTACCTATAGGTAAGCCTTAATGTAGGCTTACCTATAGGTGCTATAAATATCTCCTAAACGTGCACCGTTTAGGAGATATTTACAGTGCATGCAGCCGATGACGTCATCGGCGCATGCGCTCTGAAGGAACGGCCACCCGTGCCGTTCCTTCAGATGACAGTGCCGTGAACGGGGGCTCCCGCGCGCATGCGCGGGAGTGATGTAATCGCGCCCCCAGCCAATCAGATGGCATGAGGACGAGATCCAGGAAGCAGGACGGCCCACATGTCGGCACTGAGGGGGCTTCGTTTTTAGGTAAGTACTTCATAATGAGCTAGTATGCGATGCCTTTGTCTTTACAGGTTTTTTTTTTTTTCCCATTTTTTAAACGGGTTTACTTCCTCTTTAATTGTAATGTGCCTGTGCACACAGGCGCGTAAACAAGCGCTGTGCATTCTTCAGTTAGAACAAAATAGAAAAGTCAGTAATTTAAGCCTCATTGCACGCAAATACACACAAATACGCACAAATACATACAAAAAAAAAAACATCTGGAAAAAGAAGATGCTCAAACAGGAGTATCGTGTGTACGAGGCCTTACAGTAGAATTCCTGCCTGAGCGTTCAAATGTCTCCTCCTCTCTCCGGCTACCTAACTTGTGTAAAAAAAAAAATGTGTATGATATACTTACCTATTCTCAACCTGCTCTGATCTGGTCATGTGATCTCCCCTGTGTCAGCCAGCAACGGCTTCAGGGGAGAGGATAAAGCAATGGCTGGGAAAACTGGAAGCAGTGACTTCAGTTGACATAGGCTCTCATGTCCCAGCTGTTATCGGCACTCTTTCCTCTATCCTGCATCCAATGCTTGCTGACACAGGGGAGCTGGATCAAGTGACCCACTGAAAAAAAATACACTTTGGGGTTGATTTACTAAAACTGTAATGTGCAAAATCCGGAGCATGGTAGCCAATCAGATTCTACCATCAGCTTGTTCAATTAAAGCGGAACCCAAAAGGGAAGTTCCGCTTTAAGGAGTCGTCCCCTGCTCCTCTTGCACATTTGGCACTTTTGGGGGGGCAGGTACCCGACTTTGACAGCAGACTGCATCCACCATTTAGGATGCGCAGCGCGACTCGCGCATGCGCAGTGGGCACCCGGCTGTAAGGTTTGGATGTTCATAGATAAGATGCCGGCGGTGCCGAGGGAGGACGGAGGATGAAGATGGCTGGGGTGAGCTTACCGCTGGACCGTGGGACAGGCGAGTGGCTGTTTTTTAAAAGTCAGCAGCTACATTTTTTTGTAGCTGCTGACTTTTATTTTTTTGATAGGTGCCTGGAGTTCCTCTTTAAGCCTTGACAAAAAAAAGTGGAAGCTGATTGGTTTCTATGAAGAGCTGCACCATATTTTGCACTCTCCAGTTTTAGTAAATCAATCCTTTATTTTCACAGGCTATTTAGCATAGATAGTGGGTGGGGGGGGGGGGGGGGGTTAGCATGGGGAGCGTTGAGGTCGTTACGGTGGGAGCTGGGAAAGAGTTTTCCCTTCTGCATAGTAACCACTGAGGGGCGCTTGTTCAGCATGACCACTATTCTGAAAACTCCTTGAAGTTTTCTCTTTGAGAAGTTCTCTGAATGGCAGCCATGCCAAGCAAGTGACCCTCTGTGGCACCTATGCAGCAGAACAGCCGCACAAGACTCGAAGACCATAGCAATTACTGTAGTAGCGGTAACTACTACAGTGATTATCTGCTACCACAGCAGTCCCACAGGTAAGGCATATGTATACTTACATTGGTCCAAGCTGGATCAATGTAACTATGCAATACAACCCATGCCTGGAGTTCATCTGTAAAGATTAATTCCACCTTTTTGAGCATATTTCATGTTACACCCATATTTAGGGTATAGCACGAAGCATGGTCAGAGTCTGCAGCCCCCCATTCTCAAACTGGCCCCTCCCTTACAGAAGTTGGGGGTGCTTTTCTCTGCCGTCTCCTGACAAATCTGAAACCACCAGCACACCTGTCTCATTCTGCAGCATAGGGACTTGTAGTTCCTAATGCACTGATGTCCCTGCACTTGTAGTCCATCGCTCTTCCCCCTGTAACTGAAGGTCAGTAATTCTGTGCAGACCAGTGGCCACAGAAAGTGCAGGAGGCAGAACATTCCACCCACCATCCACTGATCACGGTTGTAATGCTACTCCTATACAAAAAACAACGAATGCACTTTTTTTAACTAATTTTAATGGACCTTTATTTAAAAGCAGAGGAGGATGCATGCAGGCAAGCCCCAGTGTGGGATGCTCATTTGGCTGTACTTCTCCTATGGATCACAGGAGTGCAGTTCGTTTTGCAGTCCTAAGACCCATTTTCAGCAGAGATTGGTCTGAAGTCCGCTCTCTGCTGACATCACAGAGCTGGTCCAGGCTCAGGCGTCATCACGATCATGGAGTCGGGATCTGCCCACATGCCTGAACCGGCATCCGGCTCAGAATCTCAGTGAGCCACTGAGAGCCTGAGCTTGCCACTCCCACCCCCTCCACAGCCTATTGCCTCAGTGAGCAAGGAGGGGGCAGAGCAGAGGGCTGCTGACTGACAGCAGCTCTTTGCTTGGGGAGCTGTCAGAACTGAGCAATCAGTGGTGTTTGATCACTCTATTCTCAGTGTAGAGGCACCGGGGGACAGATGCAGCATCGGACCAATGCTGCATACACATAGGTAAGTATGAATAATAAAAAAAAAAAAACCCCTTTCATCATTTTTAACCCCACACTGAGGAGCCTGGTTCAAGGCAAAGATGGAATTTGTAAGCCTACAGGTGATGGCCAAATAGCGCTGGCCAGCAGAGGAGGACAAGGCACCAGGGGACAGATGCAGCATCCACCTAGGTAAGTATGAATCAAAAAAAATAAATAAATCAAACCCCATACATCACTTTTAAACCCACACCAAAGAGCCTGGTTCAAGGCAAAGATGGAATGTGCAAGCCTGCAGGTGATCGCCAAAAAGCGCTGAACAGCAGAGGCGGCCGAGAGCTTGATGGGCAACACACCTGGGTGGGAGGCTAAAAGCGGTGTATCTTCACACACACACTGTGCAATCCTGACTGGAACTTGTGCAAGGGATAGCAGTGGGTAGGCATACGTCTTTCAGGGTCCTGCCCCTTTTTCAACGTCCTTCCCTACTGACAGGACAGAACTCTACCTTGTTAACATAGGCAAAGCCCTGTCCTGTGTGTCTTCCTGATGATCGGACGGATGAATGGATGACTGCTGGCACCTGCTGATCGGCATCTGCTTTGTTTAATCACAGCACAGCCGGGTGCCCCGGCAGCGCGCCCGCGCCCCCTACCCAGAGGTACCGGATCAGGTACCTAGTACGTGATCTGGCACAGGAAAGCGGTTTTGCCACCATATATGTAAGTTATATGGTTGGCAAGCAGTTACTATCAGGCCATTTAGGTATATATTTGTTTTTCTGCAAAAGCTAGACTTAGCCTTTAAAATGTAAACGTTGCAAAACCCGTTTTGTGTAACATAATCGGGCTATAACTAGCAGTAGCTGGGAGCCCCTTCCATAACAAAGCACAAGAGGCTGGAAGTAGAGGGAAAGCCGTTGTAAATGCGTACACTTTATCTGTGTCCGTCTGTCAGCAGACATACAGACAGGTGTCCGTGTGGTGGAACTCATGCAGACCCCTCCACATCTCTTCATGTAATTATGGTCAAGTTACAAACTTTCGGAGACTTAAGATGTATATCTGGAGGATTTGTACCAATCATCGGGAGGGTAGATGAAAGCCAGTGGGCTGCTTTCTGCCCATTTCTTAAAGGCCGAGGAAGTCTTTTCATTTATTTACCTCAAAAGAAAAAGGCCAAAAGAAAAAAGAGCGGGGAACAAAGAGTGTCTGTTTTGCATGTCCCACTTGCTGGGCTGTTGTCTTCCCCCTTTTCTCTGGAGGAAGGGTAGAGTTGGGTCAGAGTTGAAGAAAATTGAAAGGACGTTGAAGCTTGACTGTTGAAATTTGAATGATATGGTCTGAGTGCGAGTGTGTGTATTCTGTGGAATTTTCCCGAGCGGTGTAAGGACTTGAGGTGACAGATGGCGCGGCGTACAAAAATGCACGCTTCATGTTTCACACTGAACTGAGCTTCTAATCTGATGAATTCTGTTAGTAAACAGAGCTGTCCTTAAGAAGAAGAAATTACACACGCTATGGGAGAGATTAGAGATGTGCTATTCGTTTTTGTCAGAGATTACAAACTAGAACATTTGAATTGCTTCCCCCAAAACACAGAACGCCATGTTATTTTGGGGAGATCACAATTCTTTTTCTTCAAACTTCAGGCAGATATATAATATACAGATTATGCTGTTCTGTGTTCATTAACACATTCTTGTTTATTTATCTCTCACTTTTAAAATTTGAGGACAGATAGGGTTTTGTATGACAGAAGAGACTCTATATGTCTTTTCTATCATAAATGCTTTTCAAATGTTTGTCAAATGTCATGTACATTGAGCCACGCATGCGCGCCTCTGCTTACATTTATGGTACCCAATCCGTGCTGTGGTTACATAACTCCCATGCACATGTGCGGAAGTGACGTCATCGCAGCCCAGTCATTCAAGTGTCTGAACAGATGGAACCCAGAAAGAAGGCTGTTAGAAGATGGAAGCACCTGGGACCAGCAGGAGTGGTGACAGATCAGCACTGAAAGGCAGATTATAACAGGTAAGTCAGCCATAATGTGCTAATATGCGGTGAATATTAGCACAATATGGTACAAATATGCAGGAGGCACATGAACAAAAAATTAAAAGTTTAGTACTGCTTTATTTAGTATTTTTTGTAACCATTTGCTGATCGCAATACATACTATATTACCAAAAGTATTGGGACTCCTGCCTTTACATGCACATGAACCTTAATGGCATCCCAGTCTTAGTCTGTAGGCTTCAATATTGAGTTGGCCTACCCTTTGCAGCTATAACAGCTTCAACTCTTCTGGGTAGGCTGTCCACAAGGTTTAGGAGTGTGTCTATGGGAATGTTTGACCAATCTTCCAGAAGCGCATTTGTGAGGTCAGGCAGTGATGTTGGAGAGAAGGCCTGGCTCGTAATCTCCCCTCTAATTTATCCCAAAGGTGTCTCTATTGGGTTGAGATCAGGACTCTGTGCAGGCCAGACAAGTTCCTCCACCCCAAACTTACTCATCCATGTTGTTGATGAGCATATCGGAATCTGGACGCCCCCTGTAACAAGGGGCCCCCCCAGATCCTGGACCCCCTCCCTATGTGAATAAGGACGGGGTACATTGTACCCCTACCCATTCACCCCAAAAAAGGCAGTGTATGTAAATAATGACAAGACGGTTTTGAGAAGTCCTTTATTAAAAATCTCCCTCCGATCTCCTCCTCTCTGGTATTCCCCCTTCTGGTCTTCTCCCTCTGGTCTTCTCCCTCCGGTCCTTCTCTAACGCTGTCTCCAGTGATTATAGCCATGGGGGCGTGGCCTCCCGGTGCTGTCATCTGGAGACCCCGCCCCCTTATGTCATCATCTGACGATGCATGACGACATAAGGGGGGCGAGGTCCCCGGGTGACATCACCGGGAGGCCACGAAACCATGGCTGTATAAGAAGCTGCAAAGACTGGAGCCAGCATAATCACGGGAGACATAGTCGGAGGAGGACCGGAGGGGAGAAGATTGGAGAAAGCTTTTTAATACAGGACTTCTCAAAACCGTTTCTTGTCATTATTTACATACACTTTTTTGGGTGAATGGGTAGGGGTACAATGTACCCCATACTCATTCACATAGGGAGGGGTCCGGTATCTGGGGGCCCCCTTGTTACAGGGGGCGTCCAGATTCTGATAAGCCCCCTGCCCGCAGACCCCCACTACTACCACCCAGGGTTGTCGAGAAGAGGCCCTTCGCCTCATCAACATGAGGACAAGGTAATTTGGATGGGGTGGTGCAGAGCCCCCCTGCTCCAAAGCACCCACCCCCCCATTTTAAAGGGTGTGTGGCCTGGTATGGTCCAGGAGGGGGTGGGGCCACATGCTCGGATAAGGGTCTGGTATGGATTTTGGGGGTACCCCATGCAGTTTTTTCGGTGTGGGGCTCCTCTCAAAATCCATACCAGACCCAAAGGGCCTGGTTTGGAACCTGGGGGAGACCGCCGTTTTTTTTTCCCCATTTTGGCGTGGTATCCTGATCTGACTTGTGATGCGACTTCCATTCAAATCAATGGGCTCCCATAGGGAACCATTGATTTTCACATAAAAAAAAAAACGTATAACATGGCTTAACGCTGTATAAGCAACGTTAAGCAACATTAAGCAACGTTAAGCAGCCTTTAGCAGCGTCAGACATTTTTACAGCTGGTCATCAGAATGCACAGGCCCGGGGTTTTTTTTCTTTTTTTTGCAGCTTGAAAACGCCTGTGCCACTCGGAGCTCCTAAAAGCCTGTGTGTGCATGAGGCCATAGAATAACATAGAGAGACGTTTTTAAGCTGCAAAAAAAAAAAAAAAACATCTGATGCTCCTAAAAGCAGCTGCAAAAATGCCCTGTGTGCATGAGGCCTAAAGCCCACCCCTGTACCCTTTCTCCTCTTGAATAGAGAAAAATATACATTCTCCTTGCTAGAAAAGTTTGTAAAAAAAAAAAAAAAATTGTGAAAGAAAATAAAGATAAAATAGCTAGATCAGGGTTTGGTCTGGGTCATGGTCAGAGTTAGGGTCAGGGTTAGGGACAGTGTGTTTTAGGTAGGATTAAAAAACAGAAAAATGCATACTATTGTTTCTGGGCCTTATTATGGGTACAAACAACAAATAACATCCACATATGTGGTATCGATGCGATCATCAGGAATAGGAGAATTTTGTGTGGGTTATTCTTTGGTGGGTCATGGTAATGGAAAGAAATAAACAGCTACATATTGAAAAATTATATTTTTTACTAATTTGAGGTGAGAAAAAAAAATCAGGAGATATCCATTACTATTTACTACCAAATGCAGGCTAAATTTGACCTGAAAAAGAAACAAGGTGCAGTTCACATGGATACACTTAGTAGTTGTGATGGTATGTACAATTTTACTAGCATTTCAAAACTGGTTCCTGTAAGTTCCAGGCTAAAATCCTACTAGCTCTTAAACAATAATACAGCACCCAACCCCCCCCCCCCTCATTTTCGGATATTTTTTTTTTTTATTATTATTTATTTATTTTAATTTTAGTCTATTTGTACCTTATTTGCTGTTTTTTTAGCTGGACTTCCATCCTACCTCGCCGTGGCGAGGTACGTCACTTTTGAAAATGCATCAGGCCCTCCTCTTCCCCTTCCCCACTGCCTTCTGGGACCTGTTTCTGTTCCAGAAGACGACGGGACCATTCAAAAAGTGCAGCGCAATTCCGCGCATGCACAGTAGGAAAACTGATGTGAAGCTCCAAGGCTTCGCTGCCAGTTTCCCTTACTTGCAATGCTGGCGCCGGTGCCTGCACCCAAAGCCGATGAACGGATCAACTTGGGGTGCCGACATTGCGGGCTCCCTGGACAGGTAAGTGTCCTTATATTAAAAGTTAGCAGCTACAGTATTTGTGGCTGCTGACTTTTACATTTTTTTATTTTTTATACAGGCTGGAACTTCTCCTTAAGATTTGTTTTACCTTCCGCCATGAAGGGGTTAAAGGACTGATAAGCTGCAGTATGTTAACATTATTCTTTTGAGGTTTAGAAGTTTAAATGCCTCCCAAAATCTTTTGAAACCTTGGGAATCTGTGTGTCTGTCCATCTCCTTACATAGATTTGGTTTATAAACAGATCCTTCTTGTGTATTGTCTTGGTATTGCGTTTTATCTGGACAATAGTATTTTTGGTTGTCTAATTTTACCCTAACTTTTTTTTTTTTACATCTCTTACCTTTGTGACAACAATGCAGCACTGTGTTTGGAGCACAGGGGTCTATAGTAATCCAGTGAATACATTTGTTTTCAATAAGGTCAAAAGAATCTTGGATAAAGGGAGGTTTGCAGGTGCTGGGAGTGCTATGGCGAGTGGCCAGGCTGGAATTTGAAACAGGTACTATTTGTACACTTTGAGGACCAGATTAGAGTGGAATTCACATGTCATTATTAGGAATCTCTGTGTATATTACATTGTCCTGCTGATTGTTCTGCTGTTTGTTTGCACCTCTTGTTAGCAGCCTCAGGTTTCATAACTTCTTTCTTCCATTCTAAGGCTGCTAAGAGTTTTTCACAATTCATTTGGATAAAATGCTACTCTACACTATGACATTTTTGTACTGCTATGCTCTGGGGAAAGGCGGCATGCAAAATACCTGTATTAAAGTGTCAATAAACCCACCTCATAAAAAAACTCTCAATAAATGCTGTTCATGCTCAGTCATTCACTATGAGATTTGTTTTTTTGTATTCTGCAAAAAACCTGGTTGATCCCGCTGTTCTCGAACTCCTCCTCCTGTCCATGCCCCCACTGTATTTAAGGGATTTTGCAGAGCAGTGTTGGCAGCTTTGCACATGCTCAGTTTCTTTTTTTTTTTTTTTTTTTTTCTTTCAAAGATATTTATTAAGTGTTAACAAGACAAAATCCATCAACAGAAGAAAACATTTAGCCAAATAAAATGGTAGGCAACATACAGAAAGCTTCACCATACACGTTATGACCTGTGGACTTTACTGAGTTTCTATGCTAAGAATTTCCTTCCTATCACATCTGAGCAGCCCATGTTATTATAGAGTCACACAGTGGTAAGTGACAGCCCACTCCTTCCCTCCTCCTCCATGCCAACTAACCAGTTAAACACAATGGGGGTGGGATATTACACGTAGATTGATGTTGGCTTCCCCTCCCTATTATTCTATAACACAGGCTGGAGGGGTGTGACATAGCCTGTGGACTGGCAGAAATCCACCCACACCATGTTATTGCCAACCAACAATAAAGATTTGATTTTAAATATACAGTATATTTGGATGACAATTTAACCACTTGCCGACCGCCCCACGCAGATTTACTGCGGCAGGGTGGCTCGGCTGCGCATAATCATGTAGATCTACGTGATTATGTGCACACAGTAAATAGACACACTGGGAGGCAGACCGCGGGCAGGAGCGGGCTTGATCACTGCCGGCCACCCGTGATCTTCGGCAATCCTGACAGGAAAGCCGTCTGGTATGTAAACAATGCAAGAGGGCTGTCCTGTCAGAGAGGCAGGGAAAGATTGTGTGATTCAGCTAAGCTGAATCACCGATCTCTCTCTGCCTCTGTTAAATCCACCCTCAAAACAGTTAGAAAGCACATCTAGGGAACACATTTAACCCTTTGATCACCCCCCCGTGCTAACCCCTTCCCTGCCATTCATTATTACAGTAACAGTGCATATTTTTAGCACTATTTACTGCAGTAATGTCATTGGTCCCCCCAAAAGTGTCAAAAATGTCAGTTAGGTGTCCGATCTGTCCGCCGCAATGTCAAAGTTCCGCTAAAAATCGCAGATCGCCGCCATTACTAGTAAAAAAATAAAAATAAATAAAAATTCTTTCCCCCAGTTTGTAGACGCAATAATTTTTGCGCAAACCAATTATATGTTTTTTGGGATTTATTTTACCAAAAATGTGTAGCAGATTACAAATTGGCCTAAACTGATAAAAAAATTTGATTTTTAAATTTTTTTTATTGGGAATGTTTTATAGCGTAAAATATTGGTGTTTTTTAAATATTTATGCTCTTTTTTAGTAGCGCAAAAATGAAAAACCGCAGAGGTGATCAAATACCACCAAAAGAAAGCTCTATTTGTGCTAAAAAAAGGACATCAATTATATATAGGTACGGTGTCGAACGACCACACAATTGTCAGTTGAAGCAACGCAGTGCCGAATCGCAAAAAATAGCCTGGTCATTAAGAGGGTAAAACAATCCGGAGCTGAAGTGGTTAAACAGTTTATTGATATTAATTATTTATTTTTACTGTGTATTCCAAAGGCTTTTTTTTTTTTGAACATGTGACCAGTAGCAGAGGATCAGAAGCTCCTCCTGCTTATGTTTCCCTACAGACAGGCTAGGAAAACTGGGTCATGTTACAGCTCAATTAGGAAAAAGGTACTTCGATTTTTTTTTAAATTAAAATAATTACAGTGCCATTGATCCACTTACAGAAAGAAAACAGATAATGTAAATTAATTAAATCATTTTTTTCTAAAAATTGTGATTTAAAAAAAAAAACTGTGTTTTTAGTATCACTTTAACTCTGAAAAGCCTGCATCATTGTGCCACAACTTGCAGGGCGGGACAGTTACGGCGTTAACTTGAACAGGTTGCGTTTGGAGGCAGCACTGCCCTCCAAACGTGAGAAGGGGTAAAATGTTAGCAATGGTATGTGTACAACAGTGTCCAGCCACTGCATAAAGTTAAGTGGGGCAGTTGAGAGGGTGGCGTAAACGCAGTTTAACCACCTTTTTTTTTTTTTTTTCTTGGCCCCTGGCTGCATGTATGAATGAGCCCTTCAGACTAAAAGTGGAATAAACAAACATGCATGTTTCCCAAGCTTATGTGTAAGGCTGACACATATGAAGATATAAAGGTGCATGAGCGTTTTTGCACAATTTTGCGTGTCATATTTAGGGCAGTCCATTATTTCAGTGGGATTTCCTACACGCAAGAATTGCACAAAAGAAGCACAGGACCTTTTATTTTTTTTTAAATAACAACACCACACCTAATTGCACAACATGGTACCTTGTTACCTACATTTTGGCATGTGCAAAAGCGCACGCATTAGGAAAAGTGCGTTGCGGTGCCATTAGGAATTATTGGAACCACTGCATGCTTGCAAAAAAGATGCATGTTTTTTGTGCATTTCAGCAGCACACATGACTTTGCCCATGTTCCCACAAGGCGCACAAATGTTAACCTAGACTTAAAGGAGTATTAAACCCAAAAGCAAGTGTTTATTATATTGCAGCTTACCAATTCTTAGATGTGACGGCTGCATTAGTTTTCTTTTTTAGACTTTCTTTTTTTTATTTTCATTACTTGATCTAGCCAGTAAGTCTGTTGTTTTTCAACAGAACAAGCTGTCTTGCAGATATAGCAGTTACAGGGTTGGAAAAAAAAACATTTAACACTAAAGGCCCGTACACACGTACCGATTGTCTGCCGTAAATATTCGGCCAACGTCCGATGGGCCGATTGTCGGCTTGTTAGTATGATGCTTCTGACAACCGACTGCGACTTTTCGGCCGAACAAAATCTGGTCTGCATGCTATAAAATTTTTGTTGGCCAACACCAGAACGGCCGATTGTTCGTCAGTCAGTACAGATTTCGTCCGACAAAAGCCAGATGAGCAAGACTGGGCATGCTCAGAGAAGAAAAAACACACGGAAAGTTAACCATCACATGACATCACTTCTGCAGTCGGTTGTTGTTGGCCGACAAAATTCGTGTGCAGTCTTTAGCACTTTTCAACCTACAGGACAGCACCGGACAAAAGACGGCCGAACGGTCGGCCGACATTCGGTGCGTGTGTACAGGGCTTAACAGTGGGGCTTACAATGATTACCTTTTCTTCATTTATGTAAAACCTTTATCCCAAAAGAAAACAAATATTTAAATGGGATTTTAAAAGGCCCAAGGAGATAAAATTCTCTCTTTATGGAGGGATCGAGGGTCTAAAAGAGCCTAGACCCCTCCACTACACTTCCATGTATGCAAAACGCCGAAAACTGCGTTTTTTGCATACAGCCGTTTTTTACATTTGCCGCCTTTTGCAGCACAGTAACCCGGAAGTGACGTCATGGACGCCGCCTCTGTGTTACGTCATCGGAGACCCGATCAAAGCCATTTCCGGCTTAGATCGGGACTCCATCCAGCCGGCGGACGTGCCGGCTGGGTGCTCGGGGCTCCCGGTGGGACGGGAGCCCCGAGCAAAGTCACGGAAGGCGGCGGGAGGGGGGGGGGACGTCCTCTCCCGCTCACCCGGGTAACGATATAGCGACTCCCGAGCCGCATCGGACGTTACTGACGGAAAGCCGACCGTCGGCTCTAAACCACAGTACCGGGATGGTGTCTCTAGCTAGAGGCATCATCCCGGTACACTACCGCAAAGTCTGCCGACGTAGATCTACGTTAGTATGCGGTAAGTGGTTAACTGCATGGTATGCATTGTGCCTTTGCAATCCCATTTAAATATTTTTTCTTTGGTGCTAATATATGTAACGGATGTGACACATTGTTGGCTAACTTGTCTCCCTAGATCAAGGTTTCTCAACCAGAGTTCCGTGGAAACCCTTGGGTTCCTCCTGAGGTTGCTAGGGGTTCCTTGAGAAATAGGCAATTTCTGCCTCTCAGATAAGTTCCAATGACACCATTGTTCCTTTTAGCTATCTGTAAGGGGGTAATTCTTCCCAATGATGACAAGAGTAAGGAGCATTCTTCTCACTGACTCACTAATGTGTCATGAGTTGTAGACTTTTCATTTTAAACAGGGGTTCCCCGAGACCAGAAATGTATTTCAAGGGTTCCTCTGTGTTGAAAAGGTTGAGAAAGGCTGCTCTAGAGCTTTATCCCAAAAGGAAAAAAAGCTGCTGTAACTGCTGATAAAGAATTAGCAGGAGTTTTGCTTCAGGGCCGGTACACACTAATGCAATGCCAGACATCGCATGTGATTTGATGCGATTTCAGCCATACAAAATGATTCAGGACCCTTTTTTGGTCCGCACTGGAATCAGATCGCATGGGTGTTTACACCTATGCAATTTAATTTCCGTACCATTTTACATTTCGCACTGTGATCTGCCAACCGATCTGGGGGTGTCATTACCTTTACATTGACACCCGCAGCGTTTCGCAGATCTCTGAACCACTGTGCAATTCTGGTGCGATGCAGGAACCCACACTAAATCGCAGGGTTTCCCGCATCGCACCAGTTTAAACCTAGACTCTTTTACTGTTTTTAGATCACCAGGTGAAAACAGAGGGAAGAAAGTCTACACAAAAAAAAAACCGAATAAAACCACCAAATCTAATGATTGGTAAGTGGCAACATTTTACATTTTTGGTTTAATCAGAAGTATTCCTATTAGGCCCCTTTCACACGATCGGACCAATCGGGTCGGCCTGTTTGTTTTTTCAGGCGGATCTGATCGGACCACCCATTCTCCTCTATGGGGAGGCGGATGTCAGCGGACCCATCTGGCATCCGATAAGATCCACTAAAAACAGACGGATGGCGATACAGTCGCCATCCATTCAGCGGGTGGGATCGGATGAAAACGGACATGCTGTCAGTTTTCATCCAATCTCCCCATAAATGAGAGCGGGACTCTGACAGGTCCATCTCTGCACAGTGAGCGGAGACGGACCTGTCATCCACCTGCTCAGCGGGGATCAGCGGAGCAATGCCCGCTAAGCTAGCGGAGTGCGCCGAGCGGATCTGCCCCGCGAGAAAGGGGCCTTAGGATTTTTTGTTTAGAATGGCGTAGTGTAAGGTTTCAAGGCCTTTAAAGCTGTCTAAGATAAAAGTAATTGACCACCCACCCTCCGCCAATAGGAGCAGAAAGGTGACATGTTGTGCTCAATGTTTTCCCAGTGTTTACAGTGCCCAGTTATGCACAATATTGTCAAAAGTATTGGGACACCTGCCTTTACACGCACATGAACTATAATGGCATCCCAGTCTTCGTCCGTAGGGTTTAATATTGAGTTGGCCCACCCTTTTTAAGCTATAACCTCTTCAACTCTTCTGGGAAGGCTGTCCACAAGGTTTAGAAGTGTGTCTATGGGAATGTTTGACCATTCTTCCAGAAGTGCATTTGTGAGGTCAGGCACTGTTGTTGGACGAGAAGGCCTGGCTCGCAGTCTGTACTCTAATTCATCCCAAAGGTGTTCTATCGGGTTGAGGTCTGTCAAGTTCCTTCACCCCAAACTCACTCATCCATGTCTTTATGGACCTTGCTTTATGCACTGGTCCAAATCATTTAGTAGATGGGAGGATTATGGTGTGGGTTTTTTTTTCAGGGGTTGAGCTTTTCCCCTTTGTTCCAGTGAAGGGAATCCAACACATTTTGGACATGCTCCCAACTTTGTGGGAGCAGTTTGGGGATGATCCCAACCTCTTACAACATGACTGCGCAACAGTGCAAAGAGCAAGGTCCATAGAGACATGGATGACCGAGTTTGGGGTGGAGGAACTTGACTGGCCTGCACATCCTGACCTCAACCAGATAGAACACATTTGGAATGAATTAGAGTGGAGACTACGAGCCAGGCCTTCTCTCCAACATCAGTGCCTGACCTCATAAATGCTCTTCTGGAAGAATGGTCAAACATTCCCATAGACACACTCCTAAACCTTGTGGACAGCCTTCCAAGAAAAGTTGAAGCTGTTATAGTTGCAAAGGGTGGGTCAACTCAATATTGAACCCTACGGACTAAGACTGGGATGCCAAGTTCATGTGCGTGTAAAGGCAGGCGTCCCAATACTTTCGACAATATCGTGTATTTTTATGAAGAATTAGCTCTACTCTTCTCTACCCAAAGCACAAAAAATGTTTTAGGGTAGAGTCTTGCTTTAAACACAGGTTATTTGATTTGCAATACTTGAATCTATTTAGTGTACAGTATGCTGGAAAGCACCTTAAGCAACTAATTATGTGTAATTTTCTTACTGTTCTAGATGGATGTCAGGTGAAATAAGGGTTACTGCACTTGGCACATAAGCATTGCTTATTGCAGTCTAATAGGCTTTTATGTTTGGGTAACCTGTGGGTGACTGTGCGTAGTTGCAGAATTTTATTAGCTGCTCCTGTTGAAAGCGGTACGTCTGCCACTCCCTGACAGAGTAACTAGAGCTGTTAACATCCTTGTTCTCCAGTAATTTTAAACTTCGGGAAATTTGAGCACTGTAAATTGCTTTGTGTTCTATTCATTGTGGTTTCTATTGATTGTCAAATAGAATGGACATTGTGTATAACAGTGCTTTGATATAATGAATTTTGCATAGCTTTAGTGACTTTTCAAACTGTTTGGAGATATTTATAGTTAATGGAATAGTTTATTGAAGCACACATGGATTTTACTACCATTTTCTGGAATAAAATAATGAATCAGTAGTTTTTTAAGAAAGCAAGACTAATTAGATCCTTGATTCAGCTTAGGCTGTTATAGTCTGTAAATTGTACTCATTTAATAATACTCCATACAATCGGCACACCCCAAGCAGAAGGATATAAAGGGGGTGGGAATCGAATGGTTCCTCACTCATCTTACATTGATCACAAGCTCTCTGCCTCAAGGTCTCCAAGCTGCTAATTCTTCCTTAGGAACTCTTGGACATCAAGTTAACCCCTTAGACACATCAAATGCGACCCCCACAGTCCGCCCTCCTTCTCCCTCAGTACAAGTGTTGTGTGCCTCCCAGGGACTGGGCTAAAGGCAGGCTGTTGCACCCTGCCCATGTACAGGAGTATCTCATAAAATTAGAATATCATCAAAAGGTTAATTTAATTCTGTAATTAAATTCAAAAAGTGAAACTCATATATTTTTTTTTTTAGATGCATTAAACAGTGATATATTTCAAGCATTTCTTTCTTTTAATTTTGATGAATTTGGCTTACAGCTAGTGAAAACCCAAAATTCAGTATCTCAGAAAATCTAAATATTACATAAGCCCAATAAAAAAGGGATTTTTAATACAGAAATCTTGGCTTACTGAAGTATGTACAGTTTAGTATGCACTCAGTACTTGGTTGGGACTCCTTTTGCATGAATTACTGCATCAATGTGGTGTGGCATGGAGAAGATCAGCCTGTGGCACTGCTGAGGTATTATGGAAGCCCAGGTTGCTTTGATAGTGGCCTTCAGCTTGTCTGCATTGTTGGGTCTGATGTCTCTTATCTTCCTCTTGACAATATCCCACAGATTCTTTATGTGTTTAGGTCAGGTGAGTTTTTTGGCCAATCAATCACAGTGATACCATGGTCATTAAACCAGGTATTGGTACTTTTGGCAGTGTGGGCAGGTGCCAAGTCCTGCTGGAAAATTAAATCAGTATCTCCATAAAGCGGGTCACCAGAGGGAAGCAATAACTGTTCTAGAATTTCTTGGTCGAAGGCTGTGCTGACTTTGAACTTGATAAAACACAGTGGGACCAACACCAGCAGATGACATGGCTCCCCAAATCATCACTGACTGTGAAAACTTCACAATGGTCCTCATGCAACTTGGATTTTCTCCACTCTTCCTCCAGACTCTAGGACCTTAATTTTCAAATGAAATGTAACATTTTCTGCAGTCCGTGATGATTTGGGGAACCATGTGATCTGCTGATGTTGGTCCACTGTGTTTTATCAAGTCCATAGTCAGCGCAGCCCTCTACCAGGAAATTCTAGAGCACTTCATGCTTTCTTCTGTGAACCAGTGTTATGGAGATGCTGATTTAATTTTCCAGCAGGACTAGGGCACCTGCCCACACACCTAAATGTACCAATAGGCAGGCAGGCCAGTTAATCACCCGGACTCTCTGATGTCATAGAGGCAGTATGCTGTTTAGCATTGTCATGCTGAAATATGCAAGGCCTTCCCTGAAAAAGAAGTCTTCTGGATGGGAACATATGCAGTTCTAAATCCTGGATATATCTTTCAGCATTGATGCTTTCCAGATGTGCAAGGTGCCCATTCCAGATGCACTAATTCACCCCCATACCATCAGAGATGCAAACTTTTGAACTGATAACAAGCTGGAAGGTCCCTGTCCTTAATATTCCAGAAGACACGGCACCCATGGTTGCAAAAAAAAAAAAAAAAAAATTAAAATTTTGATTTGCCTGACCACAGAACAGTCTTTCACTTTGTAACAGACCATTTTAAATGAGCTTTGGCCCAGAAAAGACAGCAGTGCTTCTGGATCATGTTCAGATATGTCTTCTTCTTTCCATTATAGAACATTAAATTAATTTTTGGATGGCACGGCGAACTGTGTTTAGACAGTCATATTTGAAAGTATTCTTGAGCCCATGCAGTGCACAGAACCATACCGGTTTTTAATGCAGTGACATCTGATCATGGGCATCCAATATTGTGTATCGGTCTTGCCCCTCACGCGCAGAGATTTTTTCCAGATTCTCAGAATCTTTTGATATTACGTAGATGATGATATATTTAAAGTCTTTGCAATTTTGCTATCGAGGAACATTGTTCTGAAACTATTCGACAATTTTTAGAGATATCTTTTCACAGATTGGTGAACCTCAGCCAATCTTTACTTCTGAGACACTCTGACTCTCTAAGGTGCCATTTTTTATAGCTAATCATGTTACTGACCTGTTGCCAATTAAAGTGGTTGTTAAGCCACTCTGACCTTTTTATACTATCCTCTCTGTCTCCTAATGCTGTGTGCTCCTGTGTGTGTGATTTGTAAAAAAAATGCCATCGGTGCTTATGTGACCTCTCTCCTCTCCCTGTCTGACTGTTGCAGCGGGGAAGGCTGAGAATCCCCGAATGACATCAGCCGGGAGGAGAGAGGCGGCCGGCCACTTGAGCGCTGAGCGGCGCTCTGAAAGCAGATATAGACTGTGGTTTTTTTTTTAGAAATCACACACACAGCATTAGAAGACAGAGAGGATAGTATAAAAATATAGATGTTATTTCAGCAGCAGCAGTGGAGCACTGTCACTAGCTGAAAGGTGGGGAGGGGAGGGGAGGGGAGGGGAGGGGAGGGTGGAGGAGGACAAAAGAGAGCAGACAGGAGGGCTGCTGATGATGGAGGCACGTAAACTGACCACGGTGTCAGGGCTCATTATTACCACTTGCTTTGCCAGCCCTGTCCAAACTTTTTTTGAGAAGTGTTGCTGCCATCAATTTCAGTTTCTCTTATGTTGATGTTAGTGGGGAAAGAAAATCCTTAAGTGTATTGCCAGCTTAAAGTGGTTGTAAAGCCAGAAGGTGTTTTTTTTTTTTTAATCTTAATGCATTCTATGCATTAAGATAAAAAGCCTTCTGTGTGCAGCAGGCCCCCTCAGCCCCCCAATACTTACCTGAGGTCCATCTAGATCCAGCAATGTTGTAGGATTGTCTCAGCTGTCTGGTACTCCCCTTCTCATTGGTTGAGACAGCAGCATGGCACCATTGGCTCCCACTGCTGTCAATCAAAGTCAGTCTGACAATGGGGAGAGAAAGGGGGGCGGGGCGCGCCTCTGTATCTAAATGGAAACAGGGAGCCATGGCTCAGCTCATGTGCCCCCACAGCAAGCTGCTTTCTGTGGGGGCACTTACCAGGAGGGAGGGGCCAGTAGCACCAAAAAGGGACCCAAGAAGAGCAGGATCTGGGCTGCTCTGCAAAACCACAGAGGAGGGAAGTATAACATGTTTGTAATTTTTTACTTAAAAAATGAGACTTTACAATCACTTTAAGTTATTCAATTAGAATAAAGAATTGGCCAATCGTTTTGGCTGCTGGATAGATCTGGCAGTCTGTGTTCATCTGTAAATTCCAAAGCTGGTAGTTACAATACAGGGAGGGGATGTAGGCTATTCCACTCAGTAAAATAGGCTGATGGCCGAGACAAGGTCAGTTGTGGAGATTAAACAAATAATTGGAGTTTTAGTTTTTATAGCATACTTTCCCTATTGTATAGTAAGCAGGGTGCACATGCATTATGCTGAGCCTGGTTATTTTGTTTGGGATGCTGTTTGTCCTAGGCTTTCCGGATTCAGCAAAGAGCCTTTTGCTGCTTCCACAGGTCATGCTTTTGTCCTGACAGATTGTACATCTGCTTTTGTCCTGGAGATTAGTTTATTACCGTAATTGTCTGTCACAAATGCTACTGTGACTCTGGATGGATTTGTCCTCTTCTTGTGTACAGGAAGCTGGATTCACAGAGAGCAGCATTTTTTTTTCTCTTTTTGTTTGGTAACATTTTGCTGCATGTAAATGAGACTTGAGACATTCATACAGTGTATTCTCCTCCTATAAATAGTTCATGCATAAATCCATTGAAAATCAAATGCACCCCATTCACTCATTTCTAGTGACACATCAGTTAGAAAGATCTTCATTCCTGCTGGATTAGAAAAGTCCTCTGGTCCTGGACTGCTAATTCTCAGACAAATTCTCACTGTTTCCAGCCAGGCATAGATCCAGATTATTTAGAAATAGAAGCTAATTGTATTATACATTTGTTAATTATTTTGATTAAAAAAGTAATTTATTTGCTGCTACTTACTCTTCTGTAAACTGTCACAGGTAAAAACACCTGGAGGTTTTGTTTTGGGACTATAAGGGCTCATGCACACTGGTACAAGTGTTTGGAGTTTTTTTTTTTAGCCTGGAAAAGTGCCTCCTTATTAGCCTATTTGTCCATGTACTGTGGCACTGGGGTGATTGAAGTGGAGTTCCAGCCTGTATTAAAAAAAAATGTTTTTTCAAATACTGTAGCTGCTGACTTTTAATATTAGGACACTTACCTGTCCAGAGAGCCTGCGATTTCGGCCCCTGAAGCCGACCCGGCCATCAGCTCTGGGTGCATGTGCTTGCATCCCTACTAAGGGAAACAAGAAGTGAAGGCTTGCGGCTTCACATCCTGTTTCCTACTGAGCATGCACAAGTCGCACTGCGCTTTCTCAATAGTCCGCTGTCTTCTGGGACCTGTGTGTTTCTCCCAGAAGGCAGCGGGGGGAAGTAGGAGTGCCCACAAATGACGTAGGTCGCTGTTGCGCCCTTACATGAAAGTGGGAGCAGGTACCTGTTTTTGACAGGGAAGCAGATAGACAGAGCTTTACACTTTTGGGTGGAACTTTACTTTAGGCCTTGTTCACACCTGAGCGTATTTCAGCTCGTAAAACGCTCATGTCTGAAGTCTCAAAACGCCCAACAAGAAAAATCCCATTCATTTCAATGACCCCTGTTCACATCTGAGCATTTTGTCTCCTGAAGCTCAAAAAAGTACATGAGCTTCTTTTTTGGCAGATTAAAAGCATTTTTGGTAGATGTCAATGCCTGCCTCCAAACACCTGCAAAAAAAACGCCTGAAAAAAGCCCAAAACAAATGCCTGAAAAAAGCCCCAAAAAAAGCCCCAAAAAACACCTGAAAAAGATACGCTCAGGTGTGAAGGGAGCCTAAAGCCTCGTACACACACAACGATTGTTGGCCGTGAATTTTCGGCCAACGTCCGATCAGCGGATTGTCGGCTTGTTAGTATGATGCTTCCGAGTGCGACTTTTCGGCCGAACAAAATCTGGTGTGCATGCTATAAAATTTTTGTTGGCCGTCAACAGAATGGCCGATTGTTCTTCAGTCAGTACAGATTTCGGCAGACAAAAATGTGATGAGCAAGACTGGGCATGCTCAGAGAAGAAAAAAACACACGAAAAGTAAACCAGCACATGACATCACTTCTGAAGTTGGTTTTTGTTGGCCGATAAAATTAGTGTGCAGTCTAGAGCACATTTCAACCAACACAACAACACTGGACAAAAGACGGCCGATCAGTCAGCCAACAATCGTTGCGTGTGTACAAGGCATTAAACTCAAGTGATAGGTGCATTTACAATGAGTTGCACCAGTCCAAAACTGTATTTTAAGGCATGGCATCCAACTTTTATTAAATAAACGGAAAGTTCACATGCACATTAGTTGCCTATGCAAGGGTTTCTTCCACACAGAATCCAAACAAAAATGCCAAGCCACCTGGCTCACTTGTTGTCAGCACCTCTGCTTCTCTTACCAGTACCTCTAACTGTGTTGTCCAGCACTCCTGGATCACTTTGGCTCTCCTAGCCTTACATTGCAGAACCCACTTCTGGCCATGGCATGACATTCTGATAGGAGCCGACCTGACTGCTGGAACAAGACCTCCTGGCTGCAAGCTGGGGCACATCTGACCCTTGGTGAGACCCTCTGTCTCTTGGCTTCTGGCTGGGGTTCTCTGATCTCTTGGTGAGACCCTTTGTCTCATGGCTTCTGGCTTCTGGCTGGGGCAACTCTGACCCCTGGGTGAGACCTTCCATCTCCCACACTGGAAGCAGTCTCCAAACTGGAAGCTCTGAGCTATCCTCAGACCTGAGTATATAACAACCCTGCACACCTGTATACAGGTTGCAGGCACCTTGTAAAACCCGGACACAGGATTGAAAGTTCCGATCCAGAACTACATATTCTGGAGAAAGCAGTTTTCTCTGCTCAGAAACAATAGTCTGGAACTTTGCATTAATCCTAAATGCGAATCCTGTATCACATTTTATTATATCCGCACAGTGACAGGGTCTCACTGTCACAGCACACATAGGCATTTACAGGTGTATTAGAAAAGGAGATTTTGCAGGATGAATAAAAAACAAAAAACAACGCCAGCACATTCAGGAAAGGAGCTTTTGGGGAGAAAAAATGCTTGATGTGCCTAAACGCTAAATGCATTTAGCATTTGAGGATTCATTCATTCCACTGACCAGAATAAGTTTCTAAACAATTTAGAGAGCTTGGCAAAACATGATACAATTTCCCTTTTATCCTTGCTTTATTTTTGATGAGCAATCTTCTACCAATTAGAATACTTTTCTTAATAAGTGTGACATTACTTGTTAATCTAACGTATATATTTCTTAACAATGGATATACTTGTTACAGTGTGAGCTATGTTGGGGTAACGGGTATTTACATTACGTTATCGCTCTTTATTGAAACTACCATGAAACTATTATTGTCTTGGAATGTTTGTCATGGTCTTATTGTTTATAAAAACTTTCAATAAAAATTTATTGTTGGAGAAAAAACAACCCAACCCCCCCCCCTTTATGACCAGGCCATTTTTGCGATATGACACTGTGTTACTTTAACTGACAATTGCACGGTCGTGCGACGCTGTACTCAAAGAAAATGGATGTGCTTTTTTTTTTTTTTCCACAATTAGAGCTTTCTTTTGATCATATTTGATCACCTCTGAAGTTTTTGTTTTTTTGCGCTATAAACAAAAAAAGACTGACAATTCTGGAAAAAAATAAGAAACAATATTTTTTACTTTCTGCTATAAAACACACCCAATAAAAAAAATGTAAAATATCAAATCTCTTCATTAGTTTAGGCCAATATGTATTCTGCTATATGTTTTTGGTAAAAAAAATCCCAACGAGCGTATATTGGTTTGCGCAAAAGTTATAGCCCCTACAAACTATGGAATGTTTTTATAGAATAGTTATATTTTTTTTCTACTAGTAATGGTGGCAATCAGTGACTCAAAGGGACTGTGACGTTGCGGCAGACAAATCAGACACTTATTTACACTTTTTGGTGACCAGTGACACCAATACTGTGATCAGTGCTAAAAAATATGCACTGTCACTGTACTAATGACACTGTACTAATGACACTGGCAGGGAAGGGGTTAACATCAGGGGCAATCAAAGAGTTAAATGTGTCCCTAAGGAATGCTTTCTAACTGTGTGGGGGTGCTTGCACTGTGGGAAGACAGAGACCTATGTTCCTGTTAGCAGAGATGCAGAATCTCTGTCTTCCCTTGTCACAGAACAGCTATTTGCCTTGTTTACATAGGCAGCTCACCATTTTGCCTCTGTCAGGAACGATCAGCTGATTGGCTCCCGTTGTGTCCAATCACAGTGGGAGCCAGTAGCCGGTGGCACACGTGCGTGCAACAAACCCAGAAGACAGAAAGACGTACAGGTATGTGATTTTACCCATAGGAGCCACCATCCCGCTGTACATATACAGTACGAGGCGCGGTCGGCAAGTGGTAATGCTTAAGATGCCCAAACACTATGAAGGCTGAACGAAAAAATCAACCGTACAGCCCCAATAGTCCAATCCCCCACTGCGCCTTTTGTATTCTAATAGCTGGCAACAAGCAGCTCTCAGAATGCCTCGGATTGGATGAAGCCACTGTTTCACAACAATTTTCCTTCCTGCTCCTTCAGTTTTTTTCAATCAAAGAGTGTTGGGTGTGAGAGGGCCAAATGGGCCACCTAGTAAGTGAATTCCGGCTAAATTGCAGACAGTGTATAGCCAGTTTTAGGCTGGTTTCACACATAAGCGAATTGAATGCGGGTTTCTCCGCATCCAATTCACATGGCAGGAGAGTGTGCCTGGCTCTCAATGGAGCCGGTTCACACAGCTCCCGGACGGCCGCGGTCCACATTTGAAGAGGGCCCTGTGCCTCTTTGGTTCCAATTTACATGCAAATTCAGGCAAAAATTTGGACCTTATTTGCAGCGGACCCCTGCTCTGATCTGTGGCTGCAGCCTATGTGAACCCAGCCTTAGTGTCAACTCACTATTGCTGGTTAACAATGGTGAACTGCTTCACATTCTAAAATTCTGATTTGTTTGATTTTATAGAGATACCCAGATATGGTATTTTATCTGTTTTACTCTAATAATAAACATGCAACTGTTTGCAGTTTCCATATGCTTGCAGTGTAGCAGAAAATCATCATCTGACCTAATTGTGCAATTGTTACTGTTGCTATTCTTTTTTGTATCATCTTTAAAACTAGCTCTCTTTTTTTTTACTATTTTGAGTATGTTCATTATTCTTCAGGTTTGATATACTGTACATCCTTTTTTTAAAAAGTATACAATGTATTAAATCATGTATCAACACCCAAAGCCTAATGAAGTGCAGTGCACGTAGACTAATGGAATAGTTACTCTTGCCTTACTCTTCATGGTTTGCACTATGCTATTTATGAGACACTTCACCTATGCTGATATTTTAAAGCTTAAGTTTACATAGAAAAAAAAAAAAGAAAAAAAAAGAAAAGAACAGGAAACATTACTGACCTTCAGGGAGATGTATCTCCTTCTCTGATGCAACAACCCCTGTCGCCATTATCTTTTGGTGCGATAGTGGTTAAAAGAACTACGGAACATCTAAGAGGTACTCAATCAAAAAAGCTTGACTATATCCGCCTTTTCCACCCATCTCCTCCATTCATAGAAGCCAGTACTATAATTGAATGAAACATGATCCATGAATGGAGGGGACAGAAATATCAATAATCCACTCCTCCTCCATTATAGATTGTAGATTCATAGATCGCCTGCTATTCATAGAAGCTGTAGTAACAGCTTTTTTGAATGAAGGAGATGGGTGAAAAAGACAGGCATAGCCAGGCACTCATGATCAGTACCTGTCACAGCTCCCTTAGCTCTATTAACCCCCCCTGCACCAAAAGATAATGGTGGTGGAGGTAGGCTTTAATTACAATGAGATGCCATTGATTTCTGGCTTGGGTATTCCAATCAGTGATGTATTTAGGTTTTGTGCTGCCCTAGGCCTGACTAAACTCGTGCACCCCCTAATTTAAATATGACCCACCCCTTCCTGCCAAGGCCACACCCCTTCCTGTTTAAGATCCCCCTGTCATCTGCAAACCACACCCCTTCCTCTTAAGGCTTCACCAATGCAGCGGCTGGTGTGAATGAACCCTAAGCTGTGTTGAGAGGCTTTTGCATGCTTCAAGTAGGTTCCTTACCTATGCAAGTCTATTGGAATGCAAAATCTGCATAAAGCACAGGTAAATGCAGGTCAGAAGGAGGTCAAGTGCACCTGTCAATGAATTCTGAATGATCACTGAAACCTCTCAAACTGATGTCAGAACAAATGCCAGTGCTAAGTGATAACAAAAGCACTTCCAGTGGTGGAAGTGCACCGTATTCACCTGCTAAAATATCCCTAAATGACACCACATTGTTCCAGCAGACAGGGTTGGGCTAAATCCATATTTGTGGATTATTGGACATACAATGCTGATCTGACAACACAGGTACCACTCTTGGCTGTCAGTGCCACTTATCCCAGAAGGAACACTGGGCATGGGGACCTGCCCAACTACAGTTCCATTTGAAGGTAGTCATGTGACATTTACAAATCAGTTTAATAGTCAAAGCATTAGGACTCAATTAGGCCAGCTTTTATTAATTTATGTAAAACCTTTATCCCAAAAGGGGAAAAAACTGCTACTGTAACTGCTTAAAAAGTGTTACCTGGAAATCGGCTTTCATTTTTTAGTCAAGTTTGTCTAGATTTGTTAGTGCATCTAACGCTACCCTCTCCCCAGAATGATAATGCTGCTGTCCAAAGGTGGCTGCATTGCTCCTTCATCAGACACCCTAAGACTGTATGTGTGTTACTAGCTGGATCATCTGGTAAAAATAAAGCCTAAAAAAAGAAAATTCATCCAGTCACCACATTTTAAGATTGGTAAACTGTGATCAATTAAATGAGGTATTTGCATTAAGGTAAAAAAATGCTGAGGTAGCAGTATGTCCCCTAACCCCCCCCCCCCCCCCCCGTACTTACCTGAGCCCTCACTCCACTCCACCGCTGTGCCCATCTGCAGTTCTTCTCTTTCTTCTCCCTGCTCTTACAGCCTCGGCAGAGAGCAGAGGAACCCGTTTGCTCCTGCTACTGTCAGTCCTGTGACGAGGGAGCTGGGATGGGCTGAGCTGTCTATAGACACAGGAAGTGCAGCTTAGGATCAATCCAGCAAGTGTGCCACAATAGAAAGCGGCTTTCTATGATGGCACACCAAGAAGAGGAGCAGCCAGGAGCTCTGGCAGGGGACCCCAGAAGAGGAAGATCAGGGCTGCCCCAATGTGATTCCATTGCATAGAACGGGAAAGTATAAACATGTTTCTTAATTATAAAAATAAAACTACAACAAGAAAGGTTACAATCACTTTAATAGCTTCATTGTTGACATTGCTCAGAAGAAGCCGAATGCAACCCTAAGGCTAAATTCACACTGGCATGAAAAGCAGGCGTTTGAGAGGCGTTAAAAATGCCCCTCAAATGGGTATGCAAATGATACAATGGACAGCACATAGTGCTGTTCACACTATCAAAACCTAAAGTGTTAGTGTTGCGTCGCTCCAAAACTGAAGCTCATGTCAGGAGGCGTTTAAAGCCTTTCCCAATTCAAGTCTATGGTAACGCTTCGCAAATGCTCTGGCAGACAGTTAAGATTACTTTATTTCCTGTAGTGGAATAGGCATTTGTGGAGTCGTTTTAACGCGCCTTACCTCTCATCCTCTGATTTCTCTCTCTCATGCTCAGCTGTAATAACCGTTTTTGGTTGACAGTGCATAATGTTCACAACATTTCTCGTCCAATTTTTTTTTTTTTGGGACGTTTGTTCCTAGACTTCCGGGTTGTCAGCAACTTCAGATCATGCGCAGTCTTTCGTATCCAATTTTTCGCGGCCGTACTGCATACACATTCAATTAAAATTGGCCATCTGGGGATGAACGATAAAAATGTTGGTGTTTGTCCCTACGTTTTTTTTTCGTTGAAAATGTCGGCATCGGGTGCTGAAAGTTGTGTACACACTAGCCGAAAATCGTACGATTTTACCTCAGATGGGAATTTTCGGCAGATTTTCTGCTAGTGTGTACACCACTTAACACTATAGGAGCGTTTGTTAAGAATTAGAAATTTAGTCAAGTGTAAACAAGCCCTAACTCTGTTGGCCACACACATGGTTTGTCTGACATTTCCGTCCATTTTCAGCCAGCTCAATTGATCAAATGGCTAAACAGATTCTATGGAAAGCACAAAACATTCAACATTTTCAGTGGTAGGTTGTCTTGACCCAATAGATGGTTTTCATGTCAATGAAAGCTGTTTGAAAGTGCTAGGAATTAGCTGTCTATGGGCCGCCTAAAGCACCACTGGAAGAATATTGAGGGTGGTATTCCATCACTCCCAGGTTTTGTCCAGTGTAGATTTCTCTAGTATTTGCCCAATACATTCACCAGCTGGCCTTGGTAATTAGGCTTGTGTACTTTTGTGTGTGTGTGTGTGTTCTAAGGAAACTTATTTTGTCATGGGTCCTTTTCTAACGGCTTCCTTTCATTTCTGTTTCTAGGTATCTGAATGCACTTTGTTACCTTGGATGGGAAATACTGCTAGAAATAATTAGATTGTTTAAAAGCAGCAAACATTTGAGGTGAGTGATTTCCACCTAGATAATTGCTTGTTATATACAAAAGGACCCACTAGAAGCTCCCACAGTGTCAATTTACACAGGTGTCCTTATGTCTGTCATGTGACCATACATCACTGTGCTGACAGGTGGAAGAAAAACTTTATTTTATGTGGTTAACATCATTTGATAATGTAAAAAAAGACATTATGTTTAGGAATCCTTGTAGTATTGATAAATAATTGATTGAATGTTTTTAAAAATGCTACAAGAGAAATGCTTCAGCCCCTGTTCACATGCAAGCGATCCGACTTCGGGTGGCGACCTCCGAGGTCGCGGTGCGAGCAGCGCGCCGCGACCTCGGAGCGGCCGCCACGGACTTCATAACATTGAAGTCTATGGCGGTCGCCTCCTGGTCGCCCAAAGAAGCTCCGGACCCTTTTTCTAAGTCGGAGCGACTTGTGTCGCTCCTATTAGAACGGGTCCGCAGCTTCCCTATGGGAGGCGACCTACGGCGACCTGTGAGGTGACCAGGTCGCCTCACAGGTCGCCTTAGTGTGAACGGGGGCTCAGTGAAATGTTAGGCCTCATTAAGGACTGCGCAATGAGCTTATGCACTTTTTGTGTGCATTTGTTGCATGGCAGCATAGGGCAGCTCATTCAGTTGCATGAGGTGTTATGCACTCGACAAATGCACCAAAGTAGCTCCTGCAACTATTTTGGGTGGTGAGCCTCACGTGTTTTTGTAATTTTGTGTGTAATTTTCTGCTAGCCACGTTTGGGGTGTCATTAAGAAATAATGGAATTTCAAGCGCGAGGTGCATTTTGGCATGTGTTTGGGAATCTGAACAGAAATGCGCATTTCTGCGCACATTTCTGGAGCATGCAGGTGTGAATGGAGCCATAATGTTATCCAGAAAATAGTGCATTTGTACTAAAGGTACCCATTTATTCTTCATCTGATTTGTGTTTACCCTATTGTAAACCTTATTCCACAGACTGTCACATGGGCCAGTAGGCAGGACAGCAACACCCTGTCACGTTTCTGTGCTGTTTGTATATAAAAGTCAGCAAAGTGCATGTAATGGGGAAAGATGGTAATACCCAACTTACACATTCATGTTATTCTTCTGTTGGTGTTCCCAGAACATATGATTCTTGCCATCCTGAGATACTGTCTTGCCACTTGATATGTTTTGCCACCTGAGTAACGCATGTAACAGCAAGAAAAGTAGGCTTAAGGTTTGACCTTCGTGACCAGAACATTTTATGCTATTCAGTGCTGTGTGGACCAGCAACGTACACGTACTTTGCTGGACTTGGGTAGGACATACCTACTGATGATGCCCGCAGCTGCTACTGTTTTTAGTGCCGGCGGTCGGCTATTTTGTAAAAGCAATCTTAGTGGCTAGCTAGTCACTGAACTGCTTTTACAAGCAGTGGGAAGGGACGCCCCCCCCCTCCTCCCCCCGCCTTCCATGGCTTGCTCGGGCTCTCCCATCCCACTGGGTGGGACACCAGCTAGTCAGAAAACCAAACAAAGCTGGGATAGGCTTTCATCGGCTCTCCGCTATAGTAACCCGGAAGTGATGACCTGACATCACTTCTGGTTTACCCAGATGTCAATGGCTCCATTTAAAAAAATCAAAGGCATTTGAAAACACTAATCTTGGTGTTTTACATGCTTTTAAGGGAAGATATGGGATTTGGGGTCTTATAAACCCCAGATCTCCCTATAAAGAGTACCTGTCACATGCCTATTGGCGTCCCAAGATTAAACAATCCTTGTGACAGCGATAAAGGTGATTAAAAAAAGAAATAAATTAAAGCAACAGTGGCAAATGCATGCATTGGTCCTGCGAGCGCGCAAACAACGATCGCCCCACACATGTGAGGTGTCACCACGAATGTCAGATCATAGGCAGTAATTTTAGCACTGGACTTCCTCTGTAAATCTAAAGTAGTAATCCTGTAATTTAAAGTATCGCCTATGGATAGTAAAATTTACTTTGGTTGTTGCCGTTGCATGTTTGGTATCTATTTACTCAGCGCAACATCATCTTTTAAATTTTACCAAACAGTTGTGTATTATTTTGTGTTTTTGTGCCTTAAAATTTAAAAGTGAATTTTTTAATTTTGCATTTCAACAATTACTGCGCAAATGGCGTGTGACATAAAAAGTTGCAAAATTTGTAGACCCTGAAATGCTAGAATACTACAAACACCCCCCCCCTTCCCAAATGACCCCTTTTTTAGAAAGTATACATCCCAGGGTATTTGCTGAGAGGCATGTTGAGTCTTCAGAAGATGTTATTTTTTGCCACAAGTTTTTGGAAAATGAAAAAAATATATATTTTACACAAAGTTGTCACCTTACTGAGATATTTCTCACACATGTCATGGGTATATGTGGTATTGCCCCCCAAATGACCCCGTTTTGGAAAGTAGACACTCCAAGATATGCAAAATGTGCTCACTATGTCTCTTAGCAAATACCATGAAGTGTCTAATTTTCAACAAAAAAAAATTGCCATTTGGGCAAGTCAGGAAATCAAATGCACAAGTTACGCCCCTTTGTAAGCCTAAAGTTGCTCATTGGATTTTGTACGTGGCAAGGCTGCCAAAAAGTTACGCACATGGTATTCCCATACTCGGGGGGAAAAGTAGCAGAATGTTTTTTTGGTGTGTGATTCCACGTATACCTATGGCATGTATGAGATATATCGTTAAAAAAAAAAAATTGTTTTCCAAAAACTTGTGGCAAAAAATAAAATCTTCTATGGACTCAACATGCCATTGAGCAAATACCTTGAGGTGTCTTCTTTCCAAAAGGGGTCATTTAGGGGGTGTTTGAACTGATCTGGTTTTGCAAGGCCTCTAAAAACATTACAAGTATAGTCAGCATTAGGAGTTTCTGCCACACTCCTAATGTTGAGCATACATGTAATGTCCTTTTTTTCTTCATTCAGCTAGTACTTGCACCCTACTGCATCTGAGCATAGTCATGTGTTTCTAGCACTTCAGCAACATGGGATCGGGTACGCCTGATTTTAGCAGGGTACTTTTCACCATCATTCGAGCTAGCTGTCAAGGTGCCGCTGCTTTCTACAGGTTCATATTCTAAGCCTGATTTTGACAGCGAAGCTTCCCCTTTGCTCTCATCTTTCATGCTCAGAATCCTGTAGGCCTTTTTTTTTTTTTTTTACATTTTGGGAACTTACATTATAGGTTACTAGTGGCGACTATGGGAAAAAGAGCCCCTGGCTCGCAGTCAGGGACTTGTTGCATGCTAGAAATAACATTAACTGCTATTGCTAGCAGAGATCAGGTCTGATCTTGCTAACACTGCGGTTTTGCGGACAATATATCAGGTGGCAGTGACCAGAACAATTATACTGACGCTGCACTTGTTAGGGGGGGGGGGCTCAATGCAAGTGCTGGCAATGATTGAGGTTGATCCTGTTAATACTGTATTTTTGAGGACACTAGTATAGTTCTGACCATGCCACGATACTGGCCTGGACAGACACTATACTGGTAATGGCAGCGACTTATAGTGTGACTGCGCTGGACAATCAGGAAACTGATGCTAACTGACACTGGCTAGGAGGGACACTGACACTATCTGATGTTGCTGGTGACAGTAATACAGTGATAAGTAATAATACTGCACACTGGCACTCTACTAATGACACTGGCTGAGTGACATGGGTTATCAGGAGGGCATGCAAGGGGTTAACTTTGTGCCTAACAAGTGTATGTGTGCTCA
Source organism: Pelophylax lessonae (assembly GCF_965119305.1). Lineage (NCBI taxonomy): Eukaryota > Metazoa > Chordata > Amphibia > Anura > Ranidae > Pelophylax > Pelophylax lessonae. Next base: position 239,276,180 of record NC_138771.1, read on the forward strand.
TTTTACCCACAAACTGGCTTTTCTTCCATCATGGAGCAGAACCAGCCAGATCGGGGTTGTGTGTTTACGAACATACTGATCTCTGTGCTGTGGTTGACCACAGCCATCAGCAGGTTTACAGCCAAAATCATTGGCTGTAAGCCGACTGACAAACTTGTGCTGTATCCAACCAAGGAGGGCACGCACTCCTGCAAAGCCAGAAGTTCCCCCACGACATACGGGTACGTTGCAGGGAAACAGTAAATGTTAAACTGCTGTTGCACTGGCCACCAGTAAATGTTAAACTGCTGTTCAGCAAGTGGTTAAGGAAGGATACTGATAACAGTCCTGGAGCATGCACCCTTAAAAACAAGTGAACAATGGCAGCTATACTAGCAGCTTCCTTTTAAAATTTATATTTTTCTTGATCTTTTTTTTTTTTTTTTTTGTGCTTGCATTATTGTTTTATTCATGCAGTTCTTATTAGCATTGTTAATATCCAAATTAATACATGACACAGACAAAATGATTTCCCGTGGGTGTCAAGTGATATATAACCAGCTACAATGTTTTTCTGTGCCCTATTGTGCTGTTTGCTGTAACATTTTTACTCAGGACTCGGACATATTCATAGGACAATTTGTTCTTTGTAAAATGGCAAAGTGAATGGTTAAATTACACAATTAATTGCTACTGTATGCCTTGAGATTCATATGTTCCACGCCAGTCTGCTACATTGTGCATCCATTATCGGAACTCAGACAAACGGAAGATGTCATTTAAAATCAGTCTGGTGTCTTCACACCATGCATCATGCTGATTTAATAGGAAATAGGTGGCATTGAAGAGAGTGCTTGCTTCATTCTGTCTCTTTTCATTTAGTTTCTGATGGTGATTCCACCGCCTCTGTGCTTCTCATCAGTTTTACAATATTATATGACACTATATAGCACTGAACTTTCTTACTTCCAGTGCCTTTGTTTAAATACTTGCCTTTTATTATTTTAAATATAATTTTTTTTAAAAATTAACATTGTTTCAGGATTTGGTAACTATGATCACTTCTACAGTAAACAGTTTTTTTGTGTGTTTTTTTTTTTTTTTTAATAATGAATGTTCTTTCTATGTATTGATTTGTGAAGTGTACTTTAGCTCTAAAGCTTTAATGTATATTGCCAATGGGAATTTAAAGTGAACCTTTTAAAAAAACCATGTGCGTAAAAGCAGTCTTGTCAGCATAAAGTACATAACGCAAGTTTGACATATTTCCTATCAGTTTATAAACAGGATGCTGAGATTTATGAATATGATACTTTTGGGGTTAAAGTTGGGGGCCAATATTTTGTACCTTACTATATGTTTGTTATGTGCTGCCATTCACACAGCATGCATAAACATATATATATATATATATATATATATATATATATATATATATATATATATATATATATTTAATATCTTACATTTGTAGTGTTTTTTCTTTGGAGCTGGCAGACTAAGGGCCGCCATACACAGTGCTAATTTCTTTCCTGCAACCATAGGTTGCAGGAAAGAAATTTGCATGATCTCCCCATCAGCACAGACAGTGCTGATAGAGGAATCCCTCCTGCTGAGCCATTGTCTGCTCCCGGCAGGGTGGGGGGTGGCTGAGAAGACAGTGACTGAACTTTCTAATTCTAAGTCCGACCTGACAGCAACTCCTCCTACCACAGATGTTTCAACATCAGGTAGATAAGAGATGGCTGATTCATAACTGCAAGTTGTCTCAGCAGTGAGCTCTTCCACAGTCAAGCAACAGCAAGAAGAATGCAGAGGGTTTGGCAAAGTGTCAGCCTTTGCATTCCTCTTGCAGTTGCTTTTCTATTGAAAATATTCAGAGTCAAGACAAACTGCAGTTAAAACAACATTCTCCTTCCTATTTGTTGCTGGAACATACACATTAGGAGGAAAGGAGGGGGGAAGTTGGGATTCAGGTCAGACCCCATAACTAGATTTAAAATGCACTGTGCAACAGATAACATACTTTGTCCCACAAGCGACAGAACAGGAAAACATAATGATAAATCTTTTTGAACCCCTTTCTCAGTGTTCAAATCTAGTTTACAATTAATAATAAAGTCTGGCAGCACAGTACAGGTAGGGTACTTATGGTAAGCAATAACTCCCCAGCCCCCTCCTTAACATTACATACAAGGGGGAAACTTTCGTTTTTGGATTAAAGTCAAGTGGAGTCCAGAAAAAATGTAAGCAGCATTTGTTTTTAAGTTATGCTATGTGAATGTATACGTTTAAAGTAGGTGTTATTGCAATTTGGCTGTAAATGTGAAAATACACTTTAGGCTAGGCCTCTGGTTTGTATAGCACTTTTTCTACACACATTGGCAGTGTCAATATGAAAATATACAATGTTGTTCATGTGTCTAGGTGGGGGAGCTCTCCTGTCACTGTAATTGTAAAATTCTGCAATATGAATTTGTAGCCACTGTGTATCATTAATCTCATCTAAATACTAACAACATTAGGGTAATAGCATGGCAAATTAATCACAAAAGTAATATCGTTTTTTTTTTTTTTTTTTGCGTTATTTATTTAACCAAAAACCCAACACAATAGACACAGGCAGAAGATCACTGAATAACAAAAAGGGAAAGGTGTCACACAGTAATAGAAGCATATAAGTACCCCAAATAGTCAGTACCATCCTAAGCTAAAGACAAACTGAGGAGTTGTATGGATATATTTGGTAAATGCCAAATACTGTATGTAGAAACTAGCCTAGAACTAGAAAATGTTGGAAGGAATATAGTTACCAGTATGTGAGTCATTTTTCAAATATGAGGGGCAAGATGAGGACTGAAGAAGGGACATTTGGGGAAGGGAGAGGAGTAAGTAACAGAAAAAAAAAGAGAGAACAAGAAAAAATAATTTCAAGGGTGGGGAGAAAGTGGTTTGGCAGAGGGAAGAAGGGGGGGGGATGGTGGATTAAGGTGGTTTTCGTCACCCTGGCCACTCTCCAGGCCAAAGCTCACTCTTTAGAATCAAATAATGGACTTATAACACATAGGGTCAAAGCTTTATGTTCAAATGTAGAATTAAAAACAATCCGGTAAAACAGGTTTGCCATAATTTGTCATGTGTTGGAGGCAACAAGACCCTTCGTATACTCAACTACTTGATTGTTTACTTTAGCTATCCACTGAGCTGGAGAGGGGGCGTGTGATTGTTTCCACCTATCTGGGATTAATTTTTTTGCGGCAAGTAAGCCAATGGGAAAGGATAAATCTTTAAGATGTCTGCCTTGGGAAGATGTTGTGGTGGAGCAAAAAGAATGGCGGATGATCCAGTAGTGCAAAGTGTATACATTTTTAAGAGATGCGACAAGACCACAAATATGTTAGATATCCCTGGGTGTAGTTCCACATCTCCGGCATGATTCTGCAGCTGTTGGGAACATCTGGTGTAGGACCTGTGGGGTTCTACACCAGCATGTTAGAAGTTTAAAGCTAGATTCCTAAAATTGTGTACATATTGAGGTTTTCTGCACATAATAAATTATTCTATCTTGTTCAGATGTATGGGGTAAATGTACATCTTGGTTCCACCTCGCTATTTACGGTGGAATAAAGTTTTTGTGGGGATGAATTAAAAGCAATTATACATCAAGGAGACCTGTCTGAGAGGACCTTGTTGTTCATATTCCTTTAAAAAAATGTAGGAGGTTAGACAAATTTGTTGGCAAATGGCAGAGATCTAATATAATGTAATAGCTGCCAAAAACCTAAATGTGTAAGGTGGGTGTCTGTTGTCGGGTGTGCAGGCCATTGTCTGGAAAACATTAAATTCCAGGCTCTGTGAGACCTGGCGTGGACTAACTCCCTAAAACCAGGGTCATCCAGACTTCAGGGAAAGACAAGTTAATATTTTTTTGCTTCATAGCAAAGAGATGCATTCTCATTAGGGCAAATCGGAATTGCTCCTTGCTCTTTACTTGATAGACCTGGGCATAAAAATGGTTCTGTATCTGGCTACGAAAAAAAAGAAAAATATGAAAACTAGACCTTTTTGGTGAAGAATTCCTAAAATACATCTCTCAGTTATTTGAAGGCACAGTGGTGTAATATACTGCACCAGTGGGATACTACAATGCCTCAGGCTTAGAAAACTGCATATGACCTGTGTTGGTAGAAGGAGAAATAGTGCTCCATCATTGGCAGGTGGAAATCCCCCATCCCTGGTGTCAGTGGAAGGAATAGTGTCCAATTATTGGTATCAGTGAGAGGAATAGTGCCCCTTCATTGGTACCAGTGGAAGGAATGGGTCCCCATCCTTGGTGTCATTGGAAGTAATTGTGTTCCATTATTGGTATCAGTAGGAGGAATAGTGCCCCACTGTTGGTGTGAGGGGAAGGGAAAGTGCCCCACCGTTAGTGTCAGTGAAAGGAATCATGTTTCATCTTTGGTGTCATTGGAAAGAATAGTGCCTCAGATCAGTGGGAGAAATAGTGCCTCAATGCCTGTATAAACGTAAGCAAAGGGCTGCATCAGGCCGGCGTATTGCAGTTTGATGACCACTGGTATAAAAAGAATAGAGCAGGTAGCCTAGGGCTGTCCATGGTTCATTTGTTACATTTTACAAAGATGAATTTCAGCTTGAATCTTTGGTAAACTATGCCCTCATCCTATTTGCTTTTTACCATGGTAGTGGAGAAGGAGGTTAGGTTGTGAATGGTTAGGTGAGACCAGCACATTCTTTTTGGGGAGAGAGATCATGCATCAAAACTGGAAAGTGAAAGGGGTGAGAGTGTTAAGTGTTGTCAGACTTGTAACCTGGTTTCAGCACTGGTTCCTCCTCCTTTTTTGCAACATGTACTTACTTTCATTAGTGCTTGCAATCTGTGTTTACAAGGGATATTCGCACCTGACAGTGCCTTTCCAAAATAAATACCCTTTTGCTTCCTCCTTTGCAATAATACTGGCAGATACAAAGTAGTAACCCCATTTTAAACATAATTAATACTTTATAGTTTGTAAAACGCTTACATGTCAAGTTATTTTTATATGTCATGATGAATAATGATGATTTTTTGAATCTGAGAGTAAACCGAACTGTGCTGCAGCACTCTTCAATGACAAGCCCATTCTATATGGATACAATATTGTTTCTAGCTTTTCATCTTCAGCATTAACAAATGTCAAGAACAATTATGTTTTAAGAATGGAGGTTCGCGTAACGCTTTGTTAAAGAGATATTTAACGTATGCATTTTTCTTTTTTAAAATTGGGTCACACTCCATTAATTTGCTAAAAGAATTATGATAATTAGATGCAAAATTTATAGTTAAAGAAAATGGAGAAACAATAGAGACCAGATCATCTTTAGAATATAAATTGGGTATAATTATGTGCACATCTTCAGTGCTTTCTTGCATATTAATTAAACATTTTAAAATACATTGTTATTTTCAATTTGCCTAAGGGTGATCTTTAGAATTAGAACTGTGCAACTGGTGAATTGTAAGAGTAAAAAGCTACAACAAAATACTCGGTTAATTTGCAGTATAAGTCAAACTTGTGATTGCTTGGCTTCAGGGCTTTAAATGACACAAACTACATGCATTGACCTGTATACCTCCTTTTTGGACATGACATTATTAGTAAAATAAATGTCAGCGGAAATCATTACAGTGGGACATATTTACTAAAGGAATAGAGACTGTTCACTTTTGGAATGTGTAGGTCTACTTTGCAACATGAATGTTTACTTGGCTTAGTCAAATAATGTGAAACCATTTTCACTTTGAGATAAAATTGTGAAAGGTTGGTAAAGGCGCTACCTGTAGTAAATAACTAAAATTGATACTGTATATGTAAAATCACTAAATATATAAACAAATAAAATTCAATAGTGATATAAAGTGCAAAGGTGCCAGTAAACTATAATAATAAGGGGTTTAATTCTCACAATCTCCCAAAAAAGTGCTCAGTATATAAGGAATGCTATACCGTGAGCGAAAGGAAATGTGCAAATGAGCAATAATAAAAGCAAAGGTGCACAAGATGTGATAAATATTAATTATAAATTATATTCTTTTATAGTGCAGGTGATAAATAAATAAATATATAGTGCAAGGATATATAGAAAACGTATGAATAAATATACTGCAAAGAATAAAGTTCATATAAAAGATGTGTATGTATATTCCTTGATTCAGTAAAAATAAATAGTGAGCAAAGTGAATATAGGAAAGTGAGAGATTCTTTCCTAAAAAGTGCTAAAAGCAGTGTCCAGGATAAAAACAAAATTCTTCCACAAGGTAAAGGATAGGAGAGTGTGTACACCTGTGTCAACCACTAGGTGTCACACTTCCAATACAACCTGTATAGTAGATACAGGCTGGCAAATCCGGGGGTCCCCTCCGTTTCTGATGAGCAGATACGCTTAGACAGATGGATCGATCAGAACACTGTACCCCTACAGGGGTAGAAGGCGTTGTACCCTCCTGGGGTGTATAACCTTATGGAAGAGAAGGCCCTCCACTCAGTGTATCAAACCATCTGGTTGGGACATCACTCCAGGACAAGGACACTTTTTGAGATAGGATACATTCAATATGGCTCCAAGGGGCATCAATGTCGGTGGGGTAGGGAGATCACGCATGTGCAGGTGAAAGTGTCCTTCCAACTCACATTTTTATGCATGTTTTATATGTGTTTTAGGTGCACTGCCATTAAGCGCGATTAGAATGCATGTTTTTTGAAAGCACATCAAAGATGCAGCATGCGATACGGAACATGAAAGCGTGATACAGAAAAACTGCATTGCACCCATGTAAATTTGGCCTTAACTATTCTCTTGGCAGTATGTTGCTTTTTTAGTGGATTCATTTTTTTTCCCCCCAAACATACACAGGCCCACCAGGATTGTAGGTTGGGCACAACACACTTTCTAAGCAGCATATCCACAAACTACAGATGTTCTTTTAGTTTTGGTGGCTAGCTTAAATAGCTCACTGGTAATTTACAATGTGAAAATAGATTATTTCTAGAAAATTGTCACTATAGCATTTATTCATTGTTTTTAACCAGTTTGTGACCACACTATAGCAGTTTTACTGCTACAGGACGGCTGCACTGTGCAGGATCATGTATACAGTGCATCCGGAAACTATTCCCAGCGCTTCACTTTTTCCACATTTTGTTATGTTACAGCCTTATTCCAAAATGGATTAAATTCTACAAACAGGACCCCATAATGACAATGTGAAAGAAGTATGTTTGAAATCTTTGCAAATTTATTAAAAATAAAAAAAATCACATGTACATAAGTATTCACAGCCTTTTTCCATGACACTCAAAATTGAGCTCAGGTGCATCCTATTTCCACTGAACATCCTTGAGATGTTTCTACAATTTGACTGGAGTCCACCTATGGTAAATTCCATTGATTGGACATGATTTGGAAAGGCACACAACTGTCTTTTTTGAAGTCCCATGGTTAACAGTGCATGTCAGAGCACAAACCAAGCCATAAAGTCCAAAGAATTGCCTGTAGACCTCAGAGACGTATCAAGGCAAAGATCTAGGGAAGGGTACAGAAAAATGTCTGCAGCATTGAAGGTCCCAATGAGCACAGTGGCCTCCATCATCCGTAAATGGAAGACATTTGGAACCACCAGGACTCTTTCTAGAGCGGGCCACCTGGCCAAACTGAGTGATCAAGGGAGAAGGGCTCAGCAAGGTGACCAAGAGCCTGATGGTAACTCTGACAGAGCTCCAGCTTTTCTCTCTGGAGAGAGGAGAACCTTCCAGAAGAACAACCATCTCTCCAGCACTCCACCAATCAGGTCAATATGGTAGAGTGGCCAGAGGGAACCCACTCCTCAGTAAAAGGCACATGACAGCCCGCCTGGAGTTTGCCAAAAGGCACCTTAAAAACTCTCAGACCATGAGAAACAAAATTCTCTGGTCTGATGAAACAAAGATTGAACTCTTTGGCCTGAATGACAAGAGTCCTGTCTGGAGGAAACCAGGCACCGGTCATCACTTGGCCAATACTATCCCTACAGTGAAGTATTGTGGTGGCAGCATCATGCTGTGGGGATGTTTTTCAGCAGCAGAAACTGGGAGACTAGTCAGGATTGAGGGAAAGATGAATGCAGGAGATGAATGTTCAGACCTTGATGAAAACTTGCTCCAGAGCGCTCTGGACTGGGGCGAAGGTACATCTAACAGGGCAATGACCCTAAGCACACAGCCAAGATAACAAAGGAGAGGCTAGGGGACAACTCTGTGAATGTCCTTGAGTGGCCCAGCCATATCCCAGACTTGAACCTGATTGAACATCTCTGGATCTGAAAATGGCTGTGGACTGATGCTCCCCATCCAACCTGATGGAGCTTGAGATGTCCTGCAAAGAAGAATGGGAGAAACTGCCTAAAAATAGGTGTGCCAAGCTTGTAGCATCATACTCAAAAAGACTTGAGCCTGTAATTGGTGCCAAAGGTGCTTCAACAAAGTATTGCGCAAAGGCTGTAAATACTTATGTACATGGGATTTTTTTCGTTTTTTATTTTTAATAAATTTTGCAAAGATTTCAAACAAACTTCTTTCATGTTGTCATTATGGGCTATTGTTTGTAAAATTTTGAGAAAAAATAATGAATTTATTCCATTTTGGAATTTGTAACATAACAAAATGTGGAAAAAGTGAAGCATTGTGAATACTTTCCGGATACACTGTATATACGTAATCCTGCACTTCCGGGTATCGGCACCCGCCAATCAGCGCATACCGAATGATCAGTGTCTGCCGACACCCACCGATCATTCGGTACACAGGCAGAGCGGCAGTCTGCCTACGTAAACATTGGCAAAGCAGGGACACCGATCTATGCCTTCCACTAGTAAAAGCACCTTCTACTCTACACTAAAACACTAGCTAGGCACACAGTTAACCCTTTGATTGTCCCTGATGTTAACCCCTTCCCAGCCAGTGTCATTAGTACAATGACAGTGCAGATTTTTAGCACTGATCAGTGTATTAGTGTCACTGGTCCCAAAATAAGTGTCAAAAGTGTCGGTTAGTGTCCGATTTGTCCACTGCAATATCAAGGTTTCCCTATAAGTCGCTGATCAACACCATTACTAGTAAAATAAAATGTAAAGTAAATTCCATAAATTTATCTCAGTCTTTTTTTTACCGAAAATAAGTATCAGAATACATATTGGCATAAATTGATGAGTAAATTAGATTTTTTTTTATACTTTTTTTAATTATTGGATATGTTTTATAGCAGAAAGTAAAAAAAATATATATATATATATTTTTTTTTCAAAATTGTTGGTCGTTTTTTGATTATAGCGCAAAAAAATAAAAAATGCAGAGGTGATCAAATATTACAAAAAAAAAAAAGCCCCATTTGTGGGAGAAAATGACATACATTTTATTTGGGTACAGTGTCCCATAACTGCGCAATTGTCAGTGCCGTGCCGCATAAAATGCCCTGGTCATGAAAAGGGGTAAATCTTCTGGAGCTGAAGTGGTTAATAATGTGAAACATGTAATGGTGCTGTATCAAGGCCTCTTTTAATATAGAGATTTTAATTATTTAGAGATGTGCCCCTTACAATTTTTGTGAACAAGTATAAATGTGGACTGTAAAAAAATAATTTTGTTTTTTAAAAAGCGGCATTAGTAATTGTGGTGTTTAGTTTATAGTATTTTTATGTATGCTGGTGGAAAAAATCCCTCTTAGAATTAATATGGGGGTGTGAGAGTTACTTAATCAATACCGTAAAAAAAAAAAATATATATATTATTTTTACAGTATTGATTAAGTAACCCTCACACCCCCATATTAATTCTAAGAGGGATTTTTTGCACCAGTGCCCACTTTCTACTGTTTCATTTGCTCATATTTGTGTCACCACACATTTAAAGGTGCAGCAGGTCACGTACCATCTATATTTACATACATTTAAAGACCATGCGCCTTCACATCACCCTACAGCTTATTTTTTATGTATATCCTTTATCCTTTGTTAATGCTGTTACATTCATGAGCAATGACCCTGCATTAAACCATTGAGGGTATCTGTGTCTGTTGTTCCTCCTGATTATGTGGCCATTGCCATGCCTCATTTAGGAAGATCATAGTACTTGACCCAAGGAACACTCAGTCTTCAAGTATCCCCATTCAGTAAAACAAATAATTGTAGAATAGTGAGCCTTTCAAACATTACCCTAATTCAAAGGTGACTGCAGGAAGTGAAATATATTGCTGTAAAGATTATAGAATGTCAATTTTCCTGAAATGCTGACTTCATTTGACACTTCTTGCTTCTACCCTAAATGTCAAATGTGTTAGATCACTTGAAAGATAAGTGCACTTTTAGAGCATTTATCTTTTCTAGCTCTTATCCCCTCCCCCAGCATTTTTGTAATGCATTATACTTTTCTGTAACCCCATTCCTCCAAGATCTCAGCCTGTCTGGCATGGCCTCCTAAAATGTTTTAAATTTTGCATTGCGCTATGGGCAATGCTGCCTTTACTTTAATGGCAAGCTCATGAGGAATACATGTCATGCATTCATACATAGCAAGATACAGAGTGTTTGGAAGAGAGTGCCAAGCATGCTGCACAGTAAAGATGTCAGAGGGGTAGAGGTATAGGTAAGTGTAAATTATAACAAAAATACTAGGAAGAGTGGTCAGAAAAGGATAACTGCACTAAACATGCACTTATCCTTTAGTAACTGAGGGACATTTGGCTGACAGTGTCATCATACCCATTATTGTTAGCATTAGTGAGCATACATCAAAGGCATGTTTAATAGTAAAACTCAATAGCTGTATCCAAAAATGAAGTAATCCTTACAGTAGTAGTAGTAGTAGTAGAGCTCTAGACAAAAAAAATTAAACTTCCATGTAATCCTAATCAAATAGCAAATAAAAGAAAAAAACATACTCCGAGTCAATACAAATTTGTTTGTACTAAAAAAGCCCCTGGTGAAATCCACATGAGCTCCTCACTGATGCATTTCACTCAATAAGAATTTCGCTACGACAAAGCTCTTATCGAACAAAATGTAAAAGGGGGTTGTTTGCTACAAACAAATGGTTATTAATTTGGAGTGTGGCTATTTAATTCTCTTTGGCATTTGCTACGTGTAGCTAAGGCGTGCTGAGGGCCAGACTGAGCAACTGGTGGATGACTATCTGGAGCGGATCACAGATTTGTTTTCACATGTAATCCCAATCAAACTGCACACTTTCCTACATTTAACTTCTAAATTTAACAAAAAAAACTTTGTGATCCTGCCAGTGACAGGCACTTCTTGCAAAAGTGACAACACTGATTTATTCTCAGTAAAAACAGTGCAGTGTATGGCTCCCTGTGCGGCTGCTATAGCTATTAGGAAAACAAGCCTGTGTGTTTGGCAAGGCTTGGCACATCTTGGTGGCACATTTTTATCTCTCTGAAATGGTAGCAATTTTACCCTTGTATTGGGGATCCAAAAGGCTGGCCGTCAAGTAATGGTTCATCTCACCCCACCCAGGTACAACAGCCCAAATTTGGGTCAAACATCCCTGTGGAAGCCTAATCCATTTCTTCATTTCTTTTACTTCTCCTTTGCCTCCTGATGCCACTGCCCCACAGGGATGGAAGCAGTGAGTAAAGAACCCTGCGATTCCTGAGACAGCAATCTCAGCACATATTCAGCACATTTGCTGAATCAGGAGCCACTGACTTGTTGAAAAGAACTCAACTGTCCGGAATCTGTTCTTATCCTGTACTCATGCAGATACTCGTTGATGGCCCACTGCTATTAGTGTATCAGGGCTAATGTCTAGTTACATCATGTGGGTGTATTGCATATCCGGCGATTGGCAGGCAGCTAATGTAGCCACTGCATTTCAATCAGGGTACCTAATTAGGAACTACTGCACCACTAGGTTCAGGACATGTGCAAGGAAAGGTACATGTCTGAACTTTCCCAGTTTAAGGGCAGCTAGAAGTTTGGTGCCATTGTCACACATGACCTTGACCTTGTCTTTCATGAATGGTGTGGTGTCAGCCACCTCTCAGCTGGCCCCTAAAGATATTACAGAAGTTGCCAGAATGCACCAATGTTTCTTAAGGGGCCCCAACAATAGCAGGCAGAATAGAAACATAACTTCCCCCTCAATGAAACCATCCTGCAAGCCCTCTTTTTCCCTTATCCCCTTTCCTTCATTTCTGTGGACAGTGCACATCCAGTTGGCCTAGGCCAAACATAGTCGTCATTAATGCACTTTTGCAGTATAGTTCTTGTGTCCAGTAAATCAAGCTTTTTCTGCCCACTGCTGCACTTTAGGTGACCTTACTACTGTTTATGCTGATCTGGACGCCACCAGTCACCTTATGCCTACTCCCTTTTACTAATCACCCTATATGCTAAATTGAGTTATTACCATTGTTAATCCATTCTTATGCTTATTTCATTACCAAGCATATCAGGTGATATTAAGTTTGCTTTTACTAACTGATTCAGTGTCTGTTTTCTTTGGCGTAGTACTGCTACTGGGTACTAAGTACAGTATTACTCAGTGATTTTCTGTGATATTGCATGCTAGTGTGTCACATGGACTGGATTTGTAAAGAGGTTGAGGCAAAGAAACAGAGGACCTGTCCTAACCAGCAGCTCTTAATGGGGTAACACCGCACTTACCTGCCTTCCAGCCTTACTTTGGCACTTGCCTCCTTTGCCTGAATCTCCAGTCTGTGGACAGAGTAACCATGCCATTCAAATGGAAGCAGACTTGATCCTCTCTCTGAGAGATGCTGCATGCTCCTGCCCAGCCTGCCATCCACATTCCAGGCTTGGATAATTTGCAAGCAAACTTTCTCAGTCATCCGTGTCCTGATGCGGGGGAATTATCTCTCCATCCAGAGGTCTTTAAACCAATTTGCACAGGTGGGGAATGCCTGATGTGGACCTCTGGTATCCATATTCAACAAAATGGACAGGTTTGTTGTCAGTTCCAGGGACCCTCTGGACTTTGCAGTTGATGGTACCATGTGATCTGATCTACAACTTTCCACCCATTCATTATCACCCTTGCCTACTTTAAAGGATCGAAAAGGAGGGTAACCCAGTGATACTTATTGCACTGAAATGTCCCAGGGGGATGGGTACTCTGACATACTTAAAGTGATTGTAAAGTCTCGTTCTTTTTCAATAAAAATAACAAACATACTTACCTCCTCTGTGCAGTTGGTTTTGCACAGAGCAGCCCGGATCTTCCTCTTTTCGGGTCCCTCTTTGACTCTCCTGGCCCCTCTCTTCCTTTTGAGTACCCCCACAGCAATCAGACACGGAGCTGCGGCTCGGCCCCGCCTCTCTCTCTCCTCATTGGGAGCCAATGGAGCCGCTGCTGTGTCTTAGCCAATAAGGAGGGGAGTCCTGGACAGCTGGGACAGTCGTGGACATCGCTGGATCGAGAGAGGGCTCAGGTAAGCATTAGGGTGGCTGCTGCACACAGAAGGCTTTTTATCTTAATGCATTGAATGCATCAAGATAAAAAACCTTTTGACTTTACAACCCCTTTTAACTTCTTGCAGATGATCTGTGGGTTTTTCTGGGTCCCCTGAAGGTAGCTGCATATAACCCAATCATATTTTAGAGATACCTGCGTCATATACTGTATTCCAGGAAAAAGATTTTTACTGCTAAATCAAAAATCCTATTTTAGATCCCTGATCAGAAACAAAAGGGATTTGGAAAGGGATTAAAGGGACTCATTATGGAACATCCCTGTGAAGCAGTTCAGAGGTAGTTTACTTTGAAATTAAAGCTTCAAATCTTGAATATAGCCTGGGGGAAGGATAGTACCAGCTACTACAGGAGGGCTGCAAGCTGTATCCCTCATAGGTTAACATAGGTCCTTTAAAATCTATTCAACAAACATTTTAAGTTAGAAATGTTCATTTTTTTATAACAAGTAATGAGAAAAAAAATCTTATGTTTGAGCATACAAAGCATTTTGTTGCTGGTCCTTCGTGGAATGTTTTGGTTCCTTTTTTATTTATGATCAATATAAATTGGTTTTAGTACATCCAGAGGAAATGGAGCCTAAAACGAGTTCACAGGATATGAGAAATGAAGCTGCTGTTGACACCACAACTGTCAAATTGGTTACATAAACCACAATAAACACCAGGTCACATTGTGGCTACATCCATTTTAATCCGTGACACACTAGTATAACACACTATAACTTTGTTCATAAAAACTATTGTTTTATATGGCCGAGATTAGTTTGCAGGTTGCATCATTGCTGTTTACTAATGAAGGTTTTCATCACATTGTTTTGTCTCAACGAGTTATCTTCAAGTTATGCTTTATTCTCATTAACTGAAAATTTTTTGCCGCTTTTAGTACTTTTTTATCTTTTGTTCGGCATACATCTGTGTATTTGTTGGCATTGATAGTCTTTAAAGCGTATCTCTAGCCAAAACATTTTCTTTTTTAAATTTGTATAAAGTATGGAAAGTTTAGAACCTCTGTCAGGTTGTTACTGTTGTCAATGTCCCTGTTGGAAAAATTCACCATCTCTATGTCCCGATGACCATTGTCACTGGGAAAGAAGTTAACTGGAGGTCCAAAATGTTATAGTTGTCACCAAAGCAAAAGGTGAATGTTAAAAAAAACCTTCTGCCTTTAGAACCGTTTTAACATAATGCATTCTATGCATTAAGTTAAAACAACTTATGTCTGCTGCAGCCCCACTAATACTTACCTGAGCCCCATCTAGATCCAGCGATGTCGCACGAGAGGCTTGGTTGCTTGGGACTCTTCCTGCTTTGACTGAGACACATAGCTGGCTGCTGTCAATCAAAGTCAGTGAGCCAATGGGGAGAGAGAGGGGGCATGTCCGAGCCAGGACTCTGCCTCTGAATGGACACACAGAGCAGCGGAACTCGGGAGCAGAAGGGAGGGGCCAGGCGGGCTGGAGAGGGACCCGAGAAGAGGAGGATCTGGGTTACTCTGTGCAAATGCACTGCACAGAGCAGGTAAGTATAACATGTTTATTATTTTTAAACAAATAAACACAAGACTTTAGTATCAGTTTAATCTTTCAGTGGGGATCCCTGTTACTGTAAGGCCTGGTTCACACCTATGCATTTTTTATTGCTTTTTGAAGAAACGAACTAAAGTCCATTTAACATGGTTTCCTATAGGACACGTTCACAACTATGCTTTTTTAAGCTCCTGCATTTTTGGAAAGGGTCAGGGACTATTTTGAAAGAAAAATTGTGTTTTTGGTTCAATACACTTTAATGGAGAAGCATGTAGTATGTTTTTTGCACAATTTTGCACCGATTTGTGTTTTACGTTTTATTATTCCATTCCACCCAACAACAAATTGGGCAAAAAAAAAAAAAAAAAAGCATGAATGCAAAACGCATTACAAATGCATGACAAAATGCTCCACAAAAAGCACTGCAGAAATAGATCAAAAGCAAACTGCACAGGTGTGAACCAAGCCTTAAGCCTGTTTAAGAGTGGACTTGAATTAATGGGCTGCCATGCGCGAGCAAACAGGGGACACAAGGCCCGCACTAGTGTGAACCAAGCCTAACTCTTAAAAAAAAAAAAAAAAAAAAAAAGACGTTTGATTTTGCATGCACCCCCACACTTTACCTAGTGTGAATAAGCCCTAAAAGCAGATCTTAGGCCAGAGGAATACTGGCTTTCAGTGGCCCAAAGTGAAGGCTTTGTTAAAATTGGCTGTGCTGCACCTGCCCTGAAATGCCTGATAGACATCTATTGGCTGTCTGTAGATTAGTCCTGCATTTGTTCAGTTTATATTGTATAAAATTCAAAT
The DNA here is from genome assembly GCF_965119305.1 of Pelophylax lessonae. NCBI lineage: Eukaryota > Metazoa > Chordata > Amphibia > Anura > Ranidae > Pelophylax > Pelophylax lessonae. The sequence continues at coordinate 239,292,031 of NC_138771.1, forward strand.
TGGTAACTCTGTTATGTACGTATACCATACCCACGCCCACTCCTTTCTCTAAGATATTGTTTACTCTCATAAAAAGTTCTGGTCCTTTTGTTGTAGTTTGCGTTTGATTCTAGTAGATGGTGTTCCCAAGAAAAAAATACCCATTAGTAAATCCAATCTAGATCTGAAAATTCCACCATCTAATTTGCTCTTCTGTTCTGGTGTAACTGAGCCTGTGGCCAGGCAATCAAAATTTGAAGTGGTTGTAAACTTTAGACCTGAAATATGAACAATGCATGTCCCTCTAAGGTCTAAGGCAGTGATGGCGAACTTTGGCACCCCAGATTTTTTAGAACTACATTTCCCATGATGCTCAACTACACTGCACAGGGCATTAGCATCATGGGAAATGTAGTTCCAAAACATCTGGTTTGCTGATGACACAAAGTTATGCAGTGGAATAACGTCCTTACAGGATGTCTCCAACTTACAAGCCAACCTCAATGCACTGTTTAATTAGGCAACTGTGTGGCATATGAGGTTTAATGTTGATTAATGTAGTTATGAACTTGGGGGCTAAAAACATCATACATCTAGGAGGAGAATAAAAATGATGCTCAAACTTGAGGCGCCCCCATTCAAAAATGTAGGACATTACAACGAACTACCTCCACTGAAATACACAACATAACTTGGTCAGATCATGCAGTAATCACACTTACCTTACAGGAGGAGGGCCTATATCCTACTCCTTCGGTTTGGCGATGTAATAACTCACTCCAAGACCCCTCCACTGCTAACACAATATCACAACATCTCAATGCCTTTTTTTCCTTCAACAATCTTCTAGAAACTTCCGCTACCACGTTGTGGAATGCCCATAAGGCATACATACGGGATATCCTTATTCAGTTAAGTGCTAAAACCAAGAAACAATACCAATTAACTTTATCCAAAATACTACAGGACATTCACCAACTAGAAACCTAAAACAAGTCCAACCCTGACCTACAGACAGCTGCCTCTTTATCCTCACTGCAACACGAGCTGCTCAGATTTATGGTCCAAGAACATGATAAACACTTACAATCCCTACGCCTGAAGTTCTATGCCCAACATAACAAGGCAGGAAAATTCTTAGCCCCCAGACTCAAAACCCATAAAGCTAAATCAAGAATCCCCTTCCTATTTCACCCCTTCACCAAATCCAAATGACTAAACCCACAACAAATAGCGGACACTTTCGCGGACTACTACAATTCTCTCTTTAATCTGAAAGAGGATAAATCCACTTCCCAACCATCAGAAGAAATCATTTGTTCCTTTTTAGCCAGGATACGCCTTCCGACCCTTTCCAAATCCCAACTAGATCACCTTAACTCCCCTTTCACAACTACAGAAATAGAATTAACGATCGGCAAATGTAAAAATGTACTCGCACCATACTTACTATGACTCTTCCAAGAAGCAACAATGTCCACATCCTTTACAAATGCTTAAATCCCACATAGTGACCCATCCCAAACCGGACAAAGATCCAGATACCCCAACCAACTTTTGCCCAAATTCTCTGCTTAATTCTGACATTAAAATATACGCCAAAGTATTAGCCAGACGACTTTCGGATATTCTTCCAATGTTAATTAAACCAGACCAGATGGGCTTCATGAAGGGCTGACAGGCATCTTATGCAACCAGTTGTACTTTATATTGAATATAATCCACCACGTGGAAAAGACCAAAACTCTTTCTTTGCTCTTATCCATAGATGCAGAGAGGGCGTTCGATAGAGTCCACTGGCAATATATGTTTCTAGTGCTGGAGAATTTTGGCTTTTGGGGGCCCCTACTCTCAGCGATTCTTACACTATATTCTACACCATCTGCCCAAGTTTATACCTCCAGCCTCCTTTCTAAACCTTTTTACATCTCAAATGGTACTCGCCAAGGTTTCCCCCTCTCCCCTACTATATTCAATCTGATGATAGAACCCCTAGCAGAATCTATTCCTTCTCATCCCCACATATCCGGATTTAAATTCCTCAATTGTCCACATGTCATAGGTTTATTTGCAGAGGATGTGATTCTATCCCTAACCAACCCACTGATATCACTCCCCTTTGTACACCAACTATTATCTGTTTTCAGCTCCATCTCCTATTACAAAGTAAACTTTGCTAAAGCTCTAATCTTAGACATAGGAGTACAGACTCACACTAAGACCCACCTCTCCCAATCCCTGCCTTATACTGTACATGGGTATCTGAACGTATTCCCTATCTTGGAATCATACTGACCCAATCTACTCTACCCTTAGCAAAAGCGAATTGCAACCCTTTGATGACAAAAATACAACAAGAACTAACCTATATGTCTACTATAGAACTATCCTGGGCAGGCCGCCTTGCTGCATATAAAATGATGTTCTCCCCCAGATTTTGTACATATTCCATACATTGCCCATTCCAGTCCCCTCCTGGTACATAACCTCCCTCCCACAAGTTCTTAAAAAATACATTTGGCATCATAAATGTCCTCGATATTCAATAATACCTATGACCAAACACAAAAAAGTTGGTGGATTTGGAATGGTTGATATAAAAGACTACTATCTGGCAACCCAACTAACCCCTATAAAACATTGGTTTCAACACTCACAAGAAATTCTATGGTCACAAATGTAATCGGCTATAATGAAAGTGCCCCACCTGTACATTCTCCTCTTAGCAGATTGCTGGAAGCCTTTGAAGCTTAACAATTACCCCATACCCGTCCAATCCTCAATTCTGGCATGGAGAGCTCTAATGAACCAACCAGGCGATCCTTCCAAATCCCAGCACATCCCCTTGCCATTAAATACTTCGGAGATTCATATTCCATATTTGTTCATCACAAAATGGTCTGCACTAGGCATCCAATGGGTGGCAGACATATTAGACAACCACATGACACCTAAACCATTTCCCGAATTAACTAGTCAATACAACATTCCTGCTACAGAATTCGATACATATATAAGGATTTCAAAATTCATACGCAACAACCCGCCCCCACTTCTCATCTTACCCCTCAGATATGGCAGTACTTCCAACACTCAATCTACCTTTTGGAAGGGGACTTCTATACAATACACTACAAAGCAAAACTACATTCAACAAATCAAAACCCATGTTGAAATTGGAGTAGGACCTCCAGAGCACATATACCATAACACAATGGCTACAAGCCCTCAAATATACATATATTATATCAAGTTGTGTGAACCATTGGAAACTTTCACAAAAAATAATTTCCCGTTGGTACCTGACTCCATTTAGGTTGTCTCAATACTACCCCTCCAGATCACCACTATTCTTGCAGAATTGCGGCCAAGTAGGGCACCTTCTTCATATACTCTGGTCTGGCAAAAATCTCACAAGTTTTTGGAACCAAGTATTCCACCTCATATCTTCAATCACTGGCATCTTGACGCCAACCTTCACCAGCACTTGCCATTCTGAACTTAGGCATCAAAACCTTCCCATCGAATTACCGCACACTTGTCGCACATATTCTTCTGGTCTCTAAATTAGTCATCACCAGACACTGGAAAAAAGATATGGCTCCCAATCAATCCGAAGTAGTGGCTTCCATTATACTTACCTACGAATATGAAAGAGCACTGTCTCTACAATCCAGCTGGAAAAAAATTGATCACAGGTGGAAACCATGGGTCTCGTGGATTACTTCTTAATATTGATTTCCCTTTTGTATTGAATGCTTAATTTCGATGTACTCTGCTTTATATTTTGCTACATTGTGTTACATTTTGTAAAATACCAATAAAAATGTATTGAAAGAAAAAACAAAAACAAAAAAAAAAAAATGTAGGACATTCTAGGACACCCAGGACACCAGTACAAGCATTTAGGCGCGTTTACAGACATCAAATTCATGGGCATTAATTAATTTAATATTAATATATTCTGTTTATTGAAATGAGATAACACTCAAGCGCTAAACACGCCTAGGGTTAACACATCTTAAGACACGTTTACAAGCGTCAAGCGTTTTTTTTTCTACCAGAACTCTGCTGCCCTGGGACACACTGGCAGTGGGTTTTTCTGCCTCTAAAAGCTCCTGCCGCTAAATGCTGCTAAAAGCCAATGTGTGCATGGAGACACATAGGATAACATGCAGGGGTGTTTAGAGACAGGAAATAAAATGTTTGATACCCCTAGAAGCAGCTGTAAAAATATTCAGTGTGCATGATGAGACCTTAGGTGTGATGTCTAAATTTGTTTTCTTTTTTAGGCTTTCTTTCTCCTGGTGATCCAGTCAGTAAGTCTCCAGGTGATCCAGTCAGTAAGTCTGTTGTTTTTCAAAAGAACAAGCTCTCCAGAAGCATGTGTCAGTTTACAGGGATGGGACAAGCCATTTAATTTGGCAGGGGTGCTTACTATGATTTGTTTTTATTTATTTATGTAAAACCTTTATCTCAAAAGGTAAAAAAAACCTGCCGTAACTGATTATAAAGTGTGAGCTGGAGTTTGTCTTCAGTTTGTTAGGGTATTTAAATCTGCTAGTACATTTAACTCTACTCTCCCCCAGACTGACAATGCTGCTGTCTGCTATGCCACCTGTGCTCATTTCTCCAGAGTGGGGGCATTCTAATACAGGAGGTGTGTTACTGGCCAGATCACCAAGGTGATAACAGAGGGAAATGAGCCTAAAAAAGAAAAGTAATGCAGCCACCATTTCTAAGGATTGGTAAGATGCAATAGATTACAATTTTGGTTTTGGGTGTATTGCCACTTTAACCTCCCTGGCGGTATGATTCTGTCAGGAATTCTGTTCCAAAAGCGGTACAATTCTTTTCATGGAAATTTGGCGTTATGTATTATAGGCCTACAATTCTTAGTAATTACTGACTTAAACCTGACCAAAACAAGACTCTAGTAGACATCCCAGATGTGATAAATTTGAAACACAAACAAGTGAATTATAATCGAATCAATAATATTATTTTATTATTTAATATATAATATATATAATAAAATTATATTATTGATTAGATTATAATTCATGCTTTATATATTATATATATATATATGTGTGTGTATATATATATATATATATATATATATGTGTGTGTATATAGATATATATATATATATGTGTGTGATGTGTGTGTGTGTATATATATATATATATATAACGCATGAATTATAATCGAATCAATAATATAATTTTATATATATATATATATATACATATATATATATATATGTGTGTGTATATAGGTATATATATATATAATATATATATATATATATATATAATATATATATATATATATATATATATATATATATATATATATATATATATATATATATACATATATATATATATATATATATACATATATATATATATATATATATATATATATATATATATATATACATACATATATATATACATATATATATATATATATATATATATATATATATATATATATATATATATATATATATATACACATATATATATATGTATATATATGCATATATATATATATACAGTGGCGTACCAAGAGGGGGGGCGGGGGCCACGCACTGGGGGGTGTCAGCCGGTGTTGTGCCCTGCCCGGCGTGTTCCATATCGCTGTGAAGGCAGCTCCTTCAGTCAGCGCTGCGGGGGGGGGGCGGAACGGCGACGGGAATAAGGGGCGGAGCCGCGGCGGGAAGAAGGGGCGGAGCCTCAGCCTCGGCAGGAAGAAGGTGAGTTCCGAAGTGTGTGTGCTCGATAGGAGGGGGATGGGGCAGCTGCATATGAGGAATTCATCTTTCCTTAGCTCCCTGTCCCCTTCAGTGCTCTCCACCCCCCTGGTTTTCTCTGCCCGCCCCCCAAGTGCTACCTGTCCCCCCCCCAGTGCTGTCCACCTGCCTGGTTTTCCCTGCCCACCCCTCAAGTGCTACCTGTCCCCCCCCCAGTGCTGTCCACCTGCCTGATTTTCCCTGCCCACCCCTCAAGTGCTACCTCCCCCCCCCAGTGCTGTCCACCTGCCTGGTTTTCCCTGCCCACCCCTCAAGTGCTACCTGTCCCCCCCCCCAGTGCTGTCCACCTGCCTGGTTTTCCCTGCCCACCCCTCAAGTGCTACCTGTCCCCCCCCCCAGTGCTCTCCACCTGCCTGGTTTTCCCTGCCCACCCCTCAAGTGCTACCTGTCCCCCCCAGTGCTCTCCACCTGCCTGGTTTTCCCTGCCCACCCCTCAAGTGCTACCTGTCCCCCCCCCCCAGTGCTCTCCACCTGCCTGGTTTTCCCTGCCCACCCCTCAAGTGCTACCTGTCCCCCCCCGTGCTCTCCACCTGCCTGGTTTTCCCTGCCCACCCCTCAAGTGCTACCTGTCCCCCCCCGTGCTCTCCACCTGCCTGGTTTTCCCTGCCCACCCCTCAAGTGCTACCTGTCCCCCCCCCCCCCCAGTGCTCTCCACCTGCCTGGTTTTCCCTGCCCACCCCTCAAGTGCTACCTGTCCCCCCCAATGCTCTCCACCCCCTGGTTTTCCCTGCCCACCCCCCAAGTGCTACCTGTCCCCCCCCCCAGTGCTCTCCACCCCCCTGGTTTTCCCTGCCCGCTCCCCAAGTGCTACCTGTCCCCCCAGTGCTCTTCACCCCCCTGGTCTTCCCTGCCCACCCCCCAAATGCTCCCTGTCCCCCCCCAGTGCTCTCCACCTGCCTGGTTTTCCCTGCCCACCCCTCAAGTGCTACCTGTCCCCCCCCCCCAGTGCTCTCCACCCCCTGGTTTTCCCTGCCCACCTCCCAAGTGCTACCTGCCCCCCCCAGTGCTCTCCACCCCCCTGGTTTTCCCTGCCCGCCCCCCAAGTGCTACCTGTCCCCCCCAGTGCTCTCCACCCCCCTGGTCTTCCCTGCCCACCCCCCAAGTGCTCCCTGTCCCCCCAGTGCTCTCCACCTCCCTGGTTTTCCCTGCCCGCCCCCAAGTGCTCCCTGTCCCCCCCCCCCGTGCTCTCCACCCCCTGCGCCTTCCAACCAACCCTGCAATGCTTTCCAAACTCCCTCTTAATTCTCTCCAGCCCCCCCCCCCCCACCGTGCCCTTCAGCTCCTCCAGTGCTCTCTGCTTCGCCTGTGCTCTCTGGCCCCCCTAGTGCTCTTCTATCTTCTATCATGTCCTCAGTCACTGACCAACTCCTGTATCATGTCTGCAGTCTCTGACCAACTCCTGTATCATGTCTGCAGTCTCTGACCAACTCCTGTATCATGTCTGCAGTCTCTGACCATCTCCTGTATCATGTCTGCAGTCTCTGACCATCTCCTGTATCATGTCCTCAGTCTCTGACCATCTCCTGTATCATGTCTGCAGTCTCTGACCATCTCCTGTATCATGTCTGCAGTCTCTGACCATCTCCTGTATCATGTCCTCAGTCTCTGACCATCTCCTGTATCATGTCCTCAGTCTCTGACCATCTCCTGTATCATGTCTGCAGTCTCTGACCATCTCTTGTATTATGTCTGCAGTCTCTGACCATCTCCTGTATCATGTCTGCAGTCTCTGACCATCTCCTGTATCATGTCCTCAGTCTCTGACCATCTCCTGTATCATGTCTGCAGTCCCTGACCATCTCCTGTATCATGACTGCAGTCTCTGACCATTTCCTGTATCATGTCTGCAGTCTCTGAGCATCTTCTGTATCATGTCCTCAGTCTCTGACCATCTCCTGTATCATGTCCTCAGTCTCTGACCATCTCCTGTATCATGTCCTCAGTCTCTGACCATCTCCTGTATACATGTCCTCAGTCTCTGACCATCTCCTGTATCATGTCCTCAGTCTCTGACCATATACTGTATCATGTCTGCAGTCTCTGGCTGAGCATCTCCTGTATCATGTCTGCAGTCTCTGACCATCTCTTGTATCATGTCCACAGTCTCTGACCATCTCCTGTATCATGTCCACAGTCTCTGACCATCTCCTGTATCATGTCTGCAATCTCTGACCATCTCTTGTATCATGTCTGTAGTCTCTGACCATCTCCTGTATCATGTCCTCAGTCTCTGACCATCTCCTGTATCATGTCCTCAGTCTCTTACCATCTCCTGTATCATGTCCTCAGTCTCTGACCATCTCCTGTATCATGACTGCAGTCTCTGTGCATCTCCTGTATCATGTCTGCAGTCTCTGACCATCTCCTGTATCATGTCTGCAGTCTCTGACCATCTCCTGTATCATGTCCTCAGTCTCTGACCATCTCCTGTATCATGTCTGCAGTCTCTGACCATCTCTTGTATCATGTCTGCAGTCTCTGACCATCTCCTGTATCATGTCTGCAGTCTCTGAGCATCTTCTGTATCATGTCCTCAGTCTCTGACCATCTCCTGTATCATGTCCTCAGTTTCTGACCATCTCCTGTATCATGTCCTCAGTCTCTGACCATCTCCTGTATCATGTCCTAAGTCTCTGACCATCTCCTGTATCATGTCTGCAGTCTCTGACCATCTCCTGTATCATGACTGCAGTCTCTGACCATTTCCTGTATCATGTCTGCAGTCTCGGAGCATCTCCTGTATCATGTCTGCAGTCTCTGACCATCTCTTGTATCATGTCCGCAGTCTCTGACCATCTCCTGTATCATGTCTGCAATCTCTGACCATCTCCTGTATCATGTCCTCAGTCTCTGACCATCTCCTGTATCATGTCTGCAGTCTCTGACCATCTCTTGTATCATGTCTGCAGTCTCTGACCATCTCCTGTATCATGTCTGCAGTCTCTGACCATCTCCTGTATCATGTCTGCAGTCTCTGACTGAGCATCTCCTGTATCATGTCTGCAGTCTCTGACCATCTCTTGTATCATGTCCGCAGTCTCTGATCATCTCCTGTATCATGTCTGTAGTCTCTGACCATCTCCTGTATCATGTCCTCAGTCTCTGACCATCTCCTGTATCATGTCCTCAGTCTCTGACCATCTCCTGTATCATGTCTGCAGTCTCTGACCATCTCCTGTATCATGACTGCAGTCTCTGACCATTTCCTGTATCATGTCTGCAGTCTCTGACCATCTCCTGTATCATGTCTGCAGTCTCTGACCATCTCTTGTATCATGTCCGCAGTCTCTGACCATCTCCTGTATCATGTCTGCAATCTCTGACCATCTCTTGTATCATGTCCTCAGTCTCTGACCATCTCCTGTATCATGTCCTCAGTCTCTGACCATCTCCTGTATCATGTCTGCAGTCTCTGACCATCTCCTGTATCATGTCTGCAGTCTCTGACCATCTCCTGTATCATGTCTGCAGTCTCTGACCATCTCTTGTATCATGTCCGCAGTCTCTGACCATCTCCTGTATCATGTCTGCAATCTCTGACCATCTCCTGTATCATGTCCTCAGTCTCTGACCATCTCCTGTATCATGTCTGCAGTCTCTGACCATCTCTTGTATCATGTCTGCAGTCTCTGACCATCTCCTGTATCATGTCTGCAGTCTCTGACCATCTCCTGTATCATGTCTGCAGTCTCTGACCATCTCCTGTATCATGTCTGCAGTCTCTGACCATCTCTTGTATCATGTCCGCAGTCTCTGATCATCTCCTGTATCATGTCTGTAGTCTCTGACCATCTCCTGTATCATGTCCTCAGTCTCTGACCATCTCCTGTATCATGTCCTCAGTCTCTGACCATCTCCTGTATCATGTCTGCAGTCTCTGACCATCTCCTGTATCATGACTGCAGTCTCTGACCATTTCCTGTATCATGTCTGCAGTCTCTGACCATCTCCTGTATCATGTCTGCAGTCTCTGACCATCTCTTGTATCATGTCCGCAGTCTCTGACCATCTCCTGTATCATGTCTGCAATCTCTGACCATCTCTTGTATCATGTCCTCAGTCTCTGACCATCTCCTGTATCATGTCCTCAGTCTCTGACCATCTCCTGTATCATGTCCTCAGTCTCTGACCATATACTGTATCATGTCTGCAGTCTCTGACCATATACTGTATCATGTCTGCAGTCTCTGACCATCTCTTGTATTATGTCCGCAGTCTCTGATCATCTCCTGTATCATGTCTGCAGTCTCTGACCATCTCTTGTATTATGTCCGCAGTCTCTGATCATCTCCTGTATCATGTCTGCAATCTCTGACCATCTCTTGTATCATGTCTGTAGTCTCTGACCATCTCCTGTATCATGTCCTCAGTCTCTGACCATCTCCTGTATCATGTCCTCAGTCTCTGACCATCTACTGTATCATGTCTGCAGTCTCTGACCATCTCCTGTATCATGTCTGTAGTCTCTGAGCATCTCCTGTATCATGTCTGCAGTCTCTGACCATCTCCTGTATCATGTCTGCAGTCTCTGACCATCTCCTGTATCAAGTCTGTAGTCTCTGACCATCTCCTGTACCATGTCTGCAGTCTCTATCTATTTATGCTGAAGGTAGGACTGTGCAGGGGAGGCAGAGAGTGCAAAAGGAGGAACTGCGATTAGAGAGACGGGGGAGGGGGCAGACGGCAAGTGGCACTGTGATGGGGGGCTGTGAAATTTGTGCAATAAATATTCTTGAAAACATTACAAATTTCTGTGGGTGTTTTTACATTTTAAAGTTGGGGGGGGGGGGGGGTGCCAGATATAGGATCCGCCCCGGGTGGCAAATGCTCTAGGTACGCCACTGTATATATATATATATATATATATATATATATATATATGCTATATATATATATATATATATATATATATATATATATATATATATATATATATATATATATATGCATATATATATATGCATATATGTAATATAAAATGTGTTATGTGTTTTGTGCAACGTTTATTTTTTTTATTTTTGAATATCCCTCTCTAGTTCCGCTCCCATGCAGCATTGCTGCTGCAGGGAACGGAACTAGGAAGTCCTCCTACCGACAGACGAGCGGCGGAGATCTCACTGGCGGTCACAGCAATGAGAGCTCATCGCTGGATCGCCAGGATAAGGTAAGAGACGCTCCGCTGCGCTGTCTGCATAGCTCTGCCATTCACCCCGAGCGTGACTCGGGATACCGCTAATAGCAGAAAATTCCTACCCCGAGTCACGCTCGGGGATACCGCTAGCGAAGTTAATAATAGCATGCAATGCCAAGCTGCAGTTTCTAAAGCTAGCAAAATACTTTCTTAAAAAAAACAGTAAAGACTCCAAAGAGAGAGACATCATTTTTGCCATTGGTCAGTGATGAGGGAGCGCAGGGTTGGGGTTCAGAAGTGAGCACACGTGACCTGCTATGGGGGGACTCAGCAGGGGGGAGGAGCCAGGACCACCAGCGGGGGCCCGGAGAAGAGGAGGATTGGGGCTGGTCTGTGCAAGTATAACATGTTTGTTATTAAAAAAAAACAAAAACAAACCTTTACTAGCATTTGAACTTTCTTTGTTGCAGTTTCATTTTCAGTGTACAGGTCTCATCCAATCCCCAACCCTGTAAGGGCCCTTTCACACTGGGCGGATCCATTTGACGGAATCTGCTAGCTCAGCGAGGATTGATTCGCTGATCCCCACTGAGGAGGGGGGTGACCGGTCTGTCTCCGCTCACTGTGCTGAGACGAGAGCTTCCTCCCTCTATCGGGAGATTGGATGAAAACGGACCCCCCGTCTGTTTTCATCCTATACCATCCAATCTGATTGTCCAGATGGATGGAAAATAGAGTCACCATCCGTCTGGATTTGGCAGACAGGATCGGATAATGGCGGGTGTCAGCTGACATGTCACCGCTGACATCTGCCGCTCCATAGGGGTAAATGGATGGAGGGTCCAATCAGGTCCACCTGAAAAACTGACAGACGGACCTGATTGGAAAGCTCATGTGAAAGGGCCCTAACTGGAAAGTACAAGAAGAGGCAGCACACTGATGGGCTCATCTCCTATTCTGTTCTCTCCTTCTATCAGCATGCTCCTTGTACTCCAGCAACCTTGTGTTGCTTCTCCCTTCCCTTCTCTAAACTTTGCCGTAGAGGGAGGCTAATACCAAGCCAAATGTAAAAATGCAATTAATGATGCATTGATGATTACAGGATTGCATTTTTTGTGGCCTTTTATATCTGCCTGGAGTTCAATTTTAATGAAATCTAACTGGTAAGTTTTTTTTTTTTTTTTTCCAATTGCTTGCTTTTTTCTTTTCTGCAAGCCCTATATGCGTATAAAGATATGGGATATATTTTTTTCTGCAAATGAAGTAAAATATGGTTTTGTTTCCATTTTCAAATGTGTCGAGTCTTCAGTCTTTAAACTGAAGTTGGATTAGTGATCCAATACAACTCACGCAGATTCACCCATTTAAGTTAGCAGCCAGCATTGTTCTGTTGATGAATATCGCTAGTGATTCGTACTCACGGATGTTCACAGAATAATGTGCTGGTATTTCTTCTGCTAGAACAAAATTCTAAGGACTCATGGCATTTAGCTGCAGGGAAGTCAAACCAATCCCATCTTTGTGAGGAAATAGTAATGCTAATTTTTGTAATACAAAAACGAGTGTTTTGTTGCTTCCAGTACACAAGTAGACGTTGGAATGAGTCACACAAGATGAGAAGGAATGCTCATTATTTCCACTGTACTCAGACTTTACCAGAAGAAAACATTTAGTGCAAAGCCATATGGGGGAAAAAAAATAAGTTACATTTTGTTGGTAGAATATAATTTTTATAAATACAGAGACACATTTTTTTCATAAAAACATTTTTAAATTTAAATTTTAAAAACCCACCTAATAAATTGCAATACATATGGAATTACATGTAGACATACACTTACCCTGACATACAGTACATTAGAATATTTAAAGACATTTTTAGCTTGACATAATTGTGTTTGGCTGGGTATGGCTAAACTGGACCTAAGCTGATTGTACAGCTAGCCATTTATAGCCTGATATTCTGATTATGGGGTAAGTTTGAGAACTATTTATTGTATGAATTACATGGCTTAACTCCCATGGAATAATTAACAATATATCAATCTGAATCCGTGATGGTTTCCTTTTTTTTAATAGAAAAAGGTAAACTGTTTTCACCATGCCTGTGCTAACATTAGTTTATTCTCCAAAATGAGTACATTTGTAAGGCATGTACAGGTTTCTTGCACCGGCCATACATGGAGCGAGTTTCAGTGTTGATGTGGGAATCCCTCAAACCAAGCCACTGTATTCTCCTGCCGGGGTGGGGGGAGGAGGGAACTGTCCCCACCAGGAGAAGACAGTGATTATTGCTAGTAGCTGTAGCAGCCATTAGTGAAAATCGCAGGTAAAACCCAGCATGCTTGTTGTACCCAAGTTGATTGTTCGATCAACTTGGAACATTTAGCCTTCCCATACACGGTTTGCATCTCAGCCGGTTCCTGCTGAATTTGCCGAGATTCAAAGCATATATGGCCTGCCCTATTGCCCATTGTTGTTGGCTTCTGTCTATGTTCACCCTCAGAGGAGGCAAAACAATAAAACTTATCACAATGTCTTTAACTGTCTTGTTACCACTGCAGGGCCTGCTTAGAAGTAGTGCTCAGAACCCTCCCTTTGCCTGCTTTATCAAGCGCATTGTTTGCTTAATGGGCTCTAGCCTTCCCCTTCTCTACTAAAACCTTTTTTTTGTGTCTGTGTTGGTGATGAAGAGTTAAGTCAGCCACCGTGCGATTTTCTTTCCTGCAAAATCGCTCAAATCCCACATCAACATTGATGGGGGAATCCCTCCTGTGGAGCTTTTGTGTTCTTCCCGCCAGGGGAGCTGTCCCAGCCAGGAGAACACACAGTGATTATTGGTAGTGTCTATAGCTGTTGGCAGTAATTGCATGAAAAATCCGACAGGCTGGTTGTATCCAAGTTGATCGATGGATTACCTTGGGTACAAAAAGCTGGCCCATGCATGGTTCAAATCTCAACCAGTCCTTTGCTGAACCGGCTGAGATTCAAACAGTCTATGGCCATCTTTATCCTCACGTCCTGCCTGATAAAAGGTTTGCAGGACATTAGGGTTTGATCCTATCTCACAGCTGATCGATGTGATTACTGAAGAATGCTGCATCAGTCATGTGTCCTGCAGTGACTGGGGGTCAGCAGGAGCAACCAAAGTGGCCATCGGAGAGACAAGCTATTTGGTGCACCAGAGGGGTTCAGTAGGATTTACAATAAGAGCTTGGCTACAAAGCAGTGTTTCTGTAAACTGGCTGACAGCCAGCTAATTATAAAGCTGTACTGCTGATAAAGTTTGGAAATCCCTAAACACACATAGGGCCACTACACATATAGCTACTCATAAAGTGATCCTGTAAGGTGTTTTACAAATTTTGTGTGCATGTGACCTAGGGTCCTTTAGGAACCACATCAGCCAGCTGCGAGATAAGATGAAAACCTAGTATCCTGTATACCTTTTACCTCACCGGACTTGACAGACAAAAAAATGTAGAAGAGAATGAGTAGTAGAAAAGGCGATGTCTAAAGCCCAAACACAATGAAATAAATACGTCTAATATAATAGCTATATTAAAAGAAAAATCCAGGATGTAAAATGGCACTTTTCTTTCCCCCTCAGTTCTAGATTGAATTTAAGATTAAATATTCATAAAACAAATATAGAACAAGCATTGGATTAGTTAGTTAGAGGTACAAGATGTTTGTGTAGTTTAATGGATAACTTCACTTTCATTAAAAAATTACAATAGTATGTAAAATTTCTACAAAATTCATTTTGGAAGGTATTGCGATTGTTACCTTTCCATTTGAATCTGTAGCTGCTGTAACTTTCTAAAACTGTTAAAGGATACTGTGAAATATGGAAATCTGGAAGTGTTCAGTACTCTGTTGTGTACAGAATGCCCCCAGAAATGTAATTCCCTGCTTGTGTAACTGGCTCAAGTGTCTGCACTAAGATACAAGTCAGATTTTAGGCATCTCCTGCAATAAGACTTTCATATGGTTGAAATATCCCCTAAGAGTAACTACTTCTAAAGAGTTGCAGACTCTGTTCCTCATAACACCGAGAGTGCACCAGATGGTTATAAATCAACCAGACCCTTCCATTTAGGACTCCAATGATTTTATTTAAGTTTTCTATTTTTTACACTGTCTCTTTACATTTTTTTTTATTTTGATCAACTTTATTGCTATCACAGGGGATAAACAACATCCCTTGTGATAGCATTGGCAGTAACAAGTTCTCTTTACTGAGCCATCTGGGGTCTATTAGACCCCAAATTTCTCCGCTACCCTTAAAAGCATCTGATCAAGCTGAAATGTATAGAGATGAACAGTAATGGCTTGTTTATATCTGGGAAAACCTGGAAGTGACCAAATATTTGTCACTTCTGTTTTTTTAGACCATAGAGATGATCTGGGACATTTGGCCCTCAGTCATCTCTGTGGTAAGCCAGAGGAACTGCCAGCTTTAGTCCCAGGCTCCCCAGTGGGACAGGAGAGTCTGTAAAGGTGGCGGGAGGGGGTCATAAGCAATCCAGAGGCTATTTAGTCACTAAGATTACTTTTACATTAAAAAGAAACAGCAGCAGAAAAAAAATGATACTGGGATGATGCCTATAGCTGCAAGCATCAACCCGGTATCATCACTGAAAGGACCCTGTCACAACTCCAAGACATCATATGAGGTCCTACGGGTGAGAAGTGGTTAAAAAGAAAATTATACTCACCTAAGTGCATGCAGCTTTTTTTCCGATGCTGCATCTGTCCTCAGCTGCTTCTAAGACTGAGAACTGAGCAATCGAAGGCCACTGATCACTCAGTTCTCGGCCTTCAATGAGCACAGAGCCAGTGACTGTCAGTCAGCAGCAGGGCGGGGACAAGGGGTGGGCAGGCGGGGTTGGGGCTGTCCTGGGCACAATGGTTTATGACAGGGATGTGGGCGCCCTGACCCTAACTCTGGGGGTGGGGGGTGCAGTTTGGCATCTTTGACCTGGGTGCTGGATGGCCTTGTCCTGTCACTGGTCAGCAGCTCTCTGCTCTGCTTCTACACTGCTCAGTGGAGCACCAGCCTGTGCAAGGGGTGGGAGTGGCTGGCTCAGTCTCCCAGTGGCACACTGAGAGGCTGAGCCAGCTGCCGGTTAAGGCATCTGAGTAGATCCTAAATGTAAAGTCTGGATCTTTCCAGAGCCTGGACTGGCTGAGTGATGTCAGCAGATAGTGGGCTTTAGCCTGCTGTCAGATAAAAACAGGTCACAGGAGTGCAAAACAAACTGCCCTCCTATGATCCAAAGGAGAAGTAGGGCCAAAAAAAGCTTTAACAATGCTTCTCTTTTAAGTACTCTTTTTAAGACTCCAAGCTATGCAGTGGAAAAACATCCTTACAGGATGTCTCCAACTTACAAGCTGGCCTCATTGCACTCATCATTGGGCAATTGTGTGGCAAATGAGGTTTATTGTTGATAAATGTAAAGTTATTAGCAGCTTCAGATTTTCTCAGCGAATAGGAAAGAAGGTGCAATTGCATGCTTATTCTAAGGGTGCTAGAAACATGTATTCATCATACATACTAGGGGAGACCAACTAGGGGAGTCAATGGTGGAGAATGATTAGGGTTTTCTGGAAGATCATATGCTTAATAATGGCATGCAATGCCATGCTGCAGTTTCCAAAGCAAGCTAAATCCTTTCTTGTATTAAGAGGTATCCAGAGAGAGAGAGAGAGAGAGAGAGAGAGAGAGAGATCATTTTACCCCTGTACAAATCATTAGTAAGACCTCATCTGGAATATGCAGTTCAGTTTTGGGCACCAGTTCTTAAAAAGGATATCGGGGAACTGGAGAAAGTGCAGAGAAGGGCAACCAAACTAATAAGAGGCATGAAGGAACTCAGCTATGAGAATAGATTAGAAGAACTGAATTCATTCTCTCTTGAGAAGAGGAGATTAGGGGGGGGATATGGTCAACATGTATAAATACATAAGGGGTTCATCAACTGAACTTGGTGTTAAGGTATTTGCTTTAAGTTCATCACAGAGGACAAGGAAAAGAGCTTTCATCTCCAAATACGGAAAGGCATCTTCACAGTAAGAGCTGTAAAAATGTGGAATAGACTCCCTCAAGAGCTGGTTTTGGCCAGCTCAGTACATTGTTTTAGGAAAGGCCTGGTTTCTTTCCTAGATACACATAATCTAATCGGATAGTAAGATTTATAAAATTGATCCAGGAAATATCTGATTGCCTCTCGGGGGATCAGGAAGGATTTTTTTCCCCTGCTGGAGCAAATTATATCATGCTTTGTGGAGGTTTTTTTTGCCTTCCTTTGGATCAACTGTGGATATAGGATTGTGTGTATATCTCTATCTATCTATCTATCTATCTATCTGTCTGTCTGTCTGTCTGTCTGTCTGTCTGTCTGTCTGTCTGTCTGTCTGTCTGTCTGTCTGTCTGTCTGTCTGTCTGTCTGTCTATCTATCTATCTATCTATCTATCTATCTATCTATCTATCTATCTATCTATCTATCTATATACATATATATATATATATATATATATATATATATATATATATACACTCACCGGCCACTTTATTGGGTACACCTTGCCAGTATCGGGTTGGACCCCCTTTTTTCAGAACGGTCTTAGTTCTTCACGGCATAGATTTAACAAGGTGTTGTAAACATTCCTCAGAGATTTTGGTCCATATTGACCAGTCCAAAGTTGCAGAACAAGTCACACAAGTTTGAAAATGGCCTTACCACACAGGTACAGAGGTAATATATGCCACATTATAAGATAATTAATTTATACTATGGACCTTAGCTGTATCCAACAGCTGTGAGGCACTACCCCTTATCATTTTCTAATTACAGGTAAATAATCATATACATAGTAGCAATAGTGCACAGTGAAATGTATTGAAAATGATACTATTTTTAGGACTGGGTTGTAAGGAAAGAGTGAGCCATGGATCCTTCTAAGTAATTTATTTTCCATTCCTTAGAACACATTTCTTGCAGACTGACAATCATTACTCTCTTTGCAGAAATGAGCAACTGCAAGTAGTGTAAACATCAATTTTCTTTTCTGGTTTCCATGGTTTTGCTATGTGCTGAGAGGAAAACTCCATGACAACATTATCTGTAATTTTAGTGGAATGGGTAAGCAAATGATATAAGTGCAGTAGGAATAAAACAATATAAACTTTCCTACAGCAATCATTTTATTGATCAAACAGCTTTTTAAATATTTCTGTAAGAAATCACTTGTACACAAAAGGACAATAACTTGCACAAAGTAAAGCTAGCCTCAAACAGGTTGTATATATTATATAGTAATATCTATGATTTATACAGAGCAGCCTGTGACAGAAAACCTATAAAGATGGAAGTTTTATTTTAACTTCATATCCAATAGAAACTGCTGTAACACATTTCTACTGACAGGTTGCATAGTATTTAATGTCCCTCCTGCAGCACCTCCATGCAGTGCTGACATGGGCTGCCTTCGGCAGGGGAGTCCTTATTTACATAGTTATCATAGCAGGACTTCTGCAATCTTCTAATTCTCAGGGCCACTTCACAGTTCCACCTTGTTCATCAAAGGAACCTCCAGAGGTGTATGTAAACCTTTGTGGACTTCAATGTAAAATGCATAATTGGGACCTGACATCTCATTATTAATAGCAGTTGCCATACAGTCTGTTGAATCAAGCAGCATAAATGTGTTTTCAGTCTAATCAATGTATTATGATGATGCTTACGTTAGGTTCTTCTTGGTCCTGACAACTTTTTCCTCATCCATACTTCCCAACTGTCTCGATTCCAGTAAGACTTGCCCCCCATGCCACCCATTGCACTGCACAGTATGTTACCTGACTTGGAACCAAGAGAGGAGAAATAGGTCATAAATAGATACCTAAAAAGTTAAATCAAGCAATGTATGTGTATACATTTTCACACAGGGATGTTGTTACTTTAAAAATATAGTCCCTAAATGTTTATAGTTTTATATGAATTATTATGTCACATTTTTAACAAATGCCTGATTTTAGAAATACATTTATTGCAATAGTTTCCATCATGTTGTGTACTCAGAGCATCCTGCGCTTTCTAATAAAACAGCCCAGTAGTGCCTACTGCCTTTTGGACTATCTCTTATTGATTCTCAATTCATGAACTGTAGTTGGGAAGGTTCGGGTTGTCCCTCCTATGAGTCATTCAGCTGTGTGTACCTTGTGAACAGAGCTGAACTTCTTGGGTTCAGATTGTTCTCTCCTTAAAGCAAAGAATCAAAGAACTAAAAAGAAAAAAAGAAAACTTCAGTTCACATAGCTCGCTGCCTATTTGTTCCTGTTCCCAACCTTAAAAGGTTTGGAGGTATGTATTTCCTATTTTCACTGTCCCAGTGTATCCTCACCCTATAGTGCCTATGTGTATTATATTTTGCAGCACTGTGTTTTAAAAGCAATTCGATTCAGATGACTTGAATAGGACTTGCAGAGTAATACATCCAAAGATGCAGCAGGAGGCATGTTTTGACTCAGCAGTGTAATGCAGCCATAGGGGTACGCACAGGGTGTGCCTGGGCATACCTTATTCCCCCTGTGCAGTGCCGATTTCCCCTGCTTCCCGGCGCCCCCTGTCTTCCCCTGCAGTGCTGCCAACTTCTTTCCTCTCCAGCTGGCTGCTGCAGAGGATGTTTCAGGAAGGAGAGTGGGGGAAGGGGCCGGTAAATCTTTAAGTTCCGGCCCCCTCCTTTTCTGAATAAATACAGTGAGTGATCTATACAGGTCGCTCTTGTGTTCATCCTTACCTGCAGCATAATAAACTATGTTTACTATGCTTCAGTTTGTGAATGAACTGGAAGCCACTCAGCACAGAGCATTTCCAATTAGCTCACTGTCCAGTGCAGCTGAGGCTGCAGAGAAAAAGATTGGGGAAGCTCTGTCCTAAGTCCCTTTCTCTGTCTCAAAAGTGAGACATCAGAGGTCTGTTGTAGACCAGGGATATGCAAACTGTGGCCCTCCAGCTCTTGCAGAACTACAAGTCCCATGAGGCAAAGCAAGTTTCTGACAGCCACAAGCATGACACCCAGAGACCGAGGCATGATGGGACTTGTAGTTTTGCAGCAGCTGGAGGGCCACAGTTTGCATATCCCTGTTGTAGACCCTTGATATTTCACCAAAACCCTCCCCCATTGAGGTTTCTAAAAAAAAAATTGTAAAAAAAAAAAATTATAGTTATATTGTATATGTACTGACACCAATCTCTGCTGTACTGACACCATCCACTGCTCTGCTGATATACACGTATGTGTGTTGTCCTTATGCAATAGGCCGCGCACACCAATGAATGCAGCCTGCTTATGAGAATTGGACTCCATTTGAATCCATTGTTTGTTACATTACCCTGCATTTTACCTACAGTAATTTGCAGAGTAGCACAACCAGCATTATCAGGCCCTTAGAGGTTCAGTCTCTAGGCAAAGAAGGAAAAGTAGTACTGCCATGCAGAAGGTAGAATTTCCTCTGTATCCACCCTGCATTGTTCCCAGAGGCAGATCATCTGAACTCCAAACCATCTTATACAAAGATATACTGCAAATAACCAATGTGCCTTGTGCTATGTTTGTTCCAAAAATACTTTCTTTAGCCATTAATCTGTCCTTTTAGTTTTTTGGCCGCCAGCATTAGATGTTAATAAGAGAAAGGAGACAGAATCAATGGGCTGTCTATTTGCTTTTCAGACCAATGCCATAGATTAAAAGCTCTGTGCAAAGAGTAACGACAAGAAACTGAAAACATCACTTCTACATAAAGGAACCTTGCTCCATTTCTTAATGCATGTGCACAGAGGCTGACTGTATTATGTATAGTATTGCACATAGTCCACATACAACTAATATGTTGTTTATTCAGGTGTATTGCTACAGAAATGTATTAACAAGAATTACAAATCAAAGGTTGATTCCCTAAACTGATTTTTTTTTTTACTTGGCTCATTAAAGCTGTTTTACTTTTAATCATCCAATCGTGTGCAGAGAAAAATGTTACTTTTTGAAATGTGTGTATAATTGGGTATTTAGTGTGAACGCAGACTCACACGGCTAAGTGAACAATTAACTGCTATAGTAAATCACCACCAAAGTCTTCCAAGATGAGCTCAGTGTTCCTGCCATCTGTTTACCTAGAAAAACATTTTACCTTGATGGTTAATTTGCAAGCACAAAGATATTATTCGAAAATACTTTGGCAATAATTGGCTATTATTACATTTTTTTTTCTCAAGCATTGCTACTTGATCACTAAACAATGTAAACGAAGAAGAATATTTGTAACAGCTCTTTTTAGATCTTTACAGGCTTTATGATATATAGTTCCTGGACCACATAGAATGATAGGTCAGATGTACTTAGGACAACCGTGCATGTGAATTATTTTACAAAATGCCTAGACAAGGAAAGTTTAATGTATATTCACAACTAATGGATGTGCCTCTTAAAAAACTGTAATAAAGTGTTTCCTTGACAGATTTTTAGGATACTCACATCTTATGAGTTTCTGAAAAGTTTTTCCATGTTTTCGGTGTAGCTGATTTGTCCCCTCCCCCATCCACAGCCCACCCTCTTCCCCATCCACAGCTCACCCCCCCCCCCCACCCTGTCCATAGGTCACCCCCCTCCCCATGTATAGGTGACCTTCTTTCCTCTCACCCACAGTTCACCCTCTTTCAACCCATCCATAGTCACCTTCTCTCCTCTTGTCCATAGCTCACCATCTCCCGCCTGTCCACAGTTCACCTTCTGTCCATAGGTCACCTTCTCTCTTCTTGTCCACAGCTCACCCTCTCCCCCTGTCCACAGGTCACCTTCTCCCCTCTCATTCACATCTCACCCTCTCCCCCCTTTCTAGAGCCCACCCCAATTCCCATTCACAGCTCACCCCCTCTCCCCTGTTCCCAGCTCACCCTTTACCCCTCTCCACACCTTACCCTCCGGCCTCCCCCCCTTCTCGTGTCCACAGCTCACCTCCCCCCCATCCACAGCTGAGATCCCCCCCCCCACATTCCACAATTCACCTTAGCATACCCTCCCTATCCACTATTCCCCTTTCTACCCTCTGTCAGCATGTCACCCCTCATCCACAGTTTACACCTCCAGTCCACAATCACCTCTGCACCCCCATCCACAGCTTATCACTTCTGCACCCCTATCTATAGCTCTCAACCTTTGCAACCCCCATATTTCACCTCTACACCCCCAGCTTCCCCCCCCCCACAGCTCTCTTAACTCTGTCCAAATCCCCCTGCCTACAGATCTAAACTTTGCACAATCTATAACCCCCCCACCCACAGCTTTGACCTCATCAAAACATCTACAACTTCTCCTCAGTCTCTCTATACGCAACTGGCCCCTCCTTTCTCCCACCTTTCCCTCCTTATCTCTCTCACCTGCAGTTGTATTAGAGCAGTGCAGCTGACTCCATTCTATTAGGCAGAGCAGGCTTCTGTGCAGTCTCACCCGTGTAGCTCTGGCTGTCAGGTCTGTGTAGCACAGAGCTAAAGAGGAGTTTCTGAGCACTTCACTCGGCTAAGTGCCACACCGATCTGACAGGCGGCATACAGGAATAGAAACTGCTTCTGGAATCCCCCATTAAATACAGACAGTTGTGGTGTCTGGACCCAGTCCCGGGGCACCCATTAAACAGATGTGGGGCACGTGCCCTGGATGTTGACGCTAGCATACTGAAGCCAGTGAGGAAGTGAGTGGTATAGAAAACTTCCTCTACTGGCCTCTGTGTTAAGTGACAGGCCGGAAAGGAGAGGGCTGCCAGAGGTGGTGGAATGGCGATCTGCCACGTTCCTGAAGAAAAAAGAAGCCCTGTAAGTAGATGAGAAAAGTAACCTTGAGGAAACCTTTTTGCTCTTTTGGACAATCCTGCAAACCCTGCAAAGATTGCAAGTGCCTAAGAAGAATGTAAAAAAAAAATAAAAAATTGTAACTACTGCAATATAAATTTGTTATGATGGCAGCCCCCCAAAATGTATTACATAAGCAAGAAGATCTTTTTTTTATTAGTTTCGGTGTGCTTTCATTTCAGAGAGATATAAGTGATATTTTAAAAGGTTGCAGTATGAAAAAGGTGTAGAGTAGACCTCATAGTCTATTTAAAATAAGTATAAATGGTTAAAGTATGACATGCATCGTGAATTTAAAAATGTGTTATTCGTTCACTCAGATGCCCTTCAGTGTTGAAAATGTGCAGCCAGGAATCACAAAGCCAGTAAATACTTTTCCACTGACAATATTAAATTTGTGCTCTAGCCAAAACGTATTTTTTATTTTTTGGTTTGGACAGATCGTGGAAGAGTTAGAATCCCTGTCAAGTTTATATTCCTACGTCTACCTCTCTATTTGTCCTAGTGACTGTTGTCAACAGAAGTGAGGATAAATTCAAACCTTTTGTCACCAACACAGGGGTAGAGGAAATATCACCCAGTGGGACACCTGTACTGATTATGGCTGTCGATCTTGAGATTTCCCTTGATATTGCCTACTTACTTCCCGTGCGTCTCAGAATTGATGTTTAACCCTTTTCATTATCAATCTAAAAAAAAAAAAAAACAACAGATTTGTTTAGAGATTGACTTAAAGCCCAGCTCCTGGAGGTAAAATAATTATCCCTTGCAGTGGGGCTGCACCCTCACTGTAGGGATTAGTAGCTCATTTTGTCTAGGGGAGAGGAGAAGTTTTACTTACCTGATCCTCCACTCCCCCATCAGACGACAGTTACCCAATATCCAGTGATGGACTGTCCTTCAGCATCCTCATGTCTAGAGCAGGGCTATGGACTTATTGATCAGAACCCTAGATCATTGAAGTGTTTGTGTGTGTGTGTGTGTGTGGGGGGGGGGGGGGATGGGTTGCAGAAGCTGCAGGGACTGGTCTAGGTGTGGGGAGGAGTATATATAATTCGGCTGGACATAAACAAGCAATTAACTCTTGCACTGCGGACCTGCCTAGAGTGGGCTTTAAGGCTACATTTAGAGAGTGTAGCCCATATATTTACTAATAAAGTATAACTTTTTTCAGTTTACCAGTGGCACAAAGAGAAAAAATGATTGCCACTTGGCTGGGTGCCTACATTTTGCCCAATACTCTGTGGCTTAAGCTGAATACACACTATCCAACGTTTGTGGTTAGATTTCCTTCAGATTTACCTTTTCTATGTAGTACAAGGGCCTGCCAAATTGCATACAAATTGAAAGTGTTTAGGTTTGACCTCATATTAATTTATATGGTTTTGGTAAATCTAAAGGAAAAAGTCTTCAGAAAATCTTATAGTGTGTATGGCCTATTAGTTTGAATACATTAGTGTGACAGAGCACTAAACTTCCCTTGTTGCAGAAGATAAAATAAAAATAAATATGAAAACACAAAATATAGAGGCTGATGACTCAAGCTAAATAATCCTATGCCACATACCAAGAATGACATATTGAGATATATTATCACAGGAAAACATTGCTTACTTCATCAGACTGAGTAAAGGTTCTGAGCCTATTGGTGGCTGGAACTTTTCCCATGTGATTTAAACATCTAATTCATGTGTTAAAGTGTGTTAAAGAGGACTTTGCAAGATGTGACCAAAAGGCAAGCAGAGGTTAAAGGTGTAGTCACCGGTATTGCCTGCTAGTGATGTACCATGCCTTGTTCTACATTGTATCATTGTGGTGTACAGGTTGATCATTGTGGTAGAGGAACAGGACTTTTCTTCCTTATGTCAGAGCTGCCCCCTTATTACTGGTGGGTTAATATTCAAAAAGCAGCAAAAGACATTTGGAAAGCACAGATCCACAGAATAAATGAAGCTGAAGCAAGGATATACATGCAATGCAGGTCCTCGGATACAGTTTCCTGTTCAGCAAGCAGCACAGTGGTGACATCACCAAATGACACTAGCAATAGGGGCAAAAGTGCCTCTCACATGGCAGACATGAAGCTATAGGTCTAGGCACACCCACATATCAGGAGTTCAGGACAAAATGTAAAACTTTCAGGGTTCTGCTTTGGCATAATTACCATTCTTGATGTTCCCTGTACACTTTTAACAGGATTTAGGCTTTTACCTGCTAGGCCCCTTTCACACATGTGGACCGTTCAGATCCGCCTGTCAGTTTCTCAGGCGGATCTGAACAGAGGCCTCATGCATCTCTATGGGGCAGCGGATGTCAGCGGAGACATGTCCGCTGACACTCGCTGCCATCCGATCCTGTCCGTCAAATCTGGACGGATGAAAACCCTATTTTTCATCCGTCTGGCGGATCGGATCAGATGGGGTCCGTTCTCATCCAATTTCCCTATAGAGGACAGCAGGGACCTGACAGCTCCGTCTCTGCACACAGAGCGGAGACGGAGCTGCCATCCGCCTGCTCAGCGGGGGATCGATCCCCCACTGAGAAAAACTGAGTCTGTCGATGGAGCGGACAGTGTGAAAGGGGCCTTAAAAGATTGCAGGAGCACTGCAAGACTTAGGGTCCTTTCACATGATGCGCAGTCCGTTCTCTGCTCAGGGGGGATCGATCCGCCAATACCGCTGAGCAGGAAGGTGACAGCTCCGTCTCCGCTCTGTGTGCGGAGACTAAGCAGTCAGATCCCCGCTGTCCTCTATGGGGGAATCGGATGAGAAGGGACCGCCTGTCTGTTCTCATCCGATCCCATCTGATCCGATCTGCTGGACGGATGGAAAATAGGGTTTCCATCCATCCGGATTTCACGTACAGGATCGAATCGGATAGCAGCGGGTGTGAGCGGAGATGTCTCCTATGACATCCGCTGCCCCATAGGGATGCATGGAGGATCCGATCAGGTCCGCCTAAAAAACTGACAGGCGGATCTGATTGGATCGTTCGTGTGAAAGGACCCCTAAACATTACATAATTTGTATACAAAGTGACCTCTCTGTGTGAATACCAGCTCAATGAGGGTTGGGACATTTTTTTTTTTTTTTTATATATATCCCTCCTGCCCCTCAGAGATAAATTGCTGTCCCTGCCCAACAATTATTTTGCTTCTAAACAACTTTATTAAAATACAAAATTACTCTCCCTTCTTGCTAGTCAGTTTATTGTGTATACAATTTCTATGTGGGGTTATCCTGGAAGCAACACTTCTCTGATCTTGTTGGTCTCTTAGGCCTGAGGGGTGGCAGGTAGGTTGCAGCAACAACTTTGTGATGACACTCCCCCCTTGGGCATCAGTGGGGAAGATGGGTCAGGGTTTCTAAGCACTGGACATTATTGCCTTGAGAGGGGTGATTATTATTTGAGATCCCCTTTCTTGGGTCACAGAAGAGCACACTAGCTAGTGTTTCCAAAAAAGAGGGACGCTTGGTGTTTTTAGCCTTCTATTAATGGGGATCCCAGCTTCTATGCATGATATTCCATATTTGAAACTTAAGAAAAAGGACACTACATTTTAATTTATAAAAAAAAAAGGATCAGCACTGTGGTCAGCATATAAGAAACCGCTTACCATTTATTTCACATCTGGGCATGCTTAAAAAGAATAGTAAATTAGCATGCAGTTTAACTCATTTTTGCATACTTCACCTAGCTGTTTGAATTTGGATCATTTGTAAGTGCCTGTAATTGTAGCACCCTTAAGCAAATTAAAGTTAACTAATTTCAGGAAATGGCTGATGAAAATAGCTGTTTGAAACAAATTATCATTAATTTTATTTTCCAAACATAAATACATTTCACTATGTTAAAGCAATTTTCACAGTGTGCATTGTTGATATTCAATCTGTGATTTAAATCACCCTTGGTTAGGTGGCCATAGATAGGTTAAGTGCACCTAAGAAAAATTAATTTTCACTATTAGGCCCCATTCACACCTGAGCGACTTTCTGCTTGTAGCTCTAAAACGCTCAACAAGCCAAATCCCATTCATTTCAGTGGCCCCTGTTCACATCTGAGCGTTCTGTCGCCTGAAGCAAAATGTATGACGCTTAAAAAAGTACATGAGCTTCTTTTTGGCAGATTACAAACGATTGCGGCCCCATAGACTTCAATAGAAACGCCTGACTTGCGTGTTTTACAAGCTTTTTGTCGGTCGTTTTCTGCTCAAACAGAGCAGCTCTCCACCCCTAATTTCCTTTCCCTCTCCCTAGTGCTTTCTAACGGCTAAACAAAAATGCCTGAAGCTGTAAAACGCTTGTAATACACTTCTTGAACACTTTAAAAAATTTAGCAGAAAGCTAAAAAACAGCGAAAAAGAAAATGCCTGAAAAACGCCAGTAAATCGATATGCTCAGATGTGAATGGAGCCTTTAGTGATTGTTTTGCTAGAAACATACCTTTACGCATCTATAGACCTCCCCAGGGTCATGAAACCTCAGGTTCACATCTGTGCCATCTGTCCAAATACTGACTTGAGTTCATAAAGGTGGTTATTTGTCATAGAGACTGTCTATTAGGTAGTAAGACTTATAGTGAGATACTGGAGGTAGGAGGGAGCCATCCCCTCCTTTGCAATCTGAAAGCAGTATTTGCAAATTCTAGGTACCTGCTTCAGTAAGTACACTAATAATTCAACAGCTTGTGACCTAAGGCTTGATCTGACTTATTCATGATTGTGTCCTCAAATATTAGTAAAAACCCTACTTTTAATGAGTGGCTTAAAGCGAATCTTCACTGTATCCCCCCAGCATTTTTTTTTTTTTTTTTTTACCCCTGCTTACCAGGAGATGGGTTCTACACATTTTAGATACTCACCCACCCAGTGGATCCAGCCTTGTTCTGCTACAGGGAGGATCTGCTACATCTAAGGGGTAATGCAGCAGCTGAAGGTATATTGTGCCTTAAAGCAAATCTGGAACATATGATATGATGCAAGATCAGAGCTGTCAAGAAAACTGAAGCAAAGTAGAAGTATTGTAGCCTAAAACTAAAAATGTTATGGCTTGATCACTGTGGCTGTCAAGTTTGGCAGGCTATAGATAGTGCAAATTTCTGGTTGCAGGACAGACATTTGCACGATTCCCCCATCAACACAGACAATGCTGACCGTGAAAACCCTCCTGCTGAGCAATTGTTTTAATTGTTTGACAGCTTCCCCCGCCCCATCCCCGCCGGGAAAAGACCGTGATTATCGCTACCAGCTATAGCAGCCACTTGCGATATGTGCAAGCTAATCCGGCAGGCTGGGTGTGCCCAAGTTGATTGATCGACCGTGTATGGCCACCCTAAGGCCCGCTACCACCCCCCACCATGAGAAGTCAATGGCTCAGCAGAAGGGATTCCTCTGTCAACACTGTCTGTGTTGATTAGAGAATCATGTGAATTTCTTCCTTGCAACCCTGCAACCCGTGGTTGCAGGAAAGAAATTTACATCGTCTATGGCCTGCCTTAGTGAGGCTTGCAACCTATAGTGCATGTTTGCTAACCAGTGTCAGTATTTAGAAAAGACTGATTACATCTACTTGCAAAGTGGACTCTTCTCATTCCAGTTTGGATTACAATTGAACAGGGCTGATGATTCTTTCTTCTGTGTATACAGTACATGGAACGTTCTTGGAAAACAAAAAAACGTTCTGTTCTGCATTAGCTGATCACTTTTTATTGTACTAAAAAGGTTACATTTTAGGATCAAAAACACCTTTTGTAAGGTCATCACTATGATAATGGTAGACTTACATATCCTACTTCAAGTTGGTTTTGAGATGTCTTTTGAATGTGGACATATTATTTTCTGCTGTTTTGTAGGGAGATGGTACTTTATTGGCAGTAGACCTCAGCAGGATGCCAGGAAGGAATGGGTCTCCAGAAGTATTTAATGTTTATTAAGTCTAGTGCTGGAGTGATTCCCTGTGCAAAGTTCATTCTGATTCAATTAAGTCCGTGAGGTTTTGCAGTCTTAATCTGTGCTCCTGAATGCAGGTTCACATGTCTGCCCTAATTTCTGTAATAATCCAATGATCACTCTGACATAGCTCTGTGTTCCTTCTTATTTATAGATAGTTCAGATACTAAGTCTTTATTTCAAATTACTGGTCTGTGGAAACAAGCAACTTTGTCTGTGAAAAATAATAGATATTAATCTACACCAATCAACCATAACTTTCTGACCACCCACCCAATAATGAGTAGGTCCCCTTTTGCCACACAAACAGCCATGACCCGTCAAAGCATGTATGCCACCAGACCTCTGATGGTAGGCTCTGGTATCCGGCATCAAGCTGTCAGCAGAGCAGATCCTTTTAGGGCGTGCGTTGTACATATTTGGCAGAGAAGTTCTACACACACTCCAGGCAACTGCGGCCACCTGGTGTGTGTAGACCTTTTTAAGCCGACTGCCAGATGTCAGATGGAAACAAACTCATCACCAGTTTGCTTCCACACACCCCTGTTACTAGGTGAACCCCCCCCCTAAGCACCCCGCCATCTATCCCGGGCTCTGTGCACCCACGTGATACAAAAAGTTCTACTCAAGCACTTAAATGCACAAAAATTTTATATACCAGCACACATGCCCGGACTGAGAGCAAAAATTCTAGGCCCATTATTCTCAGTTAACTCTAAATGACACATGTCAAAAACAAAGCCGTAGACCGAATCCAGCCCACCAGGCCATTTCATGAAGCCCGCACACCTCTACTGCATCTGCAGCGCCCCTCATTTTTGCACACACCTTCTCTCAGCAGTCGTCAGCAGAGAGGAGGACGGAACTCCACCTACAGATCTGTGCAGCCACAGCATCCCCTCGTCTCCACCTCCCTTGGCCTCTATATGCAGCAGACTTCTGCAGCTGACTCCAGCCCTCCTCTGGTCCATCTCCAGACCCTGCACTTTCTGTTTCCTAGCTCTGCCCCCAGCCTCTTCACAGCAGTTGCAAAAGGTGAAGGGGGTGCACTGTGATGTAAGGAAGGGGGGGGGACTCTTAGCTTGTGATCGTAGTGGGGCTCTTGACATCTGATGTAAAGAGGATGGGGTGCTCTGGACATCAGCTTATAATTATGAGAATAATACAATTCTATGCCAGTTAAAAAGTAGGATAGCACACCGCTGGTATTATCCACAAGAAACTTAATTGGGGATTGCTAAGCCAGAACACCATGGTAGAATCATGTTCAGTCTAAGCGGTCTCTAATAAAGTTCCTTGTGGATGATACCAGCGGTATGCGACCCTCCTTTTCAGACTTGCATCATCTGCTACAGGAGTGGCACCCTGACCGGTCTGCAGCTACGCAGCCCAATACTCCACAAACTGCACTGACCATTTTTTCTGCTTTCAGCTCATCGACTTCAGGGACAACATGTTAATTTTCTGCATTATATATCCCACCAACTTTCAGATGCTTTTGTAACAAGATAATCAATGGTCTACACCTGTCAGTGATCTTAATGTTATGGCTGATCGGTGTATGTGTACTATTCATTTCCCGGCCCACTCAGATAAGCTAGGGTAAGGGCCTGATATGGATGGTTTGGAAGAGGTGGGGGGGCGGTGAGGGTGCGGAGACATGCATTCTAATTTTCTGCTGACATCAGGGGGGAATTATAGTTGTTAGGATGCCAGCCGGTGCCTGCTCCTAATTACCAGCACAGATCACACAAAACGCAACAGAGAAAAAACATGTAGAAGCGATTTTGATGCATTTCTATTTAAGCCTAAGGACCACAAAATCGCATTGCATCATACTAGAGTAGCACAGGACCCAAGTCACATCTGAAGTTGCATCAGGGTGAACCAGGTCTAAATAAAAAGGCTCATTGCAAAGTAAGTAAGACTTCCTTTACACTTGTAGCATGTTTCACTCTCTATAGTAATGTGGATGTTAACCTTGGTTCTTTTGGCTGGTCATTAGCTATATGGGGGCTTGTACCTTGTAGGCATTGCTTTTCATTTATTGTCTATTATGGAAAAAACGGCTGGTAGCATGGTGGCTTGCTGTTCCATAGAAAGATAGTAAGTACTACTTTTTGCAGCTCTGTTGTCATGGGTTCAGTGCCATCTTGGCTCTGTCGGCATGGTGTTTGTATTTTTTCTTTGAGTGTCCAAATAACACTATGAAGCTAATTTAAATCCTTAGAGGTAGCTGAATTATATCAGAAAAATGATTATGTGTGTCTTGTGTGCTGATTTTTAATTTGGGGTTTTTAAATGCAGCACGATGTCTTTATCTGCTTGCCACTGCTGACTCATACATGAACTATTTTTAAAGTGGTTCTAAAGGCAGAATGCAGTCTATGCATTAAGGTGAAAAACCTTCTGCATGCAGCTCCCCCTCAACCCCCCCTAAATACCTGAGCACAACCCTAATTCATCTCTCTTCATTGAACAGAGAGGCAGCAGTGGGAGCCATCAGCTTTTGCTGCTGTCATCATAGCCAGTGAGAAGAGAGCTAGGGCGAGGCCGAGTCGCACTCTGTGTGTCAATGTACACATAGAGCCAGCTTCGGGGCGAGCATGCATGAGTGGCTTACTTTGGGGGCACTCAGCAGGGGGGAGGGTTCAGGAGCACTCTGGGGGGATCCCAGAAGAGGAGGATCGGGGATGCTCTGTGCAAAATCATTGCACAGAGTAGGTAGGTATTATATGTTTGTGATTTAAAAAAAACTAAAATGTTGCCTTTAGAATCATCAGCCAGTTTCAGCTGATGATAAAGCTATGTGATGTAGCAGCAGGAGCCAGGGATAAATATAAAAATGCATATACTGGACTTTGGTAAGTATTTTTCAGTTCATGCTAGATGCAAAGAATGGGTTATCATGTAGTAAAACAGGTAGATTTTCTATTTGCAAAAAAAACCAGAAGGCTTCACGTGCCTTTTAAAAGGTTTACACGCTGAGGTATAATTGGGCTCTTTTTCTGTTATTCTTGAACAGGGGATGTGTTTGGTGCAATTGCATACATCATTAACTGTGGCATTTTCATAGTGAAATTCCCTAGTCAATAACCTCCATCTGTGGTTAGACCAACTACTACATTTTTCATCTACCCAACCAAGCCACATGTTGGTAAATTTCAGTAATTAGATTAATTATTTGTCCAAGGAGTGTAGTTAAAACACTTGCAGATAAAATGTGTAATTTGGTGTGATATATTGCTAAAATGAAAAGATTCACTCTGAAATTTATTAACTTCTGTAAGGTGAAAATGACTGATAATATTAGATATAAACCATATTCATGTAACTGAACAGCTGTTATTTATTTTATTTTTGGTACCAGTGCATTGGAATGCATTGGACAAGGAAGGGGCCTCAACACTTGGCCAATATAATAAACCAAAAAAACTGTATTATTATTCATTGTAGCCTGTTTTCTTTTGGCCCCACCATGGGTCCCACTGGGTCCATTGGACCCAGGCAGCACTCAGAGAGGGGCAGCAAATTGACCCCTAAAATTTTTTTCCAGCAGTTTTGTGTGTAATCAGTTTGCAGCACATTACAGGCGGCATTTCCCCATCTCATACTGCCAACTGTAGTGCAAATTGATGAGTATGAAGAGGCGGAGTGTCTCCTCTGGGAAACATACCTTGCGTGATCAGGGTGTGCGCAATGACGCCAGACATCAGTGCACTCCATCTCACGCAGGGCAGGCTGGATTTTCTAGGGTGGTGGGCGCAGCAGACACAGGAGTGACAGGAGGACTGAGGACAGACAGCGGGTGGTTGGTGGACCGGTCCGGTGGTGGGTTATAGAGGAAGATAACATTATATATAATACTTGCTACATTTCATATTTATATAAAATAATGGATGTGGGGGCCTTTTGGTGGGCGTGATTTTTTTTGGGGGGGGAGTGGGGCAGCATTTCATTCTTGGACCCAGGCAGCACAATGTCTTGGGCCAGCCCTGGGCCCCACTCAAAGTAGAGGTGAAAGCATATATCCCTGTGTCCCAAAACATGGGGTGCTGGCTTGTCCTAATACCAATCCAGTGGGCTAGTAAATGGTAAGAGGAAAGGATCGCCGCTACTCCTGACCAGCCTAGGTGAATATTTGATAAAGAGTGGCCTCAGCCTAAATGCCTTCATCAAACTGCACAAGCTGATGCATCCCCCCCCATTGGGGCTTATTAAAAAGGCAATCCTTTCCTCTTTAGGGTCCTTTCAAATGGGCTTTCCGCCCGGCGGACTCCGCTGAGCAGGTCCCCGCTGAGCAGGCGGATGACAGGTCCATCTCTGCTTACTTTGCAGAGAAATCTTCCAGTGAATCTTCCAAGACTGAAGTGGTCAATAGTCTGGTTTAGTTGGTAGCTGTGTTTTAAGGTAAACCCTGTCTTTGGCCACTTGTCCACAGGTGACCATCTATAGTCAACCTGCTGCATGTGTTATTTAATACAAGTGCTACTGTAACATTAAGAGGAATTTATCCATACTTGAATAGTTGTGCTTATCAACCAATCAACTTCTATCTTTTATTTTCAAAGCTGAACTGAACAAGCTAAAGATAGAAGCTGATTGATTACCATGCACTTCTGCTCCAAATTCTGGCTGCTCCAGTTTATAAATCCCCCCCTATGGTATAAAGTACATACTCTCCAGGTGCAGATTGTCCACAGCAATGCATGTTCTTGTGAATGTGAGGTCTGTATTGGCATTATGAAAGTACAGTCACCCATAAGTTGCTTTGCAGGAAAAGTTCCACTCTTTCCATGAACAGAAGATGGCTGTCAGTGATTTATATTCTTGAACTAAACAATTAAGTTACAGAGGATTGTTTCAAGTCCTAGACCTTAGCTTTGTCCAGCACTATTGCCATAGTTACCTATTCATTGCTCGGTGCTGCATTTAAACATCATTCATGTGCTTTATCCTTATTTGTACTGTTACTTTGTATCATAAATGTCTTTTCCTATTTTGTTCTCTCTCCTCTTTCCATTGTCTTCACAAAGGCACAGTAGATTGGATGGTATGTGACTGAATTCCCCACGCAGTGAGAACATTGTGAATCATGTACAGTGATCTCCAAGCCCTCCAACATGACCCACTCCATAAAGTTCAAAATGCTCAACCTTGGACTTCTATTTACTTTTCTGATTGAAATAACCAGACAGTTAAATAACTCTTTGAGAGAATATATTGAGAGACGTTCAGTAGCAGTGTATTTGTACTTCTATAGAGGGTCTGTAATTCTGTAATAGAGATGTATGCGGAACCTTGCTTACAATACAGAGTACAGAAGAAAATCAGGTCTCCTTTAAAGTGACCCTGTAAAGAAGAGATAAAAAAAAAGGAAATCTGTGTAAAAGAGGTAGAGGTATTATACTTATCTGTCCCTGCACCTGTGATCTTAAAGCTGAACTCCAGGAATTAAAATCTATCCTTGCAGTAGCACATCTGCTTTAGTCATAAGGGTGCAGAGATAAGGTGTATTATTTACTCTATCCCTTGGTTCTTTAGAAGTAGATTTTGTCTAATCCTGGAGTTCAGCTTTAAAGTGGTTGTAAACCCCATTCATGAAATCTGACCTAGGCACATATATCTGTAGTGTTTACTTATCTCTCTCCAAAGCTCTGTGTGCTGTTTGTCTCTGGTGCTCCATTCCTCTCTGTTATCAGCAGGGTCACTTCTGACAAGTTTTCAAACACAGGATAACAGCAGCTGAAAATTTGTGTTGGGGAGGGAGCTTAAAGGTAGATTAGCAGAGAGCTTGTCTATTTAGACTACAGCTCTGAATGTTCCTTCATTCCTCTACCTATGTGGAGGGAGGTGTGTGCCTTTCCTCCAATCAGCTCACACTCAGTGTAAGCCCAGTCCTCCCACCCACCCACTGCTGAATGAGGAAGAAAGATTTCTTATACAATCTGCACTTTTCAAAGAGTGTAGAAAAGGGAAGACAGCAGATGTACAAGTAAAACTTATGTAGGAGGATTTGTTTCATCTATGTGTATCATATGAGGCTAATCACTTCACTGGGTATATGTGAGGGTTTACATCTGCTTTAAATCTGCACATTGCAAATGTTCTTTATTCTCCTGAAGTTCATACAGATTTATGCTTATTGCATAGACTCATATATTTTGTTTGCCTGACTTTTCTAAAATGCGTGAATCTTCTACAGATTGAACAAATCTACATGCTGATATTCAGAAGAATAAATATAAAATGATATATGGGCAGTCCTCCTGATTCAATTATCCCTGCTCCCAAACACAACTTTATTTGACATTTTGCTACACGAGAAGTAAGTAAACCTAATACTTCCATTTAGATGTAAGAATGTTCTATGCACCAATTCCCTGTATCATTGACAGTGCAAGTATCAGCATGAACTATTCTAATACCAAAATGTTCCTGCAATGTTTTATATACCTTATACAGTATCTCACAAAAGTGAGTACACCCCTTACATTTTTGTAAATATTTTATTATATCTTTTCATGTGGCAACACTGAAGAAATGACACTTTGCTACAATGTAAAGTAGTGAGTGTACAGCTTGTATAACAGTGTAAATTTGCTGTCCCCTCAAAATAAACACACAGCCATTATTGTCTAAACCACTGGCAAAAGTGAGTACGCCCCTAAGTTAAAATGTTCAAATTGGGCCCAAAGTGTCAATATTTTGTGTGGCCATTTGTGTGGCCACCATTATTTTCCAGCACTGCCTTAACCCTCTTGGGCATGGAGTTCAGCAGAGCTTCACAGGTTGCCAATGGAGTCCTCTTCCACTGCTCCATGAAGACATCACGGAGCTGGTGGATGTTAGAGACCTTGCACTCCTCCACCTTCCATTTGAGGATGCCCCACAGATGCTCAATAGGGTTTAGGTCTGGAGACATGCTTGACCAGTCCATCACCTTTACCCTCAGCTTCTTTAGCAAGGCAGTGGTCATCTTGGAGGTGTGTTTGGGGTCGTTATCATGTTGGAATAGGAGGGGATCATGCTCTGCCTCATAATGTTACAGTACATGTTTGCATTCATTGTTCCCTCAATGAACTGTAGCTCCCCAGTGCCTGCAGCACTCATGCAGCCCCAGACCATGACACTCCCACTACCATTGTTGACTGTAGGCAAGACACACTTGTCTTTGTACTCGTCACCTGGTTGCCACCACACATGCTTGACACCATCTGAACCAAATAAGTTTATCTTGGTCTCATCGGGCCGCAGGACATGGTTCCAGTAATCCATGTCCTTAGTCTGCTTGTCTTCAGCAAACTCTTTGCGGGCTTTCTTGTGCATCATCTTTTAGAAGAGGCTTCCTACTGGGATGACAGCCATGCAGACCAAATTGATGCAGTGTGCGGCGTATGGTCTGAGCACTAACAGGCTGACCCCCAAACCCCTTTAACCTCTTTAGCAATGCTGGCAGCACTCTTACGTCTATTTTCCAAAGACAACCTCTGGATATGACGCTGAGCCCGTGCATTCAACTTCTTTGGTTGACCATGGCGAGGCCTGTTCTGAGTGGAACCTGTCCTGTTAAACCACTGTATGGTCTTGGCCACTGTGCTGCAGCTCATTTTCAGGGTCCTGGCAATCTTATAGCCTAGGCCATCTTTATGTAGAGCAACAATTCTTTTTTAGATCCTCAGAGAGTTCTTTGTCATGAGATGCCATGTTGAACTTCCAGTGACCAGTATAAGAGAGTCAGAGCGATACCACCAAATGTAACACACCTGCTCCCCATTCACACCTGAGACCTTGTAACACTAATGAGACACCGGGAAGGGAAAATGGCTATTTGGGACCAATTTGGATATTTTCACTTAGGGGTGTACTCACTTTTGTTGCCAGCGGTTTAGACATTAATGGCTGTGTGTTGAGTTATTATGAGGGGAGAGCAAATGTACACTGTTATACAAGCTGTACACTCACTACTTTACATTGTAGCAAAGTGTAATTTCTTCAGTGTTGTCACATGAAAAGATATAATAAAATATTTACAAAAATGTGAGGGGTGTACTCACTTTTTTTAGATACTGTATATATCATGGAAATAGGCTTACATTACCCATAGCACAGAGGGTTCCCTTTGTAATACTTGAGTACAGCGGTGGACAGAAAGGAAGACATTAAATAGGTTGGTGGTATTGCTGTGGGGAACTTAGACTGTCTGAGATACTTATGGTCTGAAGCAGTGGTCTCCAAACTGTGGCCCATCCCTTTGCTTGCTTTTATCTGGCCCTCAGGGCCTTATTTAATTCACTGACACCAACGATGGGGCACAATTTCTCCCAATAACACCAACATTTTGGCACAGTTCCCCACAATGATAGCAACGATGGGGACCAATGACACAAATGATGAGGCACAATTCCTCCCCAGTACATCAATGATGGGGCACTATACCTCCCAATGACCCCAACGATGGAGCACAATTCCTCCCAATGACGCCAGCAATATCGCACAATTCCTCCAATGACATAAGCAATGGTGCACAATTTTTACCAATGACACCAGCATGGGGCCACAATTCCTCCCAATGATCACCAATGATGAGATCTACTGATGACATCATTTATGAGGCCCAATGGCACAAAGGATGGGGCACAATTCCACCCGATCACACCAATAATGGGCAACAATTTCTTCCAATGACATGAAGGATGGGGCACAATTTCTCCAATTGACAGAAATGATGGGGAACAGTTCCTCACAATAACACCAATAATGAGGTCCAATTCTCTCAATGACTTAAACAATGGGGCACAAGTCCCCTCACTGACACCGAACTTGAGGCATTTTTTTACTCCCACTGATACTGGGACATTGTCTACTCCCAATGGTCACAGTCTGGCCCCCTTCAAATCTGAAGCACAGATCCTTTGTTTAGAAAATTTGGAGACCCCTGGTCTATAGCTTTTACATTAAAGCATATCATAAATGGCTATTCTCATTTCGTTCCTTCTTCTCTTTCCATTGTGTTTAGAAAGGCACAGTAGATTGGATGGTATGTAACTGAATCCCACACAGTGAGAACATTGTTTTCACTGCATGGGGGGGATTCCCTAAATGGCACAGTATATTGGCATATGACATAGTATATTGCAGCATGCTAGTCATTTGATGTGGTGGTTGCATTCATTTTAATTTTTCAGGCTTTCTTCCTTTATTTTCACAAAGGGATCCTACCAGTAGCACACTTCCTGTCCTAGGATGATAATCCTCGCTCACTGTCCTGCAATAATTCAGGAGCAGCGTTGTCACCCTAAGCTACTTTCCTTATTTGGACTACAAAAAAGTACTCCTCTCTGGTTGCCACCACACACGTTTGATTTTTTCCTAGGAAGGTATTGTGTGCACAAATGCGTGAACAAGAATACACGCGCAAATAGGCACATAAATATGCACACATTTGCGAAAAACAAACACCTAAAATTACATCCAAAAAGCAGAAGCTCAAATATACCATGTGCAAGAGGCCTTATATTATCAGTAAAATGACTTACTTGCGTTCCGTAGAAATAATACAAGGACTTTTTTTGAATGGGGGCGAGAAGAAAAAGAGGTGGGAAGCCACTGAGACATTTAAAGTGGATTTTCACCCTCCCCCTATCTGTTTTTTCGTTTTTTGTTTATTTTCCCTTGCTTACTGGGTTGCAGCCTCTGTATAGTTCAGATACTCACCCACCCAGTGGATCCAGCATTGTTTTTCTGAGATCCTCTTCTCTTCTTCCACTGATCAGGTCCTGCACTGCCATATTCTTCATGACAAGAGGCTGCCGACTCTTCCAGGTTCAGCCAGGGGGCCTCCCGATGACATGTCACTAGGGCACCCCCCCTTGTGAATGGAAGACAATGCCACCTGAGATATGTGACATACACATCCCAGGAGGCACCACAAGCACAGTGCTCTTTATTCGCCTTGGCAAATGATGTACAGGGGGTGGGGCTAAGCCTTTGGATTGAAAAAAAGGTAAATAAAAAAATAAAGCGATCTTTGTGTAGTTGAGGGGAGGAGGGGTGGAGAGGAGGGAGTTTTCCTTTTGGAGGTGAAGATGTACTGCAATGTTAGTCAAGGAAATTAACTCTTGCAGCGTCATAGGGTCAGCAATGTGAAGAGGACCGATTATCTCTGCAGGAACATTTCTATACAAAGTGGCAATCAACAGGATGTGAGATACACTTAATTATAGGAAAGTAATGTTACTGAACCTATATCGCACAATTTTATAAAATAACCATTAGCTTTAAAGCTGAATTCTAAGTATGTTTTTTTTCCCTAGCTTGGACCGATGTAAGTATACATATTATGTACATGGCAGAACCCTGTGGAGTCACAAAATCATTATAGTAGCCACCAGTGATCCTCTCTGTCTCCCAGGTCCAGTGCTGAGCAGCTGCTCTGCTGGATGGTAACCACAGGGGGTTGTCCATTGAGCATGAGGGCCATACAGAGAATGCCTTGCATTTTTTCCAGTGAATAGAAGGCATTCTTTGATTGGACAAGATGGAGATTGTGATGTCACCACCTAGTCCAATAAGAGAACACTTTGCATAGCATGAGAAAAATGTAAGGCACTCTCTGAATGGCACCCAGCGAAGACAGCGAAGACCACTTTAGTAGCAGGGGCTACTACAGTGATTCTTCACTTTCATAGGGATCCCACAGGTATGGAATATGTAAATTTACATTAGTCCAAGCTGGGCCAATGTAACCATGTAAAAAAAAGAAAAAACATACCTGGAATTCAGCTTTAGCTGTGGTAAAATGAGCAAATAATATTAAGGACAGTTCAAATGTCCCCAGCTTTATGTCACTATATATGAAAATTGCTATCAGCACTTCTGGAATATATTCTCAGATCCCTGCTCCTGTAGATATGTGAGCAGAGCCGTTTGTCATAGATATCTTCATGTTGTTCCAAGTGACATTTCTGATCAGAGCTCAGACATTCAGGACCTTACAGTTTCTCAGACAGCTTCTGCCTCCAATCCAGTTTCAAGTGTAACATACAACGCAGAATAACCCAAGGTTTGAGGCTTGTGCAGGAAAGCCATTCGTTTCAATCATCATTAGTTTGTGATGAGACTGTATAAATACATTTTGCCCTTGGCACAATGGCTTCATCTGGCCCTGGTGGTGCACTGCTGACATCACTTTTATCACTGGACCAATAATATATCTTCAGAATATGTTTCAGGCATGCAGGTGGTTACTGGATGCTTTTGAGTAACCAGAGGCTGCCTATGGGCTGTTCAATGGAGTGGCATACCAAAATGAGGTATTATTTAGATATTAGTCACACTACATGTTCTTCAGCTCAACTCACTATGATTAATATTGTAGACTTCATCACACATGTGTCAAACACAAGGCCTGAGTGTCAAATCTGGCCCTCCGTGTCATATCATGTGGCCCTCACACCTCTCTTGCTGCTGCAGCACCCCCCTTGTCTCCACCTCCCCTTGTCTCAGCAGTCTGCAGTAGAGGGGACAGAACTCATCCTACAGATCCTGCACCTCTGTGCCCCCTGGTCTCAGACTTCAGCAGCTGACACCAGCCCTCTTCTGGTCCTCCTCCAGTTCCTGCACTTTCTGCTTTCCAGCTCCACCCTCAGCTTCTTCCCAGCAGCAGCACATGGTAAGGGGGGTTCATTTTGATATAAGGAAGGGTGGGGGGCTCTTGGCATCTGAGGGGGGGGGGAGGGTCTGCACATCTAGTATTACAAATACAACCAGCCCTTTGAGGGCAACCATAATGCTGATGTGGCCCGCAATGAAATCAAGTTTGACACCCCTGGCTTACCAAATTAGTAAGGGTGACACGTCTGCATTATAACTGAATCATCACTTTTTTGGTTCTTCTAGATATTTATACATGTAAGTTTGCGTGATCTGCTCACAATGGTGCAGTTTAGGAATCTTAGCAATCATGTTTACAGAATTACATGGCTCTCTGCATACTGGACAAATCTGAATGCACATGTTTAGGCGAATAAAAGATTGCCAATTTGCCCAGTTATTAAAGAAATTCATATTAAAGCAAAGTAGTATTTTTACATGAATATGGAATTATTGTTGTATTGGCAGTTTTTAATGATGTGGATTCAAACTGTGATGTGGAAGAAAACTTTATATGCAATCACTGAACATACACTTTCCATAGCATCACATGGACTTAATAGAAGCCCAGGGGAGGTTTTAACCATTCCCTGCTATACCCTTAACCAACATCGCTTCTATAGAAAGTCAGGGAAATCTTCAGAACAGGGAAACAGCCAGCAATAAAAACCTGACAGAGGAAGTAAACTTTTACCATTTAACCAACAATAATGGAGTTTTACATCAATCATGAATGAAATGAAAGCAATGTGCATAGTCTTCTCATCAGATCATGTTTTAATATCTAAAACATATTACAGTTTTCAATTGTTCAGAACCTTTGTTAGTCAAATGTAGAAGATTGCTCAGCTTGGAAACTACAGTAGCCTTAAAGCTATTGCTGTCACTGGAAGAATTGAGTATTTCTTATGATTTTCTTTTGTTGTAAGCTCAAAAAGCATCATAAGTGATGTGCATAATCAAGAGAACCAGGTCACTGTGAGAGGGCTGTTTTGCCTAAGGGATGGATTGTAGAATGAGGAATAGTCTTCAAAATTGCAAAATAGAGTACTTTTTTTTTCCTTCACGTCTTCATGAATGTATACCAAATGTCAGAAAAGTGAATAATATCTGTATGCTGACTTGCTGAACAGATGTATGACAGGGAGGAGGAATGCCCTGTTCTGTATTGTACAGGCAGTGCAACGAGCAATGATGTGAATAAAGTGGAGTAACCATAGATCAGAGTTTTACCTTTTATTGATTTCAAGAATTTTAAGCTGTAAAAGATGACTGCTGATTGGTTATAATGGCCTATTTGGGCTTTGCATGTTGCTTTTAGATTTGTTAAACCACTTACTGACCAGCTGCCTTAGTTATACGGCAGCAGGTCGGCTCTGCTACGTGAAACGACGTACATGTACACAGAAGGCTTTTTAATCTTAATGCATAGAATACATTAGGATAAAAAAAAAAATCTGCTTTTACAACCACTTTTAAGCAGAATTTCATACAAAAGGGAAAGTTCCACTTGCCTATCTCCTACCCCCCTCCTCTTTATCTTTTGGCACTTCTTTTTTTTTTTTTCGGGAGGGGGAGTTTTAACAGGTACCCACTCCAACTTTCGTTTGTACACACTAGGGATCGACCGATTATCAGAGGGCCAATATTCACTTTTGCTAATATATCTGTATCGGCCCCGGAACTGGCCGATATACCGATATTCCAAATATTGCTCATGTAAGGGTAAAATGATGTCA
Source organism: Pelophylax lessonae (assembly GCF_965119305.1). Taxonomy (NCBI): domain Eukaryota; kingdom Metazoa; phylum Chordata; class Amphibia; order Anura; family Ranidae; genus Pelophylax; species Pelophylax lessonae. Next base: position 239,334,213 of record NC_138771.1, read on the forward strand.
CATAGCATAATTCCGTTTACAAATGTTATTAAATATGGCACTCACATATGTACAAAAGATATAAGCAATTCCACATTAGCAAATCTGCTGGCAGATATCTCTCTCCCACTTGCCGTAAGTGATACCCAGCTACATAACCTCCAAGATCGTATGCCGGATGGAGCAATATCACCCGGGTGTCACTTACGGCAAGTGGGGGAGAGACGGAGCGTTATCGGGTGGGAGGGAGAAGGAGTGGATGAGAGACAGAGCGGTATCGAGTGGTTGCCGGATGGAGCGGTATCACCCGGGTATCACTTACGGCAAGTGGGTGAGAGATATCTGCCAGCAGATCTGCTAATGTGGAATTTCTTATATCTTTTGTACATATGTGAATGGCATGATTAATAACATTTGTAAATGGAATTATGCTATGTGACATAATTTTACCCTTACATGAGCATCGCCACCTAATGGTTGGAGGAGGAGAAGACTAGTCTCGGACCCTGACATAGGATGTACAAAATATCGGCCCATATTGACCGATACCAATACGTTGTGACCAATGTTATCAGTATCAGTATCGGCCCTGAAAAAAAAACATATCTGTCTATCCCAAGTACCCACTCCTACTTCCAGTTGCCATGGCAATCTGAGCGGAAGTTCAGGCCCCTCTCTCCTTCCCCTGCAGCCTTCCGGGACAAATCACAGTTCCTAGAAAGCTGCGGGACCATTCAAAAGTGCATGCACAATGGGAAGCCGGCTGTGAAGCCCCAAAATAAACATACTGCCACCTAGACCCAAAACACAGACAAACAGTCAGCTTGGGTGAGGACATTGCTGGATCCCTGGACAGGTAAGTGTCCTATTATTAATAGTCAGCAGCTACAGTATTTGTAGCTGCTGACTTTACATTTTTTGTTTATAGGGTGAAGAACCTCTTTAATGTGTTTTATTTATCAATAAAAAAAGGAAAGGATATTCTGTCCCCAAGGGGTACAGTACACTCTTGTTCTGTGCACTGCCTTATTGAGTAAGCCTGACCTTTTACATGCACTTATTGCTTTAGTTTGCATTTTCGATCAGATTGCTTTTTAAATACCCTCTTTATGTCTTTACTTTCATTGTTTACTGTTTATAAATGAGCAGCTGAAAAGAATAGAGGTCAAGTCAATGAAAGTATAAACTGAATAAGATCGATTTAGAGGCATTTCAATATGGAGGAATTGACTAAATATTGTTTTTTTATGAATAGAGTATACTGTAGCTGGTGCTTTGTCATGAATCAGACACACAGAGGAAATGAAACCTCTTTTGTATTGTCATGGACCTTGTGCTGATCAGTTAAAGAAGCCTGGGAGGTCCATGGGGGCTGTTGATTGGCTGGGAGACTTCTCTGTCTGAATGTCAGTGCACACATTCTGGTAACAGCAGGGATCAGCGACAGTCTTGTCAGTGGGATTACAAGGCAATACCGTTACATACACAAGTGCTCTATCTCTTCCATAGAACAGGAGGCAGCGACTAGTTTTTAGATGACCGTTCCCAATCAATGATTCACATGAGGGACTCTACAAGGCATCCAGGAACAGGTGCATTTCTTTTCTTGTTTAGGTAAGAATGGCATATCTTTTTTAAATCTCCTTATTGCAGTTAAAATATTTTATTTAGCTTTATGTTTGATGGCTTGTGATGTTTATAATAAATGTATTTAAAACCATTCATTGTGAAAATCATGCATGCATGTCTAGGTTGAGGTATTTGGTATAAGAGGAAGTGACTGTGCAGATAATTGATCCGGATTTGCCCTGGATCACCCTAATTTGTGGCTGAAGTTGGTTATAAAATGTTGCTGTGTAAGCATTTGGCCGTGTTGTAGATGATTTGCATTTGATTTGATTGATTTGTATAAGGCTTAACACATATTTTATAGCTTTGTTACATCATAAATTAGATCTATGTACTCACATATCTAACATTTGATTCGATCAGTAGTTTATTTTTGTAAGATCCGTAAGGTGTGTTACATTGGCCATAAACCAGAAGGATTTCATTTGAATATTTTAGTTTTTGGAACATTGGTTCAATTTTCTAATGCTTAATGTGGTCAAACTGGCATTAGTTTTTGACTGTAGTGACCAGAAAGTTTGAAGGAGGAGGATGGAAAAGTTCTAACTGTGGATGTCGTTTCCATTCAGGAAAAATGTGTTCATTTTGGAACTATCTTCTTTAATGTGTCTTTATCATGCTGTATGTACAAATATTTCAGGAATCCTACACATTTAAAAAACAGCTATCTGCTCCTTCATTTACACTGACTTGTAAAGAAAGGCTCCTTCACAGGCATTTATATTTACTTTTTAATTGCAATGCTTTTCTTCCATTTAAATAGTTCTTTATGTGACCCAAAGACAATAGGATGTTGCTTTTTTTTTGAGCTTCAGTAACAGAAAGCGGGGAAGACAGTTGTATGTAGTATAATCCATCATACTGTTGAAAGATCAGGAGGGGTATTCATTCAGTGTCTTTTTACTGTGCCTCCTGTTAAGCTATTCTAAATGGCTGTCATTATCTTTCAGAAGTTTATGACCTCCATTTGAAGTGAAATGCTTTATGAATGTGCTGTTATGCTGCATAGCTTATTTGGGGGGTGTATTCCTTGTTTGTAAAAATACTAAGGTCTAGTAATTAATTTTTTTTTTTTAAGTCATGGTAATTTCACCTGCCAGCAACATATGGGACCTCTTAGCGGACAGCTCCACAGATATTCAATTGGGCACTCCTTCTTATAGCATTCTTCCAAGTCACATAACAGGTGCAAATATGTGATCTGTGAACTAAGGAAGCTAAGATTTACTTTGTATTTCCCATCAGATACTTCCAGTTCCCTACAAAAACATTGTCATTCTAGACGTTCATTCTGATGTTTTGTAACTATGCTGCTCTTTTGTAGGTAAAGCTAACTCCAGCCAAAACTTTTTCTTTAGGCCTGAAACCCTACAGGGCAGCCATCAGAAGTTTTGGTACCCCTTACACAGCTTTAGTCCTGGGCCTGACCCCCCCCCCCCCCCTTACATCAGAGTTTACACCTTTCATTAGGGTCCCCAAAGTTCTCCACCTTATATCAAGATCCTCAGAGTCCCCCCTCCTTTAATCAGTATCCCCAGAGTCACCCCCCTTACATTAGGGTCACAGGTGTCCCCTCTCCTTGAATCAGGGTTCCCAGAGTTTGCCCTTACATCAGAGACCCCACCCTTCTCATTAGTGTCCACAAAGTCTCCTCGTAGATTAGGATCCAAAATTCCCCCCTTACATTAGGTTCCCCATAGTCCCATCTTACATCAGGGTCCACAAGAGCTCCCATCTTAAATCAGGGTTCCCAGAGTCCCTCCTTACATTAGGGTCCCCAGAATTCCCCCTCCTTAAATCAGGGACCCCAGAATTCCCCCTTACAACAGAGTCCCCCTTTCATTAGGAACCCCAAGGTCACCCCCTACATCAGGGTCCCTAGAGCCCTTTCAATAGGGTCCCCAAAGTTAGAAGGGAAGAGCAGAGTGGGAACGACAGGTGGAAGCTGAAAGGCAGGGCACTGGGACTGGATAGGTTTGGAGGAGGAACATCCTCCTAAGTCCTCTGAATGCCAGGGCCTGGGGGAAGGGCAAGCTTGTGATTAGTTGCTAGGACATGGGCAGTCCTAGCAACCAAACCCTAGCACTGAGAACAGTAGGCGGTGCATGCTGTCAGCCGCTGTACTTTCAGGGGCAGCTCTGACTGCTGCACAGCCTGCACTGTTGCTTAGCGGCATGACTGTAGCAGCAGGTACGCTGACTGGATATTTGGGCAGGATGCTCTGGGAGGGGGGGGTGTAGGACCCAGCAACATACATGCATACAACATACATGTGTGTGGGCTTGCCCCCCACCTCCCGAAGCGGTCCCTGAAATCCTAGGTCCCTTTCAGACTAGTGTTCCACCTGTCAGTTTTTTATACAAATCTAAATAGAACTCAATGTATCTTTATGAGCAAGTGGATGTAAACAGATGTGCATCTATTTACATAAGCTGTTTAAGTCCGAACAAAAACAAATGTAAATGGTTTGCTTCCTTTTCTGTTTTCACAGATCTGAATGGGTTGTATTAGATTAACACTGATATGAACAAATGTTATCTGCCACATCTATCCCCACCTGCCGGTGAGATTGCATGGGTCCATAAGTCTTCCATCACAAGATGGAAGTAAAATGGGAACACACAAGGATATTGCATAAAAAAAAAAAAAGGACCCTAATGCCAGATAAATATTGCTGTCATTATGGCCTTATTAGGGAGATGTCTCCTCACTTCCTTTGTTGCTATTAGGACAGGAAGTGCAGTGAATGTCTCTGAAAGTGACACAGGCCAGAAAAAAAACAAATTTTTTATGGATTTTAGGGTTCCCATATTGTTAAGGACATTCCCCCACTTCCTGTATGGACACTAGCAAGTGGTGGGAAACCAGAAAGCAGTATGAACCTGACAGTGACTAACCCTTCTTCATGATGCACAGAGCTAAAAGGTGTTTTGGGCAAAGTTGGGCTTGAATTTTAATGGGATCTCCTTATATCCTATATCCTATTTAGGTATTTAAGGCAGACCTCCAATTTGGCAAACAATTCACTCCTTGTCCCAGGGCACTCTGAAAAAAAAAAAGGATAAAGACATTTTTCCAAAAGCCTAGTGACATTATGGAGTTGATTTACTAAAACTAAAGAGTGCAAAATCTGGTGCAGGTCTGCAAAGAAACCAATCCGCTTCCAGGGTTTTAAGTCAGCTTAATCGAACAAGGTGAAATTAAAAGCTACCATGCATAGCTGAACCAGATTTTGCACTCTCCAATTTTAAGAAAATCAATCCCTATGGGTCCTTCCTCTCCTTCTGTACAAAACATAGGGTTATTCTGCAATCTTTAGGAGATTTGGACACTGGAAAAGCAAAGCTGTAAGGGCAGCCCAGTAAACTATTCCCAATCCCAGAATGCAATTTTTTTTTTTTTTGCTAGTGTTCTTATAAGAACAGACCTCTTCTGTCTGCTCTGGAAGAAGCAAAACTTTTTTTTTTTACCTTTTTCTCTTATTGTTCCCCTTGTATGTCCCCCAGGAACATACAAAGTACTAAACTACTAAACTGCCTCTGTTTGCCCATCATAGACTGCCTCCCTTTGAACCTGCTAGGGATTTCTTTGTCTTTTCTTACTTGCAAGGCCACTTTCCTTGTCACCATAACTTCAGCGAAGCTGGTTTCTGAGTTTGAAGTCTTAACCTATAAAGAAGCCTTTCTTGTGTTACCCAAGCACAAGGTTGTTTAGGGCCCAAGGCCTCTTTTCTTTCCCAGGTGCTATCTTTCTTTCGCCTTAACCAGGAAATTGTTCTACCATCACTTTGTCTTGCTCCTAAATATTTTAAAGAGATTTCACTCTCTTCCATTGTCTGGATGTGCTGTTCAAGTTTACCTCCCAGTTACAGCTATATTTCATCAATCTCACTGTCTGTCATTCTTTAAGGTACCTGTATGGGACCACTTGCTTTCTGTACCACTATCGCTATATGGATTTATCATCTCATCCTTCTATTTAATGACCTCAGGGGCAAAGTTCCCTGTTTCGTTGTCAAAGCATTCTTTACTAGATCAGTTAGTGCTTCATGGGCATTTCAGCATCAGGCACCCTTTTCTCAGATTTGCAATGTGCCACCTGCTCTTCTGTTTACATTTTTGTTAAGTGTTACTGGGTGGATGCTGCCCAGTGTCCCATAATGTACTCAAGGATTACTTACACTTTGGTGGCAGATATGGGTGATACAGAATTTTGCACATGTAATGAGGTGTAAGCGACTCTTTGTGCCTCAGTGAACTCAGATCTGCATGATGATGTCGCTCCAGGGTGAGTCCCTTATACCCTGGGCTTGCAGGAAGTGATTAAATGGCATCATTTAAACCAGACGACTGGTAACATCTACTGCAAGAAAAGAATTACAATGGGAGCAACTCCAACCTGAAGGTGGTTATTGCAGCTAATGGTGCTTATTGTTTTTTTTTACTTTTTTTTTTACTTTTTTAAACTTTCACTTTTTCTGGACTACTTCTGCCAAATGCATGTTAGCTATGTAAATAAACAGTATGAAGATCAGCAATGTTTAATTATCTCTTTTTTTAATGTTAGGTCATAGAAAGCTAAATTATTCTTATAGTGGTAGCCCAATTATAAGATTGTTCTACACATTACCCTTGGCATAACCTTGACTGACCAATGTTTACTTCAAAAATAACCAAGTTTAACAAGTGGTCATACCGGCAGTAAAATCTAAGGTGACAACAACTGGTTCTCGCCCACCATTTGTAATGTACTCTCATGAGAGAGTCAACTGCCATGATCTGACTTACATTTTAATCAAGTTATATAGTTTTTCTTCATCACTTTAAAATTAGGAGCAATAAAAGTGGCACCCACATTATCTACTTTCACAGTTGCATGTTACCACAGATCAGATTACCATTGTGAAGTATTTAAACCGATAAAATAATTTACAATTTGTTTGCTTTGTTAACTGAAATGACCCTTGGTCCAGATGCTTGTATAGGTTCATGGACATATTGTGTGTGTAAGAACTGTGTATTTGACTGCTGTCAGGAAAAAAACTGCATCCAGTCTCAAATATCTATTTAATTCATCGCTGAGCTTGCCACAGTAGGTATAAAGTTATTTTGGTTGCCATGCACCAATTCTCCAAGATGGTAAATTCCATTATACTTTTTCTCTCGCATATAAAACTGAATATCTCCTCAGCTTACAACCCTTGGCCCAGTAGATGAACTAAGAACATATGTCACAAACTGGAACCAGAGTCAGATTTCCTATTCGGCACTCTAGGCGTTTGCATATAGAAACAATGACTGAGACTTCTTCTGCGACAACATTGTTTGCAGTCATCATTTATACAGGTCCTCTTGTCAGTGCAACCCACACCAGGACCTGTCTGTTATTTTGACTGCTTGTCCCAGTTGCAAGAGCACTGACAGAGATCGTGTATACACAAAGCCTGCAATCGCTTTTTGCAGGCTTTGTTTTTAAATACATCAAATGAATGTTATTAGGGCTCTTTTAAATGGGCAGACTCCACCATTCGATCCGCCTGTTCAACATGGGATCTGTCTGCTGATCCCCGCTGAGCTGGTGAATGACAGGACACAGCCTGCTTTCCTCTATGGGCAGTCGGATGTAAACGGACCGCCTGTCCATTTACATCCGACAGTCATCCGATCCGCCAGATGGATGAGGAAGAGATCCCCCATCTGTCTGTTTTTAGTGGATAGGATCATATGTCCGGTTACATCCGCTGCTCTATAGAGGGCAATGGGTGGTCCGATTGAGTCGGCCTGTGTGAAAAAGCCCTTACAATGTTTGTTTTTTGTTTTTTTTTTGCTCTTGTCTATGTAGATCAAAGGAGTTTCATTTGATCTACACAGGGGCGTAACTACAGGGGTTGCAGGGGTTTCAATTGCAACCGGGCCTCATGCTTTAGGGGGCCTGTGCTGCTCCCCTGTACACCTGGATAGGAGGGGTGGAGGGGGCAGCATGTAGAGAAATCACTGTTCTCCTTTTTCCTCCTGTTGCTGCAGGAGGAAAATGGAGGAGATTGGTTCCTCTGTATGCTGCCCCACCACTCCTCCTATCCAGTTCACTTATGTTCTGCTGTCTCTGGGCCCCTGTGTGCTCCCCTGATACCCCCCCCCCCTCCATTGTGCTCCCTCCCCTCTCCAGGAAGGGGTCGGTAAATATTTAGTTTACCAGCTCCTTCCTTTTCTGAATGGACAGAGTCATAGTCAGTGACATTGTAAAAAAAAATAAAATAAAATGATAAAAAATAATACAAATAAAATACCAAAAAAATTAAAAACTACTGACACCAGTGGGTGAAATTCCAGGATTGCAAAGATCACACTTGCAACTGGGCCCTGGCATTTCAACACCGTGGGGAGGCCCCAAGATGGCAGGAAGGGGGCCCACTGCAGAACTTGTGAAAGGGTCCCATTGTGGGATTGTCATAAAGGGTCCTGCAATGAGAGTAACGGGCCCCAGGATCAGTGGGAAGAGCCTCAGGCTTGAAGGGAAGGGCCCCGGCCAGGGGTCTAGGGGGCCCTTCATGGTTTCTTGCACCGGGGCCCTGAAGGTTCTAGTTACACCTCTGGATCTACACATCATGTAATTTGAAGCAACCTGACAAATGAAACAAAGTTTTAAAATCTGTACGAATTTAACTCTGTAATAGCCTTTAGTTAATGTGATCAGCCAAAGTTATGTTCCTCTCTATCTTCTCCCCTTAGCTATAGTTTCTGAGCTGATTTTCTTTCCTTTTAGTGTTTTCTTTTTTAACATACTGTAAATGACTGGCTGGCAGGTTTGAAGATGATGTATATATGTCTTATATGTTTTTCACATACACATGGTGATGGACTCCAGGGTTTATGACTGATCTGGAATAAACAGATACTTTTGAATCATAAAGTTCTGTTTTGGGTCTTGGAGCCCAGAGGCTTTGTAGAGCTTTGGGTAGGATAAAACCTTTGTTCCCCCTGTCCACATTTTACCTGGTAGTCAGACCTCATTATAGGCCTTTTTATATGTGGAATAACTTGTGTTTGGTGAAGGAAAAGTGCTATCTGTTGAGGAACCTATTAGAACGAACACTGTTAGTCAGAAACAGATTTAAGTTTACTTAGTGGTTCAGATGAGCAGATGTTTTGTTTGTTTTATGTTTCGGACTTGCTGTACAAAGCCATCCTGCAAAGAAACTGTGTTTGCTGCCCTACTAAGTAAAAATGCAGGACAAACCTGCTTGAACTGTTCCTGGGTGTCAGTTTCGTGCCTGAATTACCGCTGCCCATATCAGTTGAGACTGTCCTCCTTACTATACATATTAAAACTTTTTTTAATTTTTTTAATTTGCTTCCCATTTTCATTTGTTTTATAGCCATGTATTAAAGTGTATGTAAAGCCAAAACCTTTTTTTAATAAATTAGGGAATAGTGCAAACCCCTCTAAATTTTTTTTTTTTCCTGTCTGTGTCCCATTAAGTAGATTTCCAATAACTTCTGTCCCAGAAATGAGAGGAAAATTCCACGAGTGGGGGGGGGGGGGGGGTTCCTAATTTAAGCAGTTGTCACCAGGACAGGTATCCCCATTGAAATCTTTTTGTTTTATTAATAGATCATCCTTTTATGTCTAAATCATAATGGTCACCAGGACAAAAAGAGAGGGGGAAACTACCTAGTGGGGGCACAGAAAGCAAAACATTTGGCAAATACAATGTATTCTAATCCTTCCACACGCTATCTTAAATTAAAAGATTCGTTTTGGATATACATACATTTTAGAAAGCTGTTAGGCCCCTTACACACTGGGCGGTCTCCTTTGGAGTTCACCTGCTCAGTGTAGAATCTGTCTGCTAATCCCCGCAGATGAGCAGATAGATAGCTGATCCATGTCCACTTATGCAGAGTGGACACAGACACAGCCTGCTCTCCTCTGGCATTCAGATGTAAACAGACCGCCTGTATGTTTATATCCGACTGCCATCCAATCCACCAGACGGATAGGGAATGGATCCCCATCTGTCTGTTTTTAGCAGACAGGATTGGATATTGGCAGGTGTCTATGTCCATAGAGGAGATTGGAGGGGCCAATCGGTTCTGCCTGAAAAACTGACAGGCTGACCTGATCGGTCCGCTCATGTGAAAGGGCCCTTAATGTCATAATAAACATCTCCTCAAATCGAGGTGTGAGTCAATATGTTTCTTATGTAAAATTTTCATTTATAACCAGCCATAGATCCTGCTGATCCAGTCGAGTTTTGATCCATCTATTGATTGTCAGAATACAATAGCGCATAGGGAGGGATTTTCCCATCAACACTGATTGTGTTGATGGGGGAATCAAGCAGTTTTCTTTCCTTCGACCCACGGTCAAAGGAAAGAAAATTGCCTAACCTGTGGCCAGCCTAACAGCTATGTTAGTGAATCATCTGGATTATCACCATTCTGTCTTATGTATGGGTTGTTTTCTTTGGATGGGTCTATTGCTAAAACAGTCTGAATAAACCTGCAGAAGAGTGAGAAAAGTATCAAAAACAGTTCAAAGATATTTTGCATTTTCCAAGAAATAAGCAAATTAAAATATTTTAGGTTTGTGCCTTATTGACTGGAGTTTATACAGTCATAAAACACTTTAGGTATCACCTTGCTTCACATATCCCAAATATTTTCCATGAGCTCATTAAAACCACTGACTGTGAACAGTTGTTTGCAAAAATCTGTGATTCTGTATATACTGTAATATTGAAAAAAAATGTCCAACATTTCTTAAGGGAAGTTTCTGTACCCATTTGATTAGAACCGTTACTGACCCAAGGAGAGACCATCATTTTTTAAAGTCTCTTTATCTTCCTTTTAATAAAAAAAATTCCACTAATGTTTAGGCCGGCCACAGACAGATTGAAATTCAACTGGTTCAGCGGGAACTGTGTTGATGGGGGAATCAAGCAATTTTCTTTCCTTTAACCTGTAGTTGAAGGAAAGAAATGTGTATAATGTATGGCTTGCTTTAGACACAAACCAGTGAGAGGAAACTTCAAAGTTTAGGAGGGTGTATAGCTGTAGGGTGCATTTTTCTGGCAGGCTACCAGTGGCTTATCTAGGAAGAGGGATGTAACAAACTCCTCCATGTCTGTCAAGTGAAGCTGTAGTGTATATAGAATGGGAGGTGATAGATCCCAAAACCCTCAAAAGTGGAGTAGGAACTAGGAGATACTCCTTTCTTTCACTGTCTCCCCACAAAATTCCCCCCTATTTTTTTTTTGGGGTGGCAGTGTATTAAGACTTTCCGCATGAATGGGGGGTAAGCTAACCACAGCCCCTCTCGGGGATGCGTGGATTCTGCCTGGCAGAATTTACCTTTTCTGTTCAAGTAAAATGTTTGACCATCTAGAACCATGTCATGGTGTAAACCAGTGTTTCTCAACTCTGGTTCTCAGGGCACACTAACAGGCCAGGTTTGCAAGAAAACTGAAATACATCACAGAGGATATCATTTGCTGCTCAGTGATTGCAGTATTCTAGTCTGCATCTCCCCAAAGGTAATACTTACAATCTGGCCTTTTAGTGTGCCCTGAGGACCAGGGTTGATAAACACTGGTGTAGACATTAGTTTCTTCTTGTCCCTCTAGGGGTGTTTCCTGGAACAAAACCTGTTGCACAGTTGAGATGGAGTATTGATGTTCCTCACAGGGATTTCTGAGGGGTATTGACAAGTCCAGACCAGTGAAAGTGCAAGAGTACCCCCCACCCCCATCCTGGTTGGAGTTGGAAGAGTGACTCAAATTTATTGAGGGAGAGTAAGGGGAGTCCTGAGGCCTTGGTTGACCAATAAATCCAGGTAGGAAAGGGTTAGAAGTGCCTATTTTGCTAGAACACAGCAGAGATCTGCCTGAAGCATAGTTAGATTTGCGGGATGGCCCCCGGTACATAACATAGCAAACAACTGCTGACACCTGCTTGCATCCCATAGCCAGCCATTGGTTGTCTGTCACCAAGGCAGTTCTCTGTCATGGCTAGCTCGATTGTGTTCTCTTAGCTGTAATTGTAGGTGCTGCACATTCTTAGGTACACACCTGCATTACTAATAGTTTCAATATTGGACCATAGAGGATGCAAATAAATGTATCTCAGTGCACTCAGATAATACCTGAGCAGTAAGCGTTATGGCGATGGTCTACTTGATCTGCAATTCATACTGCTTTTGTTGTTACAACCCCAGTTGTCTCTTTTGTAATTCATGTTTTCAAATATCGGGTAGAATTATTCAGCCATGTGCATGTGTACCATTTATCCTTCTCCTGCTCCCTCCCTAAGTGCATACAAATGCAGGAGGAGATATACTTGAAGACACAGACAAAGGTTGTTGTTAATCTGTATAACTTCTAAAGTCCATGAATTAAATATAAACTGTGCCTTACTAATGGGGACATTACTAATTATGTTTGTAAAAATAGGACTGGAAAATGTAGTAAAGAATGAAGGCCAAGGATATAGTACCTGCTCTGGGAGTTAGGTGTGGTTTTCTTAGTTAATATTGCATGAACAGATAATGTTAATACGGGATTCATGTTTAAAACAAAACTTCTCATGATGAAACCTTGACTGACCAGATAAAGCAAAACACTTATATGCAGACTCTTTCTTTTAATAAAAAGACGGTGTGGACAAATTAGCTTTAATATACCATCAAAGTTGAGTGTTTTCTGGTTGAACACACGTTGCTGGGCATGAGCTACAGTAATCAGGTTGTATTAGTGATATGATACATCACATTAGGCACATCTTAGGATGTATTTTCAAGCATGAAAATGTAAACAGTTTGAGAGCAAGATTGGGAATTTCATAGTGTCACTTTTGCTTCTTGTCAAGCCCATGAGGCTGATGCACAGAGAAGAGGACTTGAGCAGGGTCACAGTGCCCTGGAGCTCCGTATTATATCAGGGAGCTTGCTGGAGTTCCTAGCTGTTTGTGTCAGCGCAGTGTGTCTAACACATCAAAAGGTAATTTATAGAAACCCAATCATTAAAGTCTCATAGAAGCTTTAAAGAAATAGTCCACATTGGCAAAAATGTAATAAATGCACCAGCTGAAATACAAAAAAATGCATTTAATACATATTTGCATTCAGGCCTGTAGATCATTGCAGCTGCAATTTGTGTATCACAGTTGCAATGCACAGGCTCCTGACTTGTTTACCCCTATCCCTTAGTCCATATCAAGGAACAGACCTTCTGTTAACAATGGACTACAAGTGCAATGATGCCACCACACTGCTGCCCTTTTGATTTGAATGTTCCTCTGCCTTTATGGCAGACGGATTTGGAGTCCTCATATTCATAGATCCCCGTGATGGAATAATATGGCTGTGCAGTCTAAGCCATGCACAGCCACACTAAATTCCAAAAAAATTAGGATGCTGCAGGTAAGTAGTGGTGGTGGGAAGGGAGGGGGCTAAAAAATAGGATATAAAGAATATAGAGGACGCACCAGCTTAGTGCATTACCTTTGCAAAAATGGTTTATTAAATGTATATGCACATCATACTCACAAATAAGACAAAAAAATCAAGCACATCAAGCAAATAAGTGTAGGTCCACCCAGTTCTTCACTCAGCATAGCCTGCTAGTTAGTGACAGTGGTGGAATAGAAATCTCCAAATGAGGCTGACGCATTTCGAGGGGTGTCTCCTCTTCCTCAGAGCTCCCTAGGTGTCATCTTACCCAGTTGGGAAATCCATTTTGATTCATTTTGAGAAAAAGCCCTTGTCATATGTGATCCCCTCCAGGGTTTGTTTACACTATCTATGCCACAGAATTTGAGCTGCCTAGGATCATTGTTGTGATATATTCTAAAATGGTTAAATAAGCCATGGTGTCAAGAAACCCTTCTTAATATTATTATGTTCTTTCAGTCTAGTTTTTAGTTGTCCTGTTGTTCTGCCGACATATTTCAGACCACAACTTCCCCTCAATAGATAAGTGACGTGAATTGTCACAAGAAATACATTTTCTTATCTCGTAAGCTTTTTGTGTACTATTTGACTGGAATTGTCAACTTGCGTCGTTTTCCTTTTCCTATTAGCATGGCATGTTCTACATGTCAAAAACCTACCACAACTAAAAAAACCTTCTGCATCCATAAAGTAGTCACTTTTTTAGGGGGTTCAGGTACATTTTTTACTAATTTATTCCTAAGGGTAGGAGGTCTCCTATATATATAATATATGTTCTTTTAGGCCATTTTTTTTTGCTGCTTTTTCCATCTGCCTATATGGTCTATTAAACACTGTGCTAAAATTGATTCCATAATCTTTCTTGTCCCTATTTTTTGTTTTTAGCAATTCATCTCTTTCCATACTATTAACTAGTTCTTTTGTTCTTACCAGTGTGTCTCTCTCCTATACTTTTCTTCTTCAAATCTTTCAATCAGTATTTCTGTTTATCATAATCTCGTTCTAGATTGCAGTTTCTTTTAATACGCATCATCTGTCCCTTTGGGATACCATTGAGCCAATTAGGATGGTGTCCACTTTTGACCGGAATAAACCATTCTGGTCGGTATCCTTAAAATGTGTACATATGTAGAGGTTCACCCCTTGCACAAAACACTTTAGATCTAGGAAATTTACCAATTTCTTATTGTAGGAACCTGAAAATCTGATACCATATCTGTTGACATTCATAGTGTCTAAAAATTATTTGAATGTTTCCTCCCACAAAAAAATATATTGTCAATGTATCTTTTTAATATCTTTAGCTATTTCTTGGGATTCCTAAAAATGTCTTCCTCCTACCACTTGCTCATAAAAATATTAGAAACTTTGGGGGTGTACATAGCCCCCATAGCAACTCCCTTTGTCTGTGCATAGAATTCACTGTTATACCAAAAGTAGTTTCCTTGCATAGCTAGTTTTAGAGTATCCAGAATGAAACTATCTGTTTCACCTCCAAATGTGTTTTCTTATTTAATGCCCACTCTATAGCTTGTAACACATCTTTTTGATTGATGTTCATGTAATGGGAATTTACATCGACAATGGCCAGTATACATTTCTCATTTTAATAGGTTAATCAATTCCTTACTGTCCTTAATGTAGGACGTGAAATCCCTGGCAATGGATTGCAAAAAATAGTCTAAATATTCCCCTAACCTAGAGAATATTTAATCTATTCCATTAATAATGGGTTGACCTGGAGGGTGTTCCTTATCCTTATGGATTTTTGGGATCTGATATATCACTGGTATCTTAGGGGCTTCTGGGATGAGATACTTTGTTTCTTTTTTATCTAGAATGCCTTTTCTGTTAGCCATCTTCACTATTTAGTTAATTGTGCCTTTCATTTATTAGTAGGGTCACTTTCCAATTTTTCACATGCACTTTCATCTGATATGAATCTATTTAATTCACAGTAATAATCTGCTTTATCAAGGATCTTCATCCCCCCCCCCCTTCCATTTTCCAATTTCTCTGTATACCATGTTTAATATTCTCATCCCTCCTTGATGGTAATATTTTCTATTTCCTGTTCCACCATAACTTTAAAAACATCTAGGCATTGGTCATTACTGAATTTGGGGTTAAACAAAGTTTTGTTCCTCAGCCCACTATGTGTATATACTGAATCTAATTCTGCTGGGTTATCCTTTTTATTGGCATAATATTTAGTTATGTTTAATTTCCTAATGAACTTCTGCAAGTCCATATATGCCTTGAATTTATTGATGTTTTTTGGTGGAGCGTATTTCAACCCCATTACAAGTACCTTTATTTCCTCCTCCACAAATGAGGCCTTGCTGAGATTTAAAATGCCTAGAACTAAGACCCCTTTTTCTTTTTCCCTTTGCCCCCTCTGCACTCTCTTGTCTTATGTTTTCTGGGGGCCATGTTTGTACTCATGTTCCTCTCTTCTTGAACTGGACCCCTGTTCTCTGGGGGACCATGCCCATGCTCCATGTTCCTCCCCTCCTATGTGGAACCACCTGTATGGGGGTGGTGGATGTGGGGGACCATGATAACCTCTGCCCCTTGCTCTCATATTCCCTATCCACGGGGGGGCCTCTGTAACCTCTGCCATGAAAATCCCCTCTGTATTGCCTTTGTTGCCACGAAAATGGTTCATCCTGTTTATATGGTGAGGAATAGCTCCTAGAATAAGATGTTTCATATGCTCTATGGGGTGTATGTTCTTGCCTCAATGGTTCATATCTGTTGTGGACTAGAACATTATATTTTTATCTGTTTTGAGGATGCACACATACATGTAGACACGAAGTGGTTGTATGAAAATAAAAAATTGTATTTAATGAAGAAAAAGGAAATTAAAACTGTTTAAAATCTACAGAAAAAAATGAATTAGTGTTTAGGTCTAATTTACTGTAAATGTCATGGCTTTGATTTAAAAAATAAAAACAAATTTCCCCTTTAAGTGGGGCGTACCTTGGATATTTACTTGCAAAAACTACTTTTACCATACAGTGCAGATTTGATGCAGTTGCTTAGATAAACCGTCACAATAAGGGCTGCAGATTTAAAAATCATGAAGGTGTTAACAAAAACCAGAAGGAACTATTTGTCCCAAGGTTGAAATGACCATTAAAAGCTTGTCTTAGTGCTCCAGTCACTGCTTTTTTCCTTGCGCTTTTGAAATCTGTGTTCCTTATAAAACAGATGCAACCTAGATATCCAGCTTGCTCCCCTGAGTGGACGTCTTGTGCCCATACAATGGTATAAGGAGGAAGGGCCACATTCAGTAACACTGAACTCAGTACAGGGCACTGTAGACTGCAGATCTATATCACTAGTTAGTGGTGTAGGATGCAAAATAGGCTTTAATGCTACTAAATAAGTTTATCTCTATAGGAAAGTAAACAACAGATTATTGCTCTTTAAAAATATGGCCATAGAGTGATGTGTGATGACAGGAAAAATACAGCTTTTAATAGACCCTGTTTAGAATTATGTGCCCAGTTCTGAAGACCTCCCTTAAAAAAAGAGAGAAAAGAGGGTTGAGTATAAAAAAATGTTAATGTTCTGAGGAAAAAAAATCTGAAAAAACTGAAGGGACATAGGACATAATAACTTCGTCACCAGCCACCTAATACTGAGTAGGCCTCCATTTTGCCTCCCAGGCAACCCCTTTTGCTAGCAAAACATTCCTGAACCATTCATGTATGGATGCAACTAGACCTCTGAAGGTATGCTGTGGTATCTGGCACTAAGCAGTCAGTAGCAGATGCTTTAGGTTTTGTAAGTTCCAAGGAGGGGCCTCCATGAGTCTTACTTTTTTTTTTTTTTCAGCACATCCCACAGATGCTTGATTGGATTGAGTTCTGGGGAATTTGGAGACCAAGTAAACGCTTGAAACTTATTGTTGTGTTCCTCAAACATGGACTTGTGTCCGTTTACACCTGCTTTCATCCAATCAGATCTAGAAGGGGAACCTTCCTTCTCCATTTAAGTGGATCAGATTGGAGGGAAAATGGGTGTAAATGGTCAGAGGAGTCCGTTTAATCCCGGCTGCCCATAGAGCAGAGAAGGCTCTATCCATGTCTGCTCTGGAGAAACCAAGCAGACACAGACCTGTTATCTACCCAGTCTGCTCTGATTAGCAGGGGATCAGCACATGTATCTGCTGATCAAAACAAAGTCTACCCTGTGTGAAAGGGGCCTAACTGATTTTGCAACAGTTTTAAAGCAATATGTATTTTTTCAGTTTGTTTTAATCATTGCAGTGCATGCCTCAAAAAATGTTTGTGCAAACTTACAAAACATGTTAGATCCTTGCCTTTAGGAAACAACTCTCTAATATCTGCATCCCACTCTTGCTGCATACATTTCTTCTATCATGTACTTATTCTGTGTGATGTATCTATCTGTGAAGGTGTGGTTTTTAGTTTAGAGCCTCTAGTTCTCCAAATCAGAGTGTGCTCAGGTGTAAAAATGTCAACCCAGTTTTTAGAGGCAAAGAATGGCCCCTATTCAGCTTCATTATTGGCTAATGATGGCACCTGAGCCCAACCTATAACCCAGGAATCTGGATGGATACACGTATACCAGAGTACTAATGAATTGGAAAATGAACCTGACATGCAGGTGCTTAGAAGTGCCTGCTTTGTTCTGCTACTGGCTACTTAGAAGTGTTTCCCCCAATTATATTTCTCTTAAATAGAGAATTATGTTTTATAATAAGGCATGGCTAATCTTTTAGACAAATTGATGACTGTAGCTTACTGTATGTGTATTTTATTTGAACTGTAAAGTCTTGGGCAAATGGCCATTTTGGTTCATTGTTATGATGTTGAGCCTTGTATTTTTTGGGTGACTGTCTTAAATTTCCAAAGCCATGTGGAATATGTTATGCTTTTTAAAGAGCAGTAATAAAAAAAAATATGTAAAAAAAAAAATTGTGTACATTTGACAGTTATGTTTCATCTGTCAGAGAGTCTTGCAGCCCTGTTTGCTTTTCAAGACTTGCGTAGTTCATGTAAATATGGTACTAAATGTTTCCACTTTGAAATATACATTCTCTTCATTAGGATTATGTGGATTCCTTAACAAATGAAAAAAAAATGACTGCCAAATTTAAAATTATGTGGAAATATTAGAATAGAGGTCGGTAAATCAGAGGTGATAGATTAGAACCAGCAACGTATTCTAGGCCACAAAAAGTGTGAGCAAAGTATGATCATTCTTGTACTCTTCTTCGTGGATTACAAATATATTTTCCAGTTTTTTGCTTCTGCTACATATTGTCCCAGGAGTGTTTGTCAAGCCTCAGACTAAACTCACTGTAACTGAATTACAAACTAGAACATGCAGCTCCTCTTATCTTCAGCTCCAGTGTGCAATGGCAGTTTACAGGTGCATTTTCAAGCTAAAAACAGTCAAGCAGAGGGTAGATTTCCTTGTGTTCAGTTATGGTTATCACAGATGCCTGCTCCCCTGTAGCTTCATTTTAGCCATGTAGGAGTCTTTGAAAAACTTTAACATTTGCTGTGTATTTTTTTTAAATTTTGAGAAGAAGTAGATAAGCGATATCAGGCAATACAATTTGGGAAGAATACTGTAATCCTGGAAGTCCTAAAGGCTCCTGCACACTGCATATCAAAGAAGCTGCTCCTACAGGCTTTTGAGCTCTCTTTTTTTTTCTGCCTAGAAACTCCCCTCCATGTTAGCCAATGTGTTCATGCACACTTCGACTTTTTCATGAGTTTACAGGCAGAAAAAAACCCAAATATTTGAGAGGTGAATTAGAGTAGAAAAGATGCCTAAGCAACCAACAATGTGAGAAAAGGCACGAAAAAGCACAAAAAAGCACATAAAATCAAAATATTAGCTGTGGGGAGGGTCACAAATGAGCAAAAAAATGCATAAAAGAGCACATAAAATCACAAGCTTCTTCAAGCTTTTATGCACGGAAATAAAAGCTCAAATGTCTGAAAAAGCAGCATTTTTTTGAGCTGCAATGTTTATGAGCTCTTTTAGTTTAGAGAGGTTGATCTTTTGGAGGGAGCTTTGTGCCATCTGTCTTTTGTGATACACTTGCACAGTCCTGTTGCTCACTAATATAAAAAGCACAGGTGCACTGGTATTGGATGGACTGGTTGCATTACCTATGCCACTGTTACCTGTGGGTAATTTCAGATTGTTTTTAGCATTCAGAATTCTATAAGTACATATATGTTTAAAGATGTATCAGGTTATAATGCCATTGGTTACCCTATTGATACTCTTTTGCAAGTGTGCAATGTATCTGTTTACTCCTCTGAAATGTTATCACATTACGTTTCAAAGGCTTTATTTTAAATTCTATGGAGATTACCCCAGTGACAAATTGAGCCTTGCTGAAGCCTTTTTCATTATTGTTTGCATTAACTGTTTGGTGAATAGTTGTCATCAGTCTTGGATACTTTGCAATCTTGTCTAATTGTTTGTAGCTCATCGTTTTAGTATAAATCCTGGTGGCTCATTTCTTCAAGTGCTCTGTTAATTGCCAGTTAATTCACGAAAAACTATTGCATCTGCTGGTTACATCATGTTTTTCGCCCCTGTAATAATTGTAGTCTAAAGCAGTGTTTCCCAACCTTTTTTCAGTCAAGGCACCCTTTAAAAATTATAGACAGTCTCGAGGTGCCCCATTCTAAAATGTAAAAGCTATTGTAATAGTTTTACATAATGAAGCAACATCCACAAGTCCAAGTAGGACTCCCAACGTTGGAGGTGATTCTGCCAAAGCAAATACACTTTTGCAAACTGGTACTGAATAGTACCCCAATGTTTCCAATGTTACCCCAATGCTGATGGAGAGGGGCAGAGGAGGGTCAAACAAGGATGCTATGCAGGTGACTGAAATCCTCCTTATCAACTGAGGATCCAATTGGTCCTTAGAACACATGCAGCTAGAAGGTTGTAATAGTGCACAATGAAATCCGGTAACTAAAAAGGCATGCTTTATCCACACGCTGGCTTGTAAACAATTGTTGGGCAATTTTTAGGCATTTTTTCAAGGCACCCCTGAAGAAACCTCAAGGCACCCCAGGGTGCCTGGGCATTCTGGTTGAAAAAGGCCAGTCTAAAGGTAAAGCATTCAGTACTTTTGGGATAAGTCTTTAGTATCCAGTCTCTGACTATATGACAAGAAAAGCTCCGGTTTCCTGTTTTAATATAAATAAATCTGTGCTGTGACAACTATAAAAAAAACTAAGGCTGCTTACACATAAAGGCAGTATAACAAACCCAAATAAATGTATACACAAATAATGTGTAGCCCCAATACTAAATATAGTGCAAAAAGTCAGTGAATGATAATAAAAGTGCAAAGGCCCAAAGTAAATAAGTATCACAGTGATTCTAAAAGGTGAACAGTGAAATCACCCTTCCATCACTATATCATGTGTGTTGATTCTTCCATAAGAGCTCAGGAAACCAGCCACCAGCCCTTAGTGAATTCAACATTCACCAGAAACAATGGATGTCATTACAACAGCATTAGCGCCTGTAACACATGAGAAATCCCTCTGGAATCCATGCAGCAACTTACATTTTGTGGCATCCTTCTGATATGCTCCAGCTAAGACAAACTGACCACAAGCCAAAAGTGATCTCCAATACTGTAGTAATTTATTTTAATTGAATTAAAAACACAGTAATCCATGTGAAATATAGTATACTCACATTGAAAGCTATTGCCAATCTGGGATCATGCAGCTGCGTGACATCAGCACTAGAAATTCCACCACGAAGTTTCTAGTGCTGATGTCACGCCGCTGCACGATCCGGGGTCGGCAACAGCTTTCAATGTGAGAGTACTATATTTCACATGGATTATTGTGTTTTTAATTCAATGTAAATAAATTACTACACTATTGGAGATCACTTTTGGCTCATGGTCAGATTGTTTCCCGTAGCTGGAGTACATCAGAAGGACGCCACTGAATGCAGGTTGCTGTATGTATTCCAGAGGGAGTTCTTATCTGTTACAGGCGCTAATGCTGTTGTAATGACATCCATTGTTTCTGGTGAATGTTGAATTCACTAAGGGCTGGTGGCTGGTTTCCTGAGCACTTTTGGAAGAATCAACACACATGATATGCTGATGGAAGGGTCATTTCACTGTTCACCTTTTAGAATCACTCTAATACCTATTTATTTTGGGACTTTGCACATTTATTATCATTCACTGACTTTTTGCACTATATTTAGTATTGACGCTATACATTATTTGTTTATACATTTTTATGGGGTTGTTATACTGCCCTTGTGTGTAAGCAGCCTCAGTTATTTTATATTTGTCACAGCGCAGATTTCTTTATAATAATTTGTCAAAAGCAACAGATTCGCTAAGAGGCTGCCTATTTGTCCCTATGTTATGTCTACCAATGTAGCTGAGGAAGTGAGATGTCACTCCAAATGCTAGAGATCCACATTCAGCAGCATTTGTACCAGTGACAGAGCAATATCTCGCTGTGTGTGGCTTCAGAAGGAGCAATCCTATAGGGACACAGATGCAGTCCTCTTACCGGTACTGCCATCAGCGATTTTTACTAAAGCAGCAGAATTAGCCATGTGACATGTCATTTCATCAAAACAAATTCCATCTAGTACCAACTATTCATTTTGCACCTTTTGTAAGTATGTTTGAATACCTTAGATGACCCGTCTGTGTGATAGTAGGACATCACTGAAGTCTGTACCATACAATATGTAAAAAAATACAAATGAAAGGAGGGATAGAAAGAACAAATAAGGTCAAAGTTTGATGGGTCACATAGTTTTCAACACAGTCCATAACAATAGGAGTTATTTCTGGATGACAGAGCAGGTACATTTCTACATGTCCTAAAAAAAAACAAGTTAATCAGTATTCCTACTGGAATTGCTAATGAGTTTTGCCATTAATACAGACATCCTATTGTATTGCAGTCAGTTTGAGGCAGCCTTTACAAAGAGAGGGGTGTGGAAATGGACAATTCTAGAATGAATTGCCAAACTTCCCAGATTTGCCTCTTCAGGATAAACCCAGTGCTATTGATTCACTTCCCTGCCCACTCAGTACTCTCATGGAAAGATAGCTTAACTCCCTAAGCTGCCACCCTGTGTGACGGCTTCATGCAAAACGCCATTCTCTGTCTTACGCCCGCTAAAGCCTGTGAAATCAGTTT
Source organism: Pelophylax lessonae (assembly GCF_965119305.1). Lineage (NCBI taxonomy): Eukaryota > Metazoa > Chordata > Amphibia > Anura > Ranidae > Pelophylax > Pelophylax lessonae. The sequence continues at coordinate 239,356,478 of NC_138771.1, forward strand.
CCTCGATGTGTGCATTAGAAAACTGGATACATTCCAGACAGCTTACATCCACCCATTTCAGGGCTGTACTAATAACATATGTGGAAGTGCAAAAGTTTTGCAGCATGGTGCCATCCAAAAAATTGCCTAAACTAGACTAAAAATGAATTTTTGTAGCAAAAATAGTTCTAAATGGGCTAGCACATGCTTTATTATAAATTTAAAAAAAACTAACATTTTCATTTAAATGTTTCCCCTTCTGGTATTAAGCCTTCTCAATATCTCCTTTTCATCTAAATGTATTTTTCATTTTTCGGCAGCGGCTCCTCTAACAGTGATTTGATCACACATAGTAAATGGCTGTCTGGGGACAGTGAGTGGGCTTATGCTGCCACTAAAGCTTTGAAGTAGAAGACATGAATGTAAGTTTCATGACCTTGGACAGATTTCTCCCAAGGCACCAGGCATTATATTTTATGTTTAATGTGAAGCCTGATTGTACTGTCCATAATTGTGCTTAGTGTGTGTTATATGGAATAAATTACACTTTACTGTACAAGAGCTGTGTGAATTGTGTAGTGAATTGATATTCTGACGTTTTTGAAAAGCTCAGTAAGTTTTTTATGTTTTTTTTTTTTTTTTAATGGTGCTTGTACTTTGTGTTTGAGCAGCTGTCATGCATTTGTATAGATTCAGAAATTGATCTGACATGTTTCTTTGTCCCCGGAAACCTTTTTACAAGAACTATCTTTTATGTGTTTTATGATCCAGTGATAGAGAAAAATGAATGCGCTTTACTGCCTTGATAAGTATCCGCATTTTGAAACCACTGATAGAGCAAATAATTATAGTATACACTTTCCTGGGAATAAAATAAATTGCATATTCAAATTCTTATTTTAACTGAAATGTTCACTATGTGTATGGGTGTTGTTTTTGCATTTGTATTCAAAGCTAAACTCCAGACAGATATATAAAAAAAAAACAATTTTCTGTAATCAGTAATATAGCCCAAAAAGGTATTTTTCTTTATGAAAGCAGTGTAAGTGTGCACATATGACTTGGCATTAGCTTCTTGCAGTTTCTATACAGCTGAGCACAGAATAAAAGAGGGAGAAGCAGCACACATAGCCAGTCAGTTGTGCTGCAGCAGGGCCGCTGATAAAGCAGTAGAACACCGGTCCTTCTTGCCTGGGCTATATCAGTTTAACAGGGGGCCCGGGCATGGCACCTGACAAGCTGGAGGACCGGTTCTACTGCTCTATCAGCCTAAGAAATTTTAAACAGGGAGCGATTCTAGAGCAGCCACTCATGTGTTAGGCAAACGTGTAACAATGTAATTTTCTCACTGCTTTCCTTAGCTGTCACTTGTTTGACACAAACAACATAGCGCTGCAGATAGGAGTCTATGTCCCGATCTTTGATCTTTATATTCTGGCTCAGTGTAGACTGCAGAGGATCTGCAGATTAGCCAGAATTGTAAAGCTCAAAAGATCGGGGCACATACTCCTATCTGCAGTGCTATGTTGTATATGCCCAAATGCTGTCCTGTGTCAAGCAAGGGACAGCTAATTAAAATGGTGAGAAAATTACATTGTTTAATGTTTGGATTAAAAACAAAAATAAATAAAATGCTGGTGCTACTAAATAATCAACTAGGCCCCATTCACACTTGTGCGACTTGTCCCACTAATTTGGACAATAAAGTTGCATGACAAGTCGTTCCCCATGTTTTCCAATGATACCCAGTCATATATGCACTCCATTCACACTTGTATGACTCCAAAGTTGCACCTTTAATGCAACTTTCCCACAACTTTGGATGGGGGCAACTTGGATACGACTTTGCCTATGACCAGTAATAATGGACAACTGTTGCACACAAGTTGCATTGTATAACATTCTGGTACAACTTTCATGCAGCGTCTGAGGGTTAACATTGAAGTCTATGGCCCTCAAGTAGTGTATATACTACGTTGAAGTTGCTGCAACTTTAGGTCATGCATACTTGAATGGGTATCATTGGAAAACATGGGGAAAGACTTGTCATGCAAATTTGATGTCCAAAATGTACAAGTGTAAATGGAGCCTTAATCCTATAGAGCACACATGTCAAACACAAGGCCCGCGGGCCGAATCTGGCCCTCCAGGCCTTGTCAAGTGGCCCCATGCATCCAGTTTAGCAGCCGAACAAGGTGGAACTCCATTCCACCACCTCCAGCTCATGCCCTCCGCTCCACGCTGTCTCTTGCAAACACAGCAGCCCCCATAAGTAACAGATTCCTGCACACACTCCTAGCAGGGACAGATCTCCAGAATCTGAGAGAGAGAGAAGGACCTTTTTGCAAGCTGAGGCAGAGCCACCTACATAGGCATGTACTTTGGTGTGGGGGGGGGGGTGGGTTGCACACTGTGCATAGCACACCCCTTAACCCCGCACTCTGTACATAATGCACTCCTGAACTCTGCACTGTGTATGTACAGTAACGCACCTCAGATACAACTGGCCCCTTGAGGGTAATCATACTGCTTATGTGGCCCTTTGATGAAATTTAGTTTGACACCCCTGCTATAGAGTATAAAAGTCCATAAATAATGTGCACATGTAAAGTCCAAAAAGAATCCAAGTGCCAAACTTTTCCCCACACCACAGAATGCTGAAATGTCAAATACACTTCTTATTTATTCCTTCCACCTTAAACTTTACCACATGTGCTTATAAAATGTGCACTCACTGCAAATATTGACCACTGGTTAAAAAAGGTCAAAACCGCTTAAATTTCCAATAGGTTTTCAGCTAGAGCGGGTCTAATAATCTTCCTTCTTTTCCATCTGCAATTCCCACTTTCTCCACACACTACTTTAGCTGGATACAGCAAGTTTCTGTGTCTTGCTGGTAAAGTAACCTCAAAATATAAAAACTGTACCTTCTATGCTTTAATCTATGAAACAGATCCCCCTGCAGAGCAGCCGGCCTCTCCTCCTCTCCCTCCCACAAGTCTTTCAGCTGCTGCAGGGGGAGCCACAGGTATATTGGTTACAGTAATTGTGACAGGGGGTATTATTCCTGCCATGGAGCACAAAGCAAAGCATTGTAACCATTACATGTGTACTCCCTATGCTGCTGCTTCAGCTAAAGAGATTAGTAGCAGCTCATTCACTGGGTTTACCCCCCCCCCCCCAAACTCACAATTGAACCAGACCTAAGAGCTCATTCACATAGGTGTTCTGGCTGTCTGAATGAGTGGTTTGCTCATGTGGCTGAAGTCACTCCCTTATGCTGCAGGTCCTTATTTGAAACATTTAGCAGGAATTTTGTAAGTTATGTTTGTGTTTTGTGTCCACTAATAATGATTTTAATCTATTTTTTGTGAAAATAATATTTTGATGTTTTCTGGGGGGCCCTGTCAAATAGCATGTACGGAGCCCCAGGACTTCGAACAGCAGCCCTGGTTGGAGGTGAGCTATCACTCATGAAAGGCCAATGCATGTGTAATCTGGAGGTGTGATATCACTGGGAAAAGACCAATGTGTGTGCAGTGGAGGAGGTATATTAGTGGGGAAAGAGCAACATGTATAAGCTGCAGGTGGGACATCACTGGGGAAAGACCAATGTGTGTGTGCTGGAGGTGGGATATCAGTGGGAAAAACCAATGTGTGTGTGCTGGAGGTGAGATATTGGTGGGGAATGACCAATGTGTGTGTGCTGGAGTTGGGATATTAGTGGGGAAAGACCAATGTGTGTGTACTGCAGGTGGGATATCACTGGGGAAAGACCAATGTGTGTGTGCTGGAGGTGGGATATCAGTGGGAAAAACCAATGTGTGTGTGCTGGAGGTGAGATATTGGTGGGGAATGACCAATGTGTGTGTGCTGGAGGTGGGATATTAGTGGGGAAAGACCAATGTGTGTGTACTGCAGGTGGGATATCACTGGGGAAAGACCAATGTGTGTGTGCTGGAGGTGGGATATTAGTGGGGAAAGACCAATGTGTGTGTGCTGCAGGTGGGATATCAGTGGGAAAAACCAATGTGTGTGTGCTGGAGGTGAGATATTGGTGGGGAATGACCAATGTGTGTGTGCTGGAGGTGGGATATTAGTGGGGAAAGACCAATGTGTGTGTACTGCAGGTGGGATATCACTGGGGAAAGACCAATGTGTGTGCTGGAGGTGGGATATTAGTGGGGAAAGACCAATGTGTGTGTGCTGCAGGTGGGATATCAGTGGGAAAAACCAATGTGTGTGTGCTGGAGGTGAGATATTGGTGGGGAATGACCAATGTGTGTGTGCTGGAGTTGGGATATTAGTGGGGAAAGACCAATGTGTGTGTACTGCAGGTGGGATATCACTGGGGAAAGACCAATGTGTGTGTGCTGGAGGTGGGATATTAGTGGGGAAAGACCAATGTGTGTGTGCTGCAGGTGGGATATCAGTGGGAAAAACCAATGTGTGTGTGCTGGAGGTGAGATATTGGTGGGGAATGACCAATGTGTGTGTGCTGGAGGTGGGATATTAGTGGGGAAAGACCAATGTGTGTGTACTGCAGGTGGGATATCACTGGGGAAAGACCAATGTGTGTGCTGGAGGTGGGATATTAGTGGGGAAAGACCAATGTGTGTGTGCTGCAGGTGGGATATCAGTGGGAAAAACCAATGTGTGTGTGCTGGAGGTGAGATATTGGTGGGGAATGACCAATGTGTGTGTGCTGGAGTTGGGATATTAGTGGGGAAAGACCAATGTGTGTGTACTGCAGGTGGGATATCACTGGGGAAAGACCAATGTGTGTGTGCTGGAGGTGGGATATTAGTGGGGAAAGACCAATGTGTGTGTGCTGCAGGTGGGATATCAGTGGGAAAAACCAATGTGTGTGTGCTGGAGGTGAGATATTGGTGGGGAATGACCAATGTGTGTTTGCTGGCGGTGGGATATTAGTCAGGAAAGACCAATGTGTGTTTGCTGATGGTGGGATATGAGAGGGGAAAGACAAATGTGTATATGCTGGAGGTGATATATTAGTGGGGAGAGTCCAATTTGTGTGTGCTGGAGTTGGAATATTATTTGGAAAAGATCAATGTGTGTTTGCTGGCGGTGGGATATTAGAGAGGAAAGACCAATGTGTGTGTGCTGGAGGTGGAATATTAGTGAGGAAAGACAAATGTGCTTGCTGAGGGTGTAATCCCTCTGTAATTACCAGAAAGAGGTTGATTGCACAGTGGCAAAGTGAAATTAGCACTTAGAAAATATATAATATAGGATTAATGCAATTTAAGCTTGATATACAGTATGTACTGTACACTATTTTTTACAAACATAAACAAGTTGAACTTTCCACAGTTTCCAAGAAGTGGAAATGGTGTGTCCCATTTCTAGTAGCCGGTTGTTGGGGTTAGATCCCAGGTTTTGGCACTTGAATGCAGTTCTGGCAGACCTCCCATGCAGCCAGTAAGCGCACTTATCAGGTTCTTTGTATTAAAGTGGAATACAGTATATAAAAGGGCCAGCCACTGGTGTTTGCAAAGGTGATACCTACTGTACATGTTGGCATTAGCAAGGGCAAAGGGTATTCCCACTTCCATAAACTAGTAGTAATTTGTATTTCCACTTAAAATGCAGTTAAAGGCCCTTTACAGGAGACCAATGTAAACTGATATTGACTTCTCTTGTGGCAATAATAGTCTCAGTCCTACTGCTGCAATTTCCATAAGGTAATTAAAAATTCCATATAAATTGGTATATCTTAGACCTTGGGTGTAAGTCCGCAATATCTGTAGGAATCTGGTAAGTGACCCTACCGAGCAGCACCTATCTACACTGAAATATTCGTTTTGGTGAGTTAGAGGAAGGCCAGTGAAGAATATCCTTTTAAAGACATCTAACTATGCTGTAGATTTGTTGTCTCTGAGCACAAAGAGATCAGCATTGGTCACAGAGATCAGCAAAACTTTTCTTCACTATGTATTTGTTGGCATTTGGTGAATCTTCCCTAGTTGCTGTGCTTTTCCATTATGTGTGATTATTCTCACTAAATCCATGTCACATGCCTCTGCTGTCTTTATCTTTGAACATCTGCTTTTATCCCAATAGGTGGTACAGTGTCTCTGCAAGTTAAAAGCATCTACATAGACTATATCATGTAACTGAATATGTATGATTGGTATTCACGCATAACTTTTTGAAGTTCACATTGCTGATACAAATGAGTTGGCTCACAGCTGAGGATAATATGATGTTACAGCGGAGTAGTGATATTAGAAGGTACAAATAGTACATTGCAGACACAGAATCTCTGAGTTTGTGGTCCATAATCAGATGCCAGAAGTGGGGTTGATGTACAAAATGTTCAGTTTATAGATAAGGCAGCACTCACATCAGTCATCCAGTTGTGTGCAAGCAAAAAAGCTTTTATTTTATTTATTTATTTTTTGTTCTTAATTTGGCTTGTACATGATTGGGTATTATAGGAGTTGTAAAGGCAGGAAGTTTTTTTTTTTATCTTAATGCATTCTATGCATTAAGATAAAAAGCCTTCTGTGTGAAGCAGCCCCCCAGCACCCCCTAATACCTGAGCCCACTCTCTGTCAGGTATGTCCATGAGTCCCTTGGCTGTCCTGGGATTCTCCCTCTTGATTGGCTAAAATACAGCTGTGTGCGCCATTGGCTCCGGCCGCAGTCAATCAAAGTCAGTGAGCCAATCAGGAGAGAGATGGGGCGAGGCCGAATGGCAGTCCTGTGTCTGAATGGACACACGGAGCTGCAGCTCGGCTCGGACGCCCCCATTGCAAGCTGCTCGCTGTCGGGGCGCTCAATAGGAGGGAGGGGCCAGGAGCAGGAACGAGGGACCCGAGAAGTGGAGGATCCAGGCTGCGCTGTGCAAAACCAACTGTACAGAGGTGGTAAGTATAACATATTTGTTATTTATTTATTTTTTTTTTAAAAAAGAGAGACTTTACAATCACTTTAAAGGGGAACATGTTACTCGGTAAGGGAGCACCCTCGGCTTCTCTAGTAAATCAATCTCCTCCGTGTTTCATACCTTGAGTGAAATGAGTAAATGACAGGTGTCTGTGCAGTAATGGGGCCTGTGACAGATTTTATTTTGTTGACTCTGTATCCACGCACGCACAATAAATCTGTGATGAATTGTGACATGTAGGCGAGATGTAAGAATAGACTTGAGTTATGAAGAAATAAAATGTTTCGGAATTAAACTACATCAATACAAGCAGAAAGGATATATTTTGTTAAATGCTGTGTGTTAAAGCAGTATGAAACCCAAAAGCAAACATTCATCATATTGCAGCTTACCAGTTCTTAAATGTGATGACTCCATTAGTTTCCTTTTTTAGGTTTTCTTTCCTCTGTTTTCATCTGGTAATCCTGCCAGTAAATCTGTTGTTTCTCAACAGTAAAAGCTCTCTTGCAGTTACAAGGATGAGACAAGCCATTTAACACTGGCAGGGTGCCTTAAAATCATCAACTTTTTTTTATATAGTATATAAGTTGTTATCCCAACAGGAACCAAACTGTTTGCTGTAGCTGATTATAAAGTATTATGTATTTAAATCTAGCACTCTCTTCTCCCCAGACTGACAACGCTGCTGTTAAAAGTGCCCCCTGTGCTCCTTTATCCAGAGTGGAGGCACTCTAATACAGGAGGTGTGTTACTGGCCAGATCTCCAGGTGAAAACAGATGGAAAAAACCCTGAAAAAATAAAACAAATGCAATAAATTAGATAAAATATTACATTTTTTGTTTTGGGTTTAACTAAATTGCATTTTTGAAGCTGGCCATACACCAGTAGAATTTTCTATGAATGTTTATAAAGAAAATTGAAAAAATAATACATCGACTTTTTTTGTTTTAAATTTACTTAAAACTTTGTCTAGACCTGTCACTTGAATGGAATCCTAGATGTAGGTTTCTTTGGTGCCTAGAACGTACCCATCAGAACAATGTACAATTTTCCTGGACAAAAACCACATTAACAGCTAGGATTTTGGTTGAGAAACATTTTTCATCCTGCTCATTCAGATTTTCTTGTCACTATGGTCGAAATTGATTCTCAATTTTATCCCATTACCCAATGGAAAATGGAATGAAAACAAAAACTTGCACACACAATTCTACTAGGGTATGGCCAACCTAAAGAGGTTGTAAACCTCAGATTTTTTATTTTTTTAAAAAACGAACACCTGAAAGAAAAACACATAATAAGCTAGTATGCATCAGTACGCTCAATATGAAATACTTACCTAAGAACGAAGCCCCCGCAGTGCCGACCGCTTACCTGTCCATGGGCAACATGTTCTGTCGCCCTTCTTCCGGGTTTGCGGCATCCGGCCATCTGATTGGCTGGAGCCGCGATGACGTGCGCGTGGGAGCCGACCGTAACAGCACGGGGCTCTGAAGGAACGGCACGAGTGGCCGTTCCTTCAGAGCGCATGCGCCAGTGATGTCACTGGCTGCATGCAAAGTAAATATCTCCTAAACGGTACATGTTTGGGAGATATTTACAGTACCTATAGGTGAGCCTTAATATAGGCTTACCTATAGGTACAAGTTGTAGAGGAGGGTTTACTTCCTCTTTAAGGTGCTGTCATGTATACTGTCTAAATCCACTTGTACTACTGTTATTGCTTACACACAGCATGTTCCTTTAAGATTAACAAATCAAAGCTTTAAGGCCTTGTTCACATTTGACTACATTTCTAATGCGTAACAAACACTCCTATAGCGTTAGTATGGGAGTTAGACTTGCGTTAATGAAGTTTATTATGGGTGTTAGACTGGCATTTTACCAGCGTTAATAACGAGTTACAAATGCTCCCCAAACGCATTATGGGTAGTTTTGAAGCATTTGATGAGTGTTAAGGCGAATATAAACTAATCTGAACACCCGCAACCGCACTGCAACTGCCTGCCAGAGTGTTTGTGAAGCATTACCATAGACTTGAATGGGAGGCATTGAAAGGCTTCAAATGCCTCCTGACTGGACATGAGGTTTCAATTTTGAAGCGAAGCGACGCTAACGCTTCATGTTTTGATAGTGTGAACAGCACTGTGTGCTGTCCATTGTATTATTTGCATAGGCGTTTGTGGGGTGATAACGCTCCATCCGGCATACTATGACGATCTCGGAGGTCACGTGGTCACGCCGGACAGAGCGGTATCACCCGGGTATCACTTACGGCAAGTTTGTTAGAGACAGATCGGTATTTGGAGATGGAGCGGGTGAGAGACAGAGCAGTATTGAGTGGATGCCGAACAGAGAGGTATCACCCGGGTATACCTGACGGCAAGTGGGTGAGAGATACCGATCTGCCAGGAGATCTACTAATGTGGAATTGCTTATATCTTTAATTTGTACATATGTGAGTGACATTTTCAATAACATTTGTAAACTGAATTATGCTATGTGACATCATTTTACCCTTACATGAGCATCACCACCTAATGGTTGTAGGAGACGAAGACTAGTCTCGAACCCTGACGTAGGATGTACAAAATATCGGGCCATATCGGCCGATACCGATATGCTATGGCCAAAATATCGGTAACGGTATCAGCAACGAAAAAACGATATCGGTCGATCCCTAGTTAGAACCACTTGTAAAGACTATGATTAATAGACAAACTGACATATTAAGATGGGCATATTTCTATCTACTTAAAACCATGATCTTTAGGCCTCCCTCAGTTGGCCATTAACCTTCCTAGCGGTATTCCCGAGTGTGGCTCGGAGTTAAATTTCAGTGCCAAAAGCGGTAACCCCAAGCCACGCTCGAGGTACCGCTAGGAAGATCGCTGGATCCTGGTAGAGGGGTTACTTACCTTGTCACCGGGATACAGCGATGTATCCCGGCGGTGTGTGGCGGCGGATCTTCCTCCCGATCCTCTGTGTGCTCCGGCTTCCGTCTCCTGCGACGTGACGTTCGCAGGGGGGTGGAACCGGCGGCAAATTCAAATGTAAAACACACCAAACACACTAATACAATGCAAAATAAAATAAATTCACATTAGTTTGCCCCCATGTGCCCTTTCCTGCAGTTTTACTGTACTTTTTTATGTATATACAGTATATATGTATATACAGTGCCTTGCGAAAGTATTTGGCCCCCTTGAACTTTCCGACCTTTTGCCACATTTCAGGCTTCAAACATAAAGATATAAAACTGTAATTTTTTGTGAAGAATCAACAACAAGTGGGACACAATCATAAAGTGGAATGAAATTTATTGGATATTTCAAACTTTTTTAACAAATAAAAAACTGAAAAATTGGGCGTGCAAAATTATTCAGCCCCCTTAAGTTAATACTTTGTAGCGCCACCTTTTGCTGCGATTGCAGCTGTAAGTCGCTTGGGGTATATCTCTATCAGTTTTGCACATCGAGAGACTGAAATTTTTGCCCATTCCTCCTTGCAAAATTGCTCGAGCTCAGTGAGGTTGGATGGAGAGCGTTTGTGAACAGCAGTTTTTAGTTCTTTCCACAGATTCTCGATTGGATTCAGGTCTGGACTTTGACTCGGCCATTCTAACACCTGGATATGTTTATTTGTGAACCATACCTTGTAGATTTTGCTTTATGTTTTGGATCATTGTCTTGTTGGAAGACAAATCTCCGTCCCAGTCTCAGGTCTTTTTCAGACTCCATCAGGTTTTCTTCCAGAATGGTCCTGTATTTGGCTCCATCCATCTTCCCATCAATTTTAACCATCTTCCCTGTCCCTGCTGAAGAAAAGCAGGCCCAAACCATGATGCTGCCACCACCATGTTTGACAGTGGGGATGGTGTGTTCAGGTGATGAGCTGTGTTGCTTTTACGCCAAACATAACATTTTGCATTGTTGCCAAAAAGTTCGATTTTGGTTTCATCTGACCAGAGCACCTTCTTCAACTTGTTTGGTGTGTCTCCCAGGTGGCTTGTGGCAAACTTTAAACGACACTTTTTATGGATATCTTTAAGAAATGGCTTTCTTCTTGCCACTCTTCCATAAAGGCCAGATATGTGCAGTATACGACTGATTGATGTCCTATGGACAGAGTCTCCCACCTCAGCTGTAGATCTCTGCAGTTCATCCAGAGTGATCATGGGCCTCTTGGCTGCCTCTCTGATCAGTCTTCTCCTTGTATGAGCTGAAAGTTTAGAGGGACGGCCAGGTCTTCGTAGATTTGCAGTGGTCTGATACTCCTTCAATTTCAATATTATCGCTTGCACAGTGCTCCTTGGGATGTTTAAAGCTTGGGAAATCTTTTTGTATCCAAATCCGGCTTTAAACTTCTGCACAACAGTATCTCGGACCTGCCTGGTGTGTTCCTTGTTCTTCATGCGCTTTAAACGGACCTCTGAGACTATCACAGTGCAGGTGCATTTATATGGAGACTTGATTACACACAGGTGGATTCTATTTATCATCATTAGTCATTTATGTCAACATTGGATCATTCAGAGATCCTCACTGAACTTCTGGAGAGTTTGCTGCACTGAAAGTAAAGGGGCTGAATAATTTTGCACGCCCAATTTTTCAGTTTTTTATTTGTTAACAAAGTTAGTATATATATATGTTTATATATATGTATATATATATATATGGATTATATATATATTTATATATATATATATATATATATATAGATTATATATATATATATATATATATATATATATATATATATATATATATATATATATATATATGTATATATACAGTATATATATGTATACATACGTACATACAGTTTATAGTTTTTTATTGTATTATAATTTATGATTTTGTGTTTCAAACTTTATCATACCCAAGATGTTATAAAGAAGAACGCACAGTAAGCACAGTAAAAAAAAAAAAAATCATATGTAAATAGTTGGTTTGGGCTGCTCATTCTTAAGAATTACATGCAAAATAATGATACCGCTTTCAGCACCTAAAATCCGAAAGAATCATACCGCCAGGGAGGTTAAGATGCATCCACCAGACTCCAGCAGCAAGAATCAGTGGATTTTTGCGGCTGGAATGACTGGGACATGCAAACAGCAGTGGCTGCTCAGCCTTTATATACTAATGACTGGCTGACAGCAGCCACCATGGTTCACATATAGCCACACACAAAGTGGTTACCTGCGGATGTCTTAAAGCTGAGTTCCACCCAAAAAGTGAAACTTCCGCTCTTTTGCTTCCTCCCCCCCTCCGGTGCCATATTTGGCACCTTTCAGGGGGGAGGGGGAACGGGTACCTGTTTTTGACAGGTACCATTCCCCACTTTCGGGATATGGCGCTGTCCCTTGGAAGTTTAGCTCCCTCCTCCTTCCCCGCCGCTGAGCCAATAGGAATGTGCAGCGTGCTCCACGCATGCACAGTAGGGACCTGCCCGTGAAGCCGCAAAGGCATTACTGCCGGGTTCCTTTACCGGCAATGGCAGCGGCAGCACCCGACAACAGCCAATTAAAACATCGGCTGCGGTGCAGACATTGCTGGACTCCAGGACAGGTAAGTGTCCTAATAAAAGTGAGTAGCTGCTGACTTTTAATTTTTGAAGGGGGTGGAGGGGAAGGCAGAACTCTGCTTTAAGCTGAACACAGCTTACTGTATTCAGACTTAGACATCCATCCCTAACCACACGTAACCATGCACACAGTAAAATAGGGGTAAAGTGGTAAACCCCTCCTGACTTGACCTGTGCCTCCAGTAGTGGGCACTGGTGCTTACTCGCTCCCGAGCCCTGCTCTATTCGTCCATAAGACGCATAGAGCCATGGCTCAGCCCCCCCCCCCCTCTCCCTCCTAATTGGCTCACTGGCTCTGATTTACAGCAGTGGGAGCCAATGGCTCCCACTACTGTCTCAGCCAATGAGGAGAGGGAGTCCCAGGACAGTTGAGGCTCTCCTGCACATCGCTGGATTGAAAGGGAGCTCAGGTGAGTTTTAAGGGAGCTGTAGGGGGAGCAGCACCCTTCAGCCTTTACAACCACTTTAACTGTTTATTGGTATTAATAATCTGAGTTCATAAATCAGAGTTTTAAAGGCTTACAATATAGCTTTCACTACTCATCTTTAGCATGCTAACATCTCCATACTAATAAGGGCATACTTTTCCCTAGCATATCATAATTTAGCTTAGAGGCTAAAAATGCATTAGCCTCAATGTCCAGATACTGGGCTGAAGTTCATAAAACTAGGTCATGCTATCTAGTGCTTGATTTAACTCATTAAATAGAATGCCTCTGTTGGCTATAGGCTGAAAACGCAACAAGAATTCCATTAAATAAAAAGAATGTCTGTTTATCAAAATGTGAATGATGTTTTTTAAAGAATAATTAAAAGTGATGATATCCTAATGTTTATATAAATCTAGTAAAAAAAAAAAAAAAAGCATAACATGTAAATGATAAATTGATATTACATTAATAAGTATAAAATTTAGCACTCTGAAGCAATTTTAAATTGAATTCAATATTTTTAAATGTGAAGCTTTCATTAAAAATACCTTGTGATTCTGTCACAAAAGCCTTTGTTCATGCCCTAGGGTAACAAAAGCTCTCTCTCTTTCTCAAAACGGTGTTTCTTATGGTGGCCCAAAGTAATGGTTACAAGCTCAACACACATTGTTCAGGCATGCTCCATGTTGTAGCCATCCGGAAATCTACAGTGAGAAAAGCCATGCAGATATTGCTGGAGTGAGAGCATGTAGACAGGAAGCAGTTTAACCACTTGCCGACCAGCCGCCGTAGTTTTACAGCGACTGGTCGGCTCTTTTACGCAAAATGATGTACCTGTACATCGCTTCGTGTATTAGATAGTGGTGGCGGCCACGCGCTGCCGGAGGCATGCACATGCACCGATTGGCCAGAGGGGGAGCCAATCAGCGGGTCCGACGGGCGCGATATCCGCCCGCAATTGCTCCCAATGGAGACAGAATGGCGGTCTGCCTATGTAAACACGGCAGACCTCTGTTCTGTCAGAGATCAACACAGGGATCCTGTGTTCCTCCTATTTAATAACACAGGTCTCTATGTTCATCCAGTGAGTCGATCGCCCATTGAAAACACTTTACCCTTTGATCGCCCCTGATGTTAACCCCTTCCCTTACAGTGTCAGTACAGTAACAGTGCACAGCTTTAGCACTGATTACTGTAGTAATGTCACTGGTTCCCTCAAAAGTGACAAAAAGTGTCCGATCTGTCTGGCGCAATGTCGCAGTACTGCTAAAAATCGCTGATCGCCACCATTACTATTAAAAAAAAAATAAAGTAAATAAAAATGACATAAAACCTATCCCTAGTTTGTAGACGCGATAACTTTACTTTTACGCAATCAATATACACTTATTGGGATTTTGTTTACCAAAAATATGTAGCAGAATACATATTGGCCTAAACTGAACAAATAGTGGTATTTGGTTCCTCGGACCAGTGGGTGGGACTTTGAGGCAATAGGTTGAAAGACAAAAGTAGTATGCGTTTTCGTTTATTATAAAACAATGTTTATCATAAAACAATATTTAACATGTACGAGACATGAAATATTAAGTGCTTGGATGGGTAAGAGGCCCATCCGTGGTGGTGTACGAAAGAAAAGAAATGTGACACTTGTGAAAGATGGTGACTTTTTAGAGACGCAGATTCCTGCCATCCATGGATGTTTGGATGTTGCAGGATGCGTTTCCATCCGACGCGTTTCGGCTGTGCCTTTTTCAAGGATTTTCACCGTATCTATATGACGATATTTTAGTCTTTATTAGTGTCAAAAAGCGATTTTTAGGCAATTTCATTAGTATAGTCTGAAGTCTTAGCTTACATTGATTTTTTGTGTGCAGTTACTGGATCGGTTATGGAGGTGCCCCCTCTCAGTTTCCCAGGCAACCACAAGATCCCAAAGAAAGGGAGGAATGGCGGTAACGTTTTTGTTCTGAAAGACCAAAAATTGGTGAATGGCATATAGTGTGTATAGGTGTATAGCCCTTTGATTTTACAAGGTTATACTCACAAGGTCCAGATAATGCTGGTTTTCCAGTCGTGAGTGCCCTTAGTTGTATTGGCTGTTCCTGGAATTATATAGGTATTTAATTAACCATGTTTATCCAAATATTAGGAATTTGTTGGGCCGCCAATGCTTGGGTAATAAAATACCTGAGGAGCGTCTTGGTTATCAGATGGTCTCTCTGTGAGAAAAAACACCTGCAGCGCTTCTTGGTTGCCAGCTGTTCTCTCTATCTAGGAGGGACATATACCATTATGACAGGGCTATAAAAATCCCATATGCCTGAATTTTGGTGTAAGGTAATGTAAAATTTTAATTTACCTTACGGTACTGCAAAGGATAATTATTCAGACTGCAGAGCATTTGCCTGTAGTGGATAACCTTTCTCTTGCAAGATGATCTCTTCTGTGGAAAAGACACATCGTGTAGCAGCAAGGAGGAATGGATCCTGTGAAGTGCAAGGCTATATAAAATTCTCGAGAGGCTGTATGTGTTACCTGTGTCCAGCAGAGGGAGTCCTGTCAAAGAGTAGGGGTGGTCCGCCGTCCTCCAGGAGGTGCTTTCACTCCAAGGTCTGGAGATGAATGGCACACTGCAGGGATCCCCGACGCCTTAAATATAGGCCGCGCATGCGCAGTACAGCGCCGCACGGTCCTATCTGTCAGGGCGGAAGTGCTTCACCCGTGTCTGCTGCGCATGCGCCTGGGCTGCTGCGCGGTCAGTGACGAGGGATCTTATCCGTTGCCTGGCAATTAAGGACGCCGCCGACACGGAGGAGGAGGGGCGACCAGGATGCCGTAAGCTGTTGGTGAAACCAACAAGTTTACGACTTAGATGACAACAGCTGGTGTTTGGCCCCGAACGTTGCCCCGCCATGTGGCGGGGCTTTCCGTGCCGGGGGTTGCAATAGGGTGTTGGGGGGGAGCAAGTCCACCGATCGGGTCTGCATTTACAATTAATATTGTTATATCAAAGAACAATCACTTGGCATTGATTATATATGTATATACTGTTTTAACTTTTCATTCTAACAATAACAGGTCTGGTACATTCATTTTTTAAGGAGAATGAAATAAGATGCCTTGAGAAGGGAAATAAACAAGGGGGATGTATGAAAGACTGGGGATTTATATGGGTCTCTGGTGTCAGTATCTAGGGTCTCTCCACTGGTGGAAGGGGAGAGAGAGTGATGGGGGTTATTATATCGATGTATACAGAGCATTTGTATGTAGGGAGGACAATTTGGTCGGGATGGAAAATAGAGGGGCAAGTAGCAAATCCTGTCCAGGTGATGACCGGTGACTGATGAATTTTGAATTAGTCTGTTTTACCGGACACAAAGCCATCAAGGAATGGTTGGAAGCTCTCTGCTTCATTGAGGCCAGGAGGTGTAGTCGCTCTAAGGCGTCTAATCCACCTCATTTCTCTTTGGGTAGCAATTTGGTTGTACTTTTGACGATGACTTTGCATTGGGCGCATCCCCCGCATGGATATGTCCCCTTATCTTTGCACGGGTCCTTTTTTGGTCCCTCTTTGAATTCACTGTGAACCAGTGATTGCTGGAAAGAACCGGCTTTCCTGAATGTGATTTTTGGTTTAGCTGGGAGGAGATGTCTAAGGCTTGGGTCAGCGGTAAGGATGTGCCACTTTTGCTGAATGATTTTCCTGATTGAATCATGCTGATTAGTATATCGCATGATCAATCGATTGGTATTTTCTTGTGGTTGGTCCGTGGGTTTTTTGAACAGGATTTGGTGTCGCTCCATACTGTTAGCTCTGTTGAAGGCTTTTCTTAGACTAGTTTTTGAGTAGCCTCGAGTGATTAGTCGTGCTGTTAATTTATCAGACTCGCTTTTAAAGTCTTTTTGGGTAGTGCAGATTCTCTTTAGCCGTAGGAACTGACTATAAGGAATGGACTGTTTTAGCACCGTAGGGTGGAAGCTGTCCGCATGCAATACGGTGTTGCCAGCGGTCTCTTTTCTATAGAGTGTAGTGTTTATGTTCCCCTTGGAGTCTTTGAAAATCCAGGTGTCCAAAAAACTAATTTTAATAAGGCTGTATTGCATGGTAAAATGCATGTTAAAAGAGTTAATGTTCATGTGATCCAGGCACTCTCGTAGGAGGTCTTCGGGTCCATCCCACAGGATAAAAATGTCGTCTATATATCTCTGCCATAGTGTTATATGGCGAGAGTATATGGAGTTTTTTTCGTCATTGAGGAAGTCCTGCTCCCACACGCCCAGATATATGTTGGCATAGGATGGGGCGCAGCTCGTGCCCATGGCCACGCCACAGATCTGCAAGAAATGTAGGCCATCAAAGCAGAAGTAGTTATGGTGTAGAATAAACTGTAACATGGAAAGAATGAAGTCATTGAATTTTTGATCATGGCGGCTATGTTGACTGAGTACCTGTTTGACTGTCAGTATGCCTTTTTCATGCGGTATGTTACTATACAGTGATTCGACGTCAATCGTGACGAGGTAGGTTGTTTCGGATGCCGTCATGCCTTCCAATATTTGGAGGAAATGAATGGTGTCCTTGGTGTATGATGGAAGGTTAGTCACATGTGGGCGGAGGTGGGCATCAATTACTCTGCTTATGTTCTCCGAGATATTGCCGTTCCCGGATATGATGGGTCTGCCTGGAGGGTTATTGACGCTTTTGTGTATTTTTGGCAAGGAATAGAACGTTGGTGTTCTGGGGTACTTTATTCTGATGTATTCCCATAGCGTTTTGGAAATAGCCCCTTCGTTGAGGGCCCTGTCAACTTTTTTGTAGAAGGTTTCGTTGTAGGACTTGATCATGAGTGGTGATATTTTCTTATAGCATGTACGATTTTCCAGGATGTTCATACACATCTCCTTGTATTTTACATTGTCCATCAGGACAATGTTGCCGCCCTTATCGGCCGGTTTTATAGTAATCGTATCATAGCTTTTTAGATCTTCAAGTGCCTTCCTTTGTTCCTTAGTTAGGTTATCCTTTGTTTTTTTGATGTTGAGCCCTTCAATCTCTCTGGTTGTTTCTTTTACAAACAGGGCGACTGCTGGATTTTGGCTCAGTGGGGGAAATTTTTGGGATTTTTTCTGAAAGCGGGGTGTTTCGAGGTTCTCCTCTTCTTCATCACCATCCCCTTCTTCTGATATTGAAGTAGGATCTTCCCAGTCATCATCAAGTCCTCCTTCCTCTAGTAAGATGTTAAGATCCCTTATTGCGCGGAATTCCGCTGCAGTAAGGCCAGGGTCTTTAGCCTCAGGTGGGGGTTTGTTGTACATTGCTTGGAATATTATTTTTCGTGCGAATAAGTTCACGTCCTTGACAATTTCAAATTTGTCGGCGTTGTTCTTTGGACAGAAGGAGAGGCCTAGCCGTAGAACCTCTTCTTCATGACGGGTTAGGATCTGTGATGAGAGATTTATTATTGATCGTTTCTCTTCTCCATTTGTCTCAGCCCTTGGAAATCGGTGACTACAGGCAATTTGGTCTGTTTTAGGTTGGATTTCCCTAAAAAAGCCTTTTGTTTTCTGGGGCCTTCTCTGAGTCTCGAGAAGATGCCTTGAGTTTTTGTACCTCCCTGTGATTGATCTTCTGTTTCTTCATTTTCGGTTTCTGTTCTTTCCTCAGTTTCGTCTCTTTCATTCGGTGTTTGTGTTGGTCTAGGCCGCGGTCCTCTGGGTGGTGGTCCTCTTTTCCGGTTGTCTGATCCAGAGGCATACGATGAGGAGTCTGATGAGTAATACTGGTTGTCCTGGCCAGTATTTTTCATACTGAATTGTTGTTTGTTTTTATAGGTTCGACGAGTATTGTTCCACCTGTAGGCCCTCCCCTGGGCAAAGGCGTTTTTGTCTCGCCAGTATTTTTTCTCCTTTTTTCGGAGGATCTGTTTGCTGTAATTTTCAAGGTGGTCTTTTAGTTTTTTCTCCTCATCGTTGTACATCTGGACGGTTTTTAGAGGTGCTAGTTTGAGGTATATTAATTTAGTTTCCTCATCGATTTTTTTAATTTGTCGTTCATATTCCTCCTGCAGGAGGATCATAAGGTTCTTGGAACATATATTAAGTTGTTCTTCCCATTGTTGCTTCATGGATGCTGTTACATTATCCATGGTCGGAAAGATTTGAATCCGAAGTCCAGCCGGATTGATTTCTTCGGCGATATATCTTTCGAATGCCTTGATGTGCCAATGTAAAGACGATTTCTTCTCAAGTTGTCGCCTAAGGGTGGAGAAGAACGCGAGTGTGTCTGATTCTTGTTGGTCTTTGTTTTGAAAGTCTGTTTCGATACTGGACATGAGGTTGTTCCATTCGTCCCCCAGTAGGTCCCCCATGTTGTCCCTTGTATTTGATTCTCCTTGCGTGGTAGTGGTCCAAAGAAAGTTTTTGGATCACTTGGGGTGTTTTTCCCTTGGTGCCCTTTCACTCTGCGTACAGAGATACGGATAGGGGGGAGAAACGTAATTTTATCTGTAACTCTCTATTGTGGGGTTACAGTGAGGTTTGTACCTTGCGGTCTGTTAGTGTCGGCCTCCCCGGAACGGGAGGGGACAATGGTTTAGAATATAAGAAAAGAAAATTGGGAAGTGAGGTTCCCTTTGGGTAATCAGGTTTCTAGAGGTCAGGTGAGGAATTGGATGACTTCCATCCGGAATAGAGTAAAGCGATTTGGGTTGAGCTCAAGAAAACCCGAGTTTAGAGTAGGATTGTATAGTGTATAGGTGCCAACATCCCTTAGTTAGAACAAATAGTGGTATTTGGTTCCTCGGACCAGTGGGTGGGACTTTGAGGCAATAGGTTGAAAGACAAAAGTAGTATGCGTTTTCGTTTATTATAAAACAATGTTTATCATAAAACAATATTTAACATGTACGAGACATGAAATATTAAGTGCTTGGATGGGTAAGAGGCCCATCCGTGGTGGTGTACGAAAGAAAAGAAATGTGACACTTGTGAAAGATGGTGACTTTTTAGAGACGCAGATTCCTGCCATCCATGGATGTTTGGATGTTGCAGGATGCGTTTCCATCCGACGCGTTTCGGCTGTGCCTTTTTCAAGGATTTTCACCGTATCTATATGACGATATTTTAGTCTTTATTAGTGTCAAAAAGCGATTTTTAGGCAATTTCATTAGTATAGTCTGAAGTCTTAGCTTACATTGATTTTTTGTGTGCAGTTACTGGATCGGTTATGGAGGTGCCCCCTCTCAGTTTCCCAGGCAACCACAAGATCCCAAAGAAAGGGAGGAATGGCGGTAACGTTTTTGTTCTGAAAGACCAAAAATTGGTGAATGGCATATAGTGTGTATAGGTGTATAGCCCTTTGATTTTACAAGGTTATACTCACAAGGTCCAGATAATGCTGGTTTTCCAGTCGTGAGTGCCCTTAGTTGTATTGGCTGTTCCTGGAATTATATAGGTATTTAATTAACCATGTTTATCCAAATATTAGGAATTTGTTGGGCCGCCAATGCTTGGGTAATAAAATACCTGAGGAGCGTCTTGGTTATCAGATGGTCTCTCTGTGAGAAAAAACACCTGCAGCGCTTCTTGGTTGCCAGCTGTTCTCTCTATCTAGGAGGGACATATACCATTATGACAGGGCTATAAAAATCCCATATGCCTGAATTTTGGTGTAAGGTAATGTAAAATTTTAATTTACCTTACGGTACTGCAAAGGATAATTATTCAGACTGCAGAGCATTTGCCTGTAGTGGATAACCTTTCTCTTGCAAGATGATCTCTTCTGTGGAAAAGACACATCGTGTAGCAGCAAGGAGGAATGGATCCTGTGAAGTGCAAGGCTATATAAAATTCTCGAGAGGCTGTATGTGTTACCTGTGTCCAGCAGAGGGAGTCCTGTCAAAGAGTAGGGGTGGTCCGCCGTCCTCCAGGAGGTGCTTTCACTCCAAGGTCTGGAGATGAATGGCACACTGCAGGGATCCCCGACGCCTTAAATATAGGCCGCGCATGCGCAGTACAGCGCCGCACGGTCCTATCTGTCAGGGCGGAAGTGCTTCACCCGTGTCTGCTGCGCATGCGCCTGGGCTGCTGCGCGGTCAGTGACGAGGGATCTTATCCGTTGCCTGGCAATTAAGGACGCCGCCGACACGGAGGAGGAGGGGCGACCAGGATGCCGTAAGCTGTTGGTGAAACCAACAAGTTTACGACTTAGATGACAACAGCTGGTGTTTGGCCCCGAACGTTGCCCCGCCATGTGGCGGGGCTTTCCGTGCCGGGGGTTGCAATAGGGTGTTGGGGGGGAGCAAGTCCACCGATCGGGTCTGCATTTACAATTTATATTGTTATATCAAAGAACAATCACTTGGCATTGATTATATATGTATATACTGTTTTAACTTTTCATTCTAACAATAACAGGTCTGGTACATTCATTTTTTTTTTTTTTTTTTTTTTTTTTTTGCGCAGCAGACACGGGTGAAGCACTTCCGCCCTGACAGATAGGACCGTGCGGCGCTGTACTGCGCATGCGCGGCCTATATTTAAGGCGTCGGGGATCCCTGCAGTGTGCCATTCATCTCCAGACCTTGGAGTGAAAGCACCTCCTGGAGGACGGCGGACCACCCCTACTCTTTGACAGGACTCCCTCTGCTGGACACAGGTAACACATACAGCCTCTCGAGAATTTTATATAGCCTTGCACTTCACAGGATCCATTCCTCCTTGCTGCTACACGATGTGTCTTTTCCACAGAAGAGATCATCTTGCAAGAGAAAGGTTATCCACTACAGGCAAATGCTCTGCAGTCTGAATAATTATCCTTTGCAGTACCGTAAGGTAAATTAAAATTTTACATTACCTTACACCAAAATTCAGGCATATGGGATTTTTATAGCCCTGTCATAATGGTATATGTCCCTCCTAGATAGAGAGAACAGCTGGCAACCAAGAAGCGCTGCAGGTGTTTTTTCTCACAGAGAGACCATCTGATAACCAAGACGCTCCTCAGGTATTTTATTACCCAAGCATTGGCGGCCCAACAAATTCCTAATATTTGGATAAACATGGTTAATTAAATACCTATATAATTCCAGGAACAGCCAATACAACTAAGGGCACTCACGACTGGAAAACCAGCATTATCTGGACCTTGTGAGTATAACCTTGTAAAATCAAAGGGCTATACACCTATACACACTATATGCCATTCACCAATTTTTGGTCTTTCAGAACAAAAACGTTACCGCCATTCCTCCCTTTCTTTGGGATCTTGTGGTTGCCTGGGAAACTGAGAGGGGGCACCTCCATAACCGATCCAGTAACTGCACACAAAAAATCAATGTAAGCTAAGACTTCAGACTATACTAATGAAATTGCCTAAAAATCGCTTTTTGACACTAATAAAGACTAAAATATCGTCATATAGATACGGTGAAAATCCTTGAAAAAGGCACAGCCGAAACGCGTCGGATGGAAACGCATCCTGCAACATCCAAACATCCATGGATGGCAGGAATCTGCGTCTCTAAAAAGTCACCATCTTTCACAAGTGTCACATTTCTTTTCTTTCGTACACCACCACGGATGGGCCTCTTACCCATCCAAGCACTTAATATTTCATGTCTCGTACATGTTAAATATTGTTTTATGATAAACATTGTTTTATAATAAACGAAAACGCATACTACTTTTGTCTTTCAACCTATTGCCTCAAAGTCCCACCCACTGGTCCGAGGAACCAAATACCACTATTTGTTCTAACTAAGGGATGTTGGCACCTATACACTATACAATCCTACTCTAAACTCGGGTTTTCTTGAGCTCAACCCAAATCGCTTTACTCTATTCCGGATGGAAGTCATCCAATTCCTCACCTGACCTCTAGAAACCTGATTACCCAAAGGGAACCTCACTTCCCAATTTTCTTTTCTTATATTCTAAACCATTGTCCCCTCCCGTTCCGGGGAGGCCGACACTAACAGACCGCAAGGTACAAACCTCACTGTAACCCCACAATAGAGAGTTACAGATAAAATTACGTTTCTCCCCCCTATCCGTATCTCTGTACGCAGAGTGAAAGGGCACCAAGGGAAAAACACCCCAAGTGATCCAAAAACTTTCTTTGGACCACTACCACGCAAGGAGAATCAAATACAAGGGACAACATGGGGGACCTACTGGGGGACGAATGGAACAACCTCATGTCCAGTATCGAAACAGACTTTCAAAACAAAGACCAACAAGAATCAGACACACTCGCGTTCTTCTCCACCCTTAGGCGACAACTTGAGAAGAAATCGTCTTTACATTGGCACATCAAGGCATTCGAAAGATATATCGCCGAAGAAATCAATCCGGCTGGACTTCGGATTCAAATCTTTCCGACCATGGATAATGTAACAGCATCCATGAAGCAACAATGGGAAGAACAACTTAATATATGTTCCAAGAACCTTATGATCCTCCTGCAGGAGGAATATGAACGACAAATTAAAAAAATCGATGAGGAAACTAAATTAATATACCTCAAACTAGCACCTCTAAAAACCGTCCAGATGTACAACGATGAGGAGAAAAAACTAAAAGACCACCTTGAAAATTACAGCAAACAGATCCTCCGAAAAAAGGAGAAAAAATACTGGCGAGACAAAAACGCCTTTGCCCAGGGGAGGGCCTACAGGTGGAACAATACTCGTCGAACCTATAAAAACAAACAACAATTCAGTATGAAAAATACTGGCCAGGACAACCAGTATTACTCATCAGACTCCTCATCGTATGCCTCTGGATCAGACAACCGGAAAAGAGGACCACCACCCAGAGGACCGCGGCCTAGACCAACACAAACACCGAATGAAAGAGACGAAACTGAGGAAAGAACAGAAACCGAAAATGAAGAAACAGAAGATCAATCACAGGGAGGTACAAAAACTCAAGGCATCTTCTCGAGACTCAGAGAAGGCCCCAGAAAACAAAAGGCTTTTTTAGGGAAATCCAACCTAAAACAGACCAAATTGCCTGTAGTCACCGATTTCCAAGGGCTGAGACAAATGGAGAAGAGAAACGATCAATAATAAATCTCTCATCACAGATCCTAACCCGTCATGAAGAAGAGGTTCTACGGCTAGGCCTCTCCTTCTGTCCAAAGAACAACGCCGACAAATTTGAAATTGTCAAGGACGTGAACTTATTCGCACGAAAAATAATATTCCAAGCAATGTACAACAAACCCCCACCTGAGGCTAAAGACCCTGGCCTTACTGCAGCGGAATTCCGCGCAATAAGGGATCTTAACATCTTACTAGAGGAAGGAGGACTTGATGATGACTGGGAAGATCCTACTTCAATATCAGAAGAAGGGGATGGTGATGAAGAAGAGGAGAACCTCGAAACACCCCGCTTTCAGAAAAAATCCCAAAAATTTCCCCCACTGAGCCAAAATCCAGCAGTCGCCCTGTTTGTAAAAGAAACAACCAGAGAGATTGAAGGGCTCAACATCAAAAAAACAAAGGATAACCTAACTAAGGAACAAAGGAAGGCACTTGAAGATCTAAAAAGCTATGATACGATTACTATAAAACCGGCCGATAAGGGCGGCAACATTGTCCTGATGGACAATGTAAAATACAAGGAGATGTGTATGAACATCCTGGAAAATCGTACATGCTATAAGAAAATATCACCACTCATGATCAAGTCCTACAACGAAACCTTCTACAAAAAAGTTGACAGGGCCCTCAACGAAGGGGCTATTTCCAAAACGCTATGGGAATACATCAGAATAAAGTACCCCAGAACACCAACGTTCTATTCCTTGCCAAAAATACACAAAAGCGTCAATAACCCTCCAGGCAGACCCATCATATCCGGGAACGGCAATATCTCGGAGAACATAAGCAGAGTAATTGATGCCCACCTCCGCCCACATGTGACTAACCTTCCATCATACACCAAGGACACCATTCATTTCCTCCAAATATTGGAAGGCATGACGGCATCCGAAACAACCTACCTCGTCACGATTGACGTCGAATCACTGTATAGTAACATACCGCATGAAAAAGGCATACTGACAGTCAAACAGGTACTCAGTCAACATAGCCGCCATGATCAAAAATTCAATGACTTCATTCTTTCCATGTTACAGTTTATTCTACACCATAACTACTTCTGCTTTGATGGCCTACATTTCTTGCAGATCTGTGGCGTGGCCATGGGCACGAGCTGCGCCCCATCCTATGCCAACATATATCTGGGCGTGTGGGAGCAGGACTTCCTCAATGACGAAAAAAACTCCATATACTCTCGCCATATAACACTATGGCAGAGATATATAGACGACATTTTTATCCTGTGGGATGGACCCGAAGACCTCCTACGAGAGTGCCTGGATCACATGAACATTAACTCTTTTAACATGCATTTTACCATGCAATACAGCCTTATTAAAATTAGTTTTTTGGACACCTGGATTTTCAAAGACTCCAAGGGGAACATAAACACTACACTCTATAGAAAAGAGACCGCTGGCAACACCGTATTGCATGCGGACAGCTTCCACCCTACGGTGCTAAAACAGTCCATTCCTTATAGTCAGTTCCTACGGCTAAAGAGAATCTGCACTACCCAAAAAGACTTTAAAAGCGAGTCTGATAAATTAACAGCACGACTAATCACTCGAGGCTACTCAAAAACTAGTCTAAGAAAAGCCTTCAACAGAGCTAACAGTATGGAGCGACACCAAATCCTGTTCAAAAAACCCACGGACCAACCACAAGAAAATACCAATCGATTGATCATGCGATATACTAATCAGCATGATTCAATCAGGAAAATCATTCAGCAAAAGTGGCACATCCTTACCGCTGACCCAAGCCTTAGACATCTCCTCCCAGCTAAACCAAAAATCACATTCAGGAAAGCCGGTTCTTTCCAGCAATCACTGGTTCACAGTGAATTCAAAGAGGGACCAAAAAAGGACCCGTGCAAAGATAAGGGGACATATCCATGCGGGGGATGCGCCCAATGCAAAGTCATCGTCAAAAGTACAACCAAATTGCTACCCAATGGGGAATCATTTACACCGGCCCACTTCGTCAACTGCAAAACACAAGCAGTAGTTTACTTGATGGAGTGTGACTGCGGTGCATATTATGTTGGAAAAACCAAGCAAGAGTTCCGCAAAAGAGTTGGCCAACATCTGGCATCCATGGAAATGTGCAACTTTTATCTCCCACTTGGTAGACACGTGAGAGATAAGCACCAATCAAAAATGCCCCCTGTAAAATTCATGGCCCTGGACAGACTTCACATTCCAGGGAGGGGGGGCGACTGGAACAAAACTCTATTGCAAAGAGAAATGAGGTGGATTAGACGCCTTAGAGCGACTACACCTCCTGGCCTCAATGAAGCAGAGAGCTTCCAACCATTCCTTGATGGCTTTGTGTCCGGTAAAACAGACTAATTCAAAATTCATCAGTCACCGGTCATCACCTGGACAGGATTTGCTACTTGCCCCTCTATTTTCCATCCCGACCAAATTGTCCTCCCTACATACAAATGCTCTGTATACATCGATATAATAACCCCCATCACTCTCTCTCCCCTTCCACCAGTGGAGAGACCCTAGATACTGACACCAGAGACCCATATAAATCCCCAGTCTTTCATACATCCCCCTTGTTTATTTCCCTTCTCAAGGCATCTTATTTCATTCTCCTTAAAAAATGAATGTACCAGACCTGTTATTGTTAGAATGAAAAGTTAAAACAGTATATACATATATAATCAATGCCAAGTGATTGTTCTTTGATATAACAATATAAATTGTAAATGCAGACCCGATCGGTGGACTTGCTCCCCCCCAACACCCTATTGCAACCCCCGGCACGGAAAGCCCCGCCACATGGCGGGGCAACGTTCGGGGCCAAACACCAGCTGTTGTCATCTAAGTCGTAAACTTGTTGGTTTCACCAACAGCTTACGGCATCCTGGTCGCCCCTCCTCCTCCGTGTCGGCGGCGTCCTTAATTGCCAGGCAACGGATAAGATCCCTCGTCACTGACCGCGCAGCAGCCCAGGCGCATGCGCAGCAGACACGGGTGAAGCACTTCCGCCCTGACAGATAGGACCGTGCGGCGCTGTACTGCGCATGCGCGGCCTATATTTAAGGCGTCGGGGATCCCTGCAGTGTGCCATTCATCTCCAGACCTTGGAGTGAAAGCACCTCCTGGAGGACGGCGGACCACCCCTACTCTTTGACAGGACTCCCTCTGCTGGACACAGGTAACACATACAGCCTCTCGAGAATTTTATATAGCCTTGCACTTCACAGGATCCATTCCTCCTTGCTGCTACACGATGTGTCTTTTCCACAGAAGAGATCATCTTGCAAGAGAAAGGTTATCCACTACAGGCAAATGCTCTGCAGTCTGAATAATTATCCTTTGCAGTACCGTAAGGTAAATTAAAATTTTACATTACCTTACACCAAAATTCAGGCATATGGGATTTTTATAGCCCTGTCATAATGGTATATGTCCCTCCTAGATAGAGAGAACAGCTGGCAACCAAGAAGCGCTGCAGGTGTTTTTTCTCACAGAGAGACCATCTGATAACCAAGACGCTCCTCAGGTATTTTATTACCCAAGCATTGGCGGCCCAACAAATTCCTAATATTTGGATAAACATGGTTAATTAAATACCTATATAATTCCAGGAACAGCCAATACAACTAAGGGCACTCACGACTGGAAAACCAGCATTATCTGGACCTTGTGAGTATAACCTTGTAAAATCAAAGGGCTATACACCTATACACACTATATGCCATTCACCAATTTTTGGTCTTTCAGAACAAAAACGTTACCGCCATTCCTCCCTTTCTTTGGGATCTTGTGGTTGCCTGGGAAACTGAGAGGGGGCACCTCCATAACCGATCCAGTAACTGCACACAAAAAATCAATGTAAGCTAAGACTTCAGACTATACTAATGAAATTGCCTAAAAATCGCTTTTTGACACTAATAAAGACTAAAATATCGTCATATAGATACGGTGAAAATCCTTGAAAAAGGCACAGCCGAAACGCGTCGGATGGAAACGCATCCTGCAACATCCAAACATCCATGGATGGCAGGAATCTGCGTCTCTAAAAAGTCACCATCTTTCACAAGTGTCACATTTCTTTTCTTTCGTACACCACCACGGATGGGCCTCTTACCCATCCAAGCACTTAATATTTCATGTCTCGTACATGTTAAATATTGTTTTATGATAAACATTGTTTTATAATAAACGAAAACGCATACTACTTTTGTCTTTCAACCTATTGCCTCAAAGTCCCACCCACTGGTCCGAGGAACCAAATACCACTATTTGTTCTAACTAAGGGATGTTGGCACCTATACACTATACAATCCTACTCTAAACTCGGGTTTTCTTGAGCTCAACCCAAATCGCTTTGGCCTAAACTGATTAATTTTTTTTATTGGGAATGTTGTATAGCAGAAAGTAAAACATTTTTTTTTTTTTTTTTTTCAGAATAGTTTTTTTTTTGTTTATAGCACAAAAAAATCAAAACCGCAGAGGTGATCAAATACCACCAAAAGAAATCTTTATTTGTGGGGGAAAAAGGACATCAATTTTATTTGGGACAATTGCGACAGCGCAATTGTCAGTTAAGGCAACACAGTACCATATCACAAAAAAATGGCCTGGTCATGAAGGGGGTAAAACCTTCCGGTCCTTAGGCGGTTAAAAAAAAACAAAACTGCTGGAGACCAATAGAGAATGAAAACAGGTGAAAACAAGTATTGTATTTAAAAATGGCAGTTGTTTTTAATACATTATATGTTAGCAAACTAAACGTTATCCAGTAAAGGTTTATATCTAGTTGAAGGATAATCTGTCATTTTAGCACTTGGCTGGAAAGATGGCTGATGGAAGTGGCTTTTCTCCTTTCCCAGCCACACACTTGTCCTGGACTAGTGCAGTGATTGATCAGGCTTCACTGCAGTTTGTTTGACTGCCTGGATGGCATATGTGTATGGCGCAATTCTTTGTGCTGTATAGCTCTGTAAGGGTAGATTGGCAGCCAGCTTTGGGATTACAAAAAGAGAGAAGGAATGTGCTGGGTTGAAGTGTCAACACTAGCAGGTAATTGTGACAGGTGGGTAGCAGAAGCAGAAGTTCCCAGAGTTTAATTACCTGTACTTTTATTTTTAAGAATTAAATATGCAAGGACATTGTATGATTTTAAATACATACGCATTAGTGGGTATTTTTAACCGAGACTTAAGCTGGCCATACATTATACAATTTTCTGTACAACTTTCTTTAGATTTACATTCAACTATGTAGTACAAAGGCCTTACTTATAGGATACAATTGAAAGTGTTGTTTCGTTTTGACCTTTGGTAAAGCTAACAGAAAATTGAACAAGAAAATTGAACATGTATGGCCAGCCTTAGATTTGACCTTTTTATATAGAAGTGGAGGAGAGTTGTTCTGTATACACGTATTTCATTTTTGCTTGATCCAAAGTATACTAGATGTTCACTGTACTGGGTTTTAAATATTATATACAAAGGGATTGATTTACTAAAACTGGAGAGTGCAAAATCTGCTACAGCTGTGCATAGAAACCGCTTAGAAAACGGCTTAGGCCCCTTTTACACGGGAAATCTGATCCGATCCGCCAGTCAGTTTTTCAGGCGGACCTGATCGGATGCTCCATGCATCCCTATGGGGCAGCGGGTGTCAGAGGAGACATCTCCGCTCACACCCGCTGTTATCCGATTCCGATCCCGTCCGTTAAATCCGGGCGGATGGAAACCCTATTTTCCATCCGTCTGTCGGATCGTATGGGATCATATGAGAACGGACAGGCAGTCCTTTCTCATCCGATCCTCCATAGAGGACAGCGGGGATCTGACCGCTCCATCTCTGCACACAGAGCGGAGACGGAGCTGTCATCCACCTGCTCAGCGGGAATCGGCGGATCGATCCCCCGCTAAACAGAATGGACTCCGTCTGGCGGTGCGCCGGTGTGAAAGGGGCCTTACAGTTTTTTTTGTCAAAGCTTAACTGAACAAGCTGAAGTTAGAAGCTGATTGGCGACACTAGATTTTGCACTCTCCAGTTTTAGTAAATCAACCCTATAGTACGTATATTTTGATGTGTGGTTTGCATACTTTGTTATTTGTCACGTTGTTGTAAAGCATTTTGTGATCAACTAAGCCTAATATACATTGTAAAGGTGTTATAGTTGGCCTTCAGTAGTCTTTTAGACGCTATTTACAAGCATCCAGCGCTGATTACATCCAGTGCTGAAGCAGTTAATATACAGGCATTAAATGATTTTCTAATGCACTCAGCATAGTATGCAGCCAATATTCAATCAATCACTTTTTCTACTGATGGATGATCACCAATGTAGTTACTGTGGCAAAGTGCATCGTCACATAATCACATTTGCTCAGGGGCTTAGGAGAGTTAAAACTGCATTCTGTAGATAGGCTAAGAGTGTCATACATGTAAGAGGGATAGAGCGAAGTATTTTAATCACACAGACATGGGAAAGCCACCAGTTTTGATGTTGAAAGCACAAGGGATATGTTGTGGTAAGTGTAATATATTTCATAGTTTCAGACTGTCAAATCATGTCTTCCTATTATCACTGGGTAAATGATGTGCATGTGTTTTATATTGGTGTATAGGAAATTATTGTATCAAGGTTCTTTGTGAAGTATATGATTCTGTATACTATTTTGGGTTTGTGTAGCTATTTCTTATTTTATTGTCCTAGACTGTTAAAATCAACATAACACATTTTTGCTTTGAATTAGCTCTGAACCTGCGAATGCTATTACGTTGTCCGCTACAAAATGAAATTCAGCTTATGCCTGATACTTTCTGGCTGAACTTATTACCTATAGCTTTCCGTTTTTGTACCTAGTGTGTTGTAAATTATTGCTTGTAGAATGATATATGGTCTACATATAAGCAGTTCTAGTAAGCATAGTTTCAGCAATGTTCTAGAACTGTTAATGGCTGTGTCTTGCAATTTGAACATGTGTACATTTGGCAATCTGTTTTATTCTGTAATGTTTTTGTAATGTGTTAGAAATGTAATTTGTATAGTTCCTTGCTGCTAGATCAAGACAGGTTCATTTGTTTATACATTGTTTTCTCCGATTATTTACTGTATGTTGTATATGTACTTAATGTAATGGAGTGCAATGTATATCACCTACATATGTATTGTAGTATGCACCAATTTACAAGTAATCTACTTTCCTAAAGATTAAATATGGGTGCAATCAATACGTAATCACTTGCCTTATTTTGCCCTAGGGATCCTGCCGTTAAAATTGTAATGGGACTTAGAAAAATGAACTGTAGGCATGGAATTTACATTTTCTAATTTTGTTTTTGAGAACTGTAATTTTGCAGACAGACATTCTTGAATTCACATTACTGTGTGTTTGGTTGCTAATGAGCACTGTGCTGTTTAGAATTAGTTTGTGTTCACTGGAAGTGCTCAAACACAATGTATTATCCTTACTACTCTCCTTAAGTGCTTGTAAAATATTTTCTCCTGATGGCCAGAAGATTATGAGGAAAAAACATGACTGTGCTGAGTAGCATGTGTCTGTAGGTCCATTTTTGAGAGAAGTAATGATTTTCAAATCTCATAAACCCATATTTTTTCACAGTATAAAGTGTTGCGCGGTCATGCAACACTGTTCCCAAAATACATTTTTATCACTGCTGTTTTTTGTTTTGTTTATTGCTAAATAAAAAACGAAAAAAGACTGAACATTTTGAAAAATAGTTTTTCTTTGTTTCTGTCAGTAAATTTTGTGAATAAGTCATTTTTCTCCTCTGCTGATGTGCGCTGATGGGGAGGCACTGATAGACTGCACTGATGAGGCAGGACTGAAGTGCACTGATAAGGTGGCACTTATGAGGAGTCACTAATATGCCACACTGATGGGCACTGATAACTAGCACTGATATCTGATGAGCACTGATAGGCGGCACTGGTGGCAAATGATAGGCAGCACTGATGGGCGAAACTGATGGGCACTAAAGGGTAGCTCTGATGGGCAGCACTGACTAGCATCACCAATGGGCACTGATTGGTGTCACTGATGGGCACTGCTGGTGCTGTACTGTAATCAGGGCACTGATGATCAGTGCCCTGATTACCTATATAGATCTCCCCTGCCAGGAGATGCTGCTAATCAGCTCTCCTCGCCACACACTCTGTCAGTGTGAGTCAAGGAGAGCTGATAAATGACACTTCCGTGTTTACATGTGACCGGCTGTGATTGGACACAGCTGATCACATGGGTAAAGAGCCGCATCATCGGCTCTGTACCAAGATGGGGGTCATGCCGTGTCCTAGGAATGTGGCGCAGCCCCGCAGGCAAATAAGAGCAGTGGTTCTGAGGCGTTGTCATATGACGCCATCCCAGAATGAGAGTGGATCCCGCCCACCATCATTTTACTATACGGCGGGTTAAACTGAGAAAATGTACCGTTTAAAGAAAAAAGAAGGTAATTTTTAAATTGATGGCAGCAACAGGGCAAGAAAAAGCTGGCAAAGTAAGTGGTACTAACAAAAAAGAGCTGGAAGAACATTTTGCACCTATTTAGGTTGATTGGCAGTAAGGGCATCTTAGAGAGTCAGAGTGTCTCAGAAGTAAAGATGGTCTGAGGTTCACCAATCTGTGAAATCTGTGAAAAGCTGCACCTATATATTGTCAAACAATTTCAGAATAGTTTTCATCAAAGTAAAATTGCAAAGACTTTAAATATATCATCATCTACAGTATATAATATCACCAAAAAAATTCAGAGAATCTGGAGAAATCTCTGTATGCAAGGCACAAGGCTGATACGAAATATTGGATACCCATGATCTTCAGGCCCTCAGGCGGAAATGCATCAAAAACAGGCATAATTCTGTGACATCACTGCATGGGTTCAGATATACTTCTACAAATCTTAGCAGGAACACCAGATTTCCATCTTCCTCTGTGACAGAACGGCAGTCTGCCTTGTTTCTGCCTCTCCTCCAAACGATCGTAAGTCCCGGCAGACATCGCTTCCACCAGACCTGCTGATTGGCTCCTGCTGTGTCCAATCACAGCTGGAG
The DNA here is from genome assembly GCF_965119305.1 of Pelophylax lessonae. Classification (NCBI taxonomy): domain Eukaryota; kingdom Metazoa; phylum Chordata; class Amphibia; order Anura; family Ranidae; genus Pelophylax; species Pelophylax lessonae. Next base: position 239,389,550 of record NC_138771.1, read on the forward strand.
CGGGTTGCCGGTGGCGAACACGCGCTCCTCAGACCCAGAGCACGAGCTGACGTACAGGTACATCGGTTCACACAGGAGGGCCACCCTTTCGCAGTATATCGGTGGCAGGGTGATCCTCAAGTGGTTAAAAGCTTGCATTTATAATGGTATGGGGATGAAACAGTGTGTATTGTATAGGCAGATTGTATATCTGGAAATGCACCATCATTGCTGAGGGATATATCCAGGTTTCAGCGCTCCCACCCAGACTATATCTTTTTTCACGAAAGGCCTTGCGCATTTCACCAGGACAATGCTAAACTGTATACTGCATCTATGACAACAGCATGGCTTTGTAGTAGAAGTAGTCCGGATGCTTGCCTGGCCTGCCTGCAGTCCAGACCTTTCAACAATTGAAAATATTTGGTGCATCTTGAAACTAAAATTATGACAAAGAAGACACAGGACTGTTGAGCAGTTAGAATCCTATATCAGGCAGGAATGGGACAACATTCCTTTCCTAAAACTCCAGCAACTGGTCTCCTCAGTTCCCAGGTGTTTACAGAGTGTTAAAAGAAGTGGGAAGGCTACACCATAGTAAACATGGCCCTGTCTCAACTTTTTTTAAAACATGTTGCTGCCATCAATTTCATATTGGCCTTATTTATTTATTTTTAAATGGTACAGTTTCTCAGTTTAAACATTTGATATGTTGTCTATTTTCTATTGTGAATAAAGTATGGTTTTATGAGATTTGCTAATCATTGCATTATGTTTTAAGTAGATTTTAATCTTACACAGCATACCATCTTTTTTGAACTTGGAGTCGTAATGGTTAAGTTCGAATAAATGTTGTTGTATACAAACTTTTTTGATCTATAATCAGCAAACTTTGTGTTTTTTTTTTTGATTAAAGAAAACTGTCTACGGAATGTAGAAAGTGCTAATTGTTTACAGATCCTTTTGAGATTGATTTACTAAAAGAGTAATTTCACCTTCACTTATGCTCTGTTCAAATATCAAGTTTGACAGATGTGAAATCTCTGGTCATTAGCCCCTTTTATACATTTACCAACCGATTAAAGAAATCAACAGTAATGAAACGTATACATCCCTAGGTTAGGGGCCCATCTTTAGCCATGGCCGTGACAATTCTCAACTCTTTAGTAAATCAGTCTCTCTGTCTTTGACTGATTGTTATGGACATCACCTGCTCTGTTTTTGCCTTGTTTTGTTAACTTGATGTTGTTGCATAGCAGTTTAATTTGTCAAATATATATATATATATATATATATATATATATATATATATAAATATATATACAGTATAAAAACAGTGTTCAGTGTAAAAAGATGAAATCATGTTGTTATCGCTACAATTATACAGTTTATATTTAATATTTGATTTTCTTTCTTTATTTTCTAGTTGATACCCTTATGATACCGGGCTCCGCATTGTAAAGGAATCTGTTGTGATAAGAAGAAAAGCTTCTGTCTCTCAGCGGGAGTAGACTTAGGCAGCTTAAAATAATGCAGAAGAAAAGATTATTACCCGGCAGAGCTCCTTTGGTCCTTATTTTGTGCCAAGTACTTACAGCACTAGAAGTGCCACTTGATCGTAAGTATCCGTACACTCAAAGTTTTTATTTTATCCACCTGTGTCTTTCAGCACTGCTGGAATCTATACTACTGGAATATTTTAAAGCCATTTGAACATTGATGGCTGGGCTGAAAGCACCCTTCATTCTGTGAATGTTAGTCGTCTGTCTATGTTTGGCTTCAATAGTTTTAGGTAGGCCCCGTACAAGCTTCTAGCAAGAGAAAGTTAGATAAAAGTCAAAAACCTTATTTATAAGTACTTATTCTAGGTCAGTAACTCGGGAAGTAAGAGGGCCGAAATGAACACAACTGCCAGGCAAAGGACTTTTTATTAGTAGAGTTAGCAATGGAAGTCTATATATTTTTGTCATGACAGGTTTCCCCTCTCAAACCAGCTTACCCTGCTGATTGCTTGGCTGCTGGTGTGTGGGAGGAAACAGTGCTGATGTGCCAATCCCAGAGCAACATACTTTTTATTTTAGTTTCTGTTTGAACCTTATTGCAATGACATAAGTGATGGGAGTAAATGTGCCAATACGCTGATCCCAGAAAAGAACCCTATTTCCTTTTTTTTCTTGTTAGAAATGTATTGAAATGTCACAAGTGACATTTCATTAAAACGGAGTTCCAACCCCTCCCTCCAAAAATGAAAAGTCAGCAGCTACAAATACTGTAGCTGCTGACTTTTAATTTTAGGACACTTACCTGTCCAGGGGTCCCATGATGTCGGCACCCCAGGCGATTTTTCAATCGGCTCTCAGGTGGTGCTGCCACCGGGAAATGGGCAGTGAAGCCTGCACATGCGCTTTCTGAATGACCCAGCGGCGGGGGAAGGAGGAGGGGGGGGGCAAATTTACTGTAGCGAGGTCGGCAGCGAGGACTCCCATAAGTAGGGACAGATACCTGTCAAAAACAGGTACCCGCTCCCCCCTCCCCCCCCCCAAATATGGCAGCAGAGGGGGGGGGGGAAGCAAACAAGCAGAGCTTCCCTTTGCCGTTTTAAGTTCCATTCACACAGCATTCGATTGTATCACAACCTGCTGCGCTGAAAAAAGTATTGCATGCATGCAACACAGAGGTGTGAACTGCCCTCACAAGGAACATGCCATTTTGCATTGTCTTGCGCTGGGTCTACACTGGGCAAAGCCGCCCAGTGCAGTTGTAGCACACCTGGTGTGAACGAGGCCTAATGGAAAAACCGTTGCATGCAAACCATCACTTTATTTATAATGAAAAAGCATTTGCAATAGAATAACAAGCAGAGGCACATATTAATCTTCTTCAGAAAACACATAAGTGCTACTTCATCTTCCATGGTATTGTGTGTAATGTTTGCAGTCATTTGTTAAACCCACTAAGTACAGGCAGCCTGAGGTGAATAAAACCTGCACTCTATAGTAACATTTTAATGACCATTTTCATTTTTATCATCTCATCATTAACAACACAAAAAAGCTTTTCTCTCCATTGGCTTCTTATTCCAGCAATAGTCAAAATATTTTTTTTCCCATATAGATGCCTACTAATCATCTAATAAAGATTTAATTTAATTGTAGACACTTTTGCCCTGTGCCACTAAACCATATACTATAAATAATTAGGAAGGCAGTACTAATGTACAGTAACCTGTCACAACCAATGAGATTGCACCTTTCTTCAGTCTAAAAAATTCTAGGCGATAAAAAATATTTTCAACCAATTGGTTTGTGTTGATGCACTTTTTGCTTTATTTAAAGCTTCAGCCAAAACTTTTGTTTCATTTTGGAGGTTTTTCTTGTGTATGTGTTCCTACTGTGGCAATTTTCCCTCACTTTCTTTCAGAAAAGGAAATAGGAAATCTTTCCAATCTTTCCAATCTTTCTCAAAAACATAAAAAGACCAAAAGTTAGAAAGGGTTAGAAATCACACTTTTTATTGCTGTTGTTGTTTTCCTGTCCCTATGACATCTACACCCTTATCCTTGTATGGGCATCAAAGGTACAGAAATTAGACATAATCTCCCCAGCAGTGACACAGACAGAAATACACATGTGACAGAAATTGTATCTCTTCTCTTCTCTTCTCTTCTCTTCTCTTCTCTTCTCTTCTCTTCTCTTCTCTTCTCTTCTCTTCTCTTCTCTCTTCTCTCTTCTCTCTTCTCTCTTCTCTCTTCTCTCTTCTCTCTTCTCTCTTCTCTCTTCTCTCTTCTCTCTTCTCTCTTCTCTCTTCTCTCTTCTCTCTTAAAAAAGAAAAGCTTGGATTGAGCTTAAATCAAGGCATCTAACATTTTCAGAAATGGATTGGCTAAAACGTGTTTGCCATTTTTATTCTCCCTGCCTCATCATGACTAAAGGTGGCTGGAAAAAGTCACTGATTTCAAGCATCAGTTGTCATAATTGGACTATTTCCTACATCCTAGAGGTCTCACCATATACTACCACCAGTTGGAGACACTTCTTATCACAGCTTTTACAGCTTGATGCAAAATCTACCTGCAATCAGCCGAGATCCTTTACTCTTCAATGTCAGAAAGAATCTCTGCAGCTTCCAAGAACCCAACATATTTCTCAAGATTGGATAGAAAAGAATGAATGGATGAATGGAAAGAAGAATCTCTATGCCCAACATTCTCAGGCACCTTACCTGTTCATCGCTAGCCATCCTTTATTAAAATAGTTATATTATTGCCCTTTAAGATCAGCACAGACATGCTTTTCAAAGTACCTATGCATTTCCTGTTATAATAATTTTTTTTTGTATATTTGCTAGAAAAGTAAATTTGGGCTGATTTAGTAAAGGAGTTTGGAATCTTCACACAAGAAATTGTGTAAATATTCACTTAAATTATCTTATCTTATTCAGATGAAAGAAGTAAACAACAATTTGCTTTTAACATTTTTGAATAATTAAAACGAAATTGAGTGATTCTAAAGTCAACATATTGTTTTACCTTAAAGGAGAAGTACAGCCATAGCTCGTTTGGCTGTACCTCTCCAGTGGATCACAGGAGTGCAGTTTGTTTTGCACTCCTGTGACCCGTTTTCAGCACACAGCGGGCTGAAGGCCGCTATATGCTGATGTTATAGAGCCGGTCCAGGCTGGGGAAAGATCATGACCATATGGTCGGGATCCATCCAGAACCGTGGACCAGCACCCTGCTAAGCTGCTGAGAGCCTGAGCCAGCCATTCCTACCCCACCCACAGCCCAGTGCTCCTGTGAGCACATGGGGGGTAGAGCTGACAGCGGTGACTGACAGTCACCAGCTCACTGCTCATGGAGCTCTGAGAACCAAGCGATCAGTGGTGTTTGATTGCTCTGTTCTCAGAGCCGGCGGGGGACAGTTGCAGCATCAGACCGATGCTGCATCCACCTAGGTAAGTATGATACTTGGGGGATACTTTTCTTTTAATACATTCTCTGCATTACGGTAAAAAAAACTCGCCACTAACTTTTCCACCCTGTGTACCCCAAACACTTACCTGTGTCTTGTCAGCAGTCAAGTGCTGTGCCTTGCTGCAGGCCTTCTCTCTTCACTTCTGGGTCTCACAGGAGACTTGGGCAGCAGTGGGAGCCATTGGTTCCTGCTTCTGTCAGTCAAATCCTATGAGGAGAGAGCGGGGGAGTGGCCAAGCGGCTCTGTGTGTGTCTATGGACATGTACAGTGATCGGGAGTGTGTCTGCAAAATTCCCCCTCTAGCATACAGCATTATATGGAGGCACCTGCAAAAGAAAGGAAGAGTCCAGAGCACCGGCGGTGAACTCCAGAAGAGGTGGTAAGGGACTGCTCTGTACAATACCATTTTAATAAAAATGAGGCTTGAATTTCACTTTAAAGTGAACATTCATGCATCGGGGTTGATGTACTAAAACTGTTGAGTGCAAAATCTGGTGCAGTTCTGCATAGAAACCAATAAGCTTCCAGTATTTGTTGTCAAACCTAATTGAACAAGCTGAAATTAGAAGCTGATTTACTACCATGTAGAGCTGCACCAGATTTTGCATTCTCCAGTTTCAGTAAATCAACCCAATTTATTTATCAGTAACTTTAGTAAACCAGCAAATCATTATGTTGGTGACCATTGTCCCCAGAGGGAAAGTGAGGGAAATTCTTTCCAATGAAGATGAGGACAATATAAAAAAAAAAAAGAAAAAAGCTCAAACCCTTCCTCTTTCAGTCCAAAAACAAACACATTTTGTCTGCAGTTCCACTTGAAAATTGCACTTTTTTCGTTCTTTGACTTACTAAATAGTTTGTTAATAAAGATGAAAAAAAAAAAACTTTTTTTTTTTACTAACAGTACGTTTTCAAATCTTTGTTTATCTTTACAACTGCTGATTCTCTTGTGGAATAAAGCACAACTTCTAGAGCAATGTAAGTTCCTGTAAAGTGATATTGTGCAGCATGTTGGGCAGAGGTGGTGTGCTGTGCTGCTTAATACAGTAGTTGGTTTGTGTTTGCTGTAGCTGTTCACCCGCTTGCCTTCAAGTTCTTTTGACACTTGTACACTTATTGGTTAATTATTGTTTTTGCGTTAATTATTGTATCACCTTTTATGGTTTGCGGTTCCCCTTGTGCGGTGTTGTTTTTTTTTTAATACTTTGTGAGTCTTTTATAATGACATCCGATTTTATTTTAATTGCCCATAAACTGTTTTTATTCTTATTATGCAGTACCACAGCCTCCAACTATTACTCATCAGTCACCAAAAAATTACATTGTGGATCCAAGAGAGAATATTGTGATTAAGTGTGAAGCCAAAGGAAAGCCACCACCAAGGTATGTTTCCCCACAGTGCTTTGCTGTATGCGCTTAGAGGTCAAGTGAAATACAATCATGGCTAGTAAAATTGTGGATGTGCTTTACTTTCTCTGACATCCAGACATGAATTTTCACTCAAATGAGTGGAGTGTAATTTTTCTACACTTTATTCATATAGGTCAGGGTTTCTCAACCAGGGTTCCACCAGAGGTTACTAGGGTTTCCTTGAGCAATTAGCAATGTCTGCCTCTCCAATAAGTTCCCACTGACACCATTGATCGTTTTAGCTATCTGTAAGGGGGTAATTTTACCCAATTACCCCTCACATGTAAGAAGCATTCTTCCCACTAACCATCACACTAATGTTTAATGAGACTGCTTCATGTATTCATCTTTGTTGTCAACAAGGCCTTGCTGTCTACAATATAACATCATTATATTGTATTATTTTTGGGATATTACCCAATCTTATATCAATTGAGTACTTTTGGGTCTCATTCACAAGCATATCCAATGTAAGAAAGATGTTAAATCATTAACAATGCTACAACAAATATCTATAGTCAAAATGTTATATTGCATACCCATGTGGGGCTATCGTGGCTCTCTGTGCAGGTCCTGCCTATACACTTGCCTTGGAGAGGTAATGCTATTGAAAGGATATCATGCAGTGGTTGGTGAGGGCCCCATTCATTTTTATTACTCTGGAGTGGTGGGCTTATTATATGTGACCTTCATAGATTGAAGGATAGTAGTCAGTAGGTGATATCAATAGGGGTGGGCTCTGTGTTAGAGTCGACCGTAAGTTCGACTCGAACATTAGCTGTTCGTGTGTTCGCACATTTGGGTTGATCGGCAGGAAGTTCACCCGCTGATGAGCACCCCATAATGCACTGCGCTGTTGCAGTGCATTGATTGCTGATGATTGGCCAAAGCATGCACCTGACCTGTATGTTTTGGCCAATCACAGCACAATGTCCTGTCAGAGCCATGATTGGTCAAAGGCAGGGTGCCTTTGGCCAATCATGGCTCAGGGGCTAAGTCCACGCCCCACACTGTATAAGGCTACTGCTTACACGACAGCACTGTATAGTGTGTTACTATAGAGATTAGGGAGGTAGTTAGTGGATAGTGAGTTCAGTCAGTTTAGTGCAGTCAGGGTAGTGTACAGGTATACCCCTCTTTTAAAATGTATTGATATGTTGTAGTCCTGGGTCCCCTCTCGGTGCTCCCCAAGTTTTGTGTCCCTTTCACTTATAGTTTGGGAGCAGTGCTATGTCAAGCTGATCAAGATTTCCCATAGACACCAATGTTAAAGACTTTAAGCAGTGCCCTAGTCAAGCTGACCAATATTTCCCATAGCCGCCAATATTAAAGATGGGGAACTGTGCCATGTGAAGCTGACCAAGATTTCCCATAGATGCCAATGAGCACTGAGCTGAAAATTGGTCTGGGCAGGAAGAGGTGAAAGTGCCCAGTATTTAAGTGGTTAAAGGGAACCCTAGGACAGAATTTTAAAAACTTGGCGTGGGGCCCCCCTAAAATCCATGGCAAAAAAAAAAGGACATGCCCCCTCAAAATCCATACCAGGCCCTTTGGGCAAAGCACATTGATGGGGACAAGGGCCTCTTCCCGACAACCCTGGGCTGTAGTTGTGGGTGTCTGCGGGTGGGGGGCTTATCGGAATCTGGAATCCTGGCCCAGACCCCCCCCCCCCATGTGAATGGCTATCGGGTACATAGTACCCCTACCTATTCACCAAAAAAGTGTAAAAAAGTGAAAACCACAGAACACAGTTTTTGACAAGTCCTTTATTAAAAAGAAAAAAAAAATAGTGTTCCTCGATGTAAATCAATCGTCAATCACGCCGCCTGCACGTGATGCCATATGAAGGCAGAAGGGGGTGGTGCCACCGGGTGACATAATCGGGTGGCCTCGCCCTTGCCTATAAAAGAACTGTCAAAGCTGAAGATTAGGCAGATGGCGGGTAGCCTCTGAAGAGGCAAAGCGTTTTTGAATTTTTTTCTATTTTTCGGGTCCGGCGGACGTCATGATTGAGGATGGAATAACAGGGACACTATTTATTTTCTTTTTAATAAAGGACTTGTCAAAAACTGTTCTGTGGTTTTTACTTTTTTACACTTTTTTGGCAAATGGGTAAAGGTACGATGTACCCGATACCCTACATGGGGGGGGGGTCAGGATCTTGTTAAAGGGGGCTTCCAGACTCCGATAAGCCCCCCACCCGCAGACCTCGACAACCACAGCCCAGGGTTGTCGGGAAGAGGCCCTTGTAAAGTGTGGCTGCTTGTAGCATTCTGACTCAGCAATTGTTCACGCCTACAGATGTTGTTGTACTTTTAAGGATAATGATCTTGCACCTTGTCTTCCCTCCCCCCTCTCCCTCCCCCCCTCTCCACCCCCTTCCCTTCCCTTACTCCTCACATCTTTTCCTGCCCCCCCCTATGCTCCACCCCTATCTACTCTCCCTTCTTCCCTCACACTGAGTTCATTAACTATAAAAGAGTTATTCGTACTGGTATTTTTGCTGTATGATCCTAAGATATGAGTGGTCACCTCAATAAGTTTATATGTTCTGTGACTCATCTTGTCTGATGTTTATCATATGTTTGTTAAACTTTGCTTTCACGATCAAGTTATTGTTACGTTTGGTGAACTCCAATAAAAATCTTGATTAAAAAAACATGGGGACAAGGTGCTTTGGGGTGGGGTGGGGGGCATTCCAGAGTCTCCAGGGTCCTCCACTGGTTTTCCAAAGACCACTACTCAGAATATGATAAAAAAACATATCAGAGAACACCAGCAGGTGTTTAACATCATAGGCCACTGGCGAGGCTTACTCCTTTATCACACACAAGTTTCAATTATATCTTCTGTGATGGACACTCTATGATAATGTATGCAGTTGTATGATTATATATGATTTATTACTTACTGATATTTTGGTTTTGCACACATTTGAAGTTGTTATGATTGAAGTTATTATATATGATTTATTACCCAGTTACTGATATTTTTGTTTTTCTTACTTTTAATGTAGTTATTTTTAGATTTTCCTTGTGTCCAGAATATATAAGTGCAGCATCAACCTTTTGCACCAAGTGCTTATTTCTTTTTGGGTTATTTTATAGCCCAGATAAGTAAACTAGCTTGGGTGGCAACCATGGCTGTCTGCCTAGATAAAAGACAGAATAAAGAAAACCAATGCAGCCACAGCATCTAACGACTGGTAAACTGCAATATATGAAATGCTCAAATGTCTGTGCCTAATAATGAACCAACTTCTGTTGGAACTCCAGACAGAGAACTTAATACACTGTTATATATTTGAATTATTTTACTTTTTAATATTTTGTAAAATGTAGTCATTTCGCCACTCTTGTGATTAACACAATCCTGCCACACTTCCAGCTTGCTCTTTGGATTCTGAATGAGAGTCTTACTATCAATGAGCTTCCCCCTTCCTTAAGGCATAAACATCTTCAACAATGTCTCCGTTGCCTTGCAAATGTTAGAATTAAAGCTCTGTTCAGTGCAGTAGAGGCCGTTTGCTGCTAAAGTTGGTCATACACTAGTAGATTTTCAAACAAATGATTGTATGTGTATTTGTATAAACAGTCATCCAAAAATTCTCAGTACCTTTAATTACTTGATAAATGTCATTCGAAAAAACATTAATGTTAACTTTAACATTCAGTTTTTGTAATGAATGCAATTTCTAGTAGGAAAACTACATACACTGTTAGAAATTTGCCAAAAATGTTCTATCCTCGTCCATTGAATTTTCTTCACACTATGGTCAAAAAGCAAACATCAATGTACCCCACTACTGATTAGAAAAATCGAATAAATACTCTCAAATTTTTTTAACAAAATTCTACTTACCTATGGCCCACCCAAGGGAAGCAGACTTAGTCTTAGCTGTTCTGAATTAGAGGTTCTGCGAAATAGGTTGCAACTAATATTGCAGCTAATAATTTTTTTAGAGTGTAAATGTAGACTAAAAAGTATTACAGTAAACCCCCCTCCATTGCGGGGGTTACGTTCCGGACCCAGCCGCGAAAAGTGAAAATCCGCGAAATAGAAAAACCCTATTAAAATGCATTGTAGGCATGTTTTTTTTACTGTCACTGTACGTGTAAAAGCATTTTAAGGTCTTTAAACACACTTTTAAAACAATAGAAACTCATTTAAACACATAAAAGATACTGAGAGACATAGCAAGAGCTATGGAAAACACAAAAATATTTCGTTTTTAATGATTTATATAGTAAAATAACATTACAAATAAAACCGCAATATACCGGGACCGCAAAAACTGAACCGCAATGGAGCGGGGGTTTACTGTATTTAATATTTACTGGGCGTTCAAATGGGCATTACTGATAGTGTATACTGTATAGGTAGCATAGTGTAGTAAGGCCTGTTTGGTTTTCTTAGTTTTTCGTCTTATGACTACTCTTCTACCTATGTGTTATTTTGTAGCTTTTCTTGGACTCGCAATGGCACCCTTTTTGACACAGAAAAAGATCCACTAGTAACAATGAAACCAAACTCAGGAACCCTTGAAATAAATATATTATATAGTGGAAAAGCAGAAGCTTATGAAGGGGAATACCAGTGCACTGCCAAAAATGATCGTGGAACAGCTGTATCAAACAATATTGTTGTTCGTCAGTCCAGTAAGTCATTATTTACAAATGAACTTATCTGTATGAAATATACTATGTAAGTTATCAATCTGCAAAGTTCAAACTATAAAGCGTTCTTCATTAACAATATAAATTTCCTTTTTTTTCTTTCATTCTTTTACTTTTATTTGTCTGTACTGTATTTATTTTATGTTTTTATTTTACTTCACAAATTTTGGTAAGCAAGCTTCATTTTATTAAAGTTCTTATAATTCACGATGCACCACTTTTCCATTCTCTTTCTTTTCAGTGCTGGATTTTCTGTTTAATTCTCTTGCTTTTTTTTTTCTTTGATTAAAGACATCTTTATAATCCTCAAAGCCATCTTGTTAGAAGGTAATCCCTTATAACTCTGGTTAAAAAAAAAAAAACTGCATGGAAGTGCAAACTGTTCCTTCAACTTTCCTACTTGTGGGACCCCTCCAGAACATCCTTCTCCTCCATAACGATACAATCTCTACAAAGAGATTGTAGAGACAGATGAGTATAGAAGTAAACCTGGGTAATGTGTCCTCAAAGTTAAAATAAGGGCAATGCGTGTAATTGCACCAGAAATTAAATGAAAGGGTACTGATCTCAATTGGTAATGACAGTTTCAGATGTTCACTCACACACAGACTAGTATGTCTGAAAGCTCATGTCATGAAATATAAAACAGATAAAACACAACAGGATCTGTATAGTGCCAGGGGTGATAAATAACCTTCATCTAATTAATGAAGAAGTAACGATGCTGATTTATCATTGATATCATGTAAATGAATACTGCTTACTAGGCATAATAGAATCTTCTTCTACATTACCCAGTGTTTATCTTAATTCACCAATGACCCATTGTCTATTGCACAGAAACCCTGTATGTTATTATTATAATTCCTCTTAATTTTCCTTTTCTTCAAGCCACACACACTGTTCCACTGAGGTGTTTATTCTTAATAGCGTGTTTTAAACAGTGAATGTTGAAAGTACCCATAGGCATAAGATGATGATGATGTTGGTTAGTTTACTATATCACCACTGGAAAATACTTTGTACATCCAAAAACCTAAGGAAATTCTTTAGTGTTGTCCATACAATATGAAGTTCAGCACCAGACACGTTGGTTGAACAAGGGAGAATTAGATTAAACGTTCCAGCTATTAAGGTGTATTTCAAGTCAAAACATTTTTTTCTTTAGTATTTGATAGAGTGTGGAAGGGTTGAAAACGCTATTGAACCTTTAGGCCTCATGCACACTGGAAATTTTTACAGCTGCAGTTTTTGGCGTCAGACTTTTTGTTTTCTATAGCCAGTAAACTCCCCAGCATGTTATCCTATGTGTCCATGCATGCATAGGCTGTTATCAGCAGTTTTTTGGCAGGGGCGTTTTCTGGCTGGAAAAAAAACCCCACAGAACTAGTGGGTTTCAGAGGAGTTTTTTTTTAGCTGTAAAAATGCTTTAACTCTAATAAAAGCTTAAAAACGCTGAAAAACACCAACAAACGCAGCTATTCTGCGTTTTGTGTACGGTTTTGAGCCATAAGCTTTTGTGGGAGTATAGTTTTGCAAAAAAAAAAGCTAACAAACGCTGAAAAATGCTGAAAAACGCTACTGCAAAACAGCTGAAACACTCCATATACAGCTACTTTCTACTGGCGTTTTGATAACGTCCAGTGTGCATGAGGCCTTACTGCAATCCAGAGGAAAGTTGGAGACATTTTTCCTTTGAACTCTGCAGCGGCAACACTGAAAAAAATAAAAATATAATTTTGTAGTAGAGTAGAAGAAGGCTAGAACCCTTGGCAGATGTGCGTGTCACCTTTCCCTTACTACTTTTTTTTATAAATCCATTGTCAATGGGAATAACCGTAAGGGAAAATCCATCTAATGTCCCCAATATCAGCAAAATCCAGACAGGGGTTCTCATCCTTCCCCACTCTATCCAAAACTAAAAAGGAAAAGTATTGTGTTTTATCTGCTTTGTCCTTGGTATCCCGTGGTTATCCACTGTATTCTTCATACACCATCTAATTATCAAAGGAATGTGTCTCAATTCTTAATCTCATATGACACAGTAGTCAACTAATGTGTATGGGTACTTTTCTATTTACAGTTAATTTGTAATATGTGGGCAATTGAAAATAGAGTAATTTAATATTTATTGAGCAGTTATACTGTAATTTATTTATAGCTGAACTAATTTAGTGGTCTTGGTGGCACTAGGTTTATTATGCCGAGCATGGGAAAGAAGTGGTACCATTAGAAGAAGGCATTCGAAGTGAAGGGCATGTTGAGATCTCAGCATGGTAGTTACTCTCTGAATGTTAGCAAGTTCAAGACACATATATTGTATTTCCAGCACACTGTAGTAGAAGCATTTAAATGGAAAATCTCAGTTTGAGTACATTTGTCACACCAGGAAATATACTTCTTACTCCAATAACAGGGAACACAGTTGACAGAATGGTCTTAAGTACAAATTATAGAGATACAGTAGTCAGATAAAGTGTGTAGAATGTTGAACGTGTTCATCAGGGTGACTTTAGCTCTGGTTCACATTAGTTTTACCAAAAGCATTTAGGGATCTAGAAAAACTGCAAACTTTGTGAAATGTTGACATTTTAATGTCAATTCACAGAAGCTAAGGCATGAAATATTTTCTTTTTTTTAACTATTTTTGCTAATTTATCAACTTTGTTTTTTAGTTCTGCTAAATTCGCCCAATCAATGTTTACTCTATTTTGTATGTCTAGTGTTAACGCTTTAAACTCACTGCAATGGATGCCCTCCTGGCAGGTGTTTTTACAGGCAGTGGTCTGCCATCAGCTTGTCTGCCCCACTGGCCACGATCAGCTGCTACATTCAACCACAACACCTCACCTCTTACCTGTTATGTAGAAATTGACCTATTTGGCTGTATTAACTTAGACCTCACATCTGCAGGGCACATAGAAGGGGACAAAATGTCCTGTTAAGCACTGAAAACTGCCAGGCAAAAGTCATATTGTTAACATGTCCACTCAGTAAATTTCAATGAGGTGTCTATTGAGAAGAGCAGAAACAGCAGCACTTTGAGATGGTAAAATATTGAGCTGTGAAAAAAAACACTGATTCATGAGAAATAGGAACTTTCATTAGTTAAGAGCTGATGGAGAAAAATAATGGTTCTACATCTATGCAATATTTGTTTTTGTAAACTATTTTGGTGTAAAACTGGATAAAATGCTTGTAAAATAATTCAAGTAGTAGTGAGGGTTGACACTTTTATGATTTTAAACAAGGCCACAGTGATGCAAGTAGACTGAGTTTTAGTGAGGATACATTGTGGCTTTGTAATATGGCAGTGCAACTTAACAAAAAGTCCTATGAGCACATCGCAATAACTTATAGAAAATAAAGGTATGTGTCCGTTCTTCTTTAGATATTGTACTCTGCACAATATATCAGAGACAGCAACCTCAGCACTCCAGAAATCTCATCATGCCCCATTCCTCTAAAAGCTATGCCTATGGCTGTTAGAGTCTTTTAGTGCCTCATGGAACTTGTAGTTTCACTACAGCTGAAGTGCCTACCCCTGCACTATATAATCAGTTTAATCACCAGCAACATACTTAAGCTGCAGTACTTTTTTTTAAATAAATTAAAGCCCAGCTTAAGAAAAAAAAAATATTTGATAGCGTATGAAAGGGGTTCCAGCGTCTGTCAGATTTTTATTGATGCATCTCTCACCATTAGACAGGAAGTGCTGGGAACTCTCTTTAATTGTGACACAGAGAAAATAATGTTTGCAGTTGAGTGCACAAGGATTAAAATGACTAACAGAGGTTTTGTAAAGCCCACACCCCTTTGCCTTTCATTTCTTGTCCTGGTGTCATAGGAACAAGATGTGAGGGAATATCTCCTCAATGGGGTCACAGGGAAAAATATAAGTTTGATGGATATGTTATCTCTTCCACAAGGTAGCAAAAAAAAAAAAAAATTGATAGAGTGAGGCTTTAAAGAGGCTCTAAAGGCAGATGTTTTTTTTATTTTTTTTAATTTAATCTGTTCTATGCATTAATGTACAAAAACCTTGTGTGTTCTACCTTGCCTTGTTTTGCACCGTGTCTCTATGTGGGGACAAGGTTTTGCTTCAATTTTTCAAAGCTTCCAGCAAGGTGGACAGAGAGTAGCACAATAGTGATATTGGAAGAAGTGCCTGAGATAGATAGATAGATAGATAGATAGATAGATAGATAGATAGATAGATAGATAGATAGATAGATAGATAGATAGATAGATAGATAGATAGATAGATAGATAGATAGATAGATAGATAGATAGATAGCTTTGGGGCAAAACTTTTAATTTTATTTATTTATTTTGGACAGAATGGAGAGGGATTAGAACACCTGTCCATCTTTATTGCTGTCTGTGCTTCCATTTGGGAGATTCTCCCTCTCTATTTGTCCTGTGTACCATTATCATCAAAAGTTACAGTAAAAGAAAATCCCAAATTTTGGGTTGACACCAGAGCAGAAATAGAGAGGAAATTTTCCAATGGGGACACTAGTTCTGGTGAACCTGGTGACAGCCTAGGATTCCCTCACTTTTTAGGGATTTACTCTCTCTTCCAGTTTTTACTATAGAACTAACGTGTTATAACCCTCCCTTACTCTTTCCAACGTGAAAAAAAAGTTGCCTTTAGTGATTGTAAGGCCCTGTTCACATTGCAGCAACCCGACTTTGCCGGGCGACCTCACAGGTCGCGGCGCGCTGCTCGCCCCGCGACCTTGGAGCGGCCGGCACGGACTTCATAACATTGAAGTCTATGCAGGTCGCTCCGGGTCGCCCCAAAGAAGCTCCGGACCCTTTTTCTAAGTCAGAGCGACTTGTGTCACTCCTATTAGAACGGGTCCATAGCTTCTGTATGGCAGGCGACCTACGGTGACCTGTGAGGCGACCATATTGCCTCACAGGTCGCCCCAGTGTGAACGGGGGCTTAAGGATAAAATGTTATTTATTTATTTTTTTAAATAACAAACATGTTATACTTACCTGCTCTGTGTACTGGTTTTGCCCAGAACAGCACCAATCCTCCTCCCCTTGGGTCCTCTGCCAGTGTTGTCCTGGCCCCTCCCCACAGCCAGGTGCCCCCAGAGCAAGTGGCTTGCTATGGGGGCACTCGTGTGTGCTAGCTCCAGAGTCGACTCTGTGTGTCTATAAAATGCCCCACCCCCCCTCTCTCCCCACTGGTTGTGTTTGACAGCACTAGGAGCCAATAGCTTCCGTTGCTGTGTCTGAGCCAATGAGGAGAGAGAGAGAGCTGAGAGAGCAGCTGCTGTTGTGCACATCGCTGGATCGAGATTGGGCTCAGGTAAGAATTTAAGGGTCTGGGGGGGAGTTGCTTGTAGAAGGTTTTTTTACCTTACTGCAGAGAATGCATTATGGTAAAAAAAAAAAAAAAAAAAAAACTTCCGTCTTTAGAACCACTTTATTGGACTTTGGGCAAACGATAGGCTCATGCTGCAGCTAGTTTTAGACAGAACATTACAGAAATAATTACATTCTTTAGGAATATGTGCTGATCATCTCCCCAAGCTATTTTACCAAATTTAGAATAGACTACATAAATGCCTAAACTTTCCCAAGAGCACATATAAATGTAAATTCTCAGGTTACTTAGCTTTTTATAGGTGATGTTGTAAAAACGACAGCTTTAGAAAATGTTAATTTTACTGTATATATCGGTTTTCACTTGTTTTAATTTTTCCAGGATCCCCTCTCTGGACAAAAGAGAAAATTGAGCCAATTGTGATGCAACAGGGTATGCCCCTGGTTTTACCATGTAAACCTCCAAGAGGTTTACCACCTCCTGTTGTATTCTGGATGGATAACTGTAAGTCATTGGTTAAATCTGTATTTTTGTGAATATGCTTATAATGATTAGACAGGTGCTATTTTGTAAAAACATTTGCTATGCTTATTTATGTATCACTTGTATCATCCATGAAATCTAAACTGGAAAATGTGTATCCTGACATAGGTTTCAGCTAGAGTCATGGAAGAAAAATCATCAGTAATGAACATCTGGGGGGGGGGGGGGGTGATACGGTTCAGGAAGACAGTTTTTTCAATATGAAACCAAAATCAAGAACACTGGGACATTGCCTTAAACTAACTGGAAGAAAGTTCAAAACTAATCTTAGAAAGTATTATTTTACTGAAGAGGGTAGTTGATGCTTGAAATAAACTTCCAGCAGAGGTAGTGAGACAGTCAATAGTAAATGGCTTCAAATATGCTTGGGACAAACGTAGATCTATACTCAGACAAAAAATTGTACAAAAAAACAAACAAACAAAAAGAAACTGTATAAAAAAAAAGTGGGGCAGACTTGGTGGACTACTCTGTATTTTTTCTGCAATCGCTTTTCTAAATTTCTATCATAAATTATCATTTATAAAAATATATTTCATTGCCCAAAACTGGCACTCAACCAGTTATTAAATGAACATGTTTTTTTATAACATATTTATTTGCTTTTACACATTAATGTTTTATTATAATTAATATTTCAAGAGCAACTGAATACATTTGCTAGGCTGTCAAAATTAAGTCTATATTTTTGCCATTCTGCAGTTGATCTTCATCAGTAAAAAATTTGAAAATCTAGTCTTGTTTTTCAGCACAGGATATATATAACAATACAAACCAAAGGTAATAACTCTTCCCTGATCTGCCCAACATTCTGCTGGAGATACATGTAAAGAGTGTCTCAAAGGCTTTGTTTAAGTCACAGTTCATTTTCTCCCAGTATTAGTCAATGGGAATGCAAAAGAAGAATGAAGTAGGTTGATGCAACTTAGCAGGAGGTTAACTGCGGGTCAGAAGGAGGTTAACTGAAAGTCAACTGCACTTGTAAAGACATTAAGGTGAAATTCATCCCTTGGAAATATCCTAAAATGATCTTGGATGCACCTACATGTGTGCTGCATTTGCCCATCAACACTAGCTCTTTATGTGTTTAGAGTAAAACACCTACTAGGTGGATACAATGTTAACATAATGACACAAAAGGCATGAAGGTAAAGTGTGGAATTGTAAAGAATGTATAGAAAGTGGGAATTTTGCATATTGTCGAAAACGACAGATCAAGGTAATTGTGAGAGGAGCAGATCAAACTTGTCTAATTTAGGCATGTGTGAGAAGAGCAGATCAAAATGATCTAATCATGTCATATATGAGAGGAGCAGAGTGGACCATGTCTGATGTAAGCCAGAGGTGAGATGAGCTGATGAGAAGAGCATAATTGGGATGTGGAAAGTGCCCTGAAACAGAGGGGATCTCAGAAGGTTAGTCCAATGACAACTGTAGTAGGGGCCAAGGGAGGGAGCATTATAGTGGGGATAAATGGAATAGAGGGAGAGGTAAATGGCGCTGCCCAATATAGATATTGAATAAAAATATTGTGTAGGTAGAGGGTATAACCCAAAAATATAAATAGTTGTGGTCACAGTGTTATAATCAAAACATAATATAATAAATACACAATTGGAAATGACTTAATAGTAAATAATAAATATCAACAAAATTAAATTAATCAGAAACAGTATATGGTTATGGTGCAGATCTCTGGTGGGATCTATATAAAGTGACTGAGTGACAAGGTGCTGGTGAAGTTGTGATAAAAGTTACCACGTGCGATTCAAATTTATTCCATCTTTGCATTTCTTGTTTATGCGATTTGTTTTGGGGATAATCGCACCAATCTCTTGCAACATTAAGTTGCCTGTTGAAGGACTGATTCTTACCCAGCACCTTATGTTTAGTTGTATCTTTGATACCTTTTCACTGGTTTAGCTTACCCCACATGCCTGGTGGGTTTATTTGCCTGTTTTGGTATTACCCCCCGCACGGTCACTTAAGCACTTTATATCCGATTCTGGTTTGGATTTACCCTTTTCATAATTATATGTGGTAACTTTTATCACAACTTCACCAGCACCTTGTCACTCAGTCACTTTATATAGATCCCACCAGAGATCTGCACCATAACCATATACTGTTTCTGATTAATTTAATTTTGTTGATATTTATTATTTACTATTAAGTCATTTCCAATTGTGTATTTATTATATTATGTTTTGATTATAACACTGTGACCACAACTATTTATATTTTTGGGTTATACCCTCTACCTATACAATATTTGTATTCAATATCTATATTGGGCAGCACCATTTACCTCTCCCCCAATTATCCCATACTTACTTTATTTCCTTCGGATTATAGATAGGAGGTAGGTTGCAGCCAGTACTTTTAGACAGTTCCTCTATCTTAAGCGCAGATTTTTTTCTAATTTCTCATAAATGGAATAGAGGAGGTGGATAATAGACACAATTGGTATTAGCAAGGAGAAGGCACGGACAACCGGAGTGTGACCCCCAATAAGGACTGAACATCTAAAAAGTAGGATGATAGATAATGTGGAGCAGACAATGGGCCAGTTGAGCACTGGAACACACAGTGATTGGTTGGATCTTGATGGACATGTCTGTTTTATCTGTGGGGAAGTTGTATGTAAAGGCTTTATTTCATGTTAGTGCAGTCAACCTCTCAAGCAATTTACTGAACTAATTTGGATGGACTTGATGGTCCCCAATTTCACAGATGTGTAAAAACCATAGCAGTACTTATTTAATTTAAGTGTCTCAAAAAATGTGAATACTGCTTTGTACTTGACGCTTTACTATACATAAATTAAAGTAAAACACTGAGTATTCATAAATGACTTTAAAATTATTACTATTATTTTACCAGCTTTCCAGCGACTACCTCAGAATGGAAGGATTTCCCAAGGTCTGAACGGCGATCTTTATTTTTCCAATGTCCAGCCAGAGGATTCACGGGATTTTTACATCTGCTATGCAAGATTTAACCTAACTCAGACTATCCACCAGAAGCAACCTATTTCCTTAAAGGTTTTGGCAAGTAAGTTGGAATATTTGTTTTAGCAATTGGCTTGGCTGAATTGCATAACTTAACTTAGAGTGGTCTTTATTTAGGAATCCATAATAACTAGTTGTAAGCATCACTGCAGTGTAATGAGAATTTACCGGTGCCAGCTCATAAACTGATACCCTTTTAAGGTAATACACATGAACACTAAATAAAGTATCTTAGTTTAACACTTGCCTTAAAGAGAGATACCTTCAGCAGTCTCTAAAACCCTGCTGTCATGGTCGTATGCCAGTCCGTTCTGACAAGCAAAATGATGAACCTTCCTTATACTCAGAAGCTAAATGCTGCTACATATTATCACAAGTTTTCTGTGGTTAGGATGCATGCAATAAAGATTTATTTTTCACAATAGAATGATTTGATTTCTGTTACTGACATTTAAGAAAACTGTAAACTAAAAATCTGTCAAACAAACAGTTTGGCTTTTCTTTTCATTAAAGGTCATCTTGAGATTTTAAAGGTAACATAAATCTCTATGGAATGAGCACTTAAAAAGGAGTATTTTATCAGTGTGCTTCACAGCTGTAAATCTGAAGGACATTAAACCAGTTGTAGTATTCTGGCGGTGCTACAAAACACTTCACTGGACTGAAAACAATATGCCAATGACATTTTAACCACTTAAGCCCCGGAAGATTTTACCCCCTTCCTGACCAGGGCGTCTATTGCGATTCGGCACTGCGTGACTTTAACGGACAATTGCGCGGTCGTGTGACGCTGTACCTAAACGAATTTGGCCTCCTTTTTTTCCCACAAACACAGCTTTTTTTTGGTGGTATTTGATCACCTGTGCGATTTTTTGATAAACAAAAAAAAGCGTCAATTTTGCAAAAATAACAATATTTTTCACATTTTTTATATGAAATACCCCCAAAAAAATTGAAAAATCAAAATTTTTTAAAATTTTAGGCCAATTTTTTTTTTTTACTATATGTTTGGTAAAAAAAAATCGCAAAAAGCGTATTTTGATTGGTTTGTGCAAAAGTTATTGCGTTTACTAACAAAGGGAAAGATTTTTGTTGTTTTTTTTTAACGCGTAATGGCGGCGATCTGCGATTTTTTTTGCGGGACTGCGACATTGGGGCGGACAGATCGGACCCTTGACTGACATTTTTGACACTTTTGGGGTTACCAGTGACATTACTACAGTAATCAGTGCTATATATATGCACTGTTACTGTAAAAATGACACTGGCAGTGAAGGAGTTAACTGTATTGGAGAGGGGGCGTGCTTCTAACTGTGATTGGCTGTGGCTGTGTGTGTAAGAACAATGATCAACGGTCCTACATAGTAGAACCGTTTGATCATCATTCTTACACAGGGAGAACTGACAGGCGGCTTTGTTTACACTAGCCGCCTGCCTTTCTCCCGCTCACACGCGCGGGGGGGGGTCCGTGACCGAGCGGGAGCGCGCCTCCAGTGGCGCGCACTCGCTCCCCATACCCTTACAGGCTAGCGACATATCCCTACGTCGCTCTGCCTGTGAGGGGCTGACTGCCGATGTAAATAGTCGTGCGGCAGTCGGCAAGTGGTTAAGTACAGTTTGATTTGTTTCCTTTATGAGCTTACTAATATTTCTGATAGTTTTGGAATCTTTATTGTGCATAGCAGTCCACAGACCCACACATGGGTGTGTGTTTTAAATGAATGTATAAAAAAAAATGTCAGATCGCCATTAGATCCACACAGTTAAACATATTGTCATTTCGAGTCCTGTAATTGCCTGGCTTCAGTGTTCTGCCTGACGCCTGAGAGATTGTTTTAGAACCCACATTGTGTTTATTTTCATATATATGTATATGTGTGTAAATATATATATATATATATATATATATATATATATATATATATATATATAGGCATTACAGCCTTAGTCTGTGGGGTTCAATATTGAGTTAGCCCACCCTATAACAGCTATAACACCCTATAACAGCTGTAACTCTTCTGGGAAAGTTGTCCACAAGGTTTAGGAGTGTGTCTATGGGAATGTTCGACCATTCTTCCAGAAGCACATTTGTGAGGTCAGGCACTTATATTGGAGAAACTCCAAAAGAAAAATGCGATGCTTGGCACCTTGCTCCTGCGCTCAGAACCTGGTTCTCCAACACCCTCTATCATGGGATTTTTCACTTGGCATCCCCTAATGGCTAGACCTTGCTGCCCTCTACGACCGGGGTGGTCAACTTGACACTGTAAACATAAACAAAAGAGAGGGCGCACCAGCCTAGCGCATTATCCTCAATAGGCTTTTATTACTAAATAATTAAAACATGTCTACTCACAAACAAGTGATGTAAACCAGCATATTAAAACCGACAGACAACATCCGTAGTGTTGGAGTCCACTGTCTAAGTCCAGGAGATCGGCTTTTAGTAATAAAAGCCTACTGAGGATAATGCGCTAGGCTGGTGCACCCTCTCTTTTGTTTATGTTTACACTGATATTGGAGAGAAGGCCTGGCTCGCAGTCTGTAATTCATCCCTAAGGTGTTCTATCTGGTTGAGGTCAGGACTCTGTGCAGGCCAGTCAAGTGCCTCAACCCCAAACTCGCTCATCCATGTCTTTATGGACCTTGCTTTGTGCACAGGTGCGCAGTCATGTTGGAACAGGAAGGGTCAACCCCAAACTGTTCCCACAAAGTTGAGATCATGAAATTATCCAAAATGTTTTGGTATGCCTTAGGAGTTC
Source organism: Pelophylax lessonae (assembly GCF_965119305.1). Taxonomy (NCBI): domain Eukaryota; kingdom Metazoa; phylum Chordata; class Amphibia; order Anura; family Ranidae; genus Pelophylax; species Pelophylax lessonae. The sequence continues at coordinate 239,412,248 of NC_138771.1, forward strand.
CCGTCACTGGAATCAAGGGGCCAAGCCCAACACCTGAAAAACAACCCCATACCATAATCCCAACTCCACCAAATGATTTGGACCAAAGCACAGAGCAAGGTCCATAAAGACATGGATGAGCGAGTTTGGGGTGGAGGAACTTGACTGGCCTGCATAGAGTCCTGACCTCAACCCGACAGAACACCTTTGGGATGAATTAGAGCGCAAAATGTGAGCCAGGCTTTCTCTCCAACATCAGTGCCTGACCTCACAAATGCGCTTCTGGAACAATGGTCAAACATTCCCATAGACACATGCCTTCCCAGAAGAGTTGAAGCTGTTATAGCTGCAAAGGGTGGGCCAACTCAATATTGAACCCCTATGGACTTAGACTGGGATGTCATTAAAGTTCATGTGCATGTAAAGGCAGGCGTCCCAATACTTATATATATATAAACCATATATATCCAAATTTACTTTTTATTTTTATATACATTTTTAGTTGGTGTATTTCACAAATAAAGTAATTGTAATTTCAGTTTTTTTCTTTTTTCACCATTGCTGCCTGATTTTGTTATTTATTTTCTGGTTTTTTTTTTGTTTTTTGTTTTTTAAATTACTGTGCTAATATGTATGCGATCATCCATTATGAAATATTTATAATGTTCAATTTCTTTTAGCGGATTCTATGAATGAAACTATAGCTGCTAATTTAACTGACACTGATTTTTATGGTGGTGAGTTGTGTTGAAAAGAAAAATAGCATCAATTATCATAATAGATATAGTTAAAATAATCCATATTTAATCCATCTAACATAATTATTTCACTTTTTCTTCCTCCCTGTCTATGCCATAGTACAACCTGTATTAAACCTTACTTTTACTAGAACACCTAAACTGGGGTAAATGTAACTAATATTTATTTGTATGTTAAATTAGAGATCTTTTTTTTTTTAGATGTGAAGGGGGAGGAAAACAAGATAAATATTCTGAACATAGGTGTGATAACAGTATGGTATTATCCGGGTATAGACTGTTGTGTTATTGGGCTTTCTTGTTAGTACTGTTGTAACCCCTAATAAGTAAGAAGATAAAAGTTGCACATAATGCAACATGCATGATTTCCAGCTTTTCACGCAAAAAATGGACTTCCACAAAGGATGTACATTTCTTCTAGAGAGACACATCTCTTCTGTCTTCATTCCATAGAGAATATCAGATGAAATACCCATGGGCCTTTTTTTGCTGCTACACAAACAGTAAATCAGTAATGATGACTTATAGCTTTAAAATGATTCATGCTGAAGAACAGAGGAGAGAGATTCAAGGCTAATGATAGCAATGATAATTGTGCAGATGCATAGCAGAATCTCTATGCCATGTTATACTTTTCATGCCTCAGACACCTCCCAGCTGTGCCACTGCTGTTCTCTCTTCAAGATCAGATACAAATGCCATCTTTCTGGAAAGATGGGACTTTTACAAGCATGCTCAAGCCTGGGGCGCCATGAGAGGCAGGGGGAGCAAGCATTTAAGCATGCACTTTAAAGTTTTTTTCTTTTTTAGTAAGCTTCTGCAGCATGGCGGAGAGGTTCCTCTGGAGGGATTCCCCTATCAACAATGGCTGTGTTTATGGGGGAATCAAGCAATATTTATTCCTGCAACCAGAAAATCGTATTCTCTATGGCCTGCCTTATATATCTATCCTTAATTCAAGGTTCTACATTTAGCAGATTGCTGTTAATTAAACATGCAAACAGCCAGGTGCATAGAAGTGTACTGTCACAGGTATTATTTAAGATTATCAAAATGGGATATGGTCTGCCGTTCTCCACTTTTAATAAATTCAAGAGATCCTCAATGAGATATCAGGCAAGGATGTCACTGTTTCAAATCATGCAGCAGTGGCAATTAGATGGATATATAACTATATCACTGTAATATAACTGTCTATGAATTCCAAGAGGGTCCTATTTGTATTCATAATTGTATAAACCACATGGCATGAGAATGTAATCCATATCTACCAGCCTCAGTGCGATATATGTGTATATATATATATATATATATATATATATATGTATGTATCTCACAAAAATGAGTACACCCCTCACATTTTTAAAATATTTTATTATAACTTTTCATCTGACAGCACTGAAGAAATGACACTTTGCTATAATGTAAAGTAGTGAGTGTACAGCTTGTATAACAGTGTAAATTTGCTGTTCCCTCAAAATAACTCAACACACAGCCATTAATGTCTAAACCGCAGGCAATAAAAGTGAGTACACTCATAAGTGGAAATGTCCAAATTGGGCCCAAAGTGTCAATATTTTGTGTGGCCACCATTATTTTCCAGCACTGCCTTAACCCTCTTGGGCATAAAATGCACCAGAGCTTCACAGGTTGCCACTGGAGTCCTCTTCCACTCCTCCATGATGACATCAGGTAACTGGTGGATGTTAGAGACCTAGCGCTCCTCCACCTTCCATTTGAGGATGCCCCACAGAAGCTCAATAGGGTTTAGGTGTGGAGACATGCTTGCGCAGTCCATCACCTTTACCCTCAGCTTCTTTAGCAAGGCAGTGTGTGTTTGGGGTTGTTGTCATGTTGGAATACTGCCCTGCGGCCCAGTCTCTGAAGGGTGGGGATCATGCTCTGCTTCAGTATGTCACAGTATATGTTGGCATTCATGGTTCCCTCAATAAACTGTAGCTCCCCAGTGCTGGACCATGACACTCCCTCCACCTCCACCATGCTTGACTGTAGGCAAGACGCACTTGTCTTTGTACTCGTCATCTGGTTGCCGCCACACACGCTTGGCACCATCTAAAATAAGTTTATCTTGGTCTCATCAGACAACAGGACATGGTTCCAGTAATCCATGTCCTTAGTCTGCTTGTCAGCAAACTGTTTGCGCACTTTCTTGTGCATCATCTTTAGAAGAGGCTTCCTTCTGGGACGACAGCCATGCAGACCAATTTGATGCAGTGTTCGGCGTATGGTCTGAGCACTGACAGGCTGACCCCCCACCCCTTCAACCTCTGTAGCAATGCTGGCAGCACTCATACGTCTATTTCCCAAAGACAACCTCTGGATATGATGCTGGGCACATGCACTCAACCTCTTTGGTCGACCATGGCGGTGCCTGTTCTGAGTGAAACCTGTCCTGTTTAACTGCTGTATGGTCTTGGCCACCATGCTGCATCTCAGTTTCAGGATCTTGGCAATCTTCTTATAGCCTAGGCCATCTTTATGTAGAGCAAAAATTATTTTTTTCAGATCCTAAGGGATGTTGAGCCATGTTAAACTTCCAGTGACCAGTATGAGAGAGTGAGAGCGATAACACCAAATTTAACGCACCGGCTCCCCATTCACAACTGAGACTTTGTAACACTAACAAATTACATGACACCAAGGAGGGAAAATGGCTAATTGGGCCCAATTTGGACATTTTCACTTAGGGTTGTATTCACTTTTGTTGCCAGTGGTTTAGACAATAATGGCTGTGCGTGGAGTTATTTTGAGGGGACAGCAAATTTACACTGTTATACAAGCTGTACACTCACTACTCCACATTGCAGCAAAGTGTTATTTCTTTAGTGTTGTCACATGAAAAGATATAATAAAATAGTTACAAAAATGTGAGGGGTTCACTCACTTTTGTGAGATACTGTATGTGTGTGTATATATATATATATATATATATTCATCCCGTTATCAGTGGTCTTACCATCTGTGGTGCCAAATGCAATCCTGAATAGGGTAAATAATAGTCTTACAATACCTTTATTTTCCTTGCTCAGTTTTCAGTCCAGTGGAATTGATGTATTCCCAACTATGATAAGTATATTATGTAGATATATAATTTATCAAGTGGGGAGAAAAGGGACTTTTCTGAGCAACATAAACAACACAAAGAGGTCTATTTATAGATGTTTTCACATAACTTTTTCCCAGGATCCATGCTTTTTTTAAATAAATCCAATTTAAAAATTGGAGAAAATTGTGAGAATCTTGTGTGAAAACATTTATAAGTAGACCCCAAAAGAGAATGTCCCACTGATAAATAATTACTAGGGGAAGTGACTGGGGTGCTTTTCTGTGCGGCAAGCCATAGATGATTAGATTTTCTTTTGATTGCAGGAAAAAAATCTCTCAATGTCTCTTACAGTGCTATTGTTGTCTACCGGTGGGGGGAGCAAGAGCCCTTAGCGGCCGGCAGAACCAGATAATTACTGCTAGCAGCTGTAGCCGCGGGTAGTAACCACATTCCAAATATCCGACAGGCTGGTTGTACTGAAGTCAATCGAAGGATCAACTTCAGTACAACCAGCCTATCCATACATGGATCAAATCTCAGATGGCCCCTGCTGTACCCGCTGCAAATCGATCCATGTGTGGCCAGCTTAACTGTACATAAGGAGCAGAAGAAGATGGGGTATTTCCAGGTAACAGGTAAATCCAGCCTGTGAACTGAAAAAGCTAAGCAGAAAACACTGAAACTTTGCTGAAGAGAGAAATATGTAGGCTGTCATTTCTGATGTTTGCATCTTAAAATTATAATTGTCTGACTGTCTTGACGTTCTATTGGTTTCAATATTTTATGTGTCACTGGCCAGTGACCAGTATTTAGATTAGGTGTTTTGACTTCACTTTGACTATAGTGTTTCCTAGCAGGCCCCTCGCAGAAAATATTTCCATAATCTGAGTTCTTGGTAATCCATTACTGAGAGAAACTTTTGATTCTGCTTTCTGTTTCTGAAACTAAGCAGGAAGCCTAGACTAGGAATACTATTAGTAACTTTTAGAATTACTGTTAGGAATACTATTGAAACGCGTAATCAAAAAGAGTTCCCCGGTCACCAGAATACTGATAAATGGAAGTCTGTTGGACTGGTGTACAGTTTTACCTGGATGAAAAACTGAATTTATTTTTTAAGTGGATCATCAATTTTGACTTTGACTAAAAAGATATCTTTCTACTTTTAGTAATAACTAGAAAACATCAAGCTCCCGCTAACAGGGCCTTCCTAACTCTTTTGTTTTGAATTGTATTGTAACTGTACTGTATCACTTTTTTTTTGTAAATCACTGTACAAACTTTTGGTGCTATCTAAAGCTCCTATTAAAATAATCATCTTAACATAAACAGTGTTTGCCTTTGAAGCTTGCCCTAGCAGCCCTGGTGTCAGAATTACAAAACTCTTTATAGCTTAAAAAAAGCACAACACATTGCTGACTGCCAAAGAAAAATGAAATCCAGTTTAGGTGCAAGTTATGCTTGGACTGTTTGTGGGGCTGCAGCTCTACACAGTATGTCCAGCGGGTTGATTTCATTAAAACATTTATGTTTCATAGAATGTGTCGGCAGATAAGAACCATTTGGCCCATCTAGTCTGCCCAATATATCTGAATCCTATGAATAGTCCCTGGCCCTATCTTGTATGAAGGATAGCCTTATGCCTATCCCATGCATGCTTAAACTCCTTCACTGTATTTGCAGCTACCACTTCTGCAGGAAGGTTATTCCATGCATCCACTACTCTCTCAGTAAAGTAATACTTCCTCATATTACTTTTAAACCTTTGCCCCTCTAATTTAAAACTGTGTCCTCTTGTGGTAGTTTTTCTTCTTTTAAATATGCTCTCCTCCTTTACCGAGTTGATTCCCTTTATGTATTTAAAAGTTTCTATCATATCCCCTCTGTCTCTTCTTTCTTCCAAGCTATACATGTTAAGGTCCTTTAACCTTTCCTGGTAAGTTTTTTCCTGCAATCCATGTACTAGTTTAGTAGCTCTTCTCTGAACTCTCTCCAGAGTATCTATATCCTTCTGGAGATATGGCCTCCAGTACTGCGCACAATACTCCAAGTGAGGTCTCACCAGTGTTCTGTACAGCGGCATAAGCACTTCTCTCTTTCTACTGCTTATACCTCTCCCTATACATCCAAGCATTCTGCTGGCATTTCGTGCTGCTCTATTACATTGTCTTCCCACCTTTAAGTCTTCTGAAATAATTACTCCTAAATCCCTTTCCTCAGATACTGAGGTCAGGACTGTGTCAAATATTCTATATTCTGCCCTTGGGTTTTTACGCCCCAGGTGCATTATCTTGCACTTATCCACATTAAATTTCAGTTGCCAGAGTTATGACCATTCTTCTAGTTTTCCTAAATCCTTTTCCATTTGGCGTTTCCCTCCAGGAACATCAACCATGTTACATATCTTTGTGTCATCAGCAAAAAGACAAACCTTACCATCGAGGCCTTTTGCAATATCACTTATGAAGATATTAAACAAAATTGGTCCCAGTACAGATCCCTGAGGTACCCCACTGGTAACATGACCTTGTTCTGAATGTTCTCCATTGACTACAACCCTTTGTTGTCTGTCACTCAGCCACTGCCTAATCCACTCAACAATATGGGAGTCCATGCTCAATGACTGCAGTTTATTGATAAGTCTTCTATGTGGGACAGTGTCAAAAGCCTTACTAAAATCTAGATATGCAATGTCTACTGCACCTCCACCGTCTATTATTTTAGTCACCCAGTCAAAAAAATCTATAAGATTTGTTTGACATGATCTCCCTGAAGTAAACCCATGTTGTTTTTCATCTTTCATAGTGAGGCTTTTATTTCCTGTTTGGGATTTCATACATTTTCTGATCCTAATATGAATATTTGAACAGGAAGTTTGTAAACTTTAAAAAAAAAGGTCATTACCACATTATGAAGTATCAGAATCTGGATGATGGGCATTATATGGATTTGAAGTTGACCATAGAAAAATACAGAGCTGCTCCAAGATCTGGAAGGATACCAACAATAATGTCTGGATTCACCCAGATGCCCAATCAGCAGCTGGGTCAGCCTCTCAGAGCCTAAACCAGCCACTCCTGCCACTCCAAGGTCCGGTGCTCCAGTGGCAGAGCAGAAACTGACTGACAGTCACTGCTCTCTGCTCAGAGCAGAACGATAACTGAGTGATCAGAAGTCATGTGATTGCTCAGTTCTCAAGTTTAAAGTTGGCAGGGGAAAGCTGAAGCATCACACTGATGCTGCAGTATGGAGGTGAGTATGCATTTTTTTTTTCTTCACTTCCCACACTTCTCCTTTAATGGATTATGTTCAGTATTGGAAGATGTTGAACATTACATTTAAACTTGTATAAAACTTTATTTTTAGCCATTTTTGTTTTATTAAAAAGCAATAATATTTTGGAAGGCTTGGTGGTAAATGTATGAGGGGTTTCTGAGAATTTGTTTTAATCTTTTCAGTTTTAAGGCGGAATACTTGAATACCACAAGGGTCTTATTTCTGTTTTCCAAGCTACATATAGTGTGTCCCAATGTTCGCATAATCAAGTAAAAACTGTATTTCATATTCCCTCTCCTAACCGTTGCATAGAAAGCTCCATAAATAAGACATGAGGCTCCACAGGGTGGTTTATGCTAATTATTCTGTGAATCACACATGTGATAGTTCATTAAAAAGACAGCTAATCCAGGTCTGTCACTCGCACTTCTTAATTTTCTCTAAGACATTTTTCAGTTTTTTTAGAGATATATAAAACCACTGAAAAAAAATGAAACAAAATATAATAAATGCAGATTTAGTCAACTGTATTCCAATTTCTTTATCTTTCTTTTTTCATTTCTCTTTAAGTAGAATACTGATTAACATTTATTAAATCATAGGTACATCTCTGCATGTTATTTTTAACTATTAATCTCTCTCGCCCTGTCTAATCACCTCTATGCATAATTATGTCAGCTCATACTGTTCATTATTTTGTTCTATCAGTATAATATTGTAATACTTTATTTTTTTTACTTTATCCACTAGACAGCCCTGCAGATAATAGAAGTCCATCACTTTTGGTTCCTACTGGCCAAACAAGTAACATAACTGTGCTCAGAGGGGAAGTGCTGCTGCTGGAATGTATTGCTGAAGGACTGTAAGTTGCTTGCAGGTTTTATTGGATATGCTGTGCTCTGACTAAGAAAGTCATAGGGAACAAACATTGTACACAGTTTTGTGTGAAGAGAACTTCCATGGTTTGGATGCACATTTTCAGATAATCCAGATCCCGCTATGTACTTACATGTGGACCTTATGTATGGAAGGTGTGTCAAAAATGATCTTTCTTGACAATAGCATCTAAACAGCTCCCAAATGTAATTTGTATGAGGCGGTTTTAAAATAAATTAGAGCCTAAGTTTAGGTAAACTGCCTGTCCTTTTCAGTCCCCTCCTTCATTCGTAGAAGCAGTATTCCAGCAATGAAAAACTATCTATACATGGAAGATTGTCAGATGAATGAAAGGTCTGCCTCCTCCAAGAATAGTGCGCAGTTCATTGATGGAAGCTATAGTACAACTTCTGTGAATAGGGATGTGCGGAAGCTATAGTACAACTTCTGTGAATGGGGAGGTGCGGAAGCTATAGTACAACTTCTGTGAATGGGGAGGTGCGGAAGCTATAGTATAACTTCTGTGAATGGGCAGGTGCGAAAGCTATAGTACAACTTCTGTGAATGGGGAAATGCGTAAGCTATAGTACATCTTCTGTGAATGGGGAGGTGCGGAAGCTATAGTACAACTTCTGTGAATGGGGAGTTGTGGAAGCTATAGTACAACTTCTGTGAATGGGGAGGTGCGGAAGCTATAGTACAACTTCTGTGAATGGGGAGGTGCGAAAGCTATAGTACAACTTCTGTAAATAGGGAGGTGCGGAAGCTATAGTACAACTTCTGTGAATGGGGAGTTGCGGAAGCTATAGTACAACTTCTGTGAATAGGGAAATGCGTAAGCTATAGTACAACTTCTGTGAATGGGGATGTGCGGAAGCTCTAGTACAACTTCTGTGAATGGGGAGGTGCGGAAGCTATAGAATAACTTCTGTGAATGGGGAGTCGCGGAAGCTATAGTACAACTTCTGTAAATGGGGAGGTGCAGGAGCTATAGTACAACTTCTGTGAATGGGAAGGTGCGGAAGCTATAGAACAACTTCTGTGAATGGGGAGGTGCGGAAGCTATAGAACAACTTCTGTGAATGGGGAGTTGCGGAAGCTATAGTACAACTTCTGTGAATGGGGAGTTGCAGGAGCTATAGTACAACTTCTGTGAATGGTAAGGTGCGGAAGCTATAGTACAACTTCTGTGAATGAGGAGGTGCGGAAGCTATAGAACAACTTCTGTGAATGGGGAGTTGCGGAAGCTATAGTACAACTTCTGTGAATGGGGAGTTGCGGAAGCTATAGTACAACTTCTGTGAATGGGGAGGTGCGGAAGCTATAGTACAACTTCTGTGAATGGGGAGTTGCGGAAGCTATAGTACAACTTCTGTGAATGGGGAGGTGCGAAAGCTATAGTACAACTTCTGTAAATAGGGAGGTGCGGAAGCTATAGTACAACTTCTGTGAATGGGGAGTTGCGGAAGCTATAGTACAACTTCTGTGAATAGGGAAATGCGGAAGCTATAGTACAACTTCTGTGAATGGGGATGTGCGGAAGCTCTAGTACAACTTCTGTGAATGGGGAGGTGCGGAAGCTATAGAATAACTTCTGTGAATGGGGAGTCGCGGAAGCTATAGTACAACTTCTGTAAATGGGGAGGTGCAGGAGCTATAGTACAACTTCTGTGAATGGGAAGGTGCGGAAGCTATAGTAAAACTTCTGTGAATGGGGAGGTGCGGAAGCTATAGAACAACTTCTGTGAATGGGGAGTTGCGGAAGCTATAGTACAACTTCTGTGAATGGGGAGTTGCAGGAGCTATAGTACAACTTCTGTGAATGGTAAGGTGCGGAAGCTATAGTACAACTTCTGTGAATGAGGAGGTGCGGAAGCTATAGAACAACTTCTGTGAATGGGGAGTTGCGGAAGCTATAGTACAACTTCTGTGAATGGGGAGTTGCGGAAGCTATAGTACAACTTCTGTGAATGGGGAGGTGCGGAAGCTATAGTACAACTTCTGTGAATGGGGAGTTGCGGAAGCTATAGTACAACTTCTGTGAATGGGGAGGTGCGGAAGCTATAGTACAACTTCTGTGAATGGGGAGGTGTGGAAGCTATAGTACGACTTCTGTGAATGGGGAGGTTCGGAAGCTATAGTACAACTTCTGTGAATGGGGAGGTGTGGAAGCTATAGTACAACTTCTGTGAATGGGGAGGTGTGGAAGCTATAGTACAACTTCTGTGAATGGGGAGGTGCGGAAGCTATAGTACAACTTCTGTGAATGGGGAGGTGCGGAAGCTATAGTACAACTTCTGTGAATGGGAAGGTGTGGAAGCTATAGTACAACTTCTGTGAATGGGGAGTTGCAGAAGCTATAGTACAACTTCTGTGAATGGGGAGGTGCAGAAGCTATAGTACAACTTCTGTGAATGGGGAGGTGCAGAAGCTATAGTACAACTTCTGTGAATGGGGAGGTGCAGAAGCTATAGTACAACTTCTGTGAATGGGGAGGTTCGGAAGCTATAGTACAACTTCTGTGAATGGGGAGGTGTGGAAGCTATAGTACGACTTCTGTGAATGGGGAGGTGCGGAAGCTATAGTACAACTTCTGTGAATGGGGAGGTGTGGAAGCTATAGTACGACTTCTGTGAATGGGGAGGTTCGGAAGCTATAGTACAACTTCTGTGAATGGGGAGGTGTGGAAGCTATAGTACAACTTCTGTGAATGGGGAGGTTCGGAAAGGGTGGGCTTAATCAGCGCTCTAGATAAGTGCCTGTGACAGGTCTCTCGGCTCTATTAACCCCTGCAACACCAGCAAATTATGGATACAAGAGGGGGGGCAGAGGTCAGAAATTTTTAAACTATAAAAGCAGGTACCAACACATGGGACACTTCATATTAAGTATGTAAGTACTGTACCTTGTGTAAATATTTTTAAAACGTTTTACTTTAGCTTAAAGCTCGATTGCTTGCTATTGGCAGCAGGAAGTTTTACAGAGAGTAACTTTTCATAAATGACGCTCACTTTTTCAGGAAACCAGGAGCTGTTGTATGCAAGGATGCAGGCCTTTTTTTTCTCCGGGAATAAGTGCAGGTACTCCTCCCTACCTACCTCCGAGCACCGTCCCTTGGTTTCACCCCCCTACCCACATCTCCGTACCGCCCAAGAGCCACGTATCATTTTGTGGTGCTAAGTAATTTGTATGGAATTTGGTAATGATCCCCTGCAGCCAGCAGCAATAAACCTCCCCAGCAACAGTAGATTCCCCCAGCAACAATAGACCCCCTCCCAACAACAATCGGCTCCCACAACAAAATACCACCCCAGCAACAATAGATCCCCCCGGCAGTAACAACAGATCATCAACAATAGACCCCTACCTCAACAGTGGATCCCTCCCAGAAACAATTGACCCCGAGCAAGGATAGATCCCACAGCAACAATAGACCTTGTTAGCAAAAAACGACCACCATGCAAAAATAGGTCCCCTCCATCAACAATAGATCCCCCAGCAGAAAGCATCAATAGACCGTTCAACACACCCCAGCACCCCTTGCCATTACATACATTTAGTGCTGGAGGTGTTAGAACTACGTTCCCCCGCATTCCCGCTGGAAAAAGCCCTAGTTAAATGTAGATTGACTCATAGCACCATCTGCTGGTGTATTGGAGATTGCAGTGCTTTAGCTAAGTCATACTAAAATGGTAAAATATGTCATTCCATTGAGCAAAGGTAATGACAGCCTTTTTCCAAGCTATTCTTACAAGGAATCTTACACAAGGTTTGAGCCATGAGAGGGTATTTATGTCTGAAAATAATTGCCACCATTGGGGACCCCATCAAAATTTGGGGTATATTTTACCATAAACCACTGCTGTAGATGACAGTTTCCTAGCAGTAGAACCATTGAAACAGTAATATTATTTCACTTAGGCTGACATCTGGAGACTGTTGAATACAGTTCGGACCTGTTATAAAAGCGGTTATAAAGGCTAAAGGTTTTTTACCTTCATGAATTATATGCACGAAAATAAAAAAAACCTTCTATGTGCAGCGGCCCCCCCAATACTTACCTGAGCCCCATCTTGATCCAGCAATGTGTATGTAAACAGTGGCTCTCCTGGGTCTGCTCCTACTCATTGGCTGAGATAACAGTGGGAGCCATTGGCTCCAACTAATGTCAATCACAGCAGTGAGCCAATGAGAAGAGAGCAGGAGCAGAGCCGAACTGTGTTCCACGTGTGAAAGGACACACAAAGCAGTGGCTCAGGAATGAACCTGCTTGGGTTCCCGCATACCAAGCTGCTTGCTATGGAGGCACATGGCAGGAGGTAGAAGCCAGGAGTGCTGGCAGGGGACCCGAGAACAGGAGGATCGGGGGGTGCTCTGTGCAAAACCACTGCACAAAGCAGGTTTTTTTTAATCTACATTGTTTATCACTTTAATGTGTTACTGATAGGACACTTCTATTTTTCCCTCTATTTCCATTAGATTTCTAGATACAAAAAGGAAGTTGTTCTTTGTTCTTCCTGTGCCTGGCAGTGTTCTCCCGCTGTCCCCTCCTTGCTCCCGTGCCTCCTGTCCAGGACACTTTCCTGTGTTTTTAAGATGGTCCTGTCCGCGCCCAAGCCTGGACACAAGGTCTCCCCCCCCCCAGACTGGGGAGCTCCCTCGAAGGCCACGACAGCCTAACACTCCAGCTTCCACCCTAACACAGCTCCTCCCCAGCTGGGCTGACCCTGAATATTTGAGGGGGCCTGCCCCCTGCCAGTCCAAGTAGGGGATTGGTCAGGGCCCAAAAAATAATAATGTATCCAAAGGGTGTAAATCCAAACATAAAATAAATATTCAGAGCAAACAAACAAATGTTTCAGGAACAATAAATAAACAGCTGAATAATAAAAACATCCAATTCCCATATGGTGAGTAATGCTCCTCAAATCAGTGAATATAAAGCTGAATAAAAAATGTCCAAAAAATAATAAAGTGAATGTGAAGAGTCCAAATAATGTCAATAAAAGTGGAATGACATCACAAAATACAGGTATCAATCCTCATAAAACAATCCAATAAAAGTGACTTCTAAAACAAATGTGAATCTTCAGTAATATAGTGAATAAACATAAAGCGTTACTCCTGAAATCCAAAAAATGTGTGCAGTGGCCGCTAACCTTACTACACACTCAAATGAGCGTGTTAGAGGATTTTCTCCGATCAAAATACTCCAATACTCCCACAGATGTAACACTTTAACTTAGGGATAGGAGATGAATCTTCAACAAATGGTCCTTGGTCTCCTGGTAATGCTGGTCCTCAAATCTTACCAATAGATAGGGATACGATAGTTAAGGTAATTAGGATTTGCCAGGAAGTGAACAAACTCCAACAGAGATAGCTTTGAGGAGTGCAGCTCTTTGCCTGATCCATCGATCTCTGGGTTATGGGCCCAGCAAGCTTCCGCTGTGCCACTCTGCTCCAGTTAAAGAGCTGCACTCCTCAAAGCCATCTCTGTTGAAGGAATACACTTACCTCCATGTCACAGAAGAATAAACGCCTCTCACCTGTCACCCTCCCCCCAGTCTTCCCTCCTAGTAGCCTGGGTACTTGCTGATATTCACCTCATCTGTAGCATATTGAAATTATGTGATGGAAATAAGATAGTTGGCAAAAACTGGATCAATTTTTCTGAAGCAGAGCCCAACTGAGGGAGAAACACTGTAGTGCTCTCTCACATTCAGTGAGTTTGGTTGAAAAGATACAGTAGAGGAGTTCTGCCTTACACTGATGAACAAGCATGATATTGGTTCCATTTGGTATTGGAGTTTGTTCACTTCCTGGCAAATCCTAATTACCTTAACTATCGTATCCCTATCTATTGGTAAGATTCGAGGACCAGCATTACCAGGGGACCAAGGACCATTTGTTGAAGATTCATCTCCTATCCCTAAGTTAAAGTGTTACATCTGTGGGAGTATTGGAGTATTTAGATTGGAGAAAATCCTCTAACACGCTCATTTGAGTGTGTAGTAAGGTGAGAGGCCACTGCACACATTTTTTGGATTTCAGGAGTAACGCTTTATGTTTATTCACTATATTACTGAAGATTCACATTTGTTTTAGAAGTCACTTTTATTGGATTGTTTTATGAGGATTGATACCTGTATTTTGTGATGTCATTCCACTTCTATTGACATTATTTGGACTCTTCGCATTCACTTTATTATTTTTTGGACATTTTTTATTCAGCTTTATATTCACTGATTTGAGGAGCATTACTCACCATAGGGGAATTTGATGTTTTTATTATTCAGCTGTTTATTTATTGTTCCTGAAGCACTTGTTTGTTTGCTCTAAATATTTATTTTATGTTTGGATTTACTTCACATTACACCCTTTGCATACATTAATATTTTTTGAATTAGCGCCAATTTTTATTTATTTACTTTTATCATTTATTCCTAATGGCACCCCCATGCAATTTTTCACGCAATGGTTGTGGCAAATTGTCTCAAAAGGGTCAGAGACTTTATTTGAGTGTTTCTCATTCATAGGGCAGCCAAGTGTAGTAAACAAGCTGCCCTACAAGCCGTGTGCAGAAACGCAGGTCACATGCAGCGCAACCTGTTGGTAAAACGTTGGGCTTCTGTTTTTGTATAATGATGTTCAAAGAGCATTCTCGAAGCAGTGTAAATTTTGCTACAAAGGTCCAGCTGTTGTTTAGTAGAGGGTATTGAGGGTGAATATCTTCTGATTTTATAATAAAAAGTGGTTAAACCCATTAAACCAGAATAACTGCCCCTTTAACTTATTTATACATTTATCTAAAAACATGCCAGTTTTACATTATGTTTTATTAACTGTAGATACTGCTACAGGCATAGTGTATTGATTCACCTGGTATATATTCATTGGTACTTGCAGGATCTTTTTATTGGATATGTTTATAAATAAAACAATAGCAGTTTTAAGATGTGTCTTTTCCAGGCCGGCTTAGCTTCCTGCTCTGATCTTCTTTATTGTCATGGAAACTGCAGCCTCATCTGACAGGCGCCTGCTTTGAAATATCAGGCTCTTCTCGGGGAGATGTTCCTGCCAGGTGTAAAGCACTGTTTTTCTACATGGA